>NC_084480.1:215439222-216046901 GCF_030035675.1 Rhineura floridana
GGAGTCTAGTGACTTCTAGAGGACACCATCTTGGCTACACCTGCTAAAGTTCTTTACAGAGATGCCTTTTCAGATTTCAGGGGAGATAGGGAGCAACCAATATCAGGTGGAAGCTATGACATTCAGCAAAGTCCAAATGCCCACTCTTGGATATTACCAAAGTTGAATTGTGCAAAGTCATATATTGTAGTTCTTTGTGATCTTTGTGTAGGCATAACATAAGAAGAGCCTTGCTGGATCAGACCAAACACCCAATATCCTGTTCTCACTGTGGTCAGTGAGAACCATATGCTTGTGGGAAGCCTGCAAATAGAACCTGAGTGCAACAGCTCTCTCCCCACTTATGATTCCCAAGAGCTGGTTTTCTGAGGCATACTACCTCCAGCACTGGAGGTAGTACATAGCCATTATGGCTAGTAGTCACTGACAGCCTTATTCTCTATGTCTAAACACTGGAGTAGACACGTTGCATGCAGAAGGTTCCAGATTTAGTCCCTGCATCTCCAGGTTAAACAATAATTATGGCATAGGAAGGCCATTACTCATCCTGTGGCCACCAAGTGGAGAGCTGCATATTAGCTACACATCCAGTGAGCTGCTTTTTATATATGGTAGGGACATGCCATTTGGATTGGCCTTTATTGCATAGTTTCCCTCTCTGTCACTGTGGTTGACGTTTAGTGGTAGTGCAGAGACAGATTACATGATGAGCCTTATCTTTCCTGGCAAGCCAGATCACATGAAAGGCTTACTGAATGGTATAGGCAGCCACCATATAGAATGCATGGCTTTCATGAGGCTTCTATATAGTTAGAACTACAAGTGGCACTTTAGTAACTTTTGCCTATCAGGTACATTGCTCTTGGGACCATGAGTTGTCCAACGCTGTGCACACAGACTTCCACTTGTACAGCAGGAATTCCCCTTCCTTTCCTCTCCCTGCACACCCTCAAAATCTGCTCCAGAGGGAATGGAAGGAAGCACTGAATATGATGACTTCATGGGATTGAAAATAAACCTGCTAATGTTGCATTGCCATTGTACAAATCTCTGAGGTGACTACACTTGGAATACTGTATACACTTCTAGGCTGTTTTCACACTGCAGTTTATTCTATTATTCTGACAATTTCTTACCTGGTAATTTGCACATTTTATTTGACTTTTCATACAATGTAAAATCTAGTTCTGGAAATACAGTGAAATAGAGTCAAAAGTTAGTGCTAATTTCCATGATAAATGATTCCAAAAATAATCTGCTTGCAAGCCTGGGAACCCCTCAAAATTGTCGGAATTTTGCACTAGCGGCAACTACTCACATTGACAAACATCCCGGCATGCAATGGGTTTCTGCCCTTTAGGCACACACCAATTCTTTTTGCCTGATGAAAATTATACTGGCATTCCAGCATAGGCACAAGTAGAAGCATTCTTTTCCTCCTTTTTCCACTCCCCCCCCGTCTATACAACTAAAAAAAAAGGCAGATGCTAAAGGGAAAGGGGTCACATGGTGATGAGATGACATCTTAGACCTCCTACACAGTGGGGAACTACAGTGTGCATGTGTATAACGGGTGAGGGAGAAAAACAAGATGTTGTTCGTTGCAGCGGTATGAAAGACATTTGTGCGAAATGCTGGTAGATCAGCCAAAAAAGCCACAATTTCTTAACACAACAGGTACTGCAGTGTGAAAGGAATTTTAGGAATTGGGACAGAAGCGCTACCATTTTAATCCATTAAACCAATGCAATAAACCCAATGTCTGAAAGCAGCCCTAGTCACCTCACCTCAAAAAGGACAATGTAGAGCTGGAAAAGGTTTAGAAGAGGGTGATCAAAATCATCCAAGGTGCTGGAGCAACTCCACTATGAAGAACAGTTACTGCGTTTGAGGCGTTTTAGTTTAGAAAAAAGGTGAGTAAGACAGGATATGTTAGAAGTATATAAAAGTATATAAAATTATGCATAGTGTGCAGAAAGTGGACAGAGAAAAGTTTTTCTCCCTCTCTCATAATACTAGAACTTGGAGACATCCAGCAATGCTGAACGTTAGAAGGTTCAGCACAGAAAAAAACAAAGTACTTCTTCACACAGTGCATAGTTAAATTATGGAATTCGCTCCCACAAAAAGTGGTGACAGCGACCAAATCGGATGGCTTTAAAAAGAGAATTAGACAAATTCATGGAGGATAAAGCTATGTTCTACTTCCACTTTCAGGGGCTATATGCCTCTGAATGGTAGTTGCTTGGAATCACAAGTGGGGAGAGCCCTGCTTTTAGACTGTGCATAGACACGTGGTTGGCCACTGTGAGAATAGAATACTGGATTAGATGCGGCCTTAGTCTGACCCAGAAGGGCTCTTCTTATATTCTTATGAGTTTTTGAAAAGAAGAGGAATGGTTGGGAAGTTAATAAGAATGTTTAGAAGAGTTATGATCCTAATTTCTTACGTTGTAAAGACCTGACTGGTACTCAGTTTTGTGAAACTTGCAGAGCTTATATAAACAACATGTCTGCTACATCTGGACTTGTTCTTCAACACTGCAGTTTTTTGCTTCTTCACTGAAGGTCTGTCTTTATTTTTGCTATACTTTCATGGGCTTAAAATGTTTCTTGTTAATGCTCAGCAAATTTGTGGACACAATCCCTTGGCAGTCTTCTCTCTTGGAGCAAAAGTAGCCCTGGCACTGTTTCATTAATCATCCAAAGATGAAATTTCTAGTGTAAAGGCATCAAAATGCCATATATTCACTGTTTTCCACTATACTCCCTGAACTTCTTTTCCCCAGTGCTATAGGTAATTGGTTTGTCACTCCAGAGTCAATTTCAGGTCATCTTTCATTTGGTTAAAATACATTCTTATTGGCAAATTCTTTTCTTATTATACAGAATACACATAATGTTTTACTTGCAGCTGTTTTGTGTTTTATGTTCTCATATAAATGTTATGCCTCAATTATTGCAGAAAACTGGATGTCAATTTTATTACAATTTTTATTCTAATAAAAGAGATCATTTTTTTTCATATGATCCTGATGCAGTAATATCAAAAACTTACTATTTGGTATATCAATTGTTTCTCATTGACCCTAAAGCAGGGAGCAAATGGTCTTTCCCAGAGTAAGAAAAGTAATTGAAAAGTTTGATCATATATACATAATCTGAGAGATGGGACTGCACTCACTGCCTAGTGTTCATATATTCTCTCCTAGATCAAGTCTATGAATGTGTGTGTAACATCAGTTCTGCATATTTGCAGCCAAAGTGAGGTGTGCACAGTGCCAATTGGCTCAAACTGGTGACATCACCAGCCCTCCCCAGCTACCTACCCTATAAGCAGTTCTTGATTCTGATTTTTAAAAATAAAAAGTGTAAATGTATATTTAATTTAATAAATGTACACACAGTACTTTAAAAATAAAATGTGGGGAGCCTTAAAATATGGGGAAGTTTCATGACAGATGACAGTACATCCAGGGCCGGTGCCAGGCATGACTGGGACTTTGGGCATCACCCTGCCCTGGACATGTGGCTCCTGCCTGTTTCATCTACCTCTCTCCTGTCTTTGCAGCTGTGTGCATGGTGTGCACAGGGCTGCCATCAACCAAGATGACAAGAGGCTTTTCTAAGGGTCTGATGCCCCCCTGCCATCTTGGTTGATGGCATGCATGCGCAGTACGCTATGCGTGCGCACATGCATGCCATCAACCAAGATGGCGGTAGGGGCATCAGCCCCTTAAAGAAGCTTCCTCCGCCATCTTGGTTGATGGCAGCCTTGCACACGTAGCAGCAAACACAGGAGAGAGGTAGGTGAAGTGAGCAAATGGGTGGGCGGCTTGGAAGCTTTCTCCTTGCAGTCTGCAGATTGCAGAAGGGGAGCAGTACTCTCCTACTATAATGCGGGGCCCTTCAGGGGCCCTCCACCAGGGCCCAACCTGGCCGGCCTTTCGTGCCAGCCCCGAGTACATCCATCAAAGATTTTGTGAAAGGCAAGCAGAAACCAGACGCATCTGTAACAGGAAAAATGGAGGGAATCCTGATTTGTTTGTTTGTATGTGTGTACCCCAGATATCCCTGCCTGCTTGATACAACTTTACACTGGATATTTACTGGGGGGACACCTCTATTTTTGAACAGGTAAAGTATCTTTTAAATAAGCTTTCTAGATGAATGCCCCATGATTGGCAAGTATAGGAGAAATGAATACAGAATGCGGCGGCACATTTGAGTAAAAACAGCCGTTGCCGTGATCATATTATTCCGGTGTTAATAGATCTACACTGGCTACCAGTTGTTTACTGGGCCCAATTCAAGGTGTTGGTGTTGACCTTTAAAACCCTATACGGTATCGGCCCAGCTTATCTGAAGGAACACCTCCAGCATCACCAATCATGCCGCCTGACAAGATCAGCCACACAAGACCTTCTCTCGGTCCCACCAGTTAAAGTAGCTAGGCTGGTGCGGACCAGAGAGAGGGCATTTTCGATCGTGGCTCCCACCCTCTGGAATTCCCTCCCATTCGATCTTCGCCATGCCCCCTCCCTGTCAAGTTTCCACCGGACCTTGAAAACCTGGCTGTTCAGTAGGGTTGCCAGGTCTCCGGTTTTCTGCCGGAGTCTCCGGCAAAAGGGGGCCGTCTCCAGCCTCCAGCAATACTTTGTTTAAACTGGAGGATCTCCGGCTTTTCATTGGCCCCCTCAGCCACGCATGCATGATTGACACACATGCGTGACAGGTGTGGCTGGCCGCCTTCCCGCCCTTTGTCATTGAGGCAGGGAGAGCTGGTGCCGTCAGGGCCGGGCTCTGTCTTCTTGGGCGGCGAGGCCAGGACACTCTGCACGTGCCCAGAGACGCCCTGCGGCCAAGGCCAGAGGTGCAGCCTGTCTTGGACAGGGGCGGGCGGGAGCGGCAATGAGGGGCTGGCCCCGGGCGCACGAGGCAGGTGGTGCTTAAAAGGCTGGTCGGGCGAGCGCGACACTGTCATTCTCCCTCCTGCTGTGGGCGCTGCTGGGCGGGAGTGGCCGCGATGGAGCTCGGCAGTGGTGGCGGCCGCCGCAGCGTCTCTGGCTGGGGGGGCCCACCACGGCCGCTGCCGCCCAGCAGCGCCCACAGCAGGAGGGGTGAAGCGGCCGGACGTCCTCGGGGCTAAGAAGGAGCTGGCCCCGTCCGGCGTCCACTGCTGCTGTGGGTGGCAGGCTGGAGAGAGAGAGAGAAAGAGAGGGAGGCTAGAGAGAGAGAGAGAGAGAAAGAGAGAGATGCTGGAGAAAGAGAGAGATGCTGGAGAGAGATAGAGATGCTGGAGAGAGAGAGATGCTGGAGAGAGAGAGATGCTGGAGAAAGAGAGAGATGCTGGAGAGAGAGAGAGAAAGAGAGATGCTGGAGAAAGAGAGAGATGCTGGAGAGAGAGACAGAAAGAGAGAGGTGCTGGAGAAAGAGAGATGCTGGAGAAAGAGAGATGCTGGAGAAAGAGAGATGCTGGAGAAAGAGAGAGATGCTGGAGAAAGAGAGAGATGCTGGAGAGAGAGAGAGAAAGAGAGAGGCTGGAGAGAGAAAGAGAGAGAGGCTGGAGAGAGAGAGAGAGAGAGAGAGAGAGAGAGAGAGATGCTGGAGGAAGAGAGAGATGCTGGAGAGAGAGAGAGAAAGAGAGAGATGCTGGAGAAAGAGAGAGATGCTGGAGAAAGAGAGAGATGCTGGAGAGAGAGAGAGAAAGAGAGAGATGCTGGAGAGAGAGAGAGAACGAGAGAGATGCTGGAGAAAGAGAGAGATGCTGGAGAAAGAGAGAGATGCTGGAGAGAGAGAGAAAGAGAGAGATGCTGGAGAAAGAGAGAGAAAGAGAGAGAGGCTGGAGAGAGAGAGAGAAAGAGAGAGAGGCTGGAGAGAGAAAGAGAGAGATGCTGGAGAAAGAGAGAGATGCTGGAGAGAGAGAGAAAGAGAGAGATGCTGGAGAAAGAGAGAGATGCTGGAGAAAGAGAGAGATGCTGGAGAGAGAGAGAGATGCTGGAGAGAGAGAGAGATGCTGGAGAGAGAGAGAGAAAGAGAGAGATGCTGGAGAAAGAGAGAGATGCTGGAGAAAGAGAGAGTAAGAGAGAGGCTGGAGAGAGCCAAGCGCCCTCCCCCCTTCTGGAGCCTCCCAGTATGGGAAGAAAGAAATGCCCAGAAAGAGTGGGTCACACTTTAGGTAAAAGGGGGGTTGATAGCAAGCCCAGCTGAATGCATGAGCCTGAGGTTGGATGGTGTCCTGGCTAGGGTTTTTTGAAAGACTGGTTTTACAAAGGATATTTCCCTGTGATCCAAAAGACACGTATGAAAGTTGCAAGGGCAGGTGATCCTTCACTGCCACCCACCCACTCTCTTCTTTCTAAAAACCACACACCCTTCCAAAGCCCACAAAGTGGGCACCAGGACAGCTCCTTAAACCCAGAGCCAGAATTTGGGCAGATAAAGAGAGAGTATGGGGAGCTTTGAGTAAGAGTACCTGTGACTTGGTTACTCTAACAATTTAGACATATTTGTTTGCAGCTAAATGAAGCCTTTCTGCTATGGGGGGAGGGAGGGAGCCCGAATCCCATGCCGTATACCCCGTTCAGCCTTTTGCACAACACTGTGTGTATGAATTAAATTGATTTTTGTTTGACTCTGTGTGTGTGTGTGTGTGTGAGAGAGAGAGTGAGTGACTCTTGTCATGCTGAGGTGCCGCCCTGTGCCCCTTTCTGGTGGGTGACCAAGAGCTGCTTTGCACCCCCAACTGTAAAGCTAACACATAATAGTTCTCCTGTTTTCTTCATTCACTTCCATTTCATTGCAAAATCTTCCTGGATAGCTCACCCCGCACCAGAGGCACGTGCCAGCACAGAAGGAAGACATGTGTGTGTCCCAGTTTAAAGGTGGCTCCTTTTGGAGGAAGGGTGGGATATAATATCAATCGAAATAAAGTGCTGTCCCCCATTGGATTTGTCAGGGGAGAAGGCAGGAAGATCAACAGTAGATGGACCCAGAGCCCCGGCAGGCAGAGCTGTCTCCTGATTGGTTGTAAGTAAGGGGGCTGGCAGGGAGGCGGGCCCCCTTTGGCCTCATGGGCCAGCTGCCACACCATATGGAAATGGACATGGACTACCTTCAAGTTGCTCCTGAATTAATGGCTACCCTATGAATTGGGTGTTCATGGTAAGCGGCATTCATAGGGGTTTACCACCCCTATGAGGCTCCCTCTGAGGCTGAGAGGCAGTGACTGGCCCAAGGTCACCCAGAGAGCTTTGTGGCTGTGTGAGAATTTGAACCCTGGTCTCCCAGGTTGTAGCCCAACACCTTAACCACTACACCACACTGGCTCTGTACACCACACCATATACTTACCCAAAATTAACTCCCATCAGCTCCAGTTGTAGTTCAGTGACATCTGGAGGAGTCCCACAGGTTTGCCTCTCCATCAGAGTCCCTGCTCCTTGAGCCCCTGCCAAGTGATGTGAGGCAGGGAGTGGCCTTCTTAATGGTGGCACCCCTGTTTTGGAATAGCCTCCCCAGAGAGGCCCACCCAGGCTTTTTAAATAACTCTCATTGTTTGTTATGTGTTTGTATAATATTCTGTCATCTGAGCTGCAAGTAGTTTTTGTTTTCCTCTATTAGGAAGGAAAATTTATGGTGCATTTTATTGTTTGTTGTACTTTTAACTATTGTGTTGCCATATTTTTAACTTTTGCATTTTATTCTTTATTCTGTGAGTCACTCAGTTGTTGTCATGTTCAAGTCGATTTCAATTTATGGCGACCCTATGAATCAGCGACCTCCAAGAGCATCTGTCATGAGCCACCCTGTTCAGATCTTTCAAGTTCAGGTGTGTGGCTTCCTTTATGGAATTAATCCATCTCTTGTTTGGCCTTCCTCTTTTTCTACTCCCTTCTGTTTTCCCCAGCATTATTGTCTTTTCTAGTGAATCACATCTTCTCTTGATGTGTCCAAAGTATGATAACCTCAGTTTCATCATTTTAGCTTCTAGTGATAGTTCTGGTTTAATTTGTTCTGACACCCAATTATTTGTCTGTTTTGCCTAGAATGCCCTCCCTTGTCCTTAACACGGCTGCAACCATATCTACTCAGAAGTAACTCCTATTGAGTTCTATGGGGCTTAGTTCCTTAATAAGCATGTTTACAGTTGCTGCCTTCAGGGTCATCCATCTGTGCTCCCATCTAACATCTCTGCAACACTGAGCTCCTTTCTTCCAATAATGGCCTGGCCTGAGGGCATGTAAACCCTTCTTGCCAGAAGCAAGTAAGCTATATTAAATGTTCCCTAAACGTGTTGAACTGTGACCTGGGAGACCAGGGTTTGAATCCCCACACAGCCATGAAGCTCACTGGGTGACCTTGGGCCAGTCACTGCCTCTCAGACTCAGAGGAAGGCAATAGTAAACCACCTCTGTCTGAATACTGGTTACCATGAAGACCCTATCTGGGATCAACTTGAAGGCAGTCCATTTCCATTTTGCATCACCCTAAGCTTGTGAGAAAGAATGACCTTGTCACTTCAGATGGACCTAGGAACACCCTATTTTAGGTAAGATTTCTATTTTAATCTCCAGAGAATTTTTTTTGAATGGTATGCTCCAAGCAAGTGTGGTTGATACAATGTATCACGTTTAATGGCCTCACTAGGGCCCGCCCCATGACGTCACTAGGGCCCGCCCCATGACGTCACTAGGGCCCGCCCCCATTTTCTCAGGTTTTTTAATGGTTCCGACCTAGCAACCCTACTGTTCAGGCAGGCCTATGGGTTTTCTGGGGTGGGTTAGTCTTTTAATTGTTGTTACTAACTGGTGTTTAAATTAATTATCGATTATGGTCCTTTCTTGGTGTTTATATTGTATTTTACTGTATTATGTACGTCGCCTAGAGTGGCCGTTCATTCGGCCAGATAGGCGACTCAAAAATAAATTATTATTATTATTATTATTATTATTATCTTTTATTTAGTCAAGTTGCTTAAAAATGTTCTGGGACCTATTCAGTGCTCTGCATAAGTATTATATAACTGAGAAATTATTCAAAGGGAAAATAAAACAAAAATGTTCTTAAAGTGCATCCACAGGGGGAATTTTCTTGATTCACCTGCTGGTGTAGTATATAGTAGACAATTTTTTGGACTTTGATCAGGGAGACCTGGCTTCAGTTGTGACACTAGTCAGGGCTAGCAATTTATAAGGGAGCAACCAGA
Organism: Rhineura floridana; assembly: GCF_030035675.1. Lineage (NCBI taxonomy): Eukaryota > Metazoa > Chordata > Lepidosauria > Squamata > Rhineuridae > Rhineura > Rhineura floridana. The sequence goes on from NC_084480.1 coordinate 215,448,431, forward strand.
CAACTGAGCAAATATGCAGATATAGGTAGTGTGAATGCTCAGTGTGAAGAACAAGGCCAGAGTCAATAGCTTTATAGGAACAGGTAGAATTGTGTGGGCCGCTTTTGTCACCTGACTAGCTGAGCTGGTAGAGGCAATGCCCCTCTCTGGCTATCTGTAGTTGTGGTGTGAAAACACCGCACAGAGCAAGCCAGTAGGTGCTTGTTCAGGGTCCTAGTGCTAGAGTTACTCTATGGGCAAATCACTGATCTCAAAAGGGTTGTTGCAAGGATAAAAATAGGATAACCCTATGCAATCTTTCCTGTGTTTCTTGAAGAAAGGCAAAATAGGAGACTCTGTAGATAACTGTAAAGATTCAATATTCTTAATACTAGCTTTTAGCTTTCTTGACATTGTTCAGTCAGCCATCTTCCTCACGGCAGGCAATGCTGACTGCATGCCAACAGTATTTCCATGAAGTATTTTTATGTGAGATGCCTTGAGGGCCCTTGTTTGATAGAAATTTAACAAATATTGAGTCTATATACAGCCTTTCCTTGGAAACCAAGCAAGTGTGGAGAGCTGACATGTAGCCTGAGTAATATGAATATACTCTCAACTGTATAGATTAGATTTAGGCTTATTAACAGTTGCTTATTCAGGTTCTTGAAAAATTTGGATATCATTGCAGTTGGAAATTGATGCAGTGAGTCTCATTAAACATACAATTCATAATGCTCTTCTTCCAGATGTTAACATAGATTGAGTCTGGATTTGCAATGTAATTAATAAATGTTATAGAAAGGGCTGCCAGTATCTGGTGTTCAAAGAAGAAATAGATTAACGTGTACCACAGCAACACAGAAAGCACTTCAATTCACTTCTCTCTGAATATTTATATTAATGTTGCATTGTTGTTTCATTTCTGACACCATTCAGTAACAGAATAGCTTGCCAGTGTTTTATTATTTGCAAATTCATCTTCATGGAATTGGGTGGCACAGCTGGCTCAGAATAGAAACTCAGTACTTATAATCAATTTTAAGTTCCCATTTCTTTTGGATTCTAGCAGCTTGGCTGCATTATAGTCAGTCAGCGTGGGAGAGCAAACATTCTACTTGAGGGGATTCTTTGGCAGCTTGCTGACAGGAATATAACTTAAAGAAGAATGTCAAACTAAATGACAAGGCTCATACAGTGAATTTCAATGATAATGCAAATGCATATCCCTCCCAGCTCTCCGACTTGATTTCATTGATACATACTTCAGCACAATAGTGTTCTTGAAATACCAAAAGACCACCTGACAATTAAGGCCATATTCTTTCTTGCTTATCCTATTCACCTGTAAATGAGGCACCTTTATGTTTGCCTTAATGACACTTAACAACCAACATTTAGGTTATATTTTAAGAATATTTGCTTTTCATGTTTAGCCTTGATCCCTGATCTGGGCAGATAAAATAGTTCTGAACTTAAACAGTTTCCCCCCCCCCCAAATTTGGTTTAATGTCATCCTTTATTTTTTCCACAGATAACAATGCTTGTTTAATCCTTTGTTAGAGCTAGCTTTTGCCTTGTTGAAACAGTATAGCTACCTAGCTATCTTATGATACTTCTAAAGTCATAAACTCTGATACAGTTCTAATTAGACCACTAAAAAACCCAAATTATCCAAAATACCAAAATAAAAATAGGCATTTGAGTTTTAATTTCAATCGCAGTATTATGACGACTGCTCATGTCTGCCTAAGTAATCAAAATTGCCTTACAGAACAGCAAATTTACTTGAAGCTAACATTTATCCAACCTTTGTTGAAAATCTATCAAAATCTCAGATTTGGAACATGGGAAGCTGCCTTATCCCAAGTCAGACCGTTAGTCCATCTAGCTCAGTATTGTCTACACTATCTGGCAGCACTATCCCGGGTTTCAGACATGAATCTTTCCCAGTTCTACCTGGAGATGCTGGGGATTGAATCTGGATCTTTTGTGTGCAAAGCATGTGCTCTAACACTGAGAACATTGGGTTAGATCAGGGTGGACCTACTGCAGAGTGAGGCAGCTGCAGGCAGCATATATTGGAGGGCAGAGAGCAGTGGAATGGGAAAACAGAATGATGTTTCACCCAGGCTGCCTGGCATTCTCCAAGCACTGTCTATTCCACCTGCATTGGATCAATTTCAATTGTTGCGGCCTGAGGATATGGACAAGCTGCTTGAAGAAGTGTGGCCCACCACCTGCCCCCTTGACCCTTACCCATCCTGGCTGCTGAGAGCTAGCTGTAGGGGACTGACTGGGTGGGTGGAGGGAGAGATTAGTGCTTCACTGGAGGAGTGGAAGGTACCATCTGTGGCAGTGGTGTGTCCCCTCCTTAAGATCTCCCTGATCCCAGAAGTGTTAAACAACTATCACCCAGTGGCAAATGTCCCCTTTTTGGATAAGATGCTTGAGAAGGTATTGCCAGTCCAGCTTCAAGTATGCTTGAAGGAAACTGATTACTTGGATCCATTCCAGTCTGGCTTCAGGCCTGGCCATGGTACTGAAACTGCCTTGGTCACCCTGGCTGATGACATCCATCAGAAGAGAGATAAGGGGAATGCGACCCTACTTGTTTTCCTTGATTGATACTGTTGACCATGGTATCTTTCTGGAATGTGTCAAGGAGGTAGGGTTGGGAGCACTGTGCTCCAGTGGTACTGCTCATACCTCCAGAACAGCTTCCAAAAAGTAGTTATGGGAAGCTACTGTTCAGCACAATGGGAATTATCCTGTGGTGTTCCACAGGGTTCCATCTTGTCTCACATGCTATTTAACATCTATACGATGCCACTGGGCAAGCTGTCATTGGTAGATTTGGAGTGAGGTGCCATCAATATGCAGATGACACCCAGCTCAACCTCTCCATTCCATCTGAATCAGAAGAGGCAGTTGAGGTGTTGAACCGATGCTTGGAGGCAGTGATGGACTGGATGTGGGCCAATAAATTGAGGCTGAACCCTGAAAAGACAGAGGTGTTATGTGTTGAGAGTTCTCATGTCCAGGAGGTGGGAAGACAGTCTTTCTGGATGGGGTTGCTCTTTCCTTGAAGAAGCAGGTCACCAGCCTGGGGATACTCCTTGATCCAACACTGTCACTGGAAGTTCAGGTGGCCTCTGTGGCTAGGAGTGCCTTTTTCCAGTTTCTGTTGGTTTGCCAGCTTTGGCCCCTTTTAGACAGAGAAGACTTTGTTACAGTGTTCCATGCTCTGATAACCTCCGGACTGTATTATTGCAATGTGCTGTACTTGGGCTGCTCTTGAAGATGATTCAGAAACTTCAGCTGGTCCAAAATGCAGCAGCTGGATTACTGGCAAGGGTTCCCTTTAGAACTCATATAACCCCTGTTTTAAAACAGCTTCATTGGTTGCCAGTTCATTTCTGGACCCAGTTCAAGATATTCATGTCAGTGTTTGAAGCCCTAAATGACTTCGGTCCCAAATATCTGAAAGACCTCCTTCTTCCCTACAGACCCTCTTGGGTGGTGAGATCAGCAGAGGGGGCCCTTTTGGTAGTTCCGATACCCTTGGAAGCTCAGGGAGGACGGTCCAGGAGAGAGCATTCTCTGTAGCAGCTCCTAAGCTGTGGAACTCCCTCCCCACCAAGGTGCATCTGGCAACTTCATTGTACAACTTTTGGCAAATGCTAAAGATGCACCTCTTTACCCTGGCCTTCAACACCTGAGATGTATATTTTTAGGACCCACTGCATTTTCTGGATGTTGTGTAGGTTGTTTTTAACTATTTTAATTATGTGTTTTAAAATGGTTGTAACCCACCCTGGGACCTCTGGTGAAGGGCGGGTAATAAATTCTAATAATAATAAGCCAGAGATGGCTAACCTATGGCCCTACAGATATTGGTGGCCTACATCCCTAATGACTGGCTATGCTGGCTGAACTCATGGCCAAGAACATCTGGAGGGCCACAGGTTACACATTCCTGCCCTAAGCGAGCCTGCTGCCCTCAGCTGCAATGGACAGCACTGTTCTATCCCTTGTAAGGGTACAGACACACTTGCCCTTTTGCTGGCTTCAGTGTGTCTTCACCTCAGTTTTCTGAAGCAGCCAGTGTGTCTGCAGCCTAATATTTAACTGTCAGTCTAGTCACCTTCTGTAGGTCATCAACACATTTTGTTGTAAGCCGTTGGCCTTAACATTAACATACACTCATAGATACAATAAAATAGAAGTAAATACAATAAAATTAAAATATTATGTTAAACTTTTGATTTCAGTAAAACCCAATCTGAATTAGGTAAAATGAGGATGATAGGGCACCATCTTTGCCTCATGCAGTGAAATGTCTTGGGCTGACCCCTGATTAGATCCAGGTTAAGTCAGGCACAGTTAGAGTTGTATTCAACCAGGTCCTACTGAGAGTAGACTCAATGAAATTAATGAACTTCACTTAGTCATGTCTATTAATATCAATAGGTCTACTGTGAATAGGGCTAGTATTGAAAACCACCTTTGGTTCCCACTGAAATAAATGGGATTTAATCGGGACTAACTTAAGTTCACATATTGATTTCAATTAGATCTAAGTGTAATTACTTTGATCTGGATCCTGTCTATTGCTTGTGACCACTTCTTGTGGCTGCCTGCTTGTGGCACAAACGGGTGATGCAAATTGTTTGCTGCTTCTCGGTGCAAGTTGGGTCAGGTATATCATGCGAGATTAGTTTCTGTTCATGTTAAACAACTCAGACATAATAAGCAAGCCAGTATGACCAACACTGGTGGAGGTGGCACCCAGAAGAAAGCAGCCTATTATTATTTTTATCTTTATCATTATTATTATTAAGTCACTTTTCTTTCCAAATTGAAAATTCAAAGTGATTTACGTTAAGAACAGATAGTGTTTTTAATAATAAAGTCATCATAATATATGCAAACTTCACAAAAACAAAATCCACCTTTTCCCCACTAGACTAAAGACAAACAGAAAATTAAAAGGCCTGGGTGAATAAAAATGTTTTTACTTGCCTCCTAAAGATAGACAGTGATGGTGCCAGTCATGACTCCCTGGGGAGAGCATTCCACAGATGGGGAGACATGCAGTGGTGCCAACGTGATTTCCTGGGCCCGGTACACTGTATGTAGATTGGGAGTCCTATGTTCCCATCCACCACCCATCTCCCTGCAATCTGTTGGCAAGAACTTTCAAAAAAAAAACTTTCAAAAAAAAAGACTTTCAAAAAGCGTTTGACAAGGTACCTCACCAAAGGCTTCTGAAGAAGCTTAGCAGTCATGGAATAAGAGGAGAGGTCCTCTTGTGGATAAGGAATTGGTTAAGAAGCAGAAAGCAGAGAGTAGGAATAAACGGACAGTTCTCCCAATGGAGGGCTGTAGAAAGTGGAGTCCCTCAACGATCGGTATTGGGACCTGTACTTTTCAACTTGTTCATTAATGACGTAGAATTAGGAGTGAGCAGTGAGGTGGCCAAGTTTGCTGACGACACTAAATTGTTCAGGGTTGTTAAAACAAAAAGGGATTGCGAAGAGCTCCAAAAAGACCTCTCCAAACTGAGTGAATGGGTGGAAAAATGGCAAATGCAATTCAATATAAACAAGTGTAAAATTATGCATATTGGAGCAAACAATCTTAATTTCACATATACGCTCATGGGGTCTGAACTGGCGGTGACCGACCAGGAGAGAGACCTCGGGGTTGTAGTGGACAGCACGATGAAAATGTCGACCCAGTGTGTGGCAGCTGTGAAAAAGGCAAATTCCATGCTAGCAATAATTAGGAAAGGTATTGAAAATAAAACAGCCGATATCATAATGCCGTTGTATAAATCTATGGTGCGGCCGCATTTGGAATACTGTGTACAGTTCTGGTCGCCTCATCTCAAAAAGGATATTATAGAGTTGGAAAAGGTTCAGAAGAGGGCAACCAGAATGATCAAGGGGATGGAGCGACTCCCTTACGAGGAAAGGTTGCAGCATTTGGGGCTTTTTAGTTTAGAGAAAAGGCGGGTCAGAGGAGACATGATAGAAGTGTATAAAATTATGCATGGCATTGAGAAAGTGGATAGAGAAAAGTTCTTCTCCCTCTCTCATAATACTAGAACTCGTGGACATTCAAAGAAGCTGAACGTTGGAAGATTCAGGACAGACAAAAGGAAGTACTTCTTTACTCAGCGCATAGTTAAACTATGGAATTTGCTCCCACAAGATGCAGTAATGGCCACCAGCTTGGATGGCTTTAAAAGAAGATTAGACAAATTCATGGAGGACAGGGCTATCAATGGCTACTAGCCATGATGGCTGTGCTCTGCCACCCTAGTCAGAGGCAGCATGCTTCTGAAAACCAGTTGCCGGAAGCCTCAGGAGGGGAGAGTGTTCTTGCACTCGGATCCTGCTTGCGGGCTTCCCCCAGGCACCTGGTTGGCCACTGTGAGAACAGGATGCTGGACTAGATGGGCCACTGGCCTGATCCAGCAGGCTCTTCTTATGTTCTTATGTTCTTAACCGCTGCTTATGTACATATACTACCAACATGAACAGTTATTTTTAATGCACAGTCTTGATTTAAGATTTATTTAACATTTTTTAACCTGCCTTTCAGAGTTCCTGCTCTCAGAAGGCATTTTGCAACTGTTATAAATAGTTCAAAAAACATGAGAGTGGCTGTATACTATAGTCAGCATGGATTTTTCACATTCCGCAATGTTAAATTGAAAATACCCTCCCAAGCCATTCTGATGCTTCACATAAGCTCATTTCAAAACAAAACCTTACAAAACTTATAGCCCTGAACTCAGAAATGCTTGCTTAACAACCCTCTACCCTTTTCATGGTGATACACAAAACAGTCAGAGGCACAAACTCTTTCAAGCTACACAGGAAGTAAATTGGACTGTGAAAAACCAACCCAAATTGTGTTTGCATTTTGACCAATTTGTAGGGCAGTCCAATATCTCAGAGAGGAGGTCAGGTCTCCTGCTCCCCTGGTGCATTCACTATAGCTGCCCAATTTCCCTGCTTTTTAAAGTTTGATAGAAATATCTGTTGGCTATAGGTATGTTCTTAAACCGCAAGGTTTTTTGCCTATTAGTGAATATTTATTAAATAAAATTTAAACATTAAAATAACATTACAAAGATAGGAGTAGCTAAAAAAAACTTGTGCGACTTGACTGAACTCACTCTCAGCCTAACCTATCTCACAGGGTTGTTGCAAAGATAAAGGGGGGAGCACCCAGGAAGAAAAGCAAGATGCAAATGCATGTCATATTCACAAACCATGCAGTGAAGGAGGAAAACATGCACAAAGGCAGCCCCCTCTTGCTTTAATTGCAACATTCCACAGTTCTGAAATTTTACAGCAAAATACCAACAAAAAATCCAACAAAATTTGCCAGTACACCTACTGTGAACATATACAGCTTGAATGAACCAACCCTCACAGGGTTGTTGGAAAGACTACATGCACACACAATAGTTTATTGTCAAAACTAGTTGGTGGTCTTTGCAGAACATTGTTGTTTAAAAATCAGTATTAGTCTCCTGCCAGATAACAGCAGTGTCACATAAGTAAGCCTGCCTAATTGCTTAGGAAAGAGGATTGGAAGGGAAGACAAAGATTTACAACACAATCATTTGCTACGTTCACTCAAAAGTCCATTGATTTACAGCACAATCCTAACCATGTCTACTCAAAAGTAAGTCCTACTGAATTCAATGGGGTTTACTCCCAGGTATGTGGGATTAACATTGCAGCTTTACTCCCAGAAGAGTGAGTATAGGATTAAAGCTTCGTATTAGGAAGGTTTTCAGAACAGACTATGCATTAGACAAACTGCCCTCTTCAGCAGCCCAGGAAAATTTAAACTTGTTTGACTCGTATTTTAAAAACTATAACACATTGCAATGACATAAGCTGAACGTACACTTTTAATTTCTGTTCAAATATTGTTTGATAGCATATTACACATTTTATTTTTTTGCAAATAATTAAAAAAACCCTGCATGTATACTTTAATGATCATCATCCCTGAAATTGTGTACTGTGAAGGCCTACCAAGATCCTGCTGTAATCTTCTGTTCTGGCCTTTGTGCTCTATATGTGTACATAGAGAGAAAACTGGGCACAGGTAGGCACTGTTTATTGCCTCTCATCCAGTCTATTACTGAGGCAAGACATCCACTATCACACCAGCAGGTGTAAAGAAGAAATAGAACTATGTATCATCAGCATATTGCTGACAATGCACTCCAAACTCCAGATGATTCTACTCAGCAGTTTCATGTAGATGTTAAATAGCATGGGGAATAAAATCAAACCCTGCAGAACCACACATTTAAGGCTTCACAGGGCTGAACAATACTCCCCATGGGTCACCCTCTGAAAATGACCATCCATGTAGGACTGGAACCACTGCAAAGCACTACCTACTCCCAACTTGGACAGCCGCTCTAGGATAATACCATGGTCAATGGTATCAAAAATCACCGAGAGATCAAGGAGGACTAATAGGGACATACTCCCCTTATCTCTCACCCAATGAAGGTCATCATACAGGGTTACCAAAGCAGTTTCTGTACCAAAACCAGGCCTGAACTCTGATTGAAATGTGTCAAGAAAATCAGTTTCAGGAGAGCCTGGATCTGGCCCACAACCATGAACTCAAGTATCTTGCCCAAGAAGGGAACATGAGCAGCTAATCAATATGTCAATTTTCTGAATCCTTGGGGGAGGGGTTCTTAAGAAGTAGTCTTACCACTGCCTCCTTTAAGCAGGCAGGGACCACCCCCTCTCATAATGAGACAGTAATCAACTCCCTACCCCAGCTGGCCAGTCCTGTCTTGCTACCTTTTATCAGCCATGTGGAGCAAAGGCACCAGTGGTTGCCCAAATCAAACCAAGCGCCTTGTCCTCATCCTCAAGTCTTACCAACTAAAACTCATCCAACAGAAAAAGACAAGACAGTGTTCTAGACACATCTTGAGATTTATGTACTATAACAGTGGAGTCAAGGTGGCCTTGTCTCACCAGGCCCTTAAGGAAGTGAGAAACTCCGCAGCAAAAACACAAGTAAGGGCAGCACAAGTAGGGTTGCCAGGTTCATGGCCTGAGACTGATCCTGTATCTTTAGGAGAAGAGAAAGTCAGCCAAGTGCAGACTTTCTCTTCTCCTAAAGATACAAGATCAGTCTCAGGCCCGGTGCCTGGCAACCCTAGGCACAAGGGAAGTATCCAGGCTCAGTCCAAAGTCAGAGTACCTCAAAACCAAGCAGTAGGCAATAATCAGGGTCAAAACAGACCAGGTGTCAGAAGCCAAGCTACCTGTAAGCAACACAGGTAAGGGGCAAGAGACAAGTCCAGGGTCCACAGGTAATCTTTACAGGGCTGGTACATAAGTATTGTCTCAGCAGCCCTTCAAACCTAGCACTGTGGTTTTTATGCTGGAGCTGCTGAACCACACCCCAAACTTCAACTGACTCCCAGTGATCACCTTCAGCCAACTTTTACTCCTGAGGAGTCCAGGCCTGTAGTGAGGCAGTCCTCCAGATGTGCCAGGTCTCCATCAGGCATTGGAGGCGATGCCTCTCCCTTGGGCTCAGGGCCTTTTCAGCCTCGGTGTCAGAGGCTGAACTTGCCCCGGGTGCAGATGGCCCATCTTGGGACTTGTCACAGGATCCTGAGCCCTCATTCTTAAATGGAGCCTGAGCCAGGGCTGAGTTGAAGACTGGAGCCTCCTGGTCATTCTCTGATGAGGACTTTTCTGGCTGGAACCTGGCAGAGGCAAGCAATTTTATCCTCAAAGTGTTTTGCAAAGATGTTACAGTGAGCCACAGTAGATTGCATCACCTCTTTTGGGCCAGACTATAAAAGTCTAAAAAAGCTCTGCTGGCTGAGGATGCAATGGAAGCAGCAAAGTACATTTTTTTCACCACCTTCACTGCCACTAAATAGGCTCAATAAAGAACACTTGCACTTGTGTTCATGTTGTCTCCTGGTTTGTTTCATTGCCCTAAGTTCTGGTGTATACCAAGAAGCAAACTGGGCTCTGTCAAGTGGGAGAAGGCACTCAGCAGCGATTGTGTTCACAGCCCGGACCATCCAAGTATTCCACAGATCAGCCAAGACTGGAGTGCCAGTCTCACATCACCCTCTTCCTGCCCCTTATCTGGCTTGCCCCTCCTCTCATACCATACCTCCTCATATCCTGGACCACTGCCATTGAAGCCCCACTTGTCCTCCCCAAGTGATCCCATCTCCGGCACATAACTGCACTCAAGAACCAAAAAAGCAAACAAAAGACCCAGACTTCAGTTCCTCCAAGTGGGGCCTGTGATTGAACCCAATCTAGTTCATTAGTTATAGCTTTAAAATCATATAGTTTTAAAGTGTTTAGACTTGGTATATGCTCTGTATCAGAATGGGGAGCCTATGGTCCTCCAGATATTGTTGGAGTCAACTCTTAGTTCCAGCAGCATGGCCAGTGGTCATCATAGATAATGGCATTTGAAGGCCAGCAACATCATGAGGGCTCCTAGATTCCCATCCCTGTTTTATACGGTGGCAAAGTATGGACAAAACAATGAGCATATATACTTTAATATTTTGTTCAAGCAAAATTGGAAATGACTCCTGCTCTAAATGGTGACTCTCTTTCTTCCTCATTACACAGATGAATCTAGTTGCAGACAAATCGGAATCAATTGCAGACAGAAGCGGCCCTTTTAAGACACAAAGTTAATTGCATTCTCTCCAATTTTCTTCGTTAGGAGGATCAAAGGACTGGTTGCTTTCACTGGCAAATCTCAAGGATGAGTCGTGGCAGCTAGACCAGAACTAGTCTGTGATGAACTGTAGCCTTCCAGAATGAATCAGCAGTAATTACAGACCAGCTTGGGTTTTTTAGAGTGACAGTTTAAAACAGCAACAAAAACAAAAGGCCTGAGACTTTTAACGTAAAGCTTGCAAAATCAAGCTCAAGATCACGTCCTACTAATTGCAGTGAAGTCCATCCATTATATCATCCACTTCTCACAGAGCAAATGTATATATACTTATACATGTGATGTTGCCCAAGAATAGAAGAGACTTGACACTTATTCTGTCAACTAAGACATGTTGTGTTCTTTTGAAACACTGCTATGGAATTAAAATTAAATCCTTTCACCTTAAAATAAAGAGGCTCCAACTCTAGCTGTTCTCTTTCCTTGACCAGAGACTCTCTCTCTCTCCTCTGTTTGCACAACCACCAAAGTTTAGTTGGCTTGAATGAATAAGTAAATAAATAAATAGCACTTCCTGTAATAACAGACAGACTTCATTTCTCTTTTATTCTGATAGGATTATTGTGAACTGGCTAGGAACAAGAACACTTTTCCTGTCAGGTTCTTTCAATTTCCTGCCTTCAGAAGGCAAAATTCTCAAGTTTTGGTATCCACTGCCGTTTTTTAAATTTTTATTGTGTCTTTTTTTAATATGTAAAACTTCAACATTGGAAAGCTATGTTATGGTGATATGTTCCCTTTGAACATATACAGCAAACATTTAAAGCACACGACTTTCCCCAAAGAATCCTGGGAGCTGTAGTTTGTTAAGGGTGCTAGGAACATAATTCTGTCAGGAGGTGAACTACAGTTCCTAGGATTCTTTGCAGGGGGGAGTCATGTGCTTTAAATGTATGGTGTGTACACAGCTACGTGTGTGTGTGTGTTTTACAGGACTCATGACAGGGGCACATTAAGAGGTTTTAGAGTTGAAACCAAAGGGGTTTATTTTCACACATAGCCAATAAAAATGGTGATAGCCCAGGTCAAACAGACCAAAGCTCCACTCCAGCATTTTCAATAGTGGGATGAGAGGCCTGATGAGAGATGTAGAAGTAACCATCTTCTTAGCCTCCTAATGGATGCAGCTGTTCCTGATTAATGAAATAATTAATTCATCCCCAATTGTTCAGATAGTCTAGGTCAGTAACAGACAAGAACGTAGCTGTGAATTTGGAGAACACCACAGAGTATAAACTAACTCTCAGTCTGAACACTCCAAATGGAGACTTTGACTTAGTTCACATAGGTAGCAAAGGGGTTGGTAAACCATTTATGGGCTGTGCTACTTCAGCTAGCAACTGGGGACTCCACAAACAAAAGAGAGAGAGAGAGACTGAAAGAGAGAGAGAGAGCAAACAAATGCTAGCGCTTGCCATACCTGGCATGCCTAGGCTACAACTTTTGTTTCTGATACCTAGTTTTATATTTGCAAGTATTTTTAGGGGAAATGGGTGGTGTATGGAGGATCATTCAGTTATATGAGTGACCTTCCATTGGCATTTTGAAGTGATTCAGTCAACAAACAGATCTATTATCTCATCTGCTGCTGCTTTGCACAAACTAGGCCTAAGCCTGTCAAATCTAGATTGCCCTTGTGTGAGTGTAGGAAGAGTATTATTCCCATCTATTCTTGACTGGAGAGCAGACACCTATGGGTTGCTGTACCAAATAGCAATTCCCTAATAAGGGCACTATCAAGGTGTCATTAAATTCCACCTAGAGACTGAATGTGCTCCAGTTTTATTTGTACCTGTTTTGAAGGAGGGATGTACAAGAACTTTTGGTTTAGTGCTATTTTTAAATTTTCCAGGTGGGAGAAGACCTACTACAGAGCCCCCCTAAATAGGCCAGCTACTTAAGTATTGCCAAAAAAGAAGAATTGCATCGCCATCAAAAGAGGACATGATTTGTATAAATTTGCACAGACTAACTTATACTATATATGCAAATTTACAAAGATTGCTATAATTTAAACAGAAATGAAGTCTAACCAGAATAGCAGGAAAGACTGTGACCAGGTGACTTGTCTCCTGGTTCAGTCTATTGTCCAGGCACTAACTCTTGATGAGCAATTTCATGCCCCCGCTGTCCCTTCTTATGGTTCTTTACCTTTAGAAGGGATTTGGACTACATAGCCCTTCAAATACAAGCTTCTTCAAATGGAGGACTACTCATGGCCACCTTATCATTTACCAGGTAAATTTTACCTGGAAGTAAGCAGAGCTCAAAAGTAATTAGGAAAAACGAATTACTTTTAATTTATTACTTTTTTGAGGAACAAGTGTGTAATTTCTTTACATTTTGACTGTAATAGAATGAGGAGTAATTTTATTACTTTTGAGGTGTAATTGTAATGTTCCCAGCTTTTCTTATGGGGGGGGGAGCAGGGGAAGTCTTTTGCTCCTCTGATTCATAGATGGAAATCATGTGCCTCAAACTGGGCTTCTGCACAGCATTGCTCTTCCCTTGTGCTGTGCGGGTGTTTAGAAGATGACGAGGGAGGAGGTGGAGACAGGGCCGGCTCCAGATGTGCCGGGGCCCTTGGGCACCAGCTTGCCCTGGGCCCTGGCACGCATGTGCGCACACACACATACATGCATGTGCACGCCCAGGGCCAGCCCCAGACATGCTGGAGCCCTTGGGCAAAAGCCTGCCCCAGGCCCCAGCGCTCCCCTTCTGCTATTCGTGCACGGTGAGAGCTTCGGGACTCCTCCATTCCCTTGCTTAATTTACCTTGTTCTGCGGTTGCGCATGCAGCAGTGCCCTTAAGAAAGATGACGGCTGAGGTTTCCCTAAGGAGCTGAAGTCTCTGCCGCCATCTTGGATCATGGCAGGGATGTGAGCGCAGCGAATCCTGCCATGAATCGCGGAAGGGGAGCAGAGGGGCCCCTCAGGGGCTCCTGTAGCCTCAGGGGCCCTCGGGCCAGTGCCCCACCTGGCCGCCCCTTGGAACCGGCCCTGGGTGGAGAGCAAGACGGGGATGGAGTGGAGAGAAAAATTGTTAAAAAATTGGATGGTGGAGAAGAATGGAGTGGAGGGAGAAAGGAGCTGGAGGGCAAGGATGTGGATGAAGGAGAAGAAGGAGGCAATAGCAGTATGGAGATGAAGAACTGTGGAGGTAAGAGACAACAACATATGTGTGTGTGTTAGGGATGGGGTTCATTGCATAGTTCCGATCCGCTTGTATTCTGATAGTCCGTTGTTCCATCCTGATCCACCCTTTTTGTCCTCTGCTTGCTTTTGTGCTTGCTGATTTGATCTGCTGGTTTTTTTGGTTGCGAAAAAATAGTGTAATTTTTAACATAAATGCCTATGTAAATGATTGCAGTGTTCCACATGGTTTTTTGCCCTATTTGTCACACCTACACACTGTTATGAATGCATCATTTAGATGAAATTACAAAGATAATTATGTAAAATTGGGATATATATATATTTAAAAATCCATGCCTATTACAGCTGCAGCCTGCCGCAAAAAATCAGTGCCAGTCCAAAAAGATAGCGGACGGTCGAATTAAGTCGGAATCCAGTACTAAGTGATTTAGCAGATATTCTCCCCCATTCCTAGTGTGTGTTAACATTGTGCTTGCACCTGGCATGCAAAGCAGCTCCCGCTGCCCTTCCTGGTTACTTTGCTGCATTTGCAGTGTTTTAACTTTTTTGCACCCCAGGAGGAAATGTTTGCTTGGGTGGAGGAGCCTTAGTTAGTGCAGGGCAGAGTCTAGGAGGTAGCTGAGTGAGAGAGATTATGCTTGCTGGTTGAGTGTGTGTGTGGGGGGGGTTGCACTTAGGGTTGCCAGGTTCAATCCTTGAGACTGATCCTGTATCTTTCAGAGAAGCGAAAGTCAGCCAAGTGAAGATCTTCTTGCAACCCTGTAAGGGGAAAAACCACAAAGTGGAATTCTCCCCCCCCCGCACAACTTTTAAAGATACAAAAGACCTCTTGGAGGCTGGGCCTGGCAACCAAGAGGTCTTTTGTATCTTTAAAAGTTGTGCAGGGGGATCGGAGAATTCCACCTTGTGGTTTTTCCCCTTACAGGGTTGCAAGAAGATCTGCACTTGGCTGACTTTGTCTTCTCCGAAAGATACAGGATCAGTCGCAGGGATTGAACCTGGTAACCCTAGTTGCACTTGTTTTGATGCACAAAGCTCTGAGCTGTGGCCTCTGCCTCTCTCCCCACCTCTCTTACCAGTGGAGAGACCACTACTGCTATCTTACGGATAAAAAACATTGGTATACTACCCTCTCTCTCTGTGTGTGTTTATTTTTAAAATTGTTTTATGCTACTTAGGTGTGCAGTAGCCAAGGTCACCACCTTGTAGGCACTCTGTTTTTTTTAAAAGTAACTTAAATGTAATTGTAGTGATTACTTTTGAGTAATGGCGAAGTAATCAATTCCTTTCAGAACAATTGTAATTGTAATTTATTCCTTTTTGGGGCCATGTAACAATAATTGTAATTTATTCCTTTTATAAGTAATTTTCCAAGCTCTGAAAGTAAGCACCATTTTAGCTGAAAGTAAGAAGAAGGAAGGATTTGCTTCTAAGTAAACATGTAAGGGATTGTGTTATAAGCAGTCTGGGGGTTACTGAGCTCAAGCTAAGAAGACTTCTTAAAATTGCCTCAGAAGATACTATACATTTGTATATATACACAGTGATACTATTCTACAGGCTATCTTTGAGATTTAAAAAATAAACAAAAAATTTATAAGAAAATATTCAATTTATACTATATAAAAAGCTGTCGTACTTGAAATGATTTACAAAGTTGCTAAGGTTTTTTCCCCCTTCAGAATAAGAGTGAGGGAGTGACATTTTTTAAAACAGTTGAAGGGTTAAGGGTTTAACTACATGTATTTTCCCCCTTCCAATGTTAATGGGAAGCACATGATAAAATCTCTAGCCAAGACTTTGAAGATCTGGAAATAAATGTTAGAAACTTGGTCTGTGTAATGTGCAAGCTGGAGTAACACCACATACATGCTCCCTGACACCTTTGCAAACATATTGCTGCCTCATTTCCCAAACTGTAGTCTTATGCAACAGCTGTGATGGCATTCATGGCAAACAAACAAATCATGGAATTATTACTATTACTTAAATTCTATGTGGATAAGTGATATTTATCATCTCAGGTTCTAACTTTTCCAGCCTTTCTTTGTTTGTATGGAAGACTTGCCAAGACTGATTATTTCTCTGCCCATCTTTTCAGTTCTTCTGCAGGCTCCTAAAGATGATATGATGTGAAGTGCACATAGGACTCATGGTATGGACACACCATTCAATCTATGCAGACTAGAATATACTGATGTACCTGAAAATAGGAGTCATTCCCACAGAGTAAGCCCAGCGCCTCTCTTCACAATGTAAATGAAGAATGCATTGGCATTCTAAAAACTGTGAGTATGTTTATCTTGCTCCTCTGCACAGAGTTATTATTTATCTATTTTTGCTGAGGTTCTGTATGAATATTCAACTGAATTGTCATTTGTCTCCTTACTTAAAAATAAAAAAACAAAGCAAGGCAAGCAACTTTTTTAAACGTGAGAAATTTGTTTTGGGGAAAGAGAGAAGTAATCTCAGAGTCATGACATTACAGGAGTTAGCCAAACACTGCTGTGCACAGCTGGCATGGGTGGTATCCAGCCAAACATGTTGTCCATGTGCTTGATCCTGAAAAGAAGGTTGTACTTTGTAAGAAACATGGTGCTGTTGGCTCATGACTCAAAAATGGTTCTGGCTTACCTGACAAAGCGGTAAGTCCAACTTGGGCTCTTGGGATAACAAGTAATGTTATGATGTTCCTCATAACAACACTACAGCTCATTTACATGACTACCATTTTGATTTTGTCAGTGAGGGCCTCATTTTGTAATGGTGCAAAATCAAGATTATGGGAGATATTCCTTAAGGAATATTGACACCCCTGACATTCTTGTTCCTCAGAGAGTCCGTATCTCCCTTCTTAACCTGACACCTACGGGCTCACTAGGAAGGCTGAATGAAGTGGGTGTCTAGTTGCCCCAGCTCTATCACTGGGACTAAACACATCCTAAAATAGCCTAGTGAATCACCAACTGCTACCATCTATTGAACTAACAAAGCTGAAGACCTCTGAAATATTATTGAGGTAGAGTTGTAATTGGATCTGGTTCTTTTTCTTTCCCGAACTATCTTAAACACACACACACACACACACAAACACAGAGAGAGAGAGGGAGAGAGAGGGAGTTCTTGTCCATTAATTCAGTGCTCATTTCATACCAGAAATGGAGCCCACATATCCGAAAAGTTGGTACCCTGTTTTAGGTCTTTTGCTGTTCAAACTTGCTGAATTATGTTTTTACATAATTGCTATGTTCTATGCCTCATAAACCCATTATGAACTGGTTAGGGCTTCTGAATGTTTCCAGTTCCACATCCACACATAATTTAGAAGCTCCTAACAAGCTTATGACTGTTCTATTGTAGGACAAAAAGGAACTTTCTCCTGGACTCCATTTAGTAGTAATATAATTCTGTATTCCCTCCTCACAGATACTAAATGGCAGAATAGTCCATCTGTTTTACTATCTACATCTGCTTTCAGATGAACTTGAGCTCTGCACTCTTTCCTGACTGGAAATTCTTGATTGTGATTTCCCATTAAAATTATATCACTTGGGGTATTTGTTGAACAAAGAAGGTTCCTTGTTATTTCTGTGCCGAGTCTGCAGCAGGTACAGATTTTAAAAGCCCAGGTTGCAATGAGAAAGGAGAATTTGCATCATTCACCACATCCCTTGAGAATTTGTGAAGTATAAATTTGAAGGTAATTAACTCCTTGAGGTCAAAACAGTGTACATTTTCTGTTAGCAAAGGAAAGAAACTCCACTGTTAGTATTTTCCATTTCTGCTGTTTCTCTAGTTTCTTGGCTTTAAAAGCCTGTACACTTACTTTAGCAAAACACAAATAATTTGGGGCCGCAAGAGATGTAACACAGGAGATCCTCAATTAGGTTTTGTAAATTAGTAGCTTTATAGGGCTGCTTTGAAGACAGGGGAAGTGGTGGTCTGGCAGTATTTGGTCCTCCACCTCCGACTGAGCCCTGGGGTTTTAAACTGAGCTTGAGATCTCCTGCCCCTTCCTCTTTTTAAAAAAACTTATTAATGTTATTGTTATTATCTGTTTGCTTATAGAACTGCTCGGCAGTGCCAATGAGATCCCAGGCCCATAGAGCCAGTGACGATCCCAATGATCCCAATTTGTTCAGATCCATAACTTTGCGCTTCAGTACCTAGCAGTGCCCTTCACTATTTCATTGACTTCGGGGAACAGGAAGAGGCAGGTATTTTGCAGGTGTGTGAGTGTATACATGTGTGTGTGAGTGTTTGAATGAAGGAGAAAGAAAAGGGGTGCCATCACCCACTGCTAGAATGTGGCCCTCAATCCCACAGCTTGGAAGTAATTAGTTAGGAAAAACGAATTACTTGTAATTCATTACTTTTTTGAAGAACAGGTGAGTAATTTCTTTACTTTTTTATTAGAACAAGGAGTAATTTTATTACTTTGGAGGTATAATTGTAATGTTTCCAGCATTACTTTTGGGCATTACTGGGGGGGCAGGGGAGGTGTTCTGCTCCTCTGATTCATGGATGAAAATCACATGCTTCTGTGCAGTGTTGCTCATTCCTGGTGCTCTGTGGGTGTTTAGGAAGCGACGAGGGAGGAGGTGGAAAGCGAGGTGGGGTGGAGTGGAGAAAACAATTGTTAAAAAATGGATGGTTGTGGTGAAGAATGGAATGGAGGGAGAAAGGATCTGGAGGGCAAGGATGTAGATGAAGGAGGCAGCAGTGGAATGGAGATGATGAACTGTGGAGGTGCGAGACGATGACGTGTGTGTGTGTGTTAATACTGTATTTGCATTTGGTGCTTGAAGTGGTCTCCGCCACCCGGCTACTTTGCTGCATTTGCAGTGTTTTAACTTTTTTGCACTCCAGGGGAAAATGTTTGCTTGGGTTGGGTGTGCCTTAGCTGGTGGCAGGGCAGGGTCCTGGAGATGGTTAAGTGAGACAGGTGACCCTGGCTGGCTGAGTGTGTGTGTGTGTGGGGGGGGATTGCAATTGGTTTGGTGTGCAAAAATCTGAGTGGTGTCTTCTGCCTCCCTACTCAACTCCCTTACCAGCAGAGAGACCACCACTGCTATCTTATGGATTAAAAATGTATTCTACTACCCCCCCTGTTTACTTTTAATGCTATTTTAGGCTATTTAGGTGTGCAGCAGGCAAGGCCAGCACCTTGTAAGCATTCTAGGTTTTTTTTTAAAGTAACTGTAATTGTAGTGATTACTTTTGAGTAACGGTAGAGCAGAGCTTGGAAAAGTTACATTTTTGAACACAACTCCCATCAGCCCCAGCCAGCATGGCCACTGGATTGGGCTGATGGGAGTTGTAGTTCAAAAAAGTAACTTTTCCAAGCTCTGCGGTAGAGTAATCAATTCCTTTCAGAACAATTGTAATTGTAATTTATTCCTTTTTAAAAGTAATCTTCCAATATCTTAATCCCACCCCTGTTTTATGCCTGTTCTCCCGTATTAATGCTTCCTGCTCTGAAAGCTGCTATTAGCTCTACAATACCTTTCTTCCTCCCTTCGTACTTAGCTCACAGCAGTTCCAGGGTGGATGGTGGCTATTAATTTAGGGTTAGATGCCTCTTTCATCCAAGACAAAAAATTCCAGTTGTCGTCAGCTGGACTAAGATGGTTTAAGAGAGCTAGTATGGAGGAGGGGGGGTCTGTAGAATTGTAAACATGTTTTTATTTTGTGTACAGTAGGGCCCCGCTTCTCAGTGCCCTGCTTTTCAGCGTTCCGTTAATATGGCACCAGCAGAGCGATCAGCTGGAGGGGGGACTGGAGCTCCCTGCACTCCAGCTGATCGCGCCCGAGGAGGGGAAGATCTGATCTTCTCCTCCTCTGGTGTGATCAGCAGGTTAGGTTCCAGACCCCCGCGCTACAGCTGATCCGCTTTCCAGCGGGGGTCTGGAACCTAGCCTGCCGTATGAGTGGGGCCCTACACTATTGTTATTCAGTAGTTGTCAGCATAGCTTCTGCTCAGAGAAAGATACAAGTATCCTGTATTAAATGCTGGATTGAAACAGAGTGAATTTGATGGTTGTGATATTTCCTCTTAATTTCAGAATAAACATTATGCATCATAGCTGAGCTGTATAGCACAGAGGTGAACAAGTTAGATCATTATATTACTAGAAATCTGGTTGGAGAAGTGGGGAGAATTTTACTGCAGTCAAAGAATTGTCCCTCATTCACACCACAAGGTCCTCTTAAATCTCCTCTTAAAATTAGACCAAGCATAGATTTCCAGTGCTTTGTACTTAAAAGCAATCTAAGTAATTAACCCCTACACTGCAGTAACATTACTCATTCAGTAAGTCAATGATTAATTAACTTCTGTTGATGGAGGACATATACTTCCAGGATTTTCTTTCCTGTGGAGAAATGCTTGTGTTACACCAAATGTCTTACCCAGTCTAGAATAATGAAGGTTCTTTTGTTTGTGGTAAGCGGCAATGTTTAATTGGTTTCAGCAATTTTTTTATATCTTTTTTTTAAACTTGAGCATTTAAAAAAAATTATAAACTGTACTTTCATATAAGATATAACAAGGTGGTATACAACATAAACACATATAATTACAATAATATCAGTAAAAGCATTGATTGCATATCAATAAACTTTTCAAAAATTAAAGTCACAAAGGCCTGTCTGAAAAGTACAATTTAAAATATATATCCAAAAGAAAGTGGGGACAACTCCTGCCAGACTTCTGTTGGCAAGGAGTTCTACAGGGCAGGACCTGCCACACTAAGGCTCGGTCCCTGGTGAAGGCTGAGTGAAATCCAGGGGGATGGGGGAACTGTCACAAGTGCCCCATCAGAAGATCACAGCGATCAAGGTGGAACATAAGTAATCAGGCAGTCCTTAAAATATTTTGGGCCAAAGTTGTTAGGGCTTTTGTCGGTTAACACAAAAGCCTGGCCTATAGTAATACAGTATCTAATTGGCATTAGATATGTGGAAGTGAGAGACTGTAAAGGGTGGAGCACAGCAGCAGAATTGCCTTCATAAATCCTTCCCTTTGCTCAGCTGATTTTACTGGGAAGGGTTAATGATGTCTTTGAAATATGGAGCAACAGCTGCAGATGACATCAGATTTTTCTGCCATATTGGACAAGATGAACACACTGGATGCATCAAGGGCAGTCTGAACACCATTTGTGGCTGCCATGAAAAGAATGGATGGAGGTATCAAAATAATGACATCATGAGAAGTTTCCCCTTCATCTGGTTGTGCTTTAAAATGTGATGCCTTTTACCAGCTTCCACTGGTAAGATAGCTGTGGCCATTTCTGGACTGGGATAGCCTCACCACTGTTGTCCATGCACTGGTAACCTCCAGGCTGGATTACTATAATGCGCTCTATGTGGGGCTACTCTTGAGGTTGGTCCAGAAGCTGCAGCTGGTGCACAATATGGCGGCAAGATTGCTCACTGGGGCAGGGTATTGTCAACATGTAACCCCGCTGCTGAAAGAATTGCACTGACTACTTTTAGCTACCGGGCTAAGTTCAAGATTCTAGTTTTCGTGTATAAAGCCCTATACATCTTGGGACCAGGATACCTGAAAGACCATCTTATCCCTTATATGCCCAGTCAATCACTGCGCTCTGCAGGTGAGGGCCTCCTGCAGATACCACCTTATGAGGAGGTCCGTTCTGCACAACATAAGAAACGGACCTTTAGTGTAGTGGCAACTACCCTTTGGAATTCCCTCCCCTTGAAAATTACACAGGCGCCGTATCTTTTCGGCACTTACTGAAGACCTTCCTCTTTCAACAAGCCTTTTAAGTTGAGACTTTATCCCAGTCTGCATCTGTGTTGGAATTGCTTTTTAATATGTTCTTAATCTTTTCTTTTTTTTAATGTTTTTCAAGCTTTTTAAAAAATATATTTTTAAAGCTTTAAAAAATATTTTTAGAGATGTTTTGTTTTAATATATTTTAAAGTCTGTTTTTAGTGCTTTTGTTTGCCACCCTGGGCTCCTACGAGGAGAAAGAGTGGGATATAAATCAAATAATAAATAAATAAAAATAATAAATTATTTTCCAACCTTGAGCTAATTCCAGAATGGTTTGCAAATCAAGTAAAGCAATTAAAACCTCTAAAATCATACAACACACAATTAAAATAAAGTCATGTAAAGACTGCAGGGGTGGTAACGAGAAACCATAGCTTCCTGTTACAAGAATGTGCCGTGACAAGCCTCAGAATTATGTGCTCAGCCTCTTCTTCCCTCCTCCTCCTTGCACAATGGGAGGAAGTTTAGGCTTCTATTTCCAAACTGCAGTTTCCCAAAGTCTGCTGTAATGGGAAACTGTGGATTGTTGAAAACACATTTACAGCACAATCCTATTCATATCTTCTCAGAAAGAAGTCTTGTTGAATTTATTGGAGCTTATTCCCAGGTAAACGGGGGTTATAACAAATAGGATCAACCTGTGGTTTCTAATCATGGTTTGTTAAGTAATGATGAGTTACCACAGTTCCCATATTCAGAATGTAACAGGAAATTGATTTCTTCCAAATTGCAAGTGGAAGTTTTAAATTTCATCCATTTCAGTGCAAAGGAGGGGGGAAATAGAGGGAGGGGTGTGTGATCCAAAGGCTCAGTGGGGTATGTTCTTGATTTTGTAAGTTGTGTTTTGGTTAGTTGCCCTGAGTATTGTATTACAACAGAAGGGTAGGGTATAAATCCACCAAAATGAATAAATCTTTAATCGGACCGTAAAATAACAGTAGCAGAGTACAAGCTAAAAGATAACTACAGTTTTAAAAGCAATAGGAAAATGAAAATGATCTTTAGTCAGCACTGAAATAATAGGTGATTGGTAAGCCACCCTTGGGAAGGCATTCGAGTGATTGGGGGGGGGGGACAACCAAGACAGATCTCTCCCAGATCACCATCCACCTAATCTCTGAAGGTGGGGCTCTCTGGATTAAGGGCATCTGAAGGCAGTCTTAGAATACAGGCAGAAGGTACTCCTTCAACACGTATTGAAACAACATAGTGAGACCTCATTTATTCATCATTCCAAATTTTCACGACACTGCTTTTTTGTAGTAGCAGCAAAGGTGCAAAGCAAAAAAATAAAAAAATCTTAAACCTATATCATATCTGGACACAGATTTAGAATAACCCCACAAACCACCCCAACTTGCAGTGAACATCATTATGTTTTCCCTTAGCTAACTTGCAAGGTTATTAAGAACATAACATTGAAAACACCATGTATACTACACTGCTTGGAAGAAGCCAGATACATAAATATGATAGAATGAAACATGCTGTGGCCATTCTTTCTTCATGTCTCAAATGCCAAGTCTGGGTAAAGCTCCCAGTTGCCAGATGGGGAGAGGGCAATGAAGGTGGGAGCAGGAGGTACATTGGCAATGACCCCTCCTGTTACATCAGTTCTGCTGAAGATAAAGCAATTGAGAAATATGGCTGCCAATTATGCAAACTGATGCTTCAGTCCATCCGGTGAATAAAACTGCTCTTATGTTATACCTGCAGGAACTCTTTAGTACTGTTTGTGAGCTCCAAACTTTGCACCTTTAGATCTGCATAGTCTATTCCAGGCCATGAGAGAGTCATCTGCAGAGGGACTTTTGTTGGAACATTGGAGACCTAGGGAAGAAATATATATACCCCTTTCCTCCACTACAGTGTACCATTGTCTATTTTATTGTGTTTTAAATATGTTGTAAGCTGTTTTGAGAACTTCAGTTGGTAGGTGGAGTATTAATGCTCAAATTAAAATTAAAATTAAAAAATTATACCATTTCTCTTGCAGTGCCTTTTACCATTGACATTTACCAATCATGAACTTTTTACCAAAAAATCTGAATTATATGAAAACTCAAAACCTTACCTTAAAATCGAATATATATGACAGACACATATATGTAGATTTTACAGTGAAAAGTTTGGGTTTCCATCACAACTGCAGATCTTTAGAAGGGGTAGCACTCAGTTTAGTTACCCATCAGTAAATGGCTATGGATAGCCTTTCTATAGAAGGCGGTTACGCTTAGGCTTGATGAACTGCAGTGTAGGCTTCTCTTGCCAAGTGTGTGTGTATGATTTCCAAATTTCACTAAATTCCACGTTCTTCAAAGATAAATTGTTCTGGTATGAAAACCTTGCCAAGTGAGGGGGTAGCCCTATAGAGCTGTTTAGGCACCGTAAGGGAACTGTAAAGCATAGAAAAATGCATTTATTTTGCTTTGATGTTCTACAATAAAAGTGCAGTTTTGTTGCCCAACAGCTGGTCGTATTTTAGAAAGTATATCATCCAAAGAAAGATGCAGGATATGTGATTCTAAAGCAGTCTTCTCTATCAATCCATAACAGCAACAAAGTTGCCCATTTGTTTCTTTGAGATTACTGAATGTGTGGTAAAAGTTAGCCACCTTTTTAAGGGTTATTCTTGTATAACAGCCTTCTAGATAAAATATAGTTAGATTCAAATATTATATTGGTTCAGGATGGCTTTATTAATCTTCTACACCTTTTAACTTTTGTTTTTAGTTTTTCAGTCATTAGTAATTAATTGGTTTACACTGAGTGTCATGCTGAGTTCATTTCTCACACCAGCATCACCAACCATTTCTATTTCATGACTTTTTTTGGCCACAATCCAACACAGAGTTAGGCTTACTTAACCTCATTAGATTAGTGTCTTCCTTGCTCCCCCAAGACTATCCACACTAGAGATTTAAATTGGCTTCAAAGGAATCCTGTTTCTATTGTTTGTTTGTTTATTATTACATTTATATCCCACCTTTCTTCCAAGGAGCTCAAGGTGGTGTACATGGTTCTTCTCCTCCTGATTTTATCCTCACAACAACCCTGTGAGGTAGGTTAGGCTGAGAGGCTGTGACTGGCCCATGGTCACCCAGTGAGCTTCATGGTTGAGCAGGGATTTGAACCCTGGTCTCCCAGGTCCCAGTCCAACACTCTAACCACTATACCACACTGGCTCTCTTGTGGTCCAAGGATCTCAGTATCTTCACCAGCTCCAGTTCCCAGGGCAAAGAGAAGCCATGATGATTAAACTGGTACAAAACTGATATGTTTGTAGTTGCGGTTTGTTATAGTGATGCTGATCTAAACTATGTTTCGTTTGTTTAAATGATTGCAAAAATGTTATACGACATGCTCTAGCATCATGGCATTAAAAAGAGCACCTAGGATAGAATAACAAAAGGAACCACACTTATGAAATGTGGAGCTAATTTTGATAACATGAGTAGCTAGTTTTGCATCACTCTTTTTTGGAGGGGGGACAAAGGATGTAGTACTTGCCAATGATCTAACTAGTCTCAAGAATAGTGAATTGACAGTAACGGCATATGTCATTTCATGCACTGAAACATTTAATATTGAAAGCTGAAGGGTGGCCTGTCTGATCGGCGGATGGGGATGGGGCATGTGCAAGCCAGGGGGGGATGTGACAGAGAGGGGAGGGGCCAAACTATAGAAAAAGTGGGCGGCAGACGCTGGAATGGTACTGCTGGCAGACCAGGCCAGATTAGGGGAACAGAGGATAGATGCTTAATACCCATCCCATGTTCCGGGTCTGTCCAGAACCAGATGATAACTGGGGGATGCAGGATTCCTACCGACCTTCGACTGCTGCTGTGTAATGCCAGGTCTGTAGTACAAAAAACATCACACATCCATGATATTATCTTGGATGAGCGGGCAGACCTGGCATGTATTACGGAGACTTGGCTGGATGAGGCCTCAGCTCCCATTCTTGAGGCCATGTGCCTGCCGGGTTTCCGTTACGCACAGCAGCCGAGGGTAGGAAGGCGGGGAGGGGGAGTGGCAGTCATCTATTGGGAGTCTTTGCCAGACCTCCTCTTCATAGGACTAAGTTTGTTGACTGCATGTACTGGAGGTTGGGCCCGAAGGGCAGTTTGGGGATCCTGCTTGTGTACCGCCCACCCCGCTGCACAGCAGACTCCCTGGCCGAGGTGCTGGAGGTGGTGTCGGCTGTACGGGCGTTGTCCCCAGAATTATTAGTGCTGGGTGACTTCAACGTACATGCCGAGACCGCTCTCATTGGAGCCCCTCAGGATTTCCTGGAAACCATGGCTTCCTGGGAACTGCACCTTAGTAATATTGGGCCCACCCATGTAGCCGGTCATGCTCTCGACCTTATGTTTGTCCTGGGAGGGGAGGGAAGTGCTCTGAAGTTGGGGGTGGTTTCTTCCACCCCTGTGTCATGGTCAGATCACTATCTGGTAAATATAGACTTCTCGATGTCACACTCCCTCCGCAGGGGAAAAGGACCTATTAGAATGGTCCGCCCCAGGCGCCTGATGGATCCAGAAGGATTCCTGACTGCGCTTGGGGAATTGGAACCTGCTGAAGGCCGCCCGGTCGATGCCCTGGTGATAGAGTGGAATGAGGGAATCACCAGAGCATTGGACCGGGTGGCTCCGAAACGTCCTCTCCCCCTGAACAGAACTCAGTTAGCACCATGGTATACACCACGGTTGCGTAATCTGAGACAGGAGGTGAGACGACTAGAACGCCGGTGGCGGAAATCATGTTCCAAAGATGTCCGGACACAGGTTAGAGCAGCAATAGCTGCCTATCAAGTGGCAGTGAAGGCAGAAAAGAAGAAGTTCTTTGCTGCCTCCATTGCGTCCGCAGAGTGCTGTCCCAGGAGGTTGTTCCAAGTGGTCCGAAGCCTGGTCGGTCCAGTTGCTCAGGAACCCTTGGAACAGTCAAAAGCCTCCTGTGACAAATTGGCAAAGCACTTTGCTGACAAAATCGAACACTTGCGGAACTTGATCCCATACTCCGTGGATACAGTAAATGAACCAGAGTTGGCCAGTTGCAAGCCGGTCAAATGGGATCGGTTTCGGCCTCTCCCTTCTGAGGATGTGGACAAGGTGCTCTCAACTGTGAAGCCTACCACATGTCTAAATGATCCTTGCCCGTCGTGGCTCCTTGTGAGCTGCAAAGAGAAATTGGGCGAGGGGATTAAGGCGGTGGTTAATGCATCCCTGGAGGAGGGTGTAATGCCATTAGCCCTCAAGGAGGCAATTGTAAAGCCCATCTTAAAGAAGTCCTCCTTGGATCCCCAAGTTTTGAACAACTTTCGCCCAATTTCAAATTTACCATTCTTGGGCAAGGTCATTGAGCGAGTCGTGGCTAATCAGCAGTCAGCAAACTTGGATGAAACGGATTATTTAGATCCATACCAATCGGGTTTCAGGACTGGACAGGGAACTGAAACAGCCTTGGTCGCTCTGGTGGATGATATGAGGAGGGCATTAGATAGGGGAGAATTCACCTTTCTTGTCCTCCTCGATCTCTCAGCGGCTTTTGATACTGTTGACCACAGTATCCTTCTACATCGCCTGGAGGGATTGGGAATAGGAGGCACTGTACTGCAGTGGTTCAGCTCCTTTCTCTCCGATAGGCATCAACAAGTAGCATTGGGGGAAGAGGTTTCAGACCCTTGGCCTCTCAATTGTGGTGTGCCACAGGGCTCTATCCTCTCTCCCATGCTATTTAATATCTATATGAAGCCGCTGGGGACAATCATTAGGAGATTTGGGCTGCAGTGTCACCAATATGCGGATGACACTCAGCTCTATCTCTCGTTTAAATCCTCACCAGAGTTGGCTGTGGAGACCATGTCCAAGTGCCTGGAATCCATGAGTGGATGGATGGGAAGGAACAGGTTGAAACTGAATCCCGTTAAGACCGAGGTGCTACTCGTGGGGGACAAGGGAAGGTTGGGAGATATTGACTTGATGTTCGATGGGGTGAAACTGCCCCTAAAGGACCAGGTCCGCAGCCTTGGGGTTGTTCTTTATTCCAAGCTGTCCATGGAGGCTCAGATCTCGGCAGTGAGCCGGGCAGCTTGGTATCAATTACACCTCATACGTAGACTGCAACCCTACCTTCCTGTTCATCAGCTCCCATTGGTGGTACATGCCCTGGTCACCTCTCGTTTGGATTACTGTAATGCACTCTACGTGGAGCTACCCTTGAAAACGGTCCGGAAACTACAACGTATACAAAATGCGGCGGCCCAACTACTTACAAATTGTCGTCGCTGGGAGCACATCACTCCAGTGTTGTTCGATCTGCACTGGCTTCCAGTTGTTTTTCGGGCCCAATTCAAGGTGTTGGTATTAACCTTTAAATCCCTACACGGTCTCGGCCCAGCTTATCTGATGGAGCGCCTCCAACGCCACCAATTATGCCGCCCGACAAGATCAGCCACACAGGGCCTTCTCTCAGTCCCGCCAACTAAAACAGCTAGGTTGGTGGGGACTAGAGAGAGGGCATTCTCAGTGGCGGCCCCCACTCTCTGGAACTCCCTCCCGTATGATCTCCGGCATGCCCCTTCCCTGAATGTATTCCGCCAGGCCTTGAAGACCTGGCTTTTCAGACAGGCCTTCGGGACTTCCGGGGAGGGTTAATCTCTATGACTAATTGCCTATTACTCTGAACTGTCATTGTTTTATAATTTTTATCGTTTGTATTGTATTATTATGATGTATTTTATTGTAACTGAGTTGTACGTCGCCTAGAGTGGCCACTGGCCAGATAGGCAACAAATAAATTAAATTATTATTATTATTATTAAAAAGTGAATCAGTCCACTAATAGCATATTCTTCTAAAGCAGGAGTATTCACTATCTGCCTTGCTGGATAGTATCATCATGATCTAGATGGTGAAAGATCCTGCTTAAAAGCATCTGGGTCTGCCTGTTGCAGGAGGTGACAAACTGAGTTTGGCCTTGGGTCATATAGCAATCCCGTACCTATAGTAAGGAAATAAGATTATGATCTCCTATGCACACTTATTGGTGAGGAAGCCTGGCTGAATTCAGTGGGACTTACTTCCAAGTACAAATGCTGTACTTGGGCTGCATGGAACACAGCAAGGAAAGAAGGCAAAATATTAACAAAATATTTTTTTAAAATAAAACCGAATCTAAAATGTTGGGAGGTTTGTTTAAACAGTATGTATGTTTTCTTCTTGGGTGAGAAAACCCATCTATTTATTTCATATCCGCTGGATTATTCTCCTTTTATATAGGGCCCCTTCAAGCTATTTTGTATTCAAGAAGGGATTTTCAAATATACATACTTTTATCTTATACGGAGGGCTTCCACATGTGTAAAACCTAGGTTTTCTCTACAAAATACTTGAACATAGTTAAGGGAAAGGATTGAGGCTCCTGCTTGCATGTATTTTGAAGGGCGGAAAGCATAATTTATATTCATTCTAACAGGCACAATATGCAGACTTTTATACACTCCTCATGTACAGTATAACACACCTCTAACAAAGCAGCCCCTAGTCAGAGTACTTTTTTCATAGTCTTTTGGAAGAGATTGTGGAAGGATAGAGAGAGCAATAACCCTGTTCATGTGACATATCCATGAAGATGAATGCATAGACACGGGGGGAATGGGATCATGCCCTCTGTGCATTCAGTGGGGAGGCCTGTATGCAGTCACAACTGTACATGCAATCAGAGAAGACCACCTCTGTTCAGACCTTCCACTGAATGCATGGAGGTCATGAGCAGAGCTAGAGGACATGAACCCTTCATATCCATGGATATGTTGCATGAACAGGGCTACTATGTACCCAGCCTTGTTCTTCAATTTAAGAGTAATTGCCCTCTTTCCAACAACAAGCAATCTTTCATTAGAAATAGTGTTGCCAGTTAACATCCCAGTCTAGCATGGGATTTAAGAAAGTGCTTAGTTTTATGGAAATTGTTTGTGTCATTAAAGTCCTGCATTATTAAGTGCTGTTATTCATTAAGACCTATAGAGGCAATAGTTAACTATTAGTAAATCCACATTTGGGGGCAGCATCAACTACCATAATGGTATTGGATTAGTATTTTTCCTGGCATTATCTTCTCAACACACTTTTATAGGAAGCCTACCTCCAGAATATATTTGGTTTAACTCAAGACTGAAGAATGTATTCAGTGTTTCAGATGAGAAAGTCCCTCCAGCTGATGCCAGGAGTTAGCTTGTATTTCTTCTTGTTCTCTGTCTCCATTTAAGATAAGCCCAGAAGGATTTAGCTTTAATAAATTCCCTTTCAACAATGCCATTCAAAAAGCATTTTCCTCCACCATGAGGTGGTGTTTTTCTCAGAGAGGAAGGCTTGACCATCTGGTTCTGGGAACAACTATTATCTGAGTGGCTGACTGGTTTGCACATCATTCCATGCTTGGTTTAAAATAAACAGGACCATCATAATAAGCTCCAACAGATGCAAAGCAATGTCAGGCTCTGAAAAGACATAGCAAAATTTATGCAGCACTCAAGGGAGAATCCAGGGATTAACAGGAGGGTGTTACAGCTTGAAAACATAATTCCAGAGTCATTTCTGATGTTTTATTCTTAGATGGCAGAAAATCCCAAGACAAATAATACCTCAGGGCTCATCTACATGGTGGTTTAGTGTGTGTTTGGTGTTACTCGCATCCCCTTTAATTCATATGGTTCACATGTTACTGGCAAACAGAAGTTATTACACATTTTTCTCCCTGTAAATCCATACTAACACAATCCTCTGATAATACAAAAAGGGAAGGAAAAAACATCTTCATTCTGTATCTCTGGTGCTTGCAGACTCTTTGCTCCGATGCTTTTAGGTGGGTGCATCAATTGTTCCCCTCTCCATGCCCACTCCTTCCTCCTCCCTTTGTTCATTTCATTTCCTGTGGGCTGACAAACAACTTCCGGCTGCTCTGCCCCATTCTGCAAGCTTTTTTTATGTTGCTGCAAAGGGTGCCTTATTTTTCTTTTCCCCCTAACTTGTGCGCAAAAGCATAACACTGCTCAAACAAAAATTTGTATTTCCATTATATTATACTAGTGAAAATACAAATAATAGTTCTTCCAGGTTGTTTTTTAAATGAAACTGGTAGAACAAACTGAGCATGCTTGCTTGCCAAGTAACCAGAGGGAGTGGAAATGTTAAATTAGAGGGTATGCTCATTTGGAAACTATTGATGATTGATCCTTCCCCTCAGTGTGAATAGAAAGCACCATGTTTGCAGCTGGCACTCAGCCCTTAGTGTGAACGGTGCAAACAGAAAATGGAGGTAAAAACAGTGTCTTTAGTATGGACTAATGCTCCCATGTGGATAAGCCCTCAGACATTAGGCTCTTCACTAGCAGATTTAAAACTGAAAAACAAAGCATCAGGAGGTATATACACAATCATTTATGGACAGTGAGTGTGCAATTTCATTGAAATACCATTGGTGTAATTAAGCTTTGTCAGAAGTATCCTGATGACCAAGCATAACCATAACTAGCAGATTCATAAAAAGCTGTAGCACATGACAGGACATCAGGTTGCCCTCAATATCTACAGTCATCATCTTGGTAGTGTAGCTAGCCTTGAAGATTGTTAATGAAGATGAGACTAATAGGCTACTGAGGATCAGAGCTGATAAAGGGTCAGACTTTCCTTTTAGGAAATGAAGTAATGAGGTGAGGCTTAATTCCTATTATGGCCTGGAAATACTGGAAAGTAATACAGTCTTATGAGGAAGAGGAGCAAGCTGATAACCTCTGTTAACATTGGGGAAAAATGGCAAGCAATTTTTTTAGTTCAAGGGAGCTGATGATGTTTAGAGCAGAGGCTCTTAATCTTTCTATCCCAGGGCCCACTTGAGACAACTGAAAATTACTGAGGCCAGCCAGTCACAAAACAGCGATGCAGGAGCAAAGCCAGTCAAAAAATGGTGGCCAATGGAAGCAGAGTTTGGCATAATCATCTGACTGACGTAACATTCTATTGATACCCAATCAATCTTTGGAAATTACTAAGTTTTCTGAAATGGCATTTTCTTGTGGCAATGAGTTCCATAGCTCAGCTTTCTTCTAGCTAAGTACAGACATTTGTTCTGAAGGTATTGTGACTCAGACTCCACATATTAGGCAGAATTTGCTGATCCAGAGGCTCTAAGTGGAGTTTTTTTTCTTTTATATTTTCCCCTTCCCACTCCCACATGCCTCTCAAAGTATTTTTACCTATCTCCTATAATTTCTTCTCTTATGCTCCTTTCATACTCAGCTTGTACCTTATCCTTATCCCCACCTACAAAAAAACCTCTGACAGTTTCTTTCATCCCTCCTCCCTGGTATTTTTACATTCACATCTTCCTCCTATAACCACTTTTCTTTCTTACCCCTTTCCTTTCTGTTGCCTAAATCAATACAATTTATTTATGGATAATAGCAATAATAAATAATAAATATTAACCTTTCATCTCTCCTTGAATACCTCTTCTGGTCCTTTCCCCTCAGAGGAGGAGATGGACTTTTTGTCTTCCTCCCCCACCCCAAATGTCTTTTTCTCTCCTCCCCCAACCTGCTGTACTCAGCATGCAAGGAGTTGCTGGTGCTGGTATTGGTCCAACCAAAAGACTATGGCACAGCTAGGGGGCGGGGCAGGCAAGCTGTGGCAATGAGGCCCACTTGCAAGTGGCCAATGGCCCACTGTTTGAAAAACTAGATTAGAGCAGGACTAGGAAACATATGGCCCTCTTGTGTCACATGCTTCGACTGTCTCCATAATAACAGCTTCAGCCATTAAATATGAGACATTCACTTACATTTACTCATCATATGCCATGGAAGTATTCCGTTTGAGCTAGAGCAACTGCTCCCTGTAATGTTAACCAGTTGTACATGGGTTCCAATGCACACGTTATATGCAGAAGTAAAAGCTATATCCTGGTAAGGTATAGGAGAGGGCTGTTTGAGAGACACCTCAGCTGGTTTTTTTTTTCTGAACAGATATTGTAGCTGAATTTTTAAACTTGATCAATTTTTAAAAATTGACTATTCACTTTGATGTATCATTTTAAGGTGGGATTTTCCCATTTCTTTTTGCAATAGACCGCTGCTGGTATGGTATTGCGAGAAGGTATACAAAACAGACAAGGTGTTTCTAAATAGAGAAGGTATACAAAATAGAATAGGTAATTAAACTTACCTTTAATTAAGATGCTATCAATGTAGGAAAATGCAAGCTTTTGAATTATACAGCACCCTAAATCAGGCTAGCCAGAATTTGGTGTTCCTAAGAAACTTGAATGTTCCCACATCAGTCTAGCCCAACTTCCATCTACCACCTTCCCTATTTTGTATTTCATATGCCTTCTGGAAACAGCCTGCTGAGTTTTGCCTGTCAGCTTCTCCTGTCCTTTAGCCTCCCCCACCCCTTTTCAGTCTTAACCTTTTGCCCCCCTCCCACCTTCTGTCCTTTACAAGGACACAATATCTCCTTCCAAGTCGGCTTTACACTGCTTGTGTGAGCAGCTGACAAAGAGAACAAGCAATTTCTTAGCATTTCAATGTTGGGCTGCTTCTGGTTTTGTGAGTGGCCTGTGCACCTGTTGTGATAAGCAGAGCTCCCTTCACAGTCCAGTTGAAAAGAGGCCACTTCCCCCCACACTCGCTGTTTTGTGAATGCTAATAATTAAGAGAAAGGGTTGAAGCTGCAGTGAATAGCTTCACAAAACGTTGTGTTTCGATGATCTAAAATAAAGGTACTCCCCAAGACCCTTCCTCAACTGTTTTGTGAGTAGCCCATGGAGAAAGTTTATAATACAATAAAAAGGGAATGACCAGTTAATTGAAGTGGATTTTTGCTTTTTTCTGACATAGTTTGGCCTGCTCTGTATCGCTCTTTGAGGTGCGTTCCCCTCATGTGAACTCATACAAAAGCTTCCAAAAACCTGTCAATATAGCAAATGATTAAAACCAGGAGTCCCCCCACCCCACCTCCATATGTGCCTCTGCTACTTACATGTCAGGTTTTTTCCTTCTTGTGCCGCCTTGACAACTGAGCCAAGATGTTCACGGCTTTGGCATTTTGTTAGGAATTAGTGTGGCATTTGTATAAAGAGTGTGCAAACTTCAGCAGCCAGGGCAGCCCTCCAATTCACCTGTGTTGTCAGTCAGTTGGTATGTCAACTTGAAGACAAGGCAAAGCTTAACACCCTGGAATTGTGACAAGCACATTCAGTTGTCTGAAAAAGGCATGGTAGATGAAGAAGGAGAGGCGGGAGGGGGAAATAAAAGGCTGAGAAGGCTACCCAGCTGCCAACACAATACAAGCAGAGGCTTTGGCTGCCGTTCAAAGCCACTCAAAATGAGTGTTTCAATTTAATACCAAATTAAAAGCAGGCAGTGTTGTACAGCACAGGGAAAAGATTATACATTAATACTTCCCCCACTCACCCCCACTCTCCAACGTAATCTAAATGATCACACAAAAATAAATAAAAGTTAAGCCTCCCATCTCTTTTCTCCTATTAGCTCTCTTTCCCTTCCTTTTTTTTTGGTAACCCAGATTTATTTTGGGGGCAGAGGGTTGTAAAAGAGGAGGAATGTTTAATGCACAAATTCACTCATGCATCTCTTAGTCATTCTACCTTACTTGCTGATTTTTCAAAAATGCTGTATCTCTAGATCTCAGCTAAAGCTGTATTGTAATTAAAAGATCTGCTTGAAGGTTTTTAAACTTGCTCTCCATTAAATGGGCTTGGAGGCCCTGCAGATTGTGATAGATAGCATGGCTTGACATTCCCATGTTTTGAAGGGTTGTCATTTGTGTAATACCCGTAGAATATAACTGGTGCCGTCGTTCTTGATCCCCTTCATTTAAGTACATATCAATTCCATAGGACATAAACTGTCCATTATTTCACAGTTCCAGAATGTTTCTTGAATTCAAAGTGTAGATTGTGACAATACTTGGATGTTTGGGCAGGAACCAGAGTGGCCATGTGTCCCATTTTACAGAGGAGAGCTATCTATCCACGACCCGATACACCTTGGGAAATGATGGAGGGGCTCCACCTCTAAAATCATTCAGGGAGGTCTAAAGATCAACCATACCAAACAGCTTGTTTTCATCAAAAAGTGCACATTTCTATCCTTTAACGTCAGTTCTATAAACTTCATGATTGAGTGAGGATTTGGACCTAGTTCTCTGTCCTATGCTATATCACACTGACTCTTGCACCACACCTACATTACCAATCGGATTATTGCCATTGTTTTGAGTGTGGGGAGATTTAATCCAGATATGACTTTCCCCCTTTCCATCATTGAGGATAACTCTTTTCAGATCTGATCATGCTGATCACACATTTGGCTTGGGAAGAAGCTTGAAAACAGCAGTAAAGAAATTTCTCCTGATTTAATGTGGGGGAAATGGGGATGGTTTCTTTTTAGGTTCGGTTGGCTAAAAAGCAGGCTTTGATATGAAAAGTGTCATTGCTTTATGAACTTTATCAATTGTTACCCAGCATTTAAGAGCCTCTGAAACAGAAAGGGAAATGTTCATTTATATTGGTGTTTGCTAAAAGTTACAAATGTACTAGCCAATCCTGTGCTTTTTAGAGCTTTGCTATTTAACTTCTTCCTCTTATTTCACTGCCAGAATGTTTTCCTTTCTGTTCTCATCCTATCTGATGTGATGGGGCTACACAGAATTCTTTTGCATGTGCCCTTCTGCTGCTCTTTTTTAAGGAAACGAGAGATTTGTTTGAATTACTTTAATTGCCAACTAGTTGTTCAAACAGAAGAGCTATGGGCAGAAATAGCTCTTTCATTCATGTATCCAAACAAAGATGTCTCTTCTATTTATATAGCTTGAGTTATTGTATAATGACTGAGGATTTATGAAACTCTAAATTGAACTTTGTCACAGAAGCCTAAGGATAACTTCTAAATGGGGTTAGTGCACCATTTTACAGATGGTAAATTGAAACAGAGTCTTACTGTAGGAACACAGTCTGTTGACTGGAACAGGTATGGGAGATTCAGTGTTGGAGCCTGTGACGCCCTTCCCTGGCTCTCCCTGTCAGGTTCCTACCAGCTCGTGGCTACTGCCTTTCACTAGGCACCACCAGGGACTCCACCAGTCCGGACTGTCCCTTTTTTTGGGTTTCTCTCTCCGCTCTAGCACAGATCTCAATAGATCCCCCTGCTAGGCAGCACCACCAGTCACGTTCTACAACCAATGTTCCCAGAGACCTTGCCTGAGTCTCTCTATCCGGTTACATTCGTGACTGCGTGCCTATGCTGTTCCTAACCCCCTTGTATCAATGCAGATAACTCATAACACGGGGTTGCTCTGGATACTTATAATGTTATCTTCTCCTCTTCACCGCTGCCACCATTTGTTACTGTTTCCCTTCAGCCTTGGTTATTACCTTACCCTCCCTTCTGGTCTGTGAAACCCCAGCCAAGGATCAGGCCTTCGGTAAACCAAAATAGTATTTATTAAATAACATTAATAACAAGATAACTTTGATAATGATCTACAAGCTTATGGTTTCATCTATTACTGTGATATTTGACTTATTACTAATCCGAACTCCACCTCCCTCTTTCTCCACACTCTCCTGACATACACCAACTCACACCCACCTCCAAACTCCACCAAAACAACCCACTCACGTCCACCCAGATTCAACTGTCATCCTTCCATTTATACTCTCAGCCATCCAAACACTCAGCCAATCATCCAGCATTCTACTGCTCATTTACTCCCCCCTCCTCTTTCATTCCACTTACCACATATCTTCTATACAAACAGCACTTACCATATATACATTAATACAGGAACATCACAGAGCCCTCTGTCCAATGGGCCACACTAGCTCTCAGCTTGGTAGAGCCAGGATTAGGGTCAATTCATAGACAGATGACCAAGTCAGCATAAGTAGGCTTTCTATGTGGATGTTGATTGATTTGTTGAATTGGTCCTATGACAGTCATGGTTACCATAGGCTCAAGGCATAATGTAAGCAATTCCTGAGAAGACTGGAAATTTTGTGCTGCTTTGTTACAGTGAATCTGGGCTTGAGCTGTGAAATGAATTTAGAGAGAGGCATAGGCCCAATCCATGCCTGTAAAACAGTAGATTAAAACTGGGTGTATCACACATTAGCTAGTAATCTATAGTTAAAGAAAATACTTTTAAGACAAAAAACAATGTCTTCCCTGGGGAAAAACTGAGGTAGGAGGATTGCACACATTGAAAGTTTATATATTTACATTATTTATATGCTACCTTATAGCAAATGTTCTTGGGGGGCAGTATGTGACAACATAAAAAATCCCATTACAATAAAAATACAATGTAAGCAACAAATAAAAACAGTCAAATCAAAACAGACAGCAAAGAAGTAAAACACAGAGCCAGATCACTTTTAAAAAGAAAGCAGAGGAATAAAAATGGTCAGGATTCAATCCACCCCAGACCCTGGAGAGACCATTTTGAAGGAAAAGGCTGGAAGGCTCACAAAGAACCCAAATCCAATGGAAGACCTGAAGGATCCTGCTGCAGTTCAACAGCAGCCTCAAGAGACCCATCTCAGGAGTGCCTTGTCTGCCCCTCTGGCCCCATAGATAGGCCTCCTGGGCCTTAGTGGACCCAATGGTAAGCCAAGAGTTGCTGGAGGAATGTCCGCTTGGCTGCCAGATCGCGATCTTGTCAGGGAGTAGCAGTGGCCTCCTTGGAAGAAATGGTCTGATCAGGAGGAGGGAGAAAACCCACCTGCGAACAATGACCCAGCAGAGAATCAGACAGAGGAGGGCTGGCTTTATACGTTTCTCCCTGACTTTTACTGGGTTGGCAGCTCCCTTTTGAGTGGAAGGATGAATAAGAACACTAACTGATGAAGCAAAAACTTAACTGGTTTATCAGTGCAACTCTGAAAAAGTCCAAAGTCCTATATTTGCCTTTTATCTTTGCCAAAATCAGAGCTTGGAAAAGTTACTTTTTTGTATGTGCTGGC
The DNA here is from genome assembly GCF_030035675.1 of Rhineura floridana. Classification (NCBI taxonomy): domain Eukaryota; kingdom Metazoa; phylum Chordata; class Lepidosauria; order Squamata; family Rhineuridae; genus Rhineura; species Rhineura floridana. The sequence continues at coordinate 215,486,205 of NC_084480.1, forward strand.
TGGGGCTGATGGGAGTTGTAGTTCAAAAAAGTAACTTTTCCAAGCTCTGCAAAAAGTAGCATAGAACAAAATCATAGCATAATAGAATAAGTCTGGACTAGGCCCAGAAAAAAAACAGAAAAATTTGGAAAAAAACCTGGGTTTTTCTGTTTCCCCCCAAATTTCCCCAGGAAAAATTAAAACAAAACAAGAAAAACCCAATTTCTCTCTAATTTTTCCAGGTCCCCCCCCCACATCTCTAGTATGGACCTGTTTTAGAGGCAATAACCATGTTCAACATCACAATATATTTTCGATTCAGATTATATTCTTAAATATATGCTAAAAGCAAAATGATTAAGGCTACAATCCTGCACATACTTACTTGGGACAATCACAGAAAAGGCCCTGTCCCTGGTGCTTGCCAGCCTAACAGCTCTCACTTGTGGGCCAGAGAACAGGTCTTGGATACAGATCTTAAGGCTTGGGCAGGTACATATTAGTGCAGTTCATTTTACTCTCTCTTTTAAAAATGGTGTTAACTCTTGAAGCAGTGGATGCAATTGTGATCTGATCCTGTTTGGTGTGCGTAGTTGGAGCGAGATATGCTTATTTTCCTCTTCCTTTCCTGTTCCTTTCCTTCTCCCTTAGTTCGTAAGCCATTTTTATAAAAGTTAAATCATCCCAAAAGCTTTGGCAGAAAAGCAGCATACGAATGCGGTAAAATAAGAGTAAATAGCAATGCGTCTCTTGAGGCCAAGCTAGACATAAAGTGGTAGACCTGTTTCTTTAAATGCAACAATCACTTATAAAGAGAGGGCAGGGTGGAAGGGTCCAATTTAAGAGTAAAGTGGGGGTGGGCCTCCTCTTCTGTTCTTCAAACTCCATATTCTGTCAGCTGGGCTCCTAATATTGGAAGCAAGTCAAACTGGGGGGGTGTACACACTGTGTGATAATGTGCATTCAGTGCTTCATGCAAGCACCTTTTTGGGAAGCTGCACACACAACATCATCCCCCTGTTGTCCCTGTCCCACAGTATTTGTCAATCTAAAGCGGATTCTGTTAGAATGGTTATAATCTGTTTTGTGCCAATAATTCACTTCTCAAGCTCTTGCTGCCTACAGTTGTACACAGGGAGTACTTTCTCAGGTCACTTGTCTACGAATGCAATCGGCAAAATTGGAAGCAGTACAGTATCCTAGCCACCTTTGTACACTGATATATATCCCTGTATGTCAGTATATCAACACACCAATTTCCAGCCCCTCTCTTTCGAAAGACTGGTGAAAATAAATTTTAAAATGGTCTGTGGAAACACCAGTTGAAGGGAGAGGAGTTTGAAAACACACCCATCTTTGTGTACAGACAACATAGATAGTAGCTGCCACTTTAGATCAAGTTATTGTGTAAAGGTGTGTACAACTGCAAACTGCTATGTACAAAAGTGCACTGTGAAAAAATGACCCCTACATATTTCAAAGGCTGTGCATGTACACAGCTTGGGAGAAAACCAGGGAAAGATTATGGGCAGGTAAGTAGCAGGAGTAGGAAGGGCTTGGCTGTTGTCGCCCACTACAGTAGAACCTTGTTATAACGTGGATGCGCCCATATGATAGGAGTTCCATGTTACATTGAAAACCGCAGTACTGATACAGAATTATATTTGGAGACATCGTCATACCCATAATAGAACTGAATCCATGGTACAGCAAAACACATTATAATGAGGTTCCAAGGTTTTGTTCTTTCAAATGAGACATCCACTGCCTGCTTTATTGGGGCAGCAGATCCACACTTCAAAAGACGATTCTGCCACTTTCATGTATAGTTTGACTCGTGCAGGTTCAGTTTGCTGGTTTTCTGCCATACAGAAACTGAACCCTCTCTCTGGCATGTGTTCCGTTTCGATGCAACAAGAACTGAAATGCAGATTTTTACTCAGGGTCTGTTTCCTTGTTGGTTGATCCATAGACCATAAAAAGAACTCCTTTTAAAGAGTATAGTATTTTGGAGAAGTTTGCCAGCTTTCCCCCCCTCTGGCTAGGTTCTTGTGCTTCCGTCAGTTGTCTGAGAAGCAAAAATGATCAACAAGCAGGATTCTTTCAAGAAAAAGAAAAGTGGATGATTTTATTGCCCAGGGAGAGTTGCTAATGGTACTATTAGGGAGGCCCGTGAAGGCAAGAAATTATATTGCAAAGGCTGTTAGATGCTAACTTGAAAAAAATGTACTGAAATGGATACATGGAAACATTTACTGTACTTTTATCTGGGTTTTTGTGTTTGAAGAGGGCATACTTCTAGTCTGGTTCTTTTCCTTCCTGTCCACCCTGCAAGATGGCATTGATGGATTGATTTCCATTGTGGCACTTATTTGTTATTGTAAGTCCATATGTGTACAGATCCAAGTGTAAGATTAGGTTCCCCCTCCATTGTTAGGGGTGAGTCACTCAGTTCATTAAACCTCCCTGATTCGCTCCACCACCTGCTCCTCTCCCCTCCTGACCCTGAAAACCCTGACCATTTATTTACCTCTTTCCCTGGTTTCCCATTTGATTCCCTTTCAATTATACATCTTTTTGTCTCAAACCCTAATGTCAGGGAATACTAAGTTTTTATCTTGCTCTCTTTTTATTTTTGTGTACTTTTAAGGTCTTTTTGTAATTCTCATGTTAACATCCTTCCTTACACAAGCCTAAATCTAGATCTTAAAGAGTTCTAAGGAGTAAAGTTACATGCTTATTACAGTTTTGTTCACAAGCCTCAATGTCATCAGTTTGTCATGGGAAGGCTAGTTAGGTTTGCAATCCCATGCATGCTGCCTTTAGAGTAAGCTCCATTGAACTCAGTGGGACTTAACTCTGAGTAAATAAACATAGGATTGTGCTATAAGAGTGCAATGGGAGGATAATAAATCAAGAGAACAGCAACAAACACACAAGTGAAACACCACCAATTGTAGTATAATATGTTGCAAGGTATTAAATTAAGTATTTAAGTATAAAAGAAAATAAATTTGTTTTTCTCCACTAGGGCCTCCACCCCTGCGCGCTTCACATGCCAACCCCTCCCCTTTCTCCAGGTCATTAAGCCTCCCCCTGTCCTCTCCCTGGGTTACCAAGTCTCCTTTTCCATTTCCCTCCATGGATCACCAAGGCTCTTCCCCCCCATGGGTCATGAAGCTTCCTCTCCTCCCTCCAAACGGGTTGCCAAGCTTAATCCTTTCCTCCCCCCCCCCACGGATGGGTTGCCAAGCTTCCTGCTGTCCAGCTGTCACAGTAGTGATGCCAAGGCCTGGCATAGTTGCCCCAGGCTATCACTCTTTGCCCAGGCCACTCTCCCTAGTTGTCCCTCACTGTCTCATGTGCTTTGGTGCTCTCATCCCCCCCCCCGGGGTCACCAAGCTTCCTGCTCATGGTAACGATGTTGAGGCCTCTCGGAGCAGCCTGGGCTTGTCGCTCCATGGTTCTCCCAGGTTGCTGGCCAGCTCGCTGATCCACTCTCCACCGCCCACAGACCTGTCTGTGGCACTGTGAACTGTAGTGTGAAAGATTCAGGGTGTGCAAAAATAGTATATAGTTAGATTAAATATGCCCAAGGATGTATTTAGCATTCCAATGCCGTTATGCATTGGGAACAGGAGCAGGTTTCATTCTGACCAAGCATTTGGGTACAATATTGCCTGTGTGTGTTTCTTTCCATTTACCTTAGTGGCCCTTTGCCCATGTTTATGAACCACTTATTCAGAAAAGTTTACTGTTTCAGGTTAACTTCTTTTACCGTCAAAGGAAGGTCAAGGCTTCAGATAACACTTAGCAGTGTGCATGCTGTACCTGGTACCTGGTATTTGACATGTTTTTCCAGTTAAGAGACTTGTTTGACACCTGCCACCCTATGATGTTAAAAACAATTTCTGCTAGGATCTTTGTTTCTTACTGTGTTTACTAGTGCATTGACTGTAGTTGCCTGTTTCTGAACTGGTTCTTGCTTTGTGCAGGAAAAATTGTACGAATAGAAATAACAGTGTCATACAGGAACAGAGTGCCTCGCCAGACTGGTCCATGGTGCATAGAGAGACCATTGGAGCATGCAAGTAATGATTAAAAAGAGAGGTACTGAGTATTAAGAATCCCTGGAAGTGATGTCCTCTGACCTGAAATCACTGGGCTAGTCCAAATAGCCTGTCATAACATGAACAAGTCCTGGGCTTGCATACTTCTGTCTTCCTTTCCATCTTCTTCCATCCCCATAGTTTGTCATTGCATGTTGGGAATGCTTTGATTTGGATTCCTGCATTGAGCAGAGGGTTGGACTTGATGGCCTTATAGGCCCCTTCCAACTCTACTATTCTATGATTCTGTGATGACAACCTGCAAACCATGGCTTGTTTGAGCCCTATAAGCCAGGATTAGAAAGCAGGGTTTGATTCTGTGTTGCTGGGCTCAGCCTAAACACTGTTTGCCAGTTGGGATGTAACAGCAAACTATGACTCACTGAAAACTAGGATGTTACCAATTAAGATAAGTAGGTAAGGAACATATAAATGCAGTGCCTGCAATAGCAAGCCATAGTTTCACATATCTGAGACAATCCACTGTCACCTAATCCCAGATGTGTGGAATTTGGCTGTGGGTTATACTATGAAGAAAAGACCCTCACTTATTTTTTTTAGAAATATTTATAAACCACTTAATCAAAGAGCCCTCCAAGCAGTGTATATAACAAACTGTAGATAAAACACAGCTAAAATCCATAAAACTATTAAAAATAAATATAAATAAAATATTGAAACACTGGGAATAATAAAATCAGATTGGGAAGGCTTGATGAAATAAAAACATTTTCAGCAGGTGTCTAAAACAATATAGAAGACACCTGCCTAATGTCAATAGGCAGGGAGTTCCAAAGCATAGGTGCTGCCACACTAAAAGATGAACTCCTCACAAATATGGAGCAAACATGTGGCACTGGTAAAAGTGCAATTTGTAGATCAATGTAGCTGAATAGGATCATATGGGGCAAAGCAGTCCCTTAAATAAACTGATCCTAAGCTGTTAAAATGTATTTACTTGAGGGAGAGAGAATTAGGATGGATGGGAGGGCAAAGCACAAAAGGTTTCATTATACCTTAGAAAAAAGGGCTGTTAGTTGGATCTGAAAGAGCTAAGCATGCTTCAAATTTGGGAGCAAACACCATTTCTACCTATCCATGTTTTCTCAAAAGCAAGTCCCAGTGTTTTCTATGGCGCATTCTCCCAGACAAGCACACAGCATTACAGCCTAACTTTAACTTTTGTAGGATCTCTAATCCTTATTTGAGACAACTAGGAAACTATGCACTGCTACAGTTTTTTCACAGAGAATTTCCCAAGCCTGAAGGTAGAAGAGAAGCTGAGGTACACAGACAAGGAAAGTGTAATGAAGTAAAGGAATCACTTGGCCTGGGGTCATCAGGAGTATTTGGGCAGTGTGAGATTTATGAGGGGCATTAGCAATTCATTTCCTGGTTTTAAAAGCTTGAGTTCATAATGAATGTAAGATAGAGAGCTACATTGCTCTCCTTCATCAGCCCCTGTTTAACAGAAATCTTACTTTTTCATAAACATTACAAGTTTATTGTGCTGGATATCCAAATTGCACAATGGGGAAATCCTGCCCCCCCCCGCCACAGTCACCAGTCTACAAGAACAATGCTAGCAAGCTAACTTACTGGCCTTGCTCTGTTGCCTTTATCTTGAAGGCCAAACTATATGTGAAGTTAAATGCTAGATGTGCTTTTGTATCTAACGTGCAGGATTTTAAAAATGCGGATTGCATCAGCTGGGACTGCAAGCACCCCCCAAACAATAAATGCAACTTGGTGGCCACTGTGTTTAATGAATGAATGACACTCCCTACTGTTCATTCTTTAGCAGGCTGCAAATGCCCTGTCAAAGCAGCAGGTGTGTAATGTGGCCCATAAGCCCTATGCACAAAAGGGGAGCTTTTAGGTTGCTGTGGAATAGGACAGATCGATGTGAAGGGGTACAGGACTCCTGTACCTTTGAAGAACTGTGTACAGTGATTGTTGCATCAGATGCAGCTTTTCTCACTCTTGCATGTCGAGCTGTATCTGCCAAAATTCCTTCTTCTGATACAGGAGACTTGCCCTCCAATGCACCTGGCCATCCTACTGTGGGATATAGTAGAGAAATTATTCTCTAATGAACAGCAAGATATCACAAATGTCTATGTGTGGAGCACATTATTCTCAAGGCAATAAAAACGGGAGGATATCATCATGTGTGTGTATGAGTAAAGAGTATTTTTAATAGATTGGCCCACACACCCCTCATGTGTTAACATGGTGGTTAACAAATCAATAATTTCCAGAACATTTAAACATACACACACTGAATAAGGAACACAGAACGGAAACAATGGATGAGAAAGTGAAGGAATGCTAGGTGACTAATGCAGCGAATCTAACATTTCAAGTTAGATGCTGGGCAATATTTAGGTATTGTGTGACCTAAATATTTAGGTATTTACCCAATATTTAGGTATTTAGGTATGGTGTGACTCAATATTTAGGTATGGTTCAAAAGCTGAACCATATACATCTAACCTTATAATGATGCTCCTGATATGAACTTAATGTGATGCGGTGTGGCAATGATAGACTATTCTACCTCATCAGAGCCTTTTATATCTAGCTGCCACCTGGAGTATGACATAGACCTGGCTCAAACAGTCTTTTCTGATTGTCTGAAAATGATTTATAAAGTCAAGAATGAGCACTGAAACTTCCCTGGCTTGCACAATATGCTAAGCCATGTTTATAAGCCATGGTTTCAGGGCTGGCGCTAGGGTAAATAGTGCCCTGGGTGAGGAGTGCCTTCAGCTCTCCCCCCCTCCAGTGGCCACCTTCTAGGTCTACCCAGAGGGTTTATGGGGCCTGGTGCAGGTGTGATGTTGGGGCCCTGCTGCTGCCCCCTACAAGGACCCATGCATTGCAAGGCCAGAAAACTGTTGTTTCCCCCCGATTATCTGAAAATCTCATAAATTGAGTAAGTATATAGCTTTCAGTCTTTTTTTCTCTTGTGTGCAGGAGTCAAATGAGTTTAAATTTTCCTGGGCTGTTGAAGACGGCAGTGTTTTGAAAACCTTCCCAATATGAAGCTTTAATCCAATACTTGCTTTTCTGGGAGTAAAACTGTAATACTAATCCTACATAATGGGAGTAAACCCCATTGAATTCAACTGGACTTACTTTTGAGTAGACATGGTTAGGATTGTGCTGTAAATTAATGGCACTTTTGAGTGAACATAGCAAAGAATAGTGTTTGTGTTGTAAATCTTTCTCTTCCCCTCCAATCCTATTTTTAAAAGCAATTAGGCAGGGCTTACTTAGGTATCACTGCTTTTATTATGTAGGAAACTAATACTGATTTTTTAAAAAATGTTCTGCGATGACCAACTAGTTTTGACAATAAATTATTATGTATGTATTTTTACATCTCCAGTGTGTGTATGTGTATGGAGTCTTTCCAACAACCCTGTGAGGTAGGGTTGCCAACTGGAAGCCAAAGCAGCTCACAATAAGAAGTAAATCCCTTTAAAATCCAATAACCATAAAAACAAGCATAAAAAATTGCAAAACAGCTTAAAGTGGCGTGATTCTGAATTTTGGGTTGGATGAGTGAAGTTCCTTATCATTTGAGGTTGCATTTTTGTGCACGCTTCCCTGTTTGAGTAAGCCCCATTGAATACATTGGGACTTCTGAGTACACAAACATAGGACTGCACTGTAAATATCTTTATAGGTTGTGTAAATAATAAACATCTTTGACAATCATGCTTATATAAATATGTCTTCATACTGTGTCCCGATATGTATCTGATTGCGCACTATGGTTGTACATGATTATTTCCTCTACATTGTAAGTGTGCCCTTCTTCCTTGGGGTGGTCATGGTTCCCCTCTGTTGTTTTCATGCTGAGGGGCAGATTAGGCTGAGAGATGATGCGTAGCCCATGGCCACCCAGTAAACTTTATAACGCATTTCCATTAAAAAAATTAATTAAAACGATTTACATGCAGGCAAAGTTTATTAAGTAGATCTGCACAACACATTTAAAGCATATCCAACTTGCATTTAAAGCACATGAGTTTCCCTAAATAATCCTATGAAGTGTAGTTTCCCCCTCACAGTTATATTTCCCACCACTCTTAACAAACTACAGTTCCCATGATTCCGTGGTGGGATTCATGTGCTTCGTATGTGTGTTGAATGTGCTTTAAATGAATGGTGTGGATCTGCCCCAGGTATGCTCTGCATTCATTAGTGAATTGAAAAGAACAATTTTAAAAGATACTTTTTTAAACAGGAGAAGGGTTGTAGCTCAGCGGTAGGGCATATGCTTTGCATGCAAAGGTCCAAAATTCAATTTCTGGAAAAGAGTATTGGAATTGGGTTGGCTGTCAAAGTGAGTTTATAGCAGCCCAGACAGAAAAGGGCAGAGAATCTTCTTACTCTTATTCATTTCTCAGACCTCTTTCTGAAGTGAAGGGTCAAATCTGTAAAGAAGGTTGGAGCAGTCATGTTAACTGGTAGGGACAGGGCATTCCAGGCAGGGGGTTGCCAACCCTACTTGGATGTGGATATCTTTGCACAGTACTGCCCCTAGGCACCGGGAAGCAGGGCAGTTGCCCCAGGGTCCGTGCTTTGGGGGGCCCTGCGCTTGGCGATCTTTTCCCTTTCTGAGGCCAGGCGTGCCACAAGCGGAGGCCATGCTGCTCAACCACAGGCGAGTGCCTGGTCCAGAGGAGTCCCAGACGCCGCTGTTGTTCATGCCCCCTGGAGCCAAGGATGGCGAAAAGGTGGCGGACGCCAGCTGGGATCCGTCAGCCCTGCAGCTTCTGTTCGCCCGCGTAGGGCTGCTGAGCCAATCCAAAGGCTCGGCCTACGTACTGTGCACTGTGGCCGGGCCGCGCAAAGCAGGCAGCGCCGGAGCGAGTATCTCCGGCCAGTCCTGCAGCCAGCTGGTGTGCGAGTTCCGCTGGGCGCCCTTCTCTGGGCGTGGAGCCTGCATCCGGCCCAGCAAGCAGGAGCCCGAACTGGCCTTGGCGCTGCAAGAAATGCTGGAGCCAGCCGTGCGCTTGGCGCACTACCCCCGGGCGCAGCTGGAAGTAAGCGCACTCCTCCTGCAAGACGGTGGTTTGACGCTGGCCCTCGCCAATGCTTGATGATATCACTCGGACCCACCCCTGAAATCTCTGGGTTTGGGATGCTTCTGACCTGGCAACCCTACTGCCTGACCAGTCTTATCTCTATTGCTGCCCAGACATAAAGAAAGATTTTATCATTGCTTTAGAGTCCTTGACAGTAGGCCTAGCTGATAAGCAGGCCCCTCCCTTCCAGCCTCCAAAGGATACATTTTACATCCAATTTAAGTGTCAAATTATCATCTATTCTGTTTCATATGCAACTATGTAAAATATTTACTTCATCGTGTCCAGGGAGAGGTCTTATTATGTCACAATTCCATGTTGAGATTGAGTATCATCATACACTCTAATATACCATTTATTCGATTTATGAAAACTTTAAACAAAATACCAAGAATTCTGTTGAGCAGTGTGGCAATGTCAGGGTAGGACACAGGGCAGGCAGCTTCCTATGTTCCAGGGGCCAATGGTATACAGAGGAACTGAGGCAGGGGGCCCCTTGCTTTGTGGAGCCCTGGGGCAAATTGCCACAATCCCCTCCCAGGCAGCTCCACAGCTTTGCAGTGTTACCAAGCTGTATGGCTTGTAAAGGATTGTAAAACATAGCAGTGTAACAGGTCCTGCTACTCCCAGTCTTTTCCCCAGAAGTGCCTATGAAAAGGGCCCAGAGCAAGCTACCTTTTATTTGCTGCTCTGCTTTCAGTGGATTCCTGCTCCAGTTCTAAGATCCCAATGAAATCACTGTCATGTGGTGTGGGTGGATCTCAAAAGATGACTCTCTTGGAGCTGTAGGTCTCATGGAGTTGTAGACCTATATTGTTTATTATGTTCACCACACACACAAAATGGCTCCTGCTGCAAATTTTCTTCTCTGAGCTCCAACTTTCCCTCCTCAGTTATCACGGGTTTTACTTTCAATATATTTTTGTAGCAGTTCCTATCTTTTGGCAAGCATTCTTTATTTTAGAACATCCATTATTTTTATCTTTAAAAATAATAAAGAAAAGTTATTAACAAAAAAATATCCAGCTGACCACTTGCAGCTTACTTTTATTATTATATAGTGCTTCCAGTATTTATAATATTTCAAGTGCTAAGCAGTTGGTAATGTTGCCCAGTAGTGCAGTGGCAAATTCAGAAGTGCAAGGTCACTTCATGATAGTCACAGCCATGCAACTCCCCCACCTTTTGCTGCTGGGTTGAGAATGTGATCCTTATTAATGCCTTCTCCCACAACAACAGCATGAAACAGGAGAGTGTTAGCTACTGAAAAGTCTTCTCAGGACAAGGAAACATGTTAAAAGACTCTTCTCATTGGCCAACACTTCCCCTTTCATGCTGATTGGCTCAAAGGATGCTGGAGGCATTGGGACCCTTTTCCTCAAAACGTAAGGGGTCTAAGATCCCCCGAGACCCCGGATGACTATATCCCTGATGTTGTCTCAAAGTAAGCTGTGTTTCACTTATTTTTAAGTAGTGAAAATGACATCAAAGTAGAAACTGAAAAAGCTAAGGAAGATCATTTTTATTTATTTTATTTTATTTATTACGGTAGGACCCCCTTCTCGGCACCCCACTTTTCGGTGTTCTACTAATACGGTGCCAGCGGAGCGATCAGCTGGAGGGGGGTCTGGAGCTCCCCACACTCCAGCTGATCACGCTGGAGGAGGGGAAGATCAGCTTTAGCGTGCTACAGCTGATCTTCTCTTCTGGCGCAATCAGACTCCCACTTGAGCTGATCGCGCCCAAGGAGGGGAAGATCTGATCTTCTCCTCCTATGGTGCAATCAGTGGGTTAGGTTCCAGACCCCCGCGCTACAGCTGATCCGCTTTCCGGCGGTTTTCGCTTTCCGGCAGGGGTCTAGAAACTAACCTGCCGTATGAGTGGAGCCCTACTGTATATATATCCCGCCCTTCCTCCCAGCAGGAGCCCAGGGCAGCAAACAAAATAGCTAAAAACACTTTAAAACATCATAAAAAGACCTTAAAAAGGTAAAGGTGTCCCCGCACTTGTAGTGCGAGTCATTTCCGACTCTTAGGGTGATGTCTTGTGACATTCACTAGGCAGACCGTATATATGGGGTGCAACTGCAGGGGGAGTGCGGGGGGGTGCGGACCTCAGGTGCGTGCCCTCCCAGGGGCATGGATGAGGTGGCTGGACTTGCGCGCGCACACACTCAAAGCCAGCCACCCCATCCATGCCCCTGGGAGGGCGCAAGCCAGAGGGGCACCCAGCTGGAGAAGGCCTGGGAATGCTGGCACCCCTCCCTTGCCCCACCGATGCTGCTCCCGCACCAGCCCACCTGCCCGCCTCCGAGGAGTTGGAGCAGCCTTGCCGGGCAACGGCGTGGGGCAGGGTGGGGCGGTTCTGGGTGTCACCCCCCTCATGGTGACACCCGGGTGTGGGCTGCACCCTCCGCACCCTGGTAGTGATGCCCCTGATGGGGTGGGATTGCCAGTTCCTTCCCCGGTCTTTCTTTACCCCCCAGCATATGCTGGGTACTCATTTTACCGGCCACGGATGGATGGAAGGCTGAGTGGACCTCGGCCTCTTTTACCGGAGATTCGACTTCCTCCTTCCGTTGGAATTGAACTCCGGACATGAGTAGAGCTTTCGGCTGCATTACCGCCACTTACCACTCAGCGCCACGGAGGATCCTGAAAAAGACCTTAAAATACATTAAAACAAAATAACGTTAAAAACATTTTTTAAAAAACTTTAAAAACATATTTTTATTTAAAAAAAGGATTAAAAACATATTATTAAAGAAAACATATTAAAAGCAATTCTAACACAGACACAGACTGGGATAGGTCTCAACTTAAAAGGCTTGCCGAAAGAGGAAAGTCTTCAAAAGGCGCTGAAAAGATAGCAGAGATGACGCCTGCCTAATATTTAAGGGGAGGGAATTCCACAGGGTAAGTGCCGCCACACTAAAGGTCCATTTCCTATATTGTGCAGAACGAACCTCCTGATAAGATGGTATCTGCAGGAGGCCCTCACCTGCAGAGCGCAGTGATCAACTGGGTATATAAGGGGTAAGATGGTCTTTCAGGTATCCTGGTCCTGAGCTGTGTAGGGCTTTGTATACCAAAACTAGAACCTTGAACTTGGCCCGGTAGTTAATACCCAATATTAGTTAATACTTTTTGTAGTTAATACTTTTTGTAATTAATACCCAAACAACTTGTAAAACCTTGGGGGGGGGGAGGTTACACATACTTTTTTTCAGCACACTAGCTCACTGCAGACAGTACTTTCAAAAAGCACAGCCACTGAGCTCAGCTTAGCACCCACCTCAGCTCAGCACCCCAGGCAACTGCCCAGCTCACCCACCCCAAGGCCAGCCCTACATGGTTTAGTTAACTCAGTGCTGCAGCTGGTTACTGTGATTTACAGCAATCCTGTGTGTGCTTACTCAGAGGTAAGCCCCACTGAGTTCAGCAGGGCTCAGGCTCACCGTCAGGTAGATGTGTAAAGGATTGCCATGTGAAGTTGTTTTTTGCACTCTCTGCTTCTGTAGTTCACCAGAGGTGGAGTGGGGAATTGATTACAATGCACATCTGATTTTGAAAGCGGTTCTTCTTAGTGTTGTTAATACAGGATAGAAAGCAGGAGCGATTCATCCTAGGCTAAATTTATTTATTTATTTATTGCATTTGTATACCGCCCCATAGCTGAAGCTCTCTGGGCGGTTTACAACAATTAAAAACATTAAAAACAAATACACAAATTTAAAAACACATTTTTAAAAAGCAATTTAAAAACACATGCCAAAATGCCTGGGAGAAGAGGAAAGATTTGACCTGGCGCCGAAAAGATAACAGTGTTGGTGCCAGGCGCATCTCGTCGTAAACATCATTCCATAATTTGGGAGCTACCACTGAGAAGGCCCTCTCACTTGTTGCCAGCCTCCCAGCTTCCCTCGGAGTAGGCACCCAGAGGAGGGCCTTTGATGTTGAGCGTAGTGTATGGGTAGGTTCGTGTCAGGAGAGGCGTTCCATCAGGTATTGTGGTCCTAAGCCATATAAAGCTTTATAGATTAAAACCAGCACCTTGAATCGAGCTCGGAAACATACAGGCAGCCAATGCAAGCGGGCCAGAATCAGTTTTATATGTTCGAACCGTCTGGTCCCTGTTACCTATCTGGCCACAGCATTTTGCACAAGCTGCAGCTTCCAAAACGTCTTCAAAGGCAGCCCCACGTAGAGCGCATTGCAGTAGTCTAACTTGGTGGTTACCAGAGCATGGACAACTGAAGCCAGGTTATCCCTGTTCAGATAGGGGCATAGCTGGGCCACCAACCGAAGTTGGTAGAAGGCACTCCATGCCACCGAGAGTACCTGAGCCTCAAGTGACAGAGATGGTTCTAGGGGAACCCCCAAGCTACCAACCTGCTCCTTCGGGGGAGTGCAACCCCATCCAGGACAGGTTGGACATCCTCCATACGGTCAGAAGAACCACTCATTGGCAGCATCTCAGTCTTGTCTGGATTGAGCCAGTTTATTAGCCCTCATCCAGTCCATTGTCGCAGCCAGACACTGGTTCAGCACATTGACAGCCTGTTATGAGGTATCAAATATTGGGAATTTTTAATCTTTGATTCATCTCAGTGAACCAGAGTTTGAAAAGGCCTGCAACAGCAAAGATTCCTGGGAAACAGCCCCTCTGTGACCTCTGAGTACATATCTTGCTATGCCTGAAGGTATAGACTTCCTGACTCATGGAAATTTGGGATTTGTCACCCAGTAAGAATAGGAGCTCCTTTCAAACAAAGGAAATGTTTATGATAATCTAGGCCATCACGAGGAAACAGAATAGCCCCTTTCAAACTAGGAGGTGTTGTGCATTTCTAAGCCTTTGGAGAAGACAGGATAAACTCCTGTCAAACAAAGAAACAAAGATCACACCTATCATCCGGGAACTTATCAGGAAATGAGTGGGTTCCCACCTTCCTGATCACATTTACTTTGGGTTTACTTTGGGGTCAGTTTAGTTAGGAAAAGGTATAAAACATGAGGAGTGAGAAGGGGAGTTCAGTTCATCTTCTGGGGGGCTGCGACAACTGCTTTTCTTATCAACGCACGCTAGCATCTTTGGGACAATTTCAGAGCTATGTATTTGGGTGAGAACTTTCAGATCTGGCGCTGGTTACAAAGGGTGGAGCTTTTGCTCATTGGGCTAGATACGAAAGTCTCTCTCTCTCAGCTTTAGGCTTGCAGCAACTCTCCAGGAAAGGTATATGCAACTATCTGGGCCTTTTTCTTTCCTTTTTTCTTTCTTTCTGTGTGGGTGAGCTTAATGTGAACGTGTTTATAGGGCTAGTCTCTTTGCTTTAGTCTATCCAGTGTTGCTGAATGAATGAATGAATGAATGAATAATAGTTAGAAAACTACTCATTGTTAACTGCAATTGTAAACTGCAATATTTTTCCTTGTTCCTTCTCTTAATAAAACCACTCTTTATTTTACTTGCAGTGTATGTGTTATTGAGTTAAGGGTAAAATTATACATGTTCTGGGGGTGACGTGCGGGTAACTCCAGCAAAAGATCCTGCTGCTCTCTTTTGGGGAATTTGGATTTCTAGTGAGCTCTGCTCATGAGGAAGTTCAAGGTCCCTTCGTAACAAGCCTCACCTGAAGAAGATGAAAAGGAGAAATAGAGATGTGTGTCATCAGCATACTGATGGCAACGCACTCCAAAGCTCCGGATGACCACAGGCAACGGTTTCATGTAGATGTTGAACAGCATGGGGAACAGAACTGACCCCTGTGGAACCCCATACTGGAGAGTGCAGGGTGCTGAGCAATGTTTCCCAAGCACCACCTTCTGGAGCCAACTCGCCAAGTAGGAGCAAAACCACCGCCATGCAGTCCCTCCCACTCCCAACTCAGCCAGTCTTCCCTGAAGGATACCATGGTCGATGGTATTGAAAACCACTGAGAGATCAACAGAGTCACACTCCCCCTGTCTCTCTCCCGACAGAGGTCATCATACAGGGCGGCCAAGGCTGTTTCCGTGCCAAAACCAGGCCTGAAACCCAACTGAAATGAATCCAGATAATCGGTCTCATCCAAGAGTGTCTGGAGCTGGCCTGCCACCACGTGTTCAAGGACCTTGCCCAGGAATGGAACATTTGCTACCGGCCTATAGTTATTAAGATTTTCTGGGTACAGGGACGGTCTCTTCAGGAGTGGTCTCACTACTGCCTCTTTCAGGCAGCCAGGGACCACCTCCTCTCGCAGAGAGGCATTAATCACTTCCCTGGCCCAGCCGGCTGTTCCATCCCTGCTAGCTTTTATTAGCCAAGAAGGGCAAGGATCCAGCACAGAAGTGGTTGCACGAACCTGTCCAAGCACCTTGTCAATGTCCCCAAGCTGTACCAACTGAAACTCATCCAAGAAATCGGGACAAGGCTGTGCTCTAGACACCTCGCTTGATTCACCTGCTATAACACTGGAGTCTAAGTCCTGGCGGATACTAAAGACTTTATCCTGGAAGTGCCTAGCAAATTCATTACAATAATAATGATAATAATACCTATTGTTGTTGTTGTTGTTGTTGCTGTTGTTATTAATAATAATAATGTTGCTTTCCTCACAAATGCAACCAAAGTGACTTACAGCAACAAAAAGGGTTCTGTGATTGCTTGTGAAAATAACCTCTGCTTTTTCCTTGCACAACAGATGGTAGGATAAGTCTATAAATCTACCCTGTTTTTGGCTTTTCAGATGTTGGCAGATACAGATAAGATTGCTTCAGATTTTTGTTTCAGAGCTGGTTAGCTGGAGCAAAGCATATTCCATGCTGTTCTGTTACCACAAGGCCTAAGGAATTGAGACTGCCTGGCTCAGAGGACAAATGAAATGAATCCATCTTTTATAAGCAACTTGGCTTCCCCCCCCCCACTTTGGGATGTGTGACACAAACTGGGTTCACTGCCAAGTCTCAAGTTTAAATTTGGGTTTAACTTGTTTTAAAACAACCCCACTGCTGTGTGATAGTAAATCATTGTGAATGGTGTAGCAGCTGAAACTTAATGGGATTACCCATTGTTGCAGCCCGCTCTGAATAAACAAGACAGGAAGAAGACTGTCAAGAGCACCAAAACTGTGCATTGTCAGTTGTACAGTGTCAGAGACCATTTGGGATGCTTTGAGACTGCTGACACTACTAGTCCTAGCATTTCTCAAAAAGGGGATCCGCTCCTTGTCTTCTCTGTTCATTTCTGCTCTCTCCTTCTTGGGCTCCTGCTCTGCACGTGGCACCTTGCAGGACCAGGCCCCAGGTACTCAGCCAGCTGTGCCTGATACTGTTCCACCTGTCCCTTCTCTGGAGGGGATATATAAGCCGGCTGGCTGAGGGGGCTTGGGAGATCCAGTGCCTGCAAGGGGAAGAGGACCATCACTGCCCAGGGAGGGAGAGCCATTTGCCTGCCTGCGCTGCTGCTGCTTAGTTGACGTCTCTCCCCAGGAAGACGGGGGCAATTTTTAAAATTTTTAATTTTAATTTTTGGGGTGGGGGGCCTGCCTGATTGGCAGATGGGGAGGAGGTCATGTGCAGGTCAGAAGGGAATATTGTGGGAGTGGTGGGGAGCTGCGGCAATATGAAGCTTGGCGGCAGATCCTGGAAGGGCGCGGGTGGCAGGCCACACCAATTTAGGGGAACAAGGGATAGATGTATTATACCCATCCCTTGTTCCGGGCCTGCCCAATACCAGAAGATAACTGGGGAATGTAAGACTCCATCCAACCTTCGACTGCTGTTATGTAACGCCAGATCTGTTGTTCAGAAAACATCGCTCATCCACGATCTTATCCTGGATGAGAACGCGGACCTGGTGTGCATTACGGAGACCTGGCTGGATGAGGCCTCAGCTCCCATACTTGAGGCCATGTGCCCAGCAGGTTTCCAATACGCACAGCAGCCAAGGATTGGTAGGCGGGGAGGGGGAGTGGCAGTTATCTATCGAGAGTCCTTGGTTTTCACCAGACCCCCTCTCCACGGGACCAAGTTTGTTGATTGTATGTACTGGAGGTTGGGACCAAAGGGCAGTTTAGGAATTCTGCTTGTGTACCGCCCACCCCGCTGCACAGCGGACTCCCTGACCAAGGTGCTTGAGGTGGTCTCGGATGTGCGGTTGTTTACCCCAAATCTATTGGTTTTGGGGGATTTCAACGTGCATGCCGAGGCCGCTCTCACTGGAGCCCCTCGGGATTTCATTGAGACCATGACTTCATGGGAACTGCACCTAAGTAATATAGGTCCCACCCATGTAGCCGGCCATACTATTGACCTTGTGTTTGTCTCGGGAGAGAAGGGAAGTGATCTGAAAATGGGGAATGTTTTTTCTAGCCCTGTGTCATGGTCAGATCACTACCTGGTGAATATGGATCTCTCACTGCCGCATACCCTCCGCAGGGGACAAGGACCTACTAGGATGGTCCACCCCAGATGCCTGATGGAGCCCAAAGGATTCCTGAATGCACTGGGTGATTTGGAGCTTACTGAAGGACACCCGGTCGAAACCCTGGTGATGGAGTGGAATGAGGAGATCACTAGGGCAATAGACCGGGTGGCACCGAAACATCCTCTTCCCCTGAACAGAACTCAGACTGCACCCTGGTACACACCACGGTTACGCGGTCTGAGACAGGAGATGAGACGACTAGAATGCCGATGGCGGAAGTCGCGCGCTGAAGGCGATCGAACACTGGTTAGAGCGGCAATAGCGGCCTACCAGCAGGCAACAAAGGCAGCAAAGAGGCATTTTTTTGCTGCCTCTATTGCGTCGGCAGAGTGCTGTCCCAGGAGGTTGTTCCAAGTGGTCCGAAGCCTGGTCGGTCCAGTTGCGCAGTAACCTATGGAACATTCAAAAGCCTCCTGTGACACATTTGTAAAACACTTTGCCAATAAAGTCGAGCACCTAAAGGGCAAGATTCCGTACGTCGTGCTTACAAGTAGTAGTCCAGAGGCGGCCAGTTGCAATCCGGTCTGCTGGGATCGGTTTCAGCTTCTTCTCTCTGATGACGTGGACAAGGTGCTCTCTACTGTAAAACCAACCACTTGCTTGCTTGATCCTTGCCCTTCATGGCTCATTGTAAGCTGTAAAGAGAGACCGGGCAAAGGGATCAGGGCAATGGTAAATGCATCCTTGGAGGAGGGTGCAATGCCATTAGCCCTCAAGGAGGCAGTGATAAGACCTATTTTGAAAAAGCCCTCCTTGGACCCCCAAGATTTAAACAACTTTCGCCCAGTCTCCAATTTACCATTCTTGGGCAAGGTGATTGAGCATGTGGTGGCTAAACAGTTACAGACACACTTGGAGGAAGCAGATTATTTAGATCCTTTCCAATCGGGCTTCAGGACTGGACACGGAACTGAAACAGCCTTGGTCGCTCTGGTGGATGATATGAGGAGGGCGTTGGATAGGGGAGAACATACTTTCCTCGTCCTCCTGGATCTCTCAGAGGCTTTCGATACCGTTGACCACGGTATCCTGTTAAATCGCTTGGAGGGATTGGGAATGGGAGGCACTGTTTTACAGTGGTTCCGTTCCTATCTCTCCAACAGATATCAACGAGTAGCATTGGGGGATGAGGTTTCAGACCCTTGGCCCCTTAATTGTGGTGTGCCACAGGGCTCTATCCTCGCCCCCATGCTATTCAACATTTATATGAAACCGCTGGGAGCTATCATCAGGAGTTTTGGGCTGCAGTGTCACCAGTATGCGGATGACACGCAGCTCTATCTCTCGTTTAAATCCTCACCAGAGTTGGCTGTGGAAACCTTGTCCAATTGCCTGGAGTCCGTAAGTGGATGGATGGGAGAGAACAGGCTGAAGCTGAACCCCGACAAGACCGAGGTGTTACTGGTGGGGGATAAGAGAAGGTTGGGAAACTTTGACGTGGTGTTTAATGGGGTGAGATTGCCCCTAAAGGACCAAGTCCGCAGCCTGGGGGTCATTTTGGACTCTCAATTGTCCATGGAGCCCCAGGTATCCGCAGTAAGTCGGGCAGCCTGGTACCAACTTCATCTGGTACAAAGGCTGCGACCCTACCTTCCTATACATCTGCTTCCATGAGTGATACATGCCCTGGTCTCCTCTCGATTAGACTACTGTAATGCGCTCTACGTGGGGTTACTCTTGAAGACGGTCCAGAAATTGCAGCTGGTACAGAATGCGGCGGCACGCTTAATAAAGCAAAGCCGTCGCCGGGATCATGTCACCCCAGTGTTGATGGAGCTACACTGGTTGCCAGTTGTATACTGGGCCCAATTCAAGGTGTTGGTATTAACCTTTAAAACCCTAAACGGTTTTGGCCCAGTTTATCTGAAGGAACGCCTCCAGTATCACCAAATATGCCGCCAAACAAGATCGGCCTCACAAGACCTTCTCTCGGTCCCACCGGTGAAAACAGCTAGGCTGGTGCGGACCAGAGAGAGGGCCTTCTCGGTCGTGGCCCCCACCCTCTGGAACTTGCTTCCTTTTGACCTTCGACATGCCTCCTCTCTGATGGCTTTTCGTTGAGCCTTAAAGACCTTGTTATTCAGGCAGGCCTATGGGATTTCTGGGGTGGGTTAGGTTATTATGTTGTATTACTAACGGGTGGTTTAGATGTATTGTTGTTTAATATGGTGACTGTTGTATGAATATGTTTTAAATTGTATTTTATATTGTGTAAGTCGCCCAGAGTGTCTGTTAAGTCAGACAGATGGGCGACTAACAAATAAAATTTTATTATTATTATTATTGTTGAATTCAATTAACTGGATTTAATGTCCTACAATTTTGGTTTAGGTGTGTTCTCATACCTACTTTGTTTTCCACACTGTGTCAATTGCTCATTGGCAGTGCATGTTTTAATTTCAAAGGCCATTTAATTTTCTAGGTGTGCTAGCCGGTCCATGTAAATGGTAATTAATTGGGTTCACAGGGATTGTATTGGTGTCACTGAGCATGTTCAGTGTGTTCTCTGTTTCCATGATAGGGTGTGTGGCAGTGGGGTGGAGGAGAAGAGGGAGCAATATCCCAATTGAAGGGAAAGTTGTGGGTGGAGCATGAAATGTCACAGGGTAGATCAAAGAATTTCTGCAGGTATGAGGAAAAAATAGCTGCATTGTATAGGAGACAGAAGAGAAATTCGCAACTTTTAACCTTTGTTCTCTATTGCCCTGTGTAGTTAGGAAATCAGCTGTAGAACTGGTATGGAGTATCTCTTATTAATTTTGCATTAACATCAATTAATTAATCACGTCAATTAATCCACTGCTCCCCTTCTCAGTTTTATTTTTAAGAAAACAACTGTGGTGCACTTATTTATTTATTACATTTATATACTGCCTATGTTACTGAGTTCTCTGAGTGGTTTACAAAATCTAAATGATAAACACTAAAACCTATTAGAAAGATGAGAAGACAGATTAAACTAGGACAGACACAGCAATTTAAACACAGTTAAAACCAACATAAAAACAGCAAGGAGAATAATTTAGTACCAAGATCTAAAAGTACTACAAAAGATGCACCATTACAATTAAAATTAAAAGGCTTGGGAAAACAAAAATGTCTTTACCTGATGCCTAAAAACCATAATGTTGGCACCAGGTGAGCTCCTCTGGAGAGCGCATTCTATATAGAATGCTCTCTCCAGAAAGGCTCATCTGGTACCCACGTTATGGTTGTTTAGGCATCAGGTAAAGACATTTTTGTTTTCCCCTTTCAATATTCTTCTTTTTCTTGCGTACTTGATGGCAAAGAATGAAAACAGCCCTTGAGGAATAGAAACACTGCTGTGCATGCTATAGTTAGCTGGCTGGCTGGCCACCTAGGCTGTAACTCACACCTAATTTATTATTTTCCCAATGTGTGCAGGTTAGCAGGAGGCCTTTTCAGGGTTTCTGGACAGAAAAATCAACCCAGCAACCAGTAAAAAAATCCAATTGCTTTCCACAATTTGTTTTCAGTTGCTTAGTTAGTCTTTTATTTAGTAACCAGTTAATTTTTTCCCTTGATTGTCCAACAGGAAGGGGAATCTGAAGGTCAGGGATAAGACTACAAGGAGGGACCCTCAAAGAGGAGTTAACAAACACACCCTGAAGTATTTATTTTCTCTCTGCCCATCCCTATATATGTAGCATGGAGAAGTTTGTTTTTTGGGGTGATTCTAAAACTGAGATACCTAATCTAGCATCAAGGCCAAGTTCAGTGGGTGTGGTTACTCAGCAAACCTAATGGTGTCATAGTTTTTTCTCTCTGACAGCCCTGAGGGTTTAAGACCTGAATTGGTGACTAACTTTAAGCTTTTTAAGATCACACAGTGTGGGAAGGTCAGGGGATGCAGCAGGGAGTGAAAGGACAACAGTCGAAGATCCCCCAACTTGAAAATGACAAGGTAATTGACCTGTGCCCTTCTACCCTGGCAGGAGACAAAGAAATTGACAAAATGCTGTGAGACCTGCAAAAGTCAGGGAAGGCCACGAAACTGAGAGGCATTTTAGAAGAAGCCCCTGATAATGATGAATATGTGCATAAAATGTATAAGGTCCTCATGGCAGACTGGGCAGCTGCTCTGCAGCCTTTAGAGTCTAAGCTAGATTCTGTCTCAATGACAACAGCAGACATCGCTAAAACCGCTAACGAAGCTATGACTTTGGATATAGGCAATCAGTCTGAGCTGGAATTATTCAAGATAGCAGTGACTAACACTGAGTTAAAGCAGGAGGAACAGTCAGACAGGGGTCCTGTAAAAAATTTCAACTTAGAGGAATTTTGGAAAAGGAGGTCGGGGAAACATGGTGCCTTTTATAAAGGACTGGCTCACTGGCCTTCAGTTTGGCATCTCCATATTCCCTACTGACACTGAATGTGATTCCAGGGTGTCAGGCCCTCAAGGACAAGCAAATGACTCGGCTAGGGACATAGTAGTCCCGTTCAAGTGCTAAAGCAACAAAGAGGCAATTTTTAAAGCTCTGTGCAACTTAAGAGAGTTGTGGCATAGCAATTAGAATATTGAGATTTTCCAGGATATTAGTCTTGATACTCTCAGGCACCGCCACTCATTTAAACCATACACAGCCACTTTGAAGGAAGCCAGGTTTACATATAAGTGAGGCTTTCCCTTCAGGTAGATTGTCCAATCCTGAGACCATACCTGCATTGCACATGATGAATGGCAGGCAACAGATCCAATCCTTTGACAAGGTTCAAAGGCTGGCTGGAAGCAGGAACATGATGAGGGAATAGCAACCCATTGTCCTTCAAGCAGTCTGATCTATTCCCCAATGGTGATCACTTCAAATAACACCTTTTGACTAGCAGTCACCTTCATTGTGATGTTAGCCACAGTTAAGCTACCCTCAGGGCTGGAGGGGCAGCATTTGTAGTTATTTTTTTACCCCCGGTTTCCAATATGATGTGAGACAACCAACGCTGCAGCTTTGTGACACCTGGCTTGAAGCCAGGAGTTTTCGTGTTGGAAGTTTTTCCTTGAGTTCAAATTTTGGAAAAGTTTCTCCTTTTGTGTTTTTCTGCTACTCAAAGAACAATCCCGGAACCAGCACCCTCCAGGCCAAAATTGGTTTTCTCATAGCTATATCATAGCTTCTTTTGAGAGAGGCTCTATGACCACTAACACAGCTGATCTCAAGGTGGTCTCCTTAAATGTAAATGGCCTGGGCAATGTGGTAAAGTGAGCTTGGATAGAAGTGGCATTGCGTCGACTTAATTTTATTTAAGACATAATTTTATTTCAGGAGACTCACCAGAAAAAGAAACCCAGACATCGCCTCCTGAAGGGAAATGGCTTGGGGAGCAGTTTGATGCCCCAGGCACTTCCAAGTAGCAGGGAGTCTCTCTTGTGATTGTGAGGAAGTGTCCGTGTTGGTGATGGACATTCTAGTTTATGCTGAAGGCAGATATTTATTTATTAATTAATTTTATTATTTATTAATTAGATTTTTATACCGCCCCATAGCCGAAGCTCTCTGGGTATCCATATGTGATTGGCACCTTGGGAGATTGCACCTTTACTATCAGATCTCTATGTATTCTGAACACAGGTCGACAAGAATTCCTTCATATTTACTTATTTATTTATTAAATTTATTAGTCGCCCATCTGGCTGGTTATCCAGACACTCTGGGCAACGTACAACATAAAAACATACAAATTACATTAGAGCATTAAAAATCTCAAACAATAATAACAAAACCTAACCCACCCCAAAAGCCTGCCTGAAGAGCCAGGTCTTCAAGGCCCGGTGGAAGCTCATCATAGAGGGGGCATGGCGGAGATCATTTGGGAGGTGCTTATTGCTTTGCATAGCTTTCAGAAAGGCTTAATGCTCATTGGAAGCATTATTAATGCAAGTTTAAACAACATGTTGGACAGGAGTGGCCAGAGCCTCATCCCATCCTTCCAGAGCTGGGAGATACTGGACTTTCTGCGGGATAGCAACTTTATTGATGCCTGGAGGATGCAGCATCCTTCTGTTTGCGGTTATACTTTTTTCCTGCCAAATCACATTCAGACTTGACTATCTATTTGCCTGCAGGCACTTGTGGCTGTATGTGGTGCAGGCCTCAATTGGGACAATAACAGTCTTGGACTTGGGATGGGGCCCTTCTCGATCTCCCACCCGGTTGTTCCCCTCTGCTTTACTTGCTGATGAGGGGGCCACTGAACACGTAAAGCCGGCAATTGGCCATTACTTCTCTGAAAATGTCACCCCAGGAATGGGCCTGCATACCCTATGGGACGTATTAAAGGCAGTAGCAGAGGGAGGAGGGAGAGGGAGGGGAGAGTAAGAGGTTGCTTGCTGAAATTTATCACCTTGATAAGCCATACAAGGTTACTGGCTCCAAGAGGGTTTATAGGCTGCTAGTGGCAGTAAGGGCGGGATATAAATTCATACATACATATATACATACATACATATACACACACCACAATTAGATCTGGACAAACTTGAGACAGGATATATGTTGCACTGGCTCATCTAAAAAGTCATTACTATGACTTTGGCAACAAATCCTCTTGTCTTTTGGCAAGTGCTTTGAGGCAGCAAAAATCCAGGAACTTGATTTCTGGCATAAGCAAAGAGTCTGGGATTTTACACCACGAAACCGCTGAGATCAGCAAGGTCTTCAGACAGTTCTCATTGGAAAACCCTGAGTAGGCTGCTATTGATGAGTACTTCACTGGTGTTGGCTTGGAGCACTGTCCGATGAGCACAGAAAAAGTCCCATAGTGGAGGCAGCGATGGGGGAAATCATAAGAGGCCGAAACCAGGGAAGGCTCCTGGTCCACATGATTTCATCAAACTTCTATAAAGCTGTGGAAGTTGTGGAACTAGTCCCCTGGTTGACTAAGCTCTTTCATTCTATATTGGAAGGGGGAGTGATCCCTGACAACTAGACAGCATCTAAATTTGTAGTCCTTCCAAAACCAGGCAGGGATCTGCCGCTCATAGGCTCCTACAGGCCTATAACCTTGATCAATGTAGATGCAAAAATACTATCTGGGATTATGGTCCAACATTTGAACACCTTTACAAGTACCTATATTGCTACTGATTAGATGGGTTTTATCTGTGGAAGGAGCATTGCAGATACCATTCGAAAGGTGCTTAACGTAGTACATGCCACATCTGCCTTTCACTCTTTGGCTGCCCTCCTCTCCCTCTATGCATTTAAAGCATTTGGCCAAATTGAGTGGTCATTTCTTAAACGTCTACTTCATAAAATGGACTTCAGATTGGGTTTCCTCCATTTAATACATTAGCTCTACTCAGCATCAGTAGCATCGATTTGTATTAATGGACTTATCACCCCTACTATCTCGTTGGGCAGGGGGACTAAACAGAGATGCCCTCTGTCACCTCACTATTCACTTTGGTAACTGAAATCCTGGCTATAAAGATCAGGACTCACATCGCAATCAGAGGAGCCATTGTTACTGGGAACATACACACAATCAATTTATGCACTAATGAGATGCTTCTCATGCTGAGCAGACTGTTGGAAAATTCCTATACCTATTCTAGACCTTCCCAATTTCTCTCCTTGATTGCTGGCTTGCCAAGTGGCAGCATCTCCTCAATGGTTTTGTGGGTGGGAGCAAATGAAACAGGGTGGGCAACTCGGCGCTGTACAGAGCTAGCGCAAGAGGGGGTCTGGGAGCCCCATATCTGAAGATCTAATATGATGTGTTCCGGTTGAAACAGCTGATCTATATAATATGGGGCTCCATGAATGTTCCATGGGTCCATACGGAATCATTTCCCTCTAGACCATCTCTGCAAGCTCTTCCTTTTCTGAACCTTACTTGGGCTGTATTGTATAAGTTTGCTAACCCCTTTACAAGGGTCACCCTTCAGGTTTTGAAGTGGTGAAGAGGTACTTTGGCCCTGGGGGAGTCTCCTCTTCTTCCCTTTCTGGAACACAGGACCTTCAGTAACTCAGATAAACTCACACAGTACAGATTGTGGGAGATGAAGAGACTCTACCGAGTTAGAGACCTATTAAAAAGAGGCCACCCAGTTCTGGAGGTATTGCTACGTCTTAAACTGTAGGGTCTTGGATTTAATTGGCGTCACGTTATACAGGTTCTATCACTGGCCAAATGGATAGCTGGACATAGTAGCCTTCCGTACTCATTGACATTTTATGATCATCTTTGTGTTCAGCCTGACTTGTATCTCAAAGGAACAGCTTCTAGCATTTATGGCATGCTGACAGACAAAGCTGTGGGAGCTTCAGTCGGTTTGAAATTGGCCTGGGAGGGAGACCTTGACACCCATGATGACGGCTGGGATGAGGCTTGGAACAGATTCCCTTTAAAGTCAGTGTCAGCCAAGATACAGTAGGGCCCCATTCATACAGTGGGTTACGTTCCAGACCCCTGCCTAAAAGCGAAACCCACCCAAAAGCAGAACTCCTTCAATAAAATGGCACCCGACGCCCGAAAAATGCCATAAAAGTGGAACAAGCACTTTATGAGTGGAGCCTTACTCTAATTTTAGGTGCTGTATTAGCTGAACGCCAAAAAGTGGGCCACCGCAAAGCATGGCCCTACTGTACAAGAGGCCTTTTGAAAGTCCTCCTACACTGGCGTTGGACGCCGGTCAGACTATCCCACATGCTGTTGTTGGCGAGACCGTGGAGGAAGGAGAACACTGGTCCACACAGTATGTGGTGGGACTGTGTGATAGTATGTAAATTCTGGGAATGAATTTTTAATCTCATTTCTGGTATATCCATTCAGCGTTTGTAGCCAGATCCAGTACTAGAACTATTATCCATTTAAAGTGATGCAAATCTCGCAGTCCATGACAGGGAACTGGTCTCTTTATTGCTTACGGGAGCTCGGGTAGAGATTATCAGCTGTTGGAAAGCCACAGAAGGTCCCTCATGGGAGGGGTGAGGGAAGACAACTGGCTTTGGCTGAGCATCTTATGTATTACCTCAGGGTTGTCCAGGGTCAAGAAAAGCATGACAAATTCGACACAATTTGGGTTCCTTTTGAAAGTTTTATTAATAGTAACGGAGCTCTTTCCAATCCCCCAGTGGCACAATCAGAACTGTTGTGGGATCATTCCAGGTAGCGGTTGGTTCTATGATCAGTCTGACTCTTTTTTGATGCATTGTATTAATACTCACGAATTCTCTGTGCTTGGGATGTGCTTTTTGCTGGTGCCATCTGCAATGGCCAGCTGTTTCTATTTTGTTTACTTTGAAAATCAATAAAAACATTTTTTAAAAGCTTAGTTCAGGAGCTCACTGTCATTACCAAAGTATTTCAGTTCATGAAAAATCAGAACAGAAGGACAGACCACAGGTTAAAGAGGACTGTAGTTATAGGCAACGTCAAGCTCTTGAGTCTGGTATTCGCAGGGATACCTCAAAAAAGAGTGAGATGATTCAACAGATTAAACCATTCTTACTCAAAGAACAGTGAAGGCCATAATTTCCAACAAGAATGATTCCAGAAATATGAATGATTGGAGTTTTCTCTATTAGCGGATGCAGCTTTCTGCTATGCTTGGCAAAATTTTCATTTCCCCTTTTTCACTGTGTCCTTAATATCCTTTTTTCTTATGAAACAAAAAATATGCCAGTCATTTAATTCCTGGTGTTCATACTAATTTTTATGTTAACATGACCTTTACATAGTCCATTATGTAAATTAGCACTCTCTCTTCATGGAAGAAGAGTGAGAAGGAAAGTAACTGCATTTCCTTTCCCCTGACTTGACCCTCACATCCTCTCCACCAGTGACTGGTGATGGGGATTGTCTGGTGCTATGTGTCTCTCCCCACCCCCCAAATACCCCACCTAGAAATATGGCTGCCTCATCTTTCAACGAAGGGTAGCTGCAGGGCCAATCATCACACCCTGAAGGAGTGAGTCAAAGCGGAATTCCCCTTTAGTGTTACCCATTTTGGGACTGCCTAACCAAGGCTGGCACACTGGTGTCGATTTGCCACCCACTGCAGCCTTCAAATAAAGACTTTGACCCTCGAAAATACCTAGAGCTGTGGCAAAGTTCTTGCTCTTCATGGGTGGGGCTAGCCGGCCAAATCTTCTGAGTCCTCTGACAGGCAACTGTTCTCCAGGTGCAGGTGCAGCAGAAAGGGCTTGGGAGGCTAAAGGTGGTATCCACCTTCCAGCCATCAATAATCCTGTTATCCTGCATTTCTCTGTCCAGAAGGTGCCACAGCTGGTGTACAAGTCTAAGCTGGTGGAAGACACTACATGACATGAAAGGCACTGCTTTGAATCTAAAATTGGACCATTTGTTATTTTGGTATAATTTGTTATTCTAGAATACATATATAGGGGAAAAATCTAAAACAGCCTTCACTGGCTGGGGTGATGGGTGTTCTAGTCTAAAACATCTGGAGGCACCAGCTTGGCAAAGTCTGAGTTAAAACATAGAAAAATGATTTCAGATGTGGCCATGGAAGTGAGTGTTCATTATGCAAAACAAATAATTGGAGATTGTGAGGTATACCAACCATAAAAGAATGGGGACAAATTTATGAATACAATGACAAAATAGGATAGAGAAAAAATGCACGTGTAGAAAGCTGGGCTGTCTTTACTATTGACATGACAAATACTGTGGTGCATTATGTGTTTAATGTTTTCAGGATGTGTCAGATTCAAGATATTGTGTGTGTGTTTAAATAAAAGACCTCGCTGTAATTTCTTTCTTTCTTTCTTTCTTTCTTTCTTTCTTTCTTTCTTTCTTTCTTTCTTTCTTTCTTTCTTTCTTTCTTTCTTTCTTTCTTTCTTTCTTTCTTAAGAATAGAAACAATTTTAATCTTTTTGTTTTTTAAAATGTAGCATTGCAAACTGTGAATATAAACAGAACAAGGCAATGTTTTACAAACAAATTCAGAAAGCAAGTGAAGCTTAACATTTTAATATGAATTTAACATAAATGTTCAGCTTCAAGTTCTGTGAGGCTAATTTGATATTCAAAATGCAACATTTGAATTATGTCCATGAGGCTCATATTTGCATCAAAATTCAAATCAACAATTTCCTCTTAAATTGTACAATCTTTAAGGCAGTATCATACCACTTTAAACAGTCATGGCTTCCCCCAAAGATTCCTGGAAACTGTAGTTTGTTGAAGGGTGCTAAGAGTTGTTAGGAGATCCTTATTCCCCTCACAGAGCTACAGTTTGCAGAATTCCCTGGGAAGAATTACCTATTAAACCATTCTAAGAATTGTAGCTCTGTGAGGGAAACAGGGCTCTCCTAACAACGCTGGGAACTCTTAACAAACTACAGTGCCCAGAATTGTTTTTTTTTGGGGGGGGGGGGACCATGACTGTTTAAATGTATAGTACAGATGGGGCCTAATTTCAGCACTAGTTTCCGCCCACCCTTTCTTCCAACTGAAGTCATAGAATCCTAGAATAGCGGAGTTGGAAGGGGCCTGTAAGGTCATCAAGGGGAACCCCCTGCTCAATGCAGGAATCCAAGTTAAAGCATTCCCGACAGATGGCTGTCCAGCTGCCTCTTGAATGTCTCGACTGTTGGAAAGCCCACCACCTCTTTAGGTGATTGGTTCCATTGTCGTATCGCTCTAACAGTCACGAAGTTTTTCCTAATGTTCAGCCAAAATCTGGCTTCCTGCAACTTGAGCATTATTCCATGAGATGATTGAGAAGAGATCCTGGCTCTCCTCTGTGTGACACCTTTCAAGTACTTGAAGAGTACTATCCTATCTTCCCTCAGTCTTCTCATCTCAAGGCCAAACATGCCCAGTTCTTTCAGTCTCTCCTCATGGGGCTTTGTTTCCAGTCCCCTGATCACCCTGATTGCACTCCTCTGAACCTGTTCCAGCTTGTCTGCATTCTTCTTAAAGTGTGGTGTCCAGAAATGGATGCAGTACTCAAAATGAAGGCTAACCACTGCCAAATAGAAGGGAACTAGTACTTCACACAATTTGGAAACTATAGTTCTGTTAATGCAGCCTAAAATAGCCTTTTTTGCAGCTACATCGCACTGTTGGCTCATATTCAGCTTGTGATCAACAACAATCCCAAGATCCTTCTCACATGTAGTATTGCTGAGCCAAGTATCCCTTATCTTATAACTGTGCATTTGGTTTCTTTTTCCTAGGTGTAGAACTTTGAACTTACCTCTGTTAAATTTCATTCTGTTGTTTTCAGCTGGGTGCTCCTGCCTATAAATATCACTTGGAATTTTGTTTCTGTCTTCTATAGTATTAGCTATCCCTCCCAATTTTGTATTGTCTGCAAATTTAATTCCCTGTACCTCTTCATCCGTCATAAATAAAAATATTGAAGAGCACTGGGCCCAAGTATATTCCAGTTGAATGAGAAATCTGGGTTGTTTTACTAAACTTTTCTTGAACTGCAGTGGTCATTTCACATTTTTATAGGAACTTCATGAAAACCCTAGGAATTAAAACTGGAAAGAAAAATAAGTTTTGTGGGCTTCTTGAAACAGATTGGCAACTGTTCATATAGTCTGGAGCAACTTGGCTAAGCAAGGTCAGTAAAATCTGGCACTCTGTTGTCACTCTGTTTAATGGCATCCTGGTAAGACCAAATCAGTTACGCAAGTAGGCGCTGTACAGTATTGTACTTTATGAAAACTATTGCCAGGCTTTTTCAGAACTAAAGTGATTTGAATCAGTGACATTTTTGTACATGTTCTATGGATGCAGAAGCCTGCAAATCTCTGGTGCTAATTTAGGAATGATATACATCAGTATTATTCCACACATTCAAGAAAATGACTGTGTGACTTTCCAATTAGCACACAAGTGATGCTGTAATGGACATTATTTTATGTTTTTGAACATAATCTTGCATTTGAGGAGTGAGAGAGTTAACCTTTTTAGGGGCTTGATAGACACTGAGAAGAAAATGTGTTTGTGCTTCGCTTTGCATCTGAGGACAGAGATGTAAGAAGTTAGGTTTCCTATAGCTCACCAAGCTCTGTGGGAGTAATTTTGAGTCCCAGAGGGTTTGAACTGACAAACTGTGCAATACTTCCCAAAGTTGCATCACTTCTAGCAAGTTTTGCATGTTCTACTCAGTAGTGTCCATGATATTAATAAGCAAACCTAATAGGAAGCCTAGGGGCAACTTGTCCAAAAAATTGTAGATTAATAGGAGAAAAATCTTGAACAGAGAGATACTGCAAAAGGCAAAGGATGGATTATATTCCCCAGTTGCATCTCAGTAACCTTGTCTCTGCAAGTGCATTTGTATGCTGCATGACCCATCCCAAAGTTTGCATTTGCAAATTTCCAAATTAAGCCTAAATGACCAATGTAAATTAAGAAAATAGGGTTGTATCCAAGTGTTACAGAATTGGGGTATTGGTTTGGATGCCATATTTGGGTCCCTTATCTATGAAATGGTAGTGGAAGGCACTGCTGAAGTGAACAAACCACTCTTTATTAAGTTAATAGTCCTAGTCAAGCATCTTTTTACATGACTAAAGAAATGGCCAAGTACGGTTGTGTTGTCATAGAAATGACTAGCCAGTGTTTCCAGAAAGAGGGTAGGCCTTATCCCTTCATCTATCTGGAGGCCATGCCATCCTAGGTGTAGGGACCAGTCTGTAGCTGGGAAAACACAGAAGCTGGATTTGCTATGACTTTGAGTACCCCCCTCTAGGAAACCTAATGGGGAAGCAAGTTCTGTTGGAATGTTAATGCTGTGAGCCCTTCCATTTTATGTTCTGCTAGTATGTGTGTGTGTGTGTTAGGGTTGGGGTTCACTTGCTGGTTCCTATCCATTTTAATTCTGACAGTCTGACCTTCAGTGCTGATCCACCATTTTTTTGTTCCAGTTTGTTTTCACAATTGTCAATCTGCTGGGCTTTTTAAGTGAAAAACCCCCACGTAATTTCTAACGAAAATGCTTATGAAAATGCTTATACTGTAGGCCCTTGTTCCACCTTTTTATTCTATTTACATATCAGATAGGCAGATAATCGCCCACTGAGTCTGTCTCTTGCCTCAAGCTAACTGATGTGCTGCTTAAAGATGACTGCCCCCTCCCATTTTGCTATTCTTGTTGTGTTGCAGTACTTTTTATTTTAACTGTTGAAAAGTCGATTGCTGTTGCTTATTTTAACTTTTCTTTCAGCTAAATTTTAATCTCAAAAATAAAAAAACACATTAAAGTAACAAATAATTTTTACCAAAAATTGCATTTTATTTATTCTGTGTATTTATATAATGGAAATTGTGAGTGTAATATGTTTCAAAAGCAGAGTAACATTGCTACTGATATGATTTTGCCATTATTATTTTATATTTGTAAATCACTTGATAAGTTTAATTACGGTCAAAGACCCAAATGAGAATACAATCCAGTCGATTAAGATATACAAGTAGTGTACAATATACATACATAGATAAGGAGAAACAGGAACATTACACAGAAGCACGTATTAATTGGGCCGCATATATGAACTTGGCCACCTGGATAGTGGTTCGTTTATCTATACCAGATAAAATAGAAGCAACTATATCATCAGGAGTTTTATATTTATGTATCGGGTTCGATAAGATAAAGTTTAAAAATTTGCAATGGATCTGAGAATATAAAGGGCAATCAAGAATACAGTGACAAAGGGTCTCAATACTATCTGGGCAACACGGGCAAGTACGGAGATTATAAGGTATTCCCCTAAATCGCCCCTCAAGGATTGCCGAATTCAGAGAATTGAATCTCGCTTTAGAGAATGCTATACGTAGTTTGGGAACGATGAGAAAATAAAAATAGGGAGCAATGTTTTCAAATTCAAAAGTTAAATTTAAATGTAAGTGAGAGCATGTTTTCGAGGCCTGGTTTATTGAGAGCTGATAGTCAATATCCTTTAAGCGGGAACGAATTAAGGTTACCGCTTCTCTGGGCGAGTGAAGGAGCAGATATTCCTTGGATAGACCTATCTTCAATAGTTTCAGTTCTATTTTATTATTCCAAGAGGAAGGGTTAGAGTCTCCCCAAAATAAAAGGAGAAGGCCTGGTGAAATATTAGTCGAGATTTTTACCCAGTAATTAATGGTCATTAGCCAGGCCTGACAGTCCAATGATGGAATTCCGCATTCGAGTCTAACTGCCGCTGATGGAATGCATCTAGGTAAACCCAAGAGACAGCGTAATAGGCTAGAGAGGACTGATTCAACTGTGGAGTT
The DNA here is from genome assembly GCF_030035675.1 of Rhineura floridana. Lineage (NCBI taxonomy): Eukaryota > Metazoa > Chordata > Lepidosauria > Squamata > Rhineuridae > Rhineura > Rhineura floridana. The sequence goes on from NC_084480.1 coordinate 215,519,092, forward strand.
CATAGAGTGAATCCAAATCGGAGCTCCATATAAGAGTTGGGGCACAATCTTGTAATTAAATAATTTGATAATCGCTGGCACAAAGCGGCCCCCTCTATAATAATAGAAGTGAAGACTCTTAAGAGAGTATCTAGCTTTCGAGATTGCCTCTCTTATATGACAGGACCAACTCATAGAAGAGTGAAAAGTTATGCCTAAGTATTTATAATGGGCAACTTGATCTATATGGTGGCCATTAATTGTCCAAACGGGTAAAGTTCTTTGATTTGAGAACACGAGAATCTTAGTTTTACCATAATTTATAGATAATTGGTTCTCAGTGCAATAAGTCATAAATGACATTATCATCCGTTTAAGGCCAATCTTAGAAAAGGACAAAAGTCATCATCGGCATAAAGCAACAGGGGACATCTAACATCAGCCATTTTAGGAATATGGAAATCGTGGGAGAGACAAGAGTCCTTCAGATCATTCAAATAAAGGGTAAATAGAAGGGGGGCTAAAACACAGCCTTGTCTTACTCCTGTAAACGTTGGGATGGAGTTTGTTAACCCACCCTCCTTGTCGCACGACGCTCGGAGCGACGTGTGCTGATGTAGGTTATAAATTAAATATAGCAGTCTTTTATCAATAGTTGTATTCATTAATTTATACCAAAGTTTATCACGAGGTATAGAGTCAAATGCTGCCTTTAAATCACTTCTTGTAAATCACTTTTTAAAATTAAAAATGTGTATTTAAATAATTTAACCCTGCAAATATCATTCTTGTGTGACCTCTTGAATTACTTCATCAGCAGCACCACTACTTTGTACTTGTTTCTTTGATAGCTTACAAGATCCTAAAGAAATCTACACATTAGCCACTCACAAGGAGACACAACACTTCTTGCCATATTTGATCAGCATGGCTGGGCTTTGAGAAGAGTAGGGAATTTATAACTAAGTCACTCACTCACACACTACACAATCAGTCTCACACACATGTCCACACACACAGGGGCAGCAAAGGTTCAAAAGCCTTGGAGGAGAATCGTGTCCATATCTGCTCTGAACTACAATTTAATGGGGGGAAAAGGATGGGTTATTGGTAATTTTGTAGAACTAACAAAACAAAGAGAAAATTGGAGGGAGATTAATGGCTGTAAATGGTGACCGTTATCACCTAGACAGTACTTAAGAATGCATCAGCTTAGAGGAAAGCCAATTCCGAAGACAATAACGTAAAATTTGGAGTGTTTAAAAATAACTGTGTTGATGAGTGCTGCAATCCACCACAAGAAATCAATACTGGTCTGAAAACAGCGCATTGTTGGATTATGTCAAAATCTGGTAATAAATCCAATTTAGTGGATGTTCTCCCTCATCCCCCCCCCGTGTAGCCATTACAGTCTGGATACAGTCTGAATATGAGCCAACAGTACGATGTGGCTGCAAATAAAGGCAAATGCTGTATTAGGCTGCATTAACAGAACTATAGTTTCCAAATCGCTTGAAGTATTAGTTCCCCTCTATTCAGCAGTGGTTGGGCCTAATCTTGAGTACTGCATCTATTTCTGGTCTCTGCACGTCAAGAAGGATGCATACAAACTGGAACAGGTTCAGAGGAGGGCAACAAAGATGATCAGGGGAATGGAAACAAAGCCCTATGAGGAGAGACTGAAAGAACTGGGTATGTTTAGCATGGAGAAGAGAAGTCTGAGAGGAGATATGATAGCACTCTTCAAGTACATGAAAGGTTGTCACACAGAGGAGGGCCGGGATCTCTTCTCGATCGTCCCAGAGAGCAGGACACGGAATAATGGGCTCAAGTTGCAGGAAGCCAGATTTCGACTGAACTTCACAGGAAAAACTTCCTAACTGTTAGAGCCATACGACAATGGAATCAATTACCTAGAGAGGTAGTGAGCTCTCTGACACTAGAGGCATTCAAGAGGCAGCTGGACAGCCATCTGTCGGGACTGCTTTGATTTGGATTCCTGCTTTGAGCAGGAGGTTGGACTTGATGGCCTTATAGGCCCTTCTAACTCTACTATTCTATGATTCTGTGGATTCAGACCTGATTTCAGAACAGAATCAGCCTTGGTCACTCTGATGGATAACTTTTATTATGAGAGAGATAGGGGGAGTGTGATACAGTTGACCATCATATCCTCCTGGACCAACTCAGTGGAATGGGTGTTGGAGGCACAGCATTACAGTGGTTCTACTCTTACCTTCAGGGCCATGCCCAGAGAGTAGCACTGGGTGAGTATTCCTCAGTTCCCTGGCCCTTGTGCTATGGAGTTCCACAGGGTACTATTCTCTCCTCAGTACTATTTAATATCTATATGAAGCCATTGGGAGTGGTCATTAGGAGTTTTAGATCAAGGTGTCGTCATTATGCTGATGACACACAGTTCTATTTCTCCATAACATCTGAATCAGGACAGGCTGTGAATTGGATTGGTGTCTGAATGTTGTAGTAGACTGGATGAGGGCCAATAAACTGTGCTTGAACTCTGGGAAGACAGAGGCTCTTTGGGTAGGTGATTCCCACATCCAGGAGATTGGCAAGGTACCTGTTCTGAATGGAGTCATGCTCTAGCTTAGGGGTACTCCTGGATTCATCATTGTCAGTAGGCACAAGTATCCTCTGTGGCTAGGAGTGCCTTTTATTGGTTAGTCTGGTTCCTCATCTACAGCCATTCCTGACCACTCTAGTTCATGCTTTGGTAACCTTGAGGCTGGATGACTGCAATGTGTTCTATATGTGGCTGCTCTTGGCCCTAGTTCAGAAGCTTCAGCTGATGGAAAATGCAGCAGCCAGTCTGCTGATGGAGGCACATGGCCGACAACATGTGACACCACTCTTAAAACTGGCTGCCCATCTACTACTGAGCCAGGTTCAGGGCCCTTGTATCAATCAATCAATTAATTAATTAACTGTATGGTTTTTATTTCTTGTAAACTGCTTTGATTTAAAAAAAAAATGAAATAGTGGTATATACACCATATATCACAAAGACACCACCATCTCCCGTGACCTTCATTCCAAAGAAACCAGACTCGATGGCACTCTGAAGTTTCTCACAGATTGAGGTGCAGATAATACAATGTTGCCCTTCTGCAATGGAAGGGGTCCTTCTGTTTATGGGAGGGTCTTTGATCTAGTTGAAGTTACTACTAACAGAGGGGAGAGGAGAAATTGTTGAGGATTTACCCCCTTCCCTTGCAGGAACTTGCATTGCTTTCCATATGGTTCTGGAGGGTCCCCCCAATTTTGGGGGGAAGAGTACATTGGTCTGCAGGAGGGAGTAGGAACTGACTAAAATAATCTCCTCCCTCAGTTCCATTAGCAGAGGCTCTGCTAGATTAAAAGCCTTCCTGGGAACGCAGAAGCACCACTGGTTACAACCAATTTTTAAAAATCTTTTTCTCTTATTTATCAGATTCATACCTCACCCTTTTCCCATTGCGGTTAGGAGTGGCATATGTGAGGGTATCTCATTTTATTTTCACAACTCCTCTATAAACAATGCTATAAAGTAGATTGGTCTGAGAGATAATGACCCAAAGTCACTCTGGGCCTCTTTAATGTTAACTTTACCGCTACAGAATGATTTCTTCTGTACTGCTTGTTAACACTGGTAAGCCCAAGTTCATGTACGAGACATGTTCATCCATGTCTTCTTGCTATTTCAAGATTATGATCAGTTTTGGCCAGTCTAGGGTTGACTGTCCAATCATGTTTATTCAGAAGTAAGGTGCTTCTGGAAGGGTATTTATTTTGGGATTGGCACTGTTCATGCATACAGGTTTTTCACAGCATCCACACAACATTATCAGAATTAAAATGCCAGTCCATATTCCTCCCCCACCTTGTTCAAGTCAGATTTACCCTTTCCTCAGAAAATCTAGCAAGTTAACAAAAATCTGTTGCCAATGACTCACTGGCAATGTCTGAATGAACCATTTGCAATATTAAGGCTCCATTGGGAAGCACCCTAATTTTTACTGAGTTCAATGGTCTTATTCCATATTAGGATTGTAGCCTTAGTTATTCTATGCATCGCTCCCCCTCCAAATAGAAAAAAATTCTGGACGTAGCTACCATTATTTATTACACTTTTATCCTTCCCTTCTTCTAAGGAGCTCAGGATAACATGCAACATACATAACCTCTTGCCCACTTTTACTAAGGTAATTAAAGGCCATAAATTGTATTATGCAGACAATTGCAGACAAATGCTTCAACAGGCTTTTAAAAAAGGTGTAGATGTGTACAGAAGCCTCAGAGAGGTTTTATTTTATTTTCCCTCTCTATGGTGACTCCTGTTTAAGATTTGCTTGTGAAGAAGGGGATCGGCACTGTGAGGAGTATCTCCCTGTGTGATCCATTTAATTCCCAAGGAAGTTTGATTTACTATCCAGGCTTAGACGCAGATGGCTGTATTTGTCTTTTGTGATAAGGTTTCTCCAGTGATAACAGGTGCTTTTAAAAAAGCAGGCCTGTTGGTAGGTTTCCCTTCCCGGTCCTTTCTGCAATGTTTGTTTAGGGCAAGAAAGCATTGCTGAATCCTCCCTACACAATGGCTGTTCAGGATCCCTGGCCAGAAGAGGGGTGGACAGATGGTAAAACAGACCCAGGGGTTCCAGTTTACAAGGGCTTCCTCAAATAGCACATGAAGAATGATATGGCAATAAAAAGCCAGCCACCTTGTGCCTTTGTCCTTCTTTGTAACTACCAATTAGCTGCAGTTTTATTGTTGCTGTCCGTGGCTTATATGCTGCAGGAGCAACAGCAATTCCTTTGTTACTGCTCTTGTAATGTTAGAAAAACTGTTCCAGTGATTTGAGAATAAATCAGTAAAAACTTCCCGGGCCAAAATTGATCTCCCGCACCCCTCTTAGCAGTGCCACAGTTGCATTCATTCTCTTGCTAGTGAGAAACACACAGGAGCAATCTACAGTTCGCTTTATTTAGAGCCATGTTCAAACAGAATGAAACAAGTTTCAGCCAGATGGTGATAACTTAAAATTCTCATTTTGCATGTGCTTGTGTGTCTTATTCTTTCAAGTGCATGATTTCAGATCTGAAGCTAGGTTGGCCAGGTGCAAAACCGTTCAGGGCTCTTACACCTTTAATTTCAGCAGGTGTACTACCTGGCATGACAAGCTACAGCTGCTGAAATTCCCTTTTCAGCATAGCTCTTAAAAGTGCAGGAGCCCTGTCCTTTTTTGCACCTGGCCACACTATCTGAAGCCCAATGAAAGGGGCAGGTGGCTCTTTAGGCAGATGAAGGTCACTCCTTTTGTACATCACCCTGGAGCCTAATCTATGGCTTTGAATAAGCAAGCAGTGGCTGTATCAAGTGGACGGAGGCTGTGTGGGGCCCTCTGTTCCCCAGTCCTTCTGGATCTATCACCATCATGGCAACGTGATCACAAACTAGATTATGATCCTGGTTCTTCAGCTGTAATTATCTAGAGGTTTATGGGGGAAGGGGCGCAAGGCCATTAAGCTGTGAATCTGAAATGACTTGTGCACCACTGATTGCAGCTCTCCTTATCAGGGCTAACCCACTGCATTTTGCTCTCTCAGGCAGAGCACCACATGGTACCACCTCCCACAAATCGTCCCATAGTATCTGAAGCCAGCCAAGTTATTTTGGTATCTCAGGCAGAATATTCCACAAGCACTTCTCCCTGGAAGTAAAAATGCAACAACAACAACAACAATTAAAAAACACTAATAATGTGCTGTCCTTTCATTACATCCAAAATTGAGTGCTTGAGGCAGCCATCTCAGTCTGTCAGGGGTGTAGTCATCCAGGGTCTCAAGGGTTCTTAGACCCCTTATGTTTTTGGGAACAGGGTCCCAGCAGGTTCCCTATATCTCCAGCATCATATGAGCCAATCAGCATGAAAGGGGAGTGTGTTAGCCACCGAGAAGAGTCTTCTAATTTGCTTCCTTGTCCTTTCCTGATGATTGGAGCCAATCAGAGTGAAAGGAGGTGAATCAGCTGCTGAGAAGATTCTTTTCAGGAGCTAAGACTCTCCCCTTTCATGTTCATTGGATCCTAGGGACCTCTGTTGTTGTGACATAAGACATTAACAAGGATCTCATTTTCAAGCCAGCAGCTCCAAAAAGAAGGGGGCATGGCTATGACTATCATGAAGGGACCCTGCACTTCTGAATTTGCCACTACACTACTGGTCTGTCTAATGGTACAGCAGTCTTGCTCTTTATATACACATAGGCTGCAATCCTACTCACATTTAACTCAAAGTAAGCCTCACTAAGCACAATAAGGCATGCTGTTAATCTGTGACTGCACCTTCTTCACGTGATCCTGCTTTTTTTTTTTTAAGGGTTTTTTTCAAACTTTTAAAAACATGAACAAAACCCAGACTCCTCAGTAGTGGAACTGAGTTAGTGGAATACAGATTATTTCTTCCATTACAAACACAGATGTTGTAAAACCTCAATGAATATGAACCATGGAACATACATACATTGCCACTTAAAAATTAATGTGATTGCTCCTTTCCAGCTTGCCACACCATTTTCTTCAAGCAACCTGAGCCGCAGTCTTCACTTAGTTGTGCGGCAGATGACTTTTTTCTTCTAGACACTTGATTAGAAATTAGGGTGAAACTCTAAAAATGACACCCTTCTTAAAAATGGCAGTATCTACTTTGCACCAGTGAGCCAGGGTAGCATATGCTCTGCAGCTCTGAAGGAATTTTGCACACACACAAAATTACATAAATTGCCTTGACATTTATATGAAAAGTGATTATTATTATTATTATTACAATCCCATTCTCCCCATGAATTCACTGAACACATGAGACCATTTATCTAAACAGCTCTAATGTTAGTCCTATATCTCAACTCATCTTACTGAAGATTTACCATCAATAAAAGTAGCTTTGTCTGATGATCCTGAAAAGCAATCTTACACTTTGTCTGGCACATGATGAGCTTTTTTAAAAAAATAATTAAAAACACTACTTCAAAACTGGAATTCCATTATTTCTAAAAGAATGTGTTGCTCACAATTTATAACTATAGCAGGTCTGTTGATGATGAAAAGTGTGAAGGTAGATGTCAATCATCCACATTATTTTGGACTAGTAATTGATTACTTGGGGACAAACTAGATGATAGCAGACCTGTTTGTTTAAACTTGGATCTGCCTCATGCCCATATATATCGTATGTGCTGATTTTAACAGCAAAAGGGGTGGGTGAAGCCCAGTAAATAATTTTTCCTATTCTTAACCTCTTGCCGTTTGCTGGTGTGGCACCTTGAGGGTGCCCCTCTTTTTGGTTCAAGTATCACCGGATGACCCAACATTTGCAATGAAAGTTATGAACTCATTATTTTCATTTCAAATCCCTTTTACACTTGTCTCTGGCTTTGCTTATCCTTTATTCTAAGAAAGTGATGCAAGCTATTTGTCCACTGATGGCAGGACTCTTATGGGGTTTCCTTCTTCTTAATCAGCAGTTGGATGCTTCTTTGGGGAATGTGTTAATATTTGCATCAGCCAGGTGCTCTGAGGGCAGGGATGTCCCTATACAAAAACGTTCAAAATATCAGAGAAATGTGGCCAAGTACAACTACCTGATTGAGAATATATTTAAAATTCATTGTGTAGGAAGGAAAGACGTAGGTGTGTAAGAAGCAGGTGGGTGCAGAAGAGCCTAATGTTACCAATCGTCTTGATGTTAGAGACAGGGAGCTTTCAAGTTCACATCTTGCTTCCAATGTCCTCCCTCCCGTTTTTCCCCCTTCAACCAAGATTAAACTCTTATAAAATGAGTTTGTTGCTTATTCTGTAAAGGTGACAGGAGACAAAACAATTGTAAACTCTGAACACCGGTGCAAATAGAGGAAGTGTTCTCCATTTCTGTTGTTCTGTGCTGTGCTATAGAAAATTTCCACTATAGTATGTCAGTTTTGTCTGTCATTTAACTGTGTAACATGAACTCCATTGAGGGGAAAATGTATTTTTTTTCCACACAGGAGGGGCTATTTTAATACCTTTCTACCAAGTTTCAATATTAGGGGTATGTTCCAAACATTTTGCCAAAACACACCCCTTAACTGTATCATATGTACGCTTTCCTGAAAACTAGTGGAGATGTCATGAGGTGAGCACTGCAGCGTCATGGTTAAATAGGTCTAGGGATTCCACAGCAAAGTTTAGCAAATGGTTCACTTTGGAAAGAGGCTGTCTGTTTTAATATAGTGTTAGTAAGAGTGGGCTTGGTTGTGGCATGGAGAGAGCGGGAAGCACAAAGTAGGTCCTTCACACTTCTAAAATAGGGATGGGTGAGAATATCGATATAAATGTTTAATCTTCCCCACTGAGGAGATGCAAAAGCTGTTCCCTCAGATCAAAATCTTGCACATTTCCTGGGCAGGGAAGATACAAAGCTTCTCTTTCAGACACGATAGAGACATGAAGGAACAGGACATATGACGTACTGTAACTTTTTGTTGCTTCTGTGGTGGTGATTTCATTAATGAGCAAGATTTATATACCACTTAATCAGTGCTTTTTATATGTGATGGTACTCACCGGTATGGAGTACTGGTACCTCTTTTTTTGTGGCCCATGGCAGTTATTTTGTGCTGGCACCCATTTTTATAAAGATATAAAGATATGAATACTACCAGCATCTCATATTTTACACACACACACAAAGAAAAACACTGCACTTCATTAAAAAGACCTCTAAGTGGCTTACATAGCATAATATAAAAATGTTCATAAGAAAATACTAATAATATCAACAGACTTTAAAACAAGTAGACAAAATATATAAATAAAAGCAACAGTTTTGAAAATAATATATATAATATAATTACATGTCTGGATAGGCTTGCCTAAATAGAAAGGTTTTTAGCTACATCCAAAGCTGCACTGAGTTAGGGTAAAAAAAAAAGAGAAACATCTAATATATCTCATGTGTTGCATTTTAGAATAAGGAATATTTCTCTGAACCAGGCACATCTGAATCTGCTTCTAGGGCTTTAGGGGGGGGGAATGGGGGAGATGTCAAAAGTAGATAGGAATTTGGGCTCAAATTTGCTCCTTTTAACATAGGAACATCAGAAACTGCCTTATACGCAGTCAGACTCTGTATACACTGACTAGCGGCATCACACCAGGGTTTCAGACGGGGCATTCCCAGTCCTACCTGGAGATGCTGAGAATTGAATCTGGAGCCTTCTGCATGCAAAGCCGGTGCTGTGTGACTGAGCCATGTCCCTTCCCCAACAAACATTGGGGAATCCTCCTGCTGTTCTTTCCCTTCACTCTACCTCTTCTGCCCTACCTCCTTGACTGTTAACTGGGCTTCAAGTCCAAGGCTGGTATGAGATTATTCTGGGAGGCAAAGGAAGGTTATATTCAAACACATTGCCCCACTAGCAGCCAGCTTCATATTCTCTGGCATCATCAGATGAGCCATATGCTGCAGAGAAATATATTCATCGTTGTTCAGCAAAAGAGCCCGCTCTCACCAGCTGGCTTGGGAACGGCGGGAAAGCACATGAATATCTACTGAGCAAGTGACCGTGCACTTCACCCCATTGTCAAGGCAATGAACTCGTGTCAGGTTAGGTCTGTTAGCCATAGTTGTGCATAGAGAAAAGAGAGGAGGCAGAAGGAAAAGGAGGACAAGGGTCACGCTGGCAGGTCGTTGTCAATGTTGGATCTCCATTCAGCTGCCTGCACTGACAATGTCTAGTGTAGGACCAGGAAATCTAAGTATATCCAAAAGCATACTTTTTTCTAATATGAGGATATGTGATGGGCAAAGGTTCCCTTGTTAAATTCCCGTGTGTTGGGGTGATGTTTGAATCAGAAGTCAGGGAAGCCAACATTAGGGGGTGCCAGAGCAGATGACTGGTGGAGCTAGAGCCAACGCTAGGTGGAGACAAGTCATTCTGGTTTTGCACCCATCCTCCTCTGCTGAATCCTATAAGGGCAGCAGTGAGACTGAGGAGGAGGAGGCTGACAGCCAGCACCACCCCCTGGATTGGTTGTAAGTAAGGAGGTAGGCAGGTGAGGGCTAGCTGAGAACAGACTGAGCTTGGTGGGGCAGTGCCCTACTTGCCCTAATCGACTAGCCTCTGTTGGCCGTTGGTGGCAACCCTATAGGGATGTTGTTCAAATTAGTTCTTGTCAAGCATCACATATAAATTGTTTTCACATGATTTGTTTATTGAACATTCATTCTGATTTGTTTGTGGGGGAGATTAGATGATATTGCATCACACAAATGCTGCCCCCACACTTTACAGTGCATTTTCCCATTATTTTTCTTATCCCCCCCTTTTTTCATGGCAGAAGCGGGTTTGTTGCGGAAGAGTTCCAAATCAACTTTAATTCCACAACCTGAATTTGCCAGTATGTCATTGAATCCCACTCAAAAATAGCAAAAGTCTGGAAGTGCCTATATTTTATGCATTAGCTATGAAAAAGCATAAGCTACTTATGATAAATACTAAGAACACAGAACAAGGTATGCTGAAGGGAACTCGAAGGCTTGTGCATTGCTGTTCCTTTGTCTTATGTTTTCTCATTAGCCCTGAAGAAGGTGGGCAACTTTGGTGCCACTGTTTTGCTTTTGATTGGAAGCAGCTTTCATTTTTGGCCAGCATAGCTTTTGTAGAAAGGCAGTGGATTAAAACAACATAAAAAGCCCCTCCCTCATTTGGCCTTTTCTTTCTACCCAATATTTGGGCACAGCTTCACTCTCTGAGGTCTGCTCTCTATTTTTTTCTGTCCTGCAACACCTCTACTGCTCTGTGGAGGCCTGTCAGAATAAGGCTCACTTTCCACAGACCTGTACCTTGCGTAACCCGGGAGCTATTACACTTTGGCCCTAGGGACATGGTAGAACGATCTGAGGCCCGCTGTAATGAATTTGCTAGGCACTTCCAGGAGAAAGTCTTTAGCATCCGCCAGGACTTAGACTCCAGTGTTATAGCAGGTGAATCAAGCGAGGTATCCAGAGCACAGCCTTGTCCCGATTTCTTGGATGAGTTTCAGTTGGTTCAGCTTGAGGACATTGACAAGGTGCTTGGACAGGTTCGTGCAACCACTTCTGTGCTGGATCCTTGCCCTTCTTGGCTAATAAAAGCTAGCAGGGATGGAACAGCCGGCTGGGCCAGGGAAGTGATTAATGCCTCTCTGCGAGAGGAGGTGGTCCCTGGCTGCCTGAAAGAGGCAGTAGTGAGTGCACTCCTGAAGAAACCCTCCCTGGACCCAGAAAATCTTAATAACTATAGGCTGGTAGCAAATGTTCCATTCCTGGGCAAGGTTCTTGAATGAGTGGTTGCAGGCCAGCTCCAGACACTCTTGGATGAGACCGATTATTTGGATCCATTTCAGTTGGGTTTCAGGCCTGGTTTTGGCACAGCCTTGGTCGCCCTCTGTCGGGAGAGAGACAGGGGGATTGTGACTGTGTTGATTCTCCTTGATCTCTCAGAGGCTTTCGATACCATCGACCATGGTATCCTTCTGGGGAGACTGACTGAGTTGGGAGTGGGAGGGACTGCATTGCAGTGGTTCCGCTCCTACTTGGCAGGTCGCCTCCAGAAAGTGGTGCTTGGGGAACATTGCTCGGCACCCTGGACTCTCCAGTATGGGGTTCCACAGGGGTCAGTTCTGTCCCCCATGCTGTTCAACATCTACATGAAACCGCTGGGTGCGGTCATCCGGAGCTTTGGAGTGCGTTGCCATCAGTATGCTGATGACACGCAGCTCTATTTCTCCTTTTCATCTTCTTCAGGTGAGGCTGTCAATGTGCTGAACCGGTGCCTGGCTGCGACAATGGACTGGATGAGGGCTAATAAACTGAGGCTCAATCCAGACAAGACTGAGATGCTGCTAGAGGGTGGTTCTTCTGACCGGATGGTGGATGTCCAACCTGTCCTGGATGGGGTTGCACTCCCCCTGAAGGAGCAGGTTCGTAGCTTGGGGTTCTCCTAGAATCATCTCTGTCATTTGAGGCTCAGGTAGCCTCGGTGGCACAGAGTGCCTTCGACCAACTTCGGTTCGTGGCCCAACTACGTCCCTATCTGGACAGGGATAACTTGGCTTCAGTTGTCCATGCTCTGGTAACCACCAAGTTAGACTACTGCAATGTGCTGTACGTGGGGCTGCCTTTGAAGACGGTTCGGAAGCTGCAGCTTGTGCAAAATGCAGTGGCCAGGTTGGTAACAGGGACCAGACGGTCCGAACATATAAAACCGATTCTGGCCCGCTTGCACTGGCTGCTTTTATGTTTCCGAGCTCGATTCAAGGTGCTGGTATTGACCTATAAAGCCTTACATGGCTTGGGACCACAATACCTGATGGAACGCCTCTCCCGATACGAACCCACCCGTACACTATGTTCAAGATCAAAGGCCCTCCTCCGGGTGCCTACTCTGAGGGAAGCTCAGAGAATGGCAACAAGAGAAAGGGCCTTGTCAGTGGTGGCCCCCAAATTATGGAATGATCTCACTGACGAGGTGCACCTGGCGCCAACACTGTTATCTTTTTGGCGCCAGGTCAAGACTTTCCTCTTCTCCCAGGCATTTTAGCATGTGTTCTATATTGTTTTAAATTTTTAAATTGTGTTTTAAATTGTTTTTTAAAAGATGTATTTTAAATTGTATTTGTTTTTAGTTATTGTAAACCGCCCAGAGAGCTTCGGCTATGGGATGGTATACAAGTTTAATAAATAAATAAATAAATAAATAAATAAATAAATAAATAAATAAATAACCCAATTGCTCAGGTATGATGAGCCAAGCTTCCTGAGGATCAAGGTATCTTTTACATTTATTAGTATAAACATCCAGCTTTGATCATGACCACATTTCAAATGGAAATTAAAAGGAGTGGAGGCTTCTTTATAAAAAAACAGATATCATGAGATGAGCCACCTTGAATCATCTAGTTTGTGGAGTTTTCAGGTGCTCATAGTGGGACTGGTGAAGAAGGAATTCCAAGTGGATTGTGCTTGCTATTTTATTATCACCCCATCTTTATGTAAGCAAAGGGATGAGGCAGGCAAACTTGCTCATGTGAATCTGTTCTCTTAATTACAGTTTACCTACCTCTTCTTTCAACAACATTCCAGAAAGCTCCAGCTCAGTTTTATAAATAGTTCATGTATCTGCAATGGCAGCAGAATTTTTGTCCTAATTTGCTCCCACGTGAATTTATTGAAATGGACGTCTCATCAGTACAAAAGATGCACCTTTTTGCATCTAGATTCCACTCCCAGGAATATTTATGCTGAGGTAGGGAAGAAAAAAGAAACAGAGCTAAAAACCCCAAGAAAAAGAAAAGCGATGATGCAGCAACCCAAACACCGTTGCTATTCAAAGATTCTTTCCCCATGTTTTACAGTTGTATGTAATGCCAAATTCACAGCTGACTTGTGTGTTATGTTTTTTATTTATTTATTTATTTCATGAATTACATCCCAAAGCACTTGAACAATAAAAACTTCAACAATAAAAATCTATTTAAAAACAATTTCAATACAGATACAGACTGGGATAAATATCTTCACTTAAAAGGCTTGTTGAGAAAGGTAGGTCTTCAATAGGTGACAAAAAGTTAAAAGTTACTATACCTGTATGACATGTCACAGGATGGAATTCCAAAGGGCAGGTGCTTCCACACTGGAGAACGGATTCCTACATCACACAAAATGAATCTTCTGATAAGATGGCATCTGCAAGCAGCCCTCTTTTGGATTTTTCTTCTTGTTAAATTGTTTTATCTTTACCACTCTTGGTTCATTACAGAGGAAAGGCAGGATATAAACAGTCTGGGTGCTGAAAAATAATCATCCAGTGCTATCCTCTGGAACAGATACTGAAGATAGGATCAGAACCACTGTGAAACAGTAACAGCAGTACCCGTCTCAGAGGAGGATGTCATTGTCAATGGCACTGAAAGCCACTGAGAGAGCAAACAAGAATAACAGGGTTGCACTGCCCAAGTCCTTCTCCTAACAGAGTGACCAAGGCAGAATAAGTCGCATAACCAGGGCTGAACCCAGACTGAAATGTGTCAAGATAATTTGTTTCATCCAAGAGTGCTTGCAACTGTCCAATCACAACCCTCTTGATCGCCTTACCCAAAATACAGTATTTATTTATTTATTATTATTTTATTTATACCCCACCCTTCCTTCCAGCAGGAGTCCAGGGCGGCAAACAGAAACACTAAAAACACTTTAAAACATAAAAAGACCTTAAAATACATTAAAACAAAACAACATTAAAAACATTTAAAAAAAACTTTAAAAACATCTTTTTAAAAAAAGGGTTAAAGATATTAAAAGACATATTAAAAGCAATTCTAACACAGACGCAGACTGGGATAGGTCTCAACTTAAAAGGCTTGTTGGAAGAGGAAAGTCTTCAAAAGGCGGCAAAAAGATAATAGAGATGGTGCCTGCCTAATATTTAAACGGAGGGAATTCCACATGATAGGTGCCACCAGACTAAAGGTCCATTTCCTATATTGTACAGAACGAATCTCCTGATAAGATGGTATCTGCAGGAGGCCCTCACCTGCAGAGCGCAGTGATTGACTGGGTAGATAAGGGGTAAGACGGTCTTTCAGGTATCCTGGTCCTGAGCTGTATAGGGCTTTGTACACCAAAACTAGAACCTTGAACTTGGCCTGGTAGCAAATGGGCAGCCAGTGCAGTTCTTTCAGCAGCAGGGTGACATGTTGGCGATACCCTGCCCCAGTGAGCAGTCTTGCCACTGCATTTTGTATTTGCGACTGGGCAGTAGATGTCACAAACAGATGGGTCCACAATGCGCTTTTTCAAGAGTGGTCGAGTCACTGTCTCTTTCAAGAGTGTATGTCAAACGTGGGGATTCACAGAGGCGAGCAGCTCATTAACAGATACCAGCCAAAGGCAAGACCATAAATCTGCCAGGCAGCATGTTACTGTTTGGGAGGTGCCAAAGGGGAATGCAGAGAATCGAGTCCTTAAGGTCAAAATGTCAATAAACCAGAAGATTCCGATCAGGCAGGGCAGGGTCCAAGGGTACAGGACGACAGGAGAGCTGGAGTAATGTCTGTGGCAAGGCTTGACATTGACTCTAGCAAGAAGTCTCCCTTTCCTTCCAGTCTTTTATATTCAGTGTTCTGGGCCAGCTGCTTACAATCGGCCTTGCGAGCTCTCCTGCTCCTTAATCGAGCTGATTGCCTTCATTGCTGCAACACCTGTTGGTGTCTTCTCTCTGCTGGGGAAGGGGCAGCCTCCTGGTCGCTTCCTGACTCTGACAGTTGGGCTCCCTCAGGGGCTTGTTTCTGGTCTGGCGAAGGGTCCTGGGCTGTCTCCCTGCTTGTCCCCTCTACTGGGTCTGTGGTCTCCCATTCCTCTTCCTCCTCGGATGAGTCCTCTGAGGGGGGCACAACAGTGTATGTGTATGAGAGAGAGAGACATTTAGCCTTTAGCTCAGTTCAGCAAGAAGCTGTAGTGTGGTCATGCTGTTCCATTCAGACTCTGTTCTAAGATTCTTTACACCCAAGGAAAAATAATTTTTTTGGAGCATTAGATCTTTTGATTTCCAAGGCCAAGACTTAAAGACTGTGAGTGAAATCAGCATAATGGCATGCCAGGAAATTGTGCTACTATGATATTAATGTGTGGCCGATCATTGTCGAATTCCTAGGTTTGTAATGGTTGCTGGATCAATAAACATATTCAGATTCCCAGGGTGCAACACAAGCACGTAACATGTATGGGTACCATTCTATACAGGAAGTGGATTCTGAAATTACAATGTGCATCACAGGTGACCACTGTAAATTACAAATCAGATTCAGAGAAGCACAAGCTTATTCTGTATTTCAGGGCTATCAAAACTACTCTCAGTGCACTTGAGCCCATGTCATGCTTGCGAGAATTGCTACGTCAGGATTTTACATGAGAAAAATTACTTTCCTCTCTAGTCTGACAGCTGGGGTTGCAAAGAACATATATGTCTAGCCTATCCATACATCATAAGTGTGATTATTTTCCCCAATATACATTAGCCTAACCCCAATAGTTCTCCTAACTGTAAGCCCAAAATTCTTCCTTGGCCATCCCAGAAGCAGGAAAATATGATAGTATGTTTTCAAAGAATCCTGTTTATCTATATATTCTTACATGCACATAAATTTATACTTCAGGGCTACTAAAACAATGCTTGTGCCAGTCTTATTTAGTATTAGACATGTCAGACTTCCATATTTATACATGTGCTGTATAGCACATGTAGCTGTGTAACATGTGCTGACAATTTGTGATTTATGACATGTTAAAATGTGTCTTTTCAGACAAGCATTTGGGGAACAGCAATGCAGCTTGGTATTTGATTTTGCTTGATTTTTATTCTTATTATTTTGTTGATTGTGTTTTTTACTCTGGTTTTTTAACATGTTGTACACCACTTAGAAACGTTTATATTAGCAGTCTATACATGCCCATAAATAGTAAAGAAAAATAATGCTGTTTGCTTCTCTGGTCCTGCTGTAGGGGGAAAAAATCACATTGTTTTTATAAAGCCTGACTTCTACCTGTACTAATTCTTACTTTACATTGCCATAGCAAAACAATTTAAGAAACACTTGGCAACTCTCTTCGGTAGCCAGAAATTGCTATATGTCAGGACCTCACACGTAGCACAGTATCCACCTCTCTGGTACATATGCTAAAATATGACAGCTGAGGTTAAGCAATATGATGGCTAGCCCAAACCCGGCAGGGTAATTTTTAATGCTGAAAATCATTGCAAGCCAATCAGCTAACTGAATATACATTCTTAGTCATAAGGAGAAAGAAAAAAACTGGGTGGTCCTGTTACATTTCTCATAAGTTGCCCAAGAGCACTCGGGATTATGGGGAAGGGGCAGTCAGTTTATTTTGAGAGAACCCATTTGAGAACTAATTTGTCGTATCCTGGCAGAATGATTCAATGGTGAAACAAGAATAGCCAACTTATGGCAAGGTTTTTAAAACATTTTCTAAATGCAATGGAAATTCACATATGTAAAGTTCTGGGCTGATATTGCCTGTCAAAGAGAGATGAAAGCTGCCAGGCCTTGCAAATTATGGCCCTGGGCCTCTGGAGGGGGCAGGGTATGAAAGGAAAATAAGATGGAGTGAAAGGGGGTGAGAGGCGTCAGTATATGGAGTATTTTTATTGAAAAGATTTCTATCTCTCCCTTCATTGTTGCCAATCCCAGGGTGACTTAGAGTATATAATAAATCATAACAATACAATACAATTAGAGAAGATAAAAATACAATTGAAATGCCACCAAAAAAACCCTATTAAAGGTTCATCTGCTGAAACTTTCAGAGTCATTTCTCATCACTCTATTCTCTAAGTTCTTGGAATTCAACTTTAAATCTAGGTCAGGGATGAGAAATGTGTGCCTCTCCAGATGTAGTTGGACGACACCTCCCATCATTCAATTCTGCCTGGGGCTTATGGAAGTTGAAGTTCAACACCATCTGGAGGTCATAGGTTCCCCATCCCTGATCTAGGGAGCCCACAATTCCATGGGCCAGAAGTGAAGCAGTTCACTGCTGCCTCAATTTCTTATTTAGGCCCAAAGCTCCTTCCTTAATGTGTTGAGATATTCATATGAATGGCCTCATAATCTCCTGGAGCTAACTGATGTGTTGTAATGGTATCAGAGTTGTTGAACTTGGTGTCTTTCTTGCAAACAGGTTAACAGAAACTCTGAGAGGGATGAGTAAACTGAAGTCTGGGGGAGGGTTACTTTGAAAGGATTCTGGTTTGAGTTTTGCCATTTTTGCTGCTTACTTTGAGACTCCGTACATAGTCAGTGGTGGATGGCCAATATGTTTTTGCAGGAACTGCAGCTTACTTGTTAGTATAATTGCTTCCCTGGCTTGTCTTATCTACCTTGGATATTTATAAAATGTCAGTCTAAAGCACACATTCTTTGGCATTTGGGGGTTATTTTTCTGAAGCACCCCAAATGGCTAACAACCATATTTTTCTAGGAAATTCTGACTGTGCTGTCTATGCACGTAGCACAGTAGGCCCTCACATGGATGACCCGCAATATCTCCAAGCCCTCACGTACGCACATGTCTGGCTCAGACTGCTTTTTGAACTGAGAGGAGGCAGGAATTATACTTGGATGGGGGTGGAGGAGAGAAGAATGCACATTCTCACTCTCTGTACTGGCAGGGTGAGAAGAGGACACCGCTTGCTCACTCTCCCCCAAATTAAATTAGAGCAGTACCGCTAAAGTAGGACATCTACAAATAGCACCTACTGCTTCACCACAAACAAGCATGTTGTTCCCCAGCATCACGATGCTGGCTAGAAGCCTTCAATCTCTCTCTCTCTCTCTCTCTCTCTCTCTCATATCAGGTTGTCACATGGAGAAACAAGTATTTGGGCTTTTGGCATAGACAGGATGGATGCCTGGCAGATGCACAGCTGTTCTTCAGCCAGGATTCAGGCGACATGTGCTAAGGCTCTCTACCACCACCAACAGCCTGGGTTGTCACCATAGAGCTCACACACGACAAAGGCCCATTCAGCCTTCTTAGGGCACACAAAGCTTCCACTGAAAAGCAATGTACCAGTGTAGTTTGCAACATTTATCCACGGCCACATACTTAGCAGGAATTATAAAATCATTAGATTGAGAAGAGAGCATTATTGGGGCACAATCAGAGTTTTGACTCCATACCCCCTCCACAAAGGCATAGATTCAGGCTGGAACATGCTCTGAAAACTAAGCCTTATCATGAAGTTTTTAAGACTGTAAAATATCAGTAACCTGAAATATGCCTACACAAAAAGGCATGTGAAGTACTAGAGTGTTTGGTAGTTTAGGAATATTTGGAGGGAAATGCATACAGGATTTCCCTTTTGGATGTTCTCTAGAGTATGATTTTTTGATATGCTACTTAGGACAATGAGGTAACTTTATCTAAAATTGCATCCCATAATTAAATGTTGGTTATACACAATTGGTAAAGGAATAGAGAATACCTTTCATTATAGGTCAGCATTTAGACTCCAAACCAGGCCAGTAATAGATTTAAGTTAGTCTTGGTCATGGTTGTTCATTGAACCACATGACATCATCTGTTGGTCTCCATCTGTTTCATAATAAATAGAGAACAGCTTTCATAGCAACTAATGTCACAGTTCACAATCAACACATTTCTTGTTGTGTTCTTCAGCAAGAATAAGGTTTCAAGAGATATGAAGACTGAGGTCTTATTCATGCTAAATAGGGATATTTTAAGTACTTACAAGTACTTAAGTACTGCTAATGAATTTGCCCCAAGCGTGTGCATAAACAATAGTAAGTGATTTACGGAAGAATTTATGGCAAACTACACACATTCCTGAAGTATACTTTTTTTGTAACTCATACAACTACAATAATTATGCAACTTTGTATTTGTGACTAATCTGTCAAAAACTAGTTTTAACCAGTCCCCCCCTAGCCACATCACTTCAAACTATAAAATTTATCACTTTATATTCTGTTTCATATATTTTTGTTTCCATCATGTTACTAGAAGACATGAAGATGAAATATGATATTGCTCCCCCACCCCTTCCATTAATTTTATGAACACGTGATTAATGTACTATACTTGTGTTGAGCACTTCGGCTGCTGGGATGTATTTCTTGCATTCATGCAATCTCTACTTTTCATCTCAATTCTTCATCCAGACAATCTCAAACCATGTTCCAGAAAGAGGAGCAGGAAGATACAGCTGAGCTTTGAGTTTTCTCTTTTCAATCATTAGCTCTCCTGTTCCATAGGAGAAACTGTAGGCGTGCATGCATACATACTATGCACTTATGTATGAAGCTGATCCTAAAGCAGCTTGAAGGAATCTCTTGTTTAAAACAGACAAATTGCTGACTAGTCCTGATGAAATATGTGGCAATGGGTTGCATGTGCTTTAGCACAAACGTTCTGATAGGTGAGATTGCTTTGACAATGCTGATCACCTCTTTGGGGTGAAGGCTGAATCCCAACCCCCTTTTTCTTGTGGGCTGGATCTGGTGCCCTCCCAAAACAAGTGTTCAACTCTGTCAAAGCTGACACTGTTGACCTTAAATTATAAAGGCTTCTTTATATGAAATTATTCTCTGTACATCTGTTGTTGTACGCACTTGATAAACATTACTCCTTATTACTCTCAGAATCATGGACCTCACAGGCTCACACTGCATATTATGTGAGGATGATGTGTGGGTGCCACCAGTGTCACTATGTTGGCGTTTTCCTGCAAGTGGCAATCCATGCAACTGAGTTGGGATGTCACACATTCCTGGAAGATACAGGGTGCAATGGAGTGCAGAGATGTGGCTTGGTGACAGGCACACATCTCCCAGTAATGTCTAGTTTGAATCACATAAACCTATGGCAATATTGGGCAAATAAGCAATTAAGGAAAAGATAGAGATGGCTATGGTATACAAGAGCAAATTAAGAGAGCTTTATGTTTTGTGTCACAAGTTCTTCCCTTTCAGTGTTACCTCCCATATAGGTTTTGAAGCAAAATGAAGGAAGGAGATCCTGGAAAAGTGCCTCCTGGTTTATTTGCTATACATATAAAAGCAGGAGCTTGACTGATGTTTCTGGGGTTGTAAATCTAACACCACTGATGAATCATTCTTAAAATCCCCACTCATCAGTAACAACCTGGCAGTTAGATCCATAAGAACACAAGAAGAGCCTTGCTTTGATTAGACCAGCATCCTGTTCTCACAGTGTCCATGCAGATGCCTGTCAGAAGCCCACAAGCACTAGTGCAACAGCATTCTTCCCATTTGTGAATCCAAGCAGCTGGTATTCAGAGGCACACTGCTTCTTGCATCCTTTGCATTTTAGGTCATTTCCCCATTCCCAGCACTTAAATGGTCCACATCAGCGGTGCAGGATTTAATTAGCGGCAGTGCCTCAGCATCGCTGAACTAATTACTAGTTTCCAAAAGAATGGATCAGTGGGAGGGGGAGAATACTCTCCCCTAAACAGATGAAACTCGATAATAACGAACATATCAAGCACTGCTATAAAGTGACTTCTTGGCAGAGAAATAATGGATCTAAGTACAAAATTCATTTGTGGAAGTTTCTTCATAGACACAGTTTCACTGCTTCTGTCTTCATCTTTATCGGCCTTTGCAGACTAAATTGGTTGGGGAAGGTTCTTGTCTCCTCAAGTCCTCTTGTAACAGGGGACTACAGTAATCTAATTTACTGCTGCCTCCATTTTCAAATGAGGTTGTTACTATTAATGGGTTTTCATTATTAATGGGGCAGCATTTTCATGAGCAGATCTAAGAACAAAACTGCAGTTAAAATTATTTTTTCAGTTAAAATTATTACTGAACTTTAAAAAGATTTCTTTTTAATGATTATAACTGTGCTGCAACCGCCTGTGGTTCCCCCTCCCCCCAGTGCAATATTATTGAAAAAGAGGGCAAGATTCAGGCTGCAATTAAAAACAAGTAGAAGAAAGGGCTCTATATGTTGTTGTTTTTTCAAAAAAATATTTTTCTGAACAGTTGTATTTCCTTTTTCCTGCACTATATTGCAAGGTGCTATTTGATCACTGCTAGTCAGAGAAAGCAATAGCAGTCTTGCTTCACATGTACAGTCCTTTTCTGCCACAGACTTTGGTTACATAGGAACATATCCTCAATAAACCCAGTCAAAAAGATGTAATCTGAATCATTTCTAAAATCAGTAAACCAGTACATGGAATCTCATGTTTCCACTCTGTGTGCAGACTGTGGGGAAGAGCTG
This sequence comes from Rhineura floridana, assembly GCF_030035675.1. Lineage (NCBI taxonomy): Eukaryota > Metazoa > Chordata > Lepidosauria > Squamata > Rhineuridae > Rhineura > Rhineura floridana. Next base: position 215,540,937 of record NC_084480.1, read on the forward strand.
AAATACAGGGCTGGCTCAGGGTGTTTTGCTGACCTTGCTTGACAATTATTTTTTTTGCCACTGGCCTGAATCTGAGGCTCTGTTTCCTCTTAAAGGGTTTTCTTGATTGGCACCAATTCCATGCACACAAATACTAATGAAGGGAAGGGAATGTGATGCAAAGGCATGTGAGCAGGACACGTATCTGCCACCCTCCTCCTAGACTTTTGGGACAACAGGCTCAGGGATGCAGAATACATTGTGTGTGTGTCCTCCCCCCTACTTGAGGGTTTCTCTAATCGTATTGTTTCTCCAAGGAGCTAAGGAAAGGGGACCATAGTCAAAGAACGCCGGAGGTGGAACACAATAGTTTAGAGGGGAAAACAGTGCTCCCCCTCAGAATTTTTTTTCTTTCAATTTAGCCTCAAAGCTCTGGAATTCTAATGCCCCAGCCAGCCACATGCTGGAGAGTACAGTTACACTCAGGTCATGCTTGTAGGCTCCCATGGACATCTGGTTGGCCACTGCTAGAACAGGATGTTGGACTAGATGGGCCTTTGGCCTGATCCAGCTGAGCTCCACTGAAGTTCTTTTACTGCCATTTGAGTTCCTATTGAAATGGAGCATGGAGGGCATCTCTACACATGTTCTACCTTGCTCCATGCAGTCCTAAAAATCCCCTCATCGTACATTTGACTCCTCGTTGCAGCCCTCCTAGTGTCCTCACCAGCAGTGATGATGCCAGTGGAGAGCCAGTGCCATGCAAATGCTGCCCTTCTCAACTATACCCACAGCCACATAGCCACTTTTCTATGGGCTGGTTTTACACCAAGCAACTCAAAAACAGAGCAGAATTGGTTGAAAAGCACAGATACAGATACAAGATTAATCTTGGGACCCATGCATTCCCCTAGTATTTATTACATTTCTATCCTGTTCCTCTTCTGAAGAGCTCAGAACAGCTTGCATATAGTTCCTAGGCAGTCTTCCATCCAGGCATCTTACAGAGTCAGGCCTGCTGAGCCTCAACAGTGGAACTCTCATCTGCTTTCACACCCACAACTCATCATACCGCCATCACTTTCTTTGGCATCTCTCCATACACTGCCTGCTCCCTACCACTGCATCCACCTCCTCACTCCAGGGTCTGATTCACACATACATATATTTATCACTCAGTATCTTATCAGTTGGTGACTTGCAGCTGAGGCTTGCTGAGAGGTTTGTTATGCAGAGACAGAATAAAAATTGCCTTAACAGCCCAGTTTGTTTGTCATCTACCATAGTTACTTGTTTACTGCAAATGCAGCGATTGCTCCCATTTCCCTTCTTTCCTCTAGCCAACAGGAGCCCTGGTCTAGCATTATATCTGAACCAGGGATTGTGGTTTGTTTTTCTCAATAAACCTTACCTTAACATCATGATTTGTGGGAAGCAAAACAAAGCACAATCCTTGGTTTGAATGTAACACTAAGTCAGGCTCCCACTGGCTACAGGGAAGGAGCAAAACAGGAGCTTTCTGGGCGTTCACTATGGCATGTGTATGTTGCCTACGTGATGACCCACTTCCATCCTTTTCCTTCATATAGAAACTATCCATGTCAGGGTATTGAAAGACTTTTCATAAGTGTCTCTCGGATGCATAGTCCAACAAAATATATTGGATAACTACAGAAGTAGCACAAAATTTCTGTCTTCAACCATCTGCTGTTCAGAAAGGAGCTCTTTGCAGGCAGCATCTACTGCCTCTTCCTGGATTTCCTCTGAAAACGTGTAAGCTGGATTGACTGACTACTGGCCATTCCAGCTTGTTATTAGGATGTCGAGAAGGGCAAGATAGCTATATAGTTAACTCCGTGATGTGTTAAAGCAGCAATACTTTGCTTTCAGAATTCATACCTGGTTCCCTAAATAATGGTGCAAATAGAGAAAATAATAGGCTGGTCTGGGTACACAGGAACCTAGAAGAGACAGAGTGTCATATGACAGTCCCCAGTGGAAATATAAAACCTTTAAACCTTGCACCTGATGAACTGGGCTCTGGTCCACATACATTTATGCCACAGTAATATTTGTTAGCCCATTATAGCATCACAGGATTCTTTGTTGTCTTTATGACAGACTTACCATGACTATCCTTCTGAAATTTGTCCCTGAAATCATAGGATAGCCACATAAAGTACCCTGGATTCTGAAGAGAGATAAGTATCAGCTTTTAAAGCTCTCCTTTTTCCACAGTACAGTGTCAAAGTGGGAAAAATAAATTTATCTTGTTCCAGACGTGGACAAAGCAGTGAGCCTCTTGGTCTGACTGCTGGAGATAGTGTTTTTTCAAGTGAAACCAATGCACACACACAAAAGATACCAAAATAGATTAGCAGAATGGTACAAATAGAATTCCCAAGAGAGAATGAAAGTGAGCTATTAATACTATTCACTTACCTCTCTGCTTTGCTATCGAGTTCTGAATGTACAAGGAACCTTTTCTGTTCCTTGTACATGTTCTGGCGTAGGTGTCTTGTTGTCAGGGCAATCTATAATTCAGTGCCAAATTAATTGAACTGCAACAGGGGACAATGTAAAACCAATTTGAAATGTTTTAAAGATATTTTATTTTTAAAAATATAACTATGCAATCTGATTTCCAAATCTATGGAAGTACAAATGCAGTTATTATTCTTGCAGACATCTGAAAATCCAGAAGAGAGAATTTCAGGTTCTGGTCCCTGACCTTGAGGTCCACTGCATAGTCCACTCTCTTACCCGTTAACTGACCCATGATCAAACTTCTAAATAATATTATTGTCTTTTCCTTTTCCAGTATTGTATCAATCCTGGAGTTTGGAGATGAGGATTCTTTCACATGTATGTGCCCCATCTAAACATTACACAAAAAAATGTGTCTATTTGGTTTCTCCCATAACATATTAAGTTCTCAATTTTGTAATGTTTAGAAAGCCACTCATGTTTTTCTTGTAGTTCTGACACACATAATATGGATTAGTTCCAGCCCAGGTTTTATTCAGGACTCATGTTCTTTACAACAAGTTGTAGAGCATTGTCTGAAGGCACACGAAGTGTCCGCCCTGTTGAAGCTAAGCAGGTTTAGGTCAGGTTAATGCCTGGATGGGAGATTATATAATCACCTCAGGTTCCATAATGGAAAAAATGTGAGATAGGATATTAATGTAATTTAAAAAATGAAAGTTAGATTTGCTTGGTCAGCCATGAAAGATTGTGGTAGGCCCCACCCTATATAATTGTATCTACTAATATTGTTTAAATAAAACCTGACTTTGCCCTGCCTGAACATTTACTCATTTTTTTCTGGATCCCTGAAGAATCTTACACATTTATTAAAGTGTATTTTGTCTAGGAGCAGAACTGGGGCTGCTTCACGTAGCATAGCCTGCAAGGACAAACAAAACCAGAAGTGGATTCCTGCCTCCAAGCCACAAAGAAAGTGAGCTGCCATGTTCACAGAGCTTCTCCTCTTGCAACTAGTGGTAGAAATCAGAAATGTGGGATCTAGTGGAACAGCTCCTTATCCATACAAGTTGTAAAGTGCAAAGTTGCTCTCGGCCTTGCAGCCCCAGCATACCAGGCGGCTGTTTTATGGTATTCAAGCTGACCCAATCCAATTAATGACTGGTCTGCCCAGTGGGTGTTCTTGAGAGTGGAAATCCAATTGTGTGTCGAGATGATTCTGTTCATGGTAGGGAGATGGTTAAAGCCCTCTCTCTTGAGTAGAGAAATAGCGCAGCTGCTTGTTCTCTGTGCCAAATTGAAAGGGGACCCGGCCTGAGGGGAAATGTGTCTGGAATTTCTTAATCCCAAAAGTATTATAAAATGAGGGCACTCTAGGGAGCCTTTCAAAACCTTTGCTCTGTGGAGAGAACAGACAATTGGAGAAGTGCTTTTCAGCTATAGGCATCCCTGAATTGACAACGAAAAGGCCTGAAAAGTTCATGAAAGTAAATTTGGCCAAATTCTGATTGAGACTCAGAGGAAACATGTTCAAACTAGGACATCACTGCCCTAGAAGGTTTTGCAGAGTAATTCTAGTATTGCAAGCTGTGCTGAATGTGGGCACCCAGGCATTTTTAACCACTGTGTCATTTAAGCATTCTCATTTTGCATGGACTATGCTGAGAGCCATCAAATTATTAATTTTTTGAAGAGTTTACCCACTTAAGTTTTTTTGTTAGTTTATTTTTCTGCTTAGGTCTCGAGCGCAATCCTGGAGAATAGAAGCAGGCTGTATGTGTGTGGACTACCAACTACAGGGGCCACCAACTTTCTGGGCCCATGGGCACATTAGGAAACCTGAAAACTGGCATGGGTACCACACATACATCCACACAACCACACATGCATGCCATATGCTCACTCTCTCCCCTACCAGTAATTAGGTTTAGGGAAAAGATGTGCTTTCATTTCTTTCAAACCTAAGGGGAGTGGAAAAGTGCTGCTGAGAAAGGATTCATCCTCCCACCTCAGCAACAGTCTCCAGAAAGATTTCTTGCTCCTCCCCTTTGCAATTAGGCTTGAAAGAAGCTATCAATAGAAGATTACATTCAAGAGTAATCATGCTACGGGGGCATTTTCAAGGGGGGCACAGCGGGGGAGTTAACTCTTCCCTCCCCAGCTGTGACTCCTCCTCCCCAAATGGCCATCATGCTGCGATTAAGTTTTTAAAAAGTCTTCTTTTGGCTAACGGGTGGGGTGGGGTGGGGTGGGGTGGGGGTAGGTGCCAGGAAAGGCCTTGGTGAGCACATGTTGGGAACCCCTGACCTACTGTTTCAAAGAAAGGAAACCAGCAGGGTGGGTTATCAGCATCCCATTCTGGTAAATTCTCTCTCTGCCGTTTATCTGGGATGAATCCACATATGCAAGCCCCACTTGTGTCCTTCCGAATTGTTATAAGGTATGGGATCATATGGAAAAATATCAGTGTGAACCAGACTGTACATTTACATAGACACTCCTAGGGTTGACAGAAATTTTCAGAATCATGGCAGTCCTTTTCCCCAGCTGCTGCTGTTGCAGGAATCACTGCTGTCTGCTGCTGTTTATTCCCATACACAAGCTGATTCATGCTTTGTCCATGCAATTGTCCAGGACAACAATATAGCAGTTTGGTTGCTGGAACTTAAAATCAATGCCCACTTGTGAGTTGGCAGTTGGTCATTTCTTCCATTCACTGCTTCAACCAACATTTGTGATCCAGTTGACTTTGAACAGATATAAAGTACTGCCCTGTTCTGTTAAATCAAATGGCCACTTGCATGTTAACCAGTCATATCTGACAGCTGCAATTCTTTAATGGATCTGTTTGCTGAATCAGAGCCTTTTATGTTTTGGCATGCCAGAGATCACCAGTGATTACTCAAATTCCAGTTGATTGCCTTCCCTGGCCTCCACACCCTGAAACACAAACTTGCAAGCACACCTCAACATAGCTTAATGCATTTAACAGGTTTGGCCATCTCAGCTCTGAATTCGTTTTTTAGACTTATACTTTCCTCCCACTGTTGCCTCCCACACTGTGCTTGCTCATCTTCTTTGTGGTGCCCCTTTAGGCCTTTTTTGGTGGTGGTAGGCTTTTCCACAGGCATGGTGGGAAGAAGCTGATGATTTATTATGATATAGGGAGGCATTAGTTTGTTCAATTGGAAGCCAATGAATTATTTTGCCTATTTGCAAACTTTCACCCATGTATTAGCTGGGGACTCACAATTTTGTTAAGAAAGAGATTATCAGATAAACTGATGCTTGAAAAAGGCAAAATATTCCTTGAACAGTGCAGTCCTATGGATGTTCACTTATTATTATTACTCCTAAATAGGTATGTATAGGAATGCAGTTTAACAGTGCAATCCTGGACATGCCTACTTGGAAGTAAGTCCCATTGTTGTCAATGGAGCTATCCTTGGTAAGTGCTGCCTTAATGAATAATGTAAAAAGAATGTTCTGTTTCTGGGATAGGTAGGGAGTCATTATGGGTGGGCAAGGTAATGTATCCTAAGGGGGAATTATAATGTATTTCTGTATAATAAAAAGAGGCAATAAATTTAATAGGAGTTACTGGTCCAAAGTATATTTTGGCTTCAGTGGCTCTCATTCCATTGATGTAGGATTAGTTTTACCTTTTTTTCTCTTTTATTTGAGTCAGAGAACAGTGTAAGCTAGTGCTCAGTAGGACTGGTAGGGTGGAAGTCAGGAAGGCCAACAACAGATGGAACCAGAGCAAATGGCTGGTGGAGTGGGAGACAATGTCAGGGGAAGCCAATGAATTCTGCTTTTGTCCCCATCCTCCTCCCTACTGAGTGGCAATACTGAGACTAAGGAGAAGGGGGTTGACAACCTCTAGACTGGTTCTAAGTAAGGAAGTAGGCAGGTGAGTGCTGGCTGAAGGCAGACTGAGGCTGCAACACACTAGCTGCTTCAAAAGCATTTGAAATGACTCTGCCCATGGCTGGACACATCTCCCTGCCCCACTGCTGATTAGGACCACCTACAGCAAACTGTTGGGCCAATCATTGTGTGTCCAATCCTACAGCAAAGTGTTTTCATTGGACACACCTGGAGTGGCAACAGGGTTGATGGCTAATCAGTTTTGAAGCCTGTGTGAAACTGACTTTAAAGTAAAACATGCTCAAGCAGCAAGTTCAGAAGTTTTGGAGTAAAAGGAGCAAAGTTTTACTAGCGTCATGTGTCCCCGCATTCAGAAAATGGAGGTGGAGACACATTCAAGCCAGCAAAACTGCAAGTGTGTTTCTATCCGGAGCTTGGTGGGGTGCTGATCCACTTGCCCTAAAGGACCAGCCTCCACTGGCAGGGAATGATACCAGGACAATTACACCTGAGAACAAATATTTAATATCTTAACTAAGGTTAACACAGTTTAGTGACCTCTATTTAACTGAAAGTCAAGGTAATAGTAGAGTGTTGGTAGTGTTTAATAGGTAAGACTAGTTCAAATCTGCAGGTCCTATGAACTGCATCCTAGGGCTCATCTACATGGGAGCATTTCTTCGTAGGAAATACACAGCATTTACCTTTGTAATAGATTTGCACCGTTCACAGTTCCAGAGCTTGGAAAACTTACTTTTTTAAACAACAACTCCCATCAGCCCCAGCCAGCATGGCCGCTGGATTGGGCTGATGGTAGTTCAAAAGAGTAACATTTCCAAGCTCTGCACAGTTCCTACTCAATTTTAGTTGCCCATTGCTTTTTCCCATTCACACAAGTAGGCATTCCTCTGGGAAGGATTAGTCTCGTTTCTTTGTGGCTCTGCCCTCAAATTATACATTTTGCTAGGTTTGCTAGGTGACCAAGCATGCTCAGTCTGTTCTACCAGGTGCAGTAGGTTCCTTAAAAAAAAAACCCCGGAAGTGTGATTATCTATGTTTTCCGTGCCTATGGTTGGTAGGATACAGCTGAAATACAAATCTTTGTTTGAGCAGTGTTACGCTTTTGCGCACAAGTTAGGGGAAAAATAAAATAAAGGCACTGTTTGCAGCAACATTAAAAAGGCCAGCAGAATGGAGGACAGCAACAGGAAGTTGCTTGTCAGCCTAAAGGAAACAAAATGAAAGAAGGGAGGAGGAGATAGTGGGTGTGGAGAGGTGAATGATTGACACACACCCCTAAAAGCATTGGAGCAAAGTGTCTGCACGCACTAAAGATAAGGAGTGAAGACGGTTTTTCCTCACCTTTTCGTATTATCATTGGATTGGGTTAGTATGGATTTACAGGGAGAAAACTGCATAATAGCTTCTGTTTGCCAGTAACATCATGTGAACCATGCAAATTTAAAGGAGATCTGAGTAACACCAAACACACAGTAAACCACCGTGTAGATGTGCCCCTAGAGTATTGAAGGAACTGTCTGAAGAACTCTCAGAACCACTGTCTATTAGTTTTGCAAAACTGTGGAGGATTGGTGAAGTGCCAGATGATTGGAAGAGGGCTAATGTTGTCCCTGTCTTCAAAAGGGCAAAAAGGGGGAGCCTGGGAACTACAGACCAGTCAGCCTGACATCAATCCCTGGGAAAATTCTAGAGCAGATTTTAAAGCAGTCAGTCTGCAAGCACTTTGAAAATAATGCTGTGATTACTGGAAGCCAAAATGGATTTATCAGGAACAAATCCTGCCAGACTAATCTTATCTCATATTTTGATTGGGTAACCTACCCGATATACTGTGGGAATGCTGTGGATATAATTCATCTCAACTTCAACAAAGCTTTTGACAATGTACCCCATGATATTCTGATTAGGAAGCTAGGCTGGATGGAACAACTATCAAGTGGATCCACAGTTGGCTACAGAATCATACTCAAAGACTGCTTATCCATGGTTCCTTCTCAAACTGGGGGGAGGTAATAAGCGGGGTAATGCAGGGCTCAGTTCTGGGCCCAGTGCTCTTCAACATTTTTATTAATGACTTGGATGAGGAGGTGTAGTGAATGCTTGTGAAATTTGCAGATGATACAAAATGGGGAGGGATAGCTAATACCATGGAAGACAGGAAAAAAATTCAAGGTGATCTTGATAGGCTGGAGCACTGGGCTGCAAGCAACAGAATTAAATTTAACAGGGATAAGTGCAAAGTTCTACACCTAGGAAAAAGAAATCAAATGCACAGTTATAAGATGGGGGATACTTGCAAGAAGGATCTTGGAATTGTTGTTGATCACAAGCTGAATATGATCCAACAGTGTAATGTGGCTGCAAAAAAGGCAAATGCTATTTTAGGCTGCATTAACAGAAATATAGTTTCCTAATTGTGTGAAGTACTAGTTCCTCTCTATTCGGCACTGGTTAAGCCTCATCTTGTCTGATGCAGACAAACTGGAACAGGTTCAGAGGAGGGCAACAAGGGTGATCAGGGAACTGGAAACAAAGCACTATGAGGAGAGACTGAAAGAACTGGGCATGTTTAGCCTTGAGAAAAGAAGACTGAGGGGAGATATGATAGCACTCTTCAAATATTTGAAAGGTTGTCACACAGAGGAGGGCTAGGATCTCTTCTCGATCATCCCAGAGTACAGGACACGGAATAATGGGGTCAAGTTACAGAAAGCCAGAGTTCTGCTGAACGGTTAGAGCAGTACAACAATGGAACCAATTACCTAGGGAGGTAGTGGGCTCTCCATCGCTGGAGGCATTTAAGAAGCAGCAGAACAGGCACCTGTCGGGTATCCTTTAAGTTGGATTCCTGCATTGAGCAGGGGGTTGGACTCAATAGCCAATAGGCCCCTTCCAACTCTACTATTCTATGATTCTATGACTTAAAATAGTGCATAGCACTGTTCCTTCCCGTATCAGATGAATGACATCAGAGGTGTTGCATTAATGAGGGTGGGTTCACACAAAACTATGACATTTTATTTTCATGGTAATTTCAGTTCCTATGTGGCAGTTTAGTGGTTTGATGTTTCTAACTTAATCGAAACATTCTGAATTATAAATTATGTGTAGGCCACTGTCTTACATTCTACATAGCTGTATTTCCAGTTGTTTTGCTGAACAATCTCGGATCTTTCTCCTCCCCCACCTGCTTGGGGGTGGGGTGGGGAACCTCCCTCTGTATTTTCCCTGCTCCAGTCTCCTGCTCATGACTGCAGCATTCCATCAGAGTTGTGTGCAATATGTAGCTGACTGAAAGAGTACTGCTTGCTACAGGTGGGAGGGAAGATGAGTGAAGATATTAGGGAAGGGTATAGGGTGGGAGAAGCTGCAGCAATGTAGTTGTTAGTTAGGTAGTACTTCTAGATTGTGCCCTGACAACTCTAAACTGTAATGCTGTTCAATTGACTGCCAAGAAGATTAAGGCTACTATCCAACATAAACATCAGTGCACTTAAACCCACAGGGGAAGTGCTGTGGCTCAGTGATAGAGCACATGATTTGCATGCAAAAGGTCTCAGCCATCTCCATATAGGGCTGGGAGAGACCCCTGTCTGAAGCCTTGGAGAGCAGCTACTGGTTAGTGTCATCAGTACTGAGGTAGGTGGACCAATGGTTTGATTCAGCATTAGGTAGCTTCCTATCTTCCATTACAACACAACTGGCTATGAAGATGACCATTAAGCAGGTGGATCACACCAGCACTGTGGACCATTGAAGGAAACTGGAGCAGAATCCTGTTCTGCATTGGATTTTACTCTTAATGTAAAGAGTAAAGCTAGGAAGGCATCACATAAACTTGCATTTGTGCATGCATCTTAGAACTGGTATTGTGCATGAGCTACGGTGACATCTGTAATGTGCAGTAGTCACCATACATGCAAGCTGGTGGCTCAGGTTGAATTTTCTTGCTTCTTTATGGTTGGCATACACACACACACAAATAAAGTGCATAGACATTCCCCCCATACAATGTCTAACACCACACAGGAGTATTTCACACTCTGAACTGTAATTAGTGGAGAAAATGTTCAACAAGAAGCACCAGATGGTTTAGCTAACAGGAAATGGATCATTCCCAGATCTACATTTACTTGCTGAATACTAACACTTAGGCTCATCCTTTAAGACTTTCATCCTTGTAAAAAGCTTTCCTGTTGAAACAGCCTGAAATAAGCAGAGAGTAGAAGTATGTTGATAGACATCTGGTATCAGTATCTTCTGACTTTGGAAGTCATTACAGCATTCTGACCCAGCCTTCCCCAACTTGATGCCCTCCAGATGTTTTGGACTACAACTCCCATTGGCCCCAGCCAGGATAGTGGTGAACTTTTGCAGACTTGTTTTTGGTGGATAATAGATTGGGTACCCTGTGTCTGCGGCCATGACCTTGAGCATTCACTGGAGCAAAAGGTTCTTGGGGGGGCTTTGTGAACATTGGCATGATTGCTGTTCATGTTTTCTGAGAAACCTTAATTCTCAGGGCAAAGAGCCTGAACTGACCAAAGTCAACAAAAATATTTAGGGATAGACCTCGCTGCACAGAGTCATCCCACTTGCCATAAATAAAAATCAGTGTGACATTGTTTACTTTTTCAGTGTCAACCTTTAAACAGTACATTAAATGGGACAATGTGGAAACATGTAACCTTATGACCTTTCCCTGCATCTCTCTCTGTGCCATTCCTACCCCCTTGCTTGTTGTTGTCTCTTGGAGGGAAGCTTCCTGTGTAATACAGATTGTAAATGCTTAAAGGACCAGGACTGGGAACCTGCTTCACCACTATGTTACACCCATCTTATTTCTTCAGAGCAACTCGACTCTGCTGGAGTGATATAAGTTTTAAAATAGTGAAAGAAAGAGAGGCATTAGATACCTTGGATAAAATATCAGTTCCAAGAAAATCAGTGGCAAAGCAGTGGTTTTGCTGTCCCCACTGCCTTCAGCTGCACCTTTTGAGATGGTAATCGCCAGGGGTAAAATCGGAGTGCTGGTGCAACATAGTGGCTAAGAGACTATGAAGCAGAGAACTCAAATGACACCTCAGCCACACACAAGTCACACTCAGCCTTAGGACTCACCTGCAACAATATGAGGATGATCACACTGACCTTCCTGACAGGGGCATTGCAAGGATCACAACAATACATGTGGATTGACTATACTATATAAAGAGTCACATCTGTTGCTCTGCCCATTTTGTCCACTTTTACCTCTGGCATGTGGTTTCTGGAAGGTTGCCCATGCCAGAATATGGCCTCAGGCTGAAAAAGGTTCCCCACCTGGTCTAGTCTAACTTCAGGCTCAGCTTTGAACAACGGGCACCCTAGCTTTCAATGGAGTCATAACATGATAGTGAGAAGCAACATTAAGCTAACTTGGCTCTTAGTGGACTTCTTTGGAGGTAGGCTTACGGTGGCAACCTTGGACTGGTAAAATACAGTCTTGCATATTGAAGACTGAATACACATACACACGCACAATGAATAGGAGCACTGCATGAAGGAAAGTAAACATTTGAACACTTGTATACTTGGAAGTGAAGAGTAGTAGGATGACTTTGCACTCTATTATCTTGAGAATGATCTATCCGACCCTTGACCAATAAAATTCTCAATTTGATCTGGGTCGTGAGCTAATTTTTTAAGTATGAGTATGTTGTAAAAATGCCCTTAGAAATAAACATAGGATTATAAATTAAGTGACAATCTCATAATGCAAATCTTTCTCACAGGAATGAGTTGATGGAACAAATCACCCAAGTATAATGTGTGATTGACAATTTATTAAAGATATCATCTCCACAGAATTACATTTCTTTTTTTCAATCACAGGGCCATTTTCCGTTACAAGATTAATATACATTTAAGAAGAGGGCTAATTGCAGAAAACAAGCTGATGTAACTGAGCCCTAATTAAATGAAAATGGTGGCGCTAATGCAATTGTAGTGTTAATTAAATAACAATGGTGACAAGTGTCTGAACACAGGAAGAAAAAATGATAAAATTCTTCACTCACGTGGTCCAATTGACTAGCAGCAATTGAACAGAATGCAAAGTGTTGGAATAAAGCATTAACCATTCTGTAAATGTTCAAATTATATTAAAGCAATGCAATCCTATTAGAATTCTTTGAGAGTGTCAACAAGCATATAGATAGAGGTGATCCAGTGGAGATAGTGTACTTAGACTTTCAAAAAGCGTTTGACAAGGTACCTCACCAAAGACTTCTGAGGAAGCTTAGCAGTCATGGAATAAGAGGAGAGGTCCTCTTGTGGATAAGGAATTGGTTAAGAAGCAGAAAGCAGAGAGTAGGAATAAACGGACAGTTCTCCCGGAGGGCTGTAGAAAGTGGAGTCCCTCAAGGATCGGTATTGGGACCTGTACTTTTCAACTTGTTCATTAATGACCTAGAATTAGGAGTGAGCAGTGAAGTGGCCAAGTTTGCTGACGACACTAAATTGTTCAGGGTTGTTAAAACAAAAAGGGATTGCGAAGAGCTCCAAAAAGATCTCTCCAAACTGAGTGAATGGGCGGAAAAATGGCAAATGCAATTCAATATAAACAAGTGTAAAATTATGCATATTGGAGCAAAAAATCTTAATTTCACATATACGCTCATGGGGTCTGAACTGGCGGTGACCGACCAGGAGAGAGACCTCGGGGTTGTGGTGGACAGCACGATGAAAATGTCGACCCAGTGTGCGGCAGCTGTGAAAAAGGCAAATTCCATGCTAGCAATAATTAGGAAAGGTATTGAAAATAAAACAGCCGATATCATAATGCCGTTGTATAAATCTATGGTGCGGCCGCATTTGGAATACTGTGTACAGTTCTGGTCGCCTCATCTCAGAAAGGATATTATAGAGTTGGAAAAGTTTCAGAAGAGGGCAACCAGAATGATCAAGGGGATGGAGCGACTCCCTTACGAGGAAAGGTTGTAGCATTTGGGGCTTTTTAGTTTAGAGAAAAGGCGGGTCAGAGGAGACATGATAGAAGTGTATAAAATTATGCATGGCATTGAGAAAGTGGATAGAGAAAAGTTCTTCTCCCTCTCTCATAATACTAGAACTCGTGGACATTCAAAGAAGCTGAATGTTGGAAGATTCAGGACAGACAAAAGGAAGTACTTCTTTACTCAGCGCATAGTTAAACTATGGAATTTGCTCCCACAAGATGCAGTAATGGCCACCAGCTTGGATGGCTTTAAAAGAAGATTAGACAAATTCATGGAGGACAGGGCTATCAATGGCTACTAGCCATGATGGCTGTGCTCTGCCACCCTAGTCAGAGGCAGCATGCTTCTGAAAACCAGTTGCCGGAAGCCTCAGGAGGGGAGAGTGTTCTTGCACTCGGGTCCTGCTTGCGGGCTTCCCCCAGGCACCTGGTAGGCCACTGTGAGAACAGGATGCTGGACTAGATGGGCCACTGGCCTGATCCAGCAGGCTCTTCTTATGTTCTTATGTTCTTAATCCTACTTACATATTCTTTCTTAATCTCCCCTCCCAATATCATATTTCTGAAACTCTTTTACAGTATATGTGCTTCCCCACCTCCTTCCAATGCTCCAGTTTCTGCTGCTGTTATTATTATTATTATTACAACATACATTGAAAGCACATTGAAAGCATGCCCCCAAAGAATCCTGGGAAGTGTAGTTTGGTAAGGGTGCTGGGAATTGTACCTCTGTACAGAGTAAACTACAGTTCCCAGGATTCTTTGTGGGTGGGGGAAATGTGCTTTTGATGTGCTTTAAATGTATAGTGTGTCCGGAGCCTGTGGTTTTCAGTTGAATGTATCTTATTTATTTATTTATTTATTTATTTAAATTTATATCTTGCCTTTCCTCCTAGAAGAAGCCCAGATTGGCAAACAAAAACACTAAAAACACTCTAAAACAGTGGTTCCCAACCTGGGGGCCGGGACCCCCAGAGGGGCCGTGAAGTAATCCAGAGGGGGCCGTGAACAGTAAAGAAATGAATTATTTAATTTTTTTAAAAAGTCTTCACTCCTTCTACACTGTCTGCTTTCCACTGCTGCTGCAGATGACACCTCTCCCTTGCTCCAAATGAGAGGGGAGGCCTTTTGCTGAAGCGCCAGAGCGTCTTTAAGGAGCACTAAGGGCAGGCATCTGCCTATAAAATACATGGCAGATGCCAAAGGAGGCTGAGGGTGGAGCTACCAGGAAGAAGAGGGGATTACTATCACTGATTCCCGTCTCCTTGCACTGCCGTTACTGGCAACGTCCTTGCTTAGAATGAGAGGAGAGGGCTTTTTGTGAAGCAAAAAGAAGCAAGCCTGCATAGAAAAGCTGCTTTCGCCCTTCCTTCCTGGCAGCCAGCCTGCCTCCCTGGGAGGAGGGGGTCACAAAAAAATTTCAGCTTATAAAGGGGGTCCCGTGCTCATAAAGGTTGGGAACCACTGCTCTAAAACATCTTAAAAACAAAAGACTTTTAAACATATTAAGACCAAACATATTTAAAGACATTAAAACAAAGCATCTTTAAAAACATTACAATAAAACATCTTTAAAAACATTTAAAAAAATGCTTTAAAAACATCTAAAAAGTATATTAATATATTAGTGTATTTTCACATAGCAGCTTCATATATCCCCTGTTCAGCATTATTTTACACAACTGCGAAACACCTCCACAAAATGCAGATACTACCCGCTCACCCCCAGGGCCACCTCTTTGCTCAAAGCAGGACGTTGGATGTACATAGTGCTAGTTTTTCACACAAAGCAAGGGCTGCCAAGACTAAAAGAACTTCTTTGTATGTGGATGGCTTCCCTTTTCATATAGCTCCTGGATTATTTATTTATTTATTTTATTGCATTTGTATACTGACTCATATCCGAAACTCTCTGCGCGGTTTGCAACAATTAAAAACATTAAAAACAAATAAATTTAAAAACACATTTTTTAAAAAAGCAATTTAAAAACACATGCTAAAATGCCAGGGAGAAGAGGAAAGTCTTGACCTGATGCCGAAAAGGTAACAGTGTTGGCGCCAGGCGCACCTCGTCAAACAAGTCTTTCCATAATTTGGGGGCCACCACTGAGAAGGCCCTCTCCCTGTTTGCCAGACTCCCAGCTTCCCTTCGAGTAGGCACCCGGAGGAGGGCCTTTGATGTTGAGCGTAGTGTATGGGTGGGTGTCATGGCCCCGTCAGAGGACTCCTCAGATGAGGACGACTCGGGAGTAACAGCAGCAGACCCAGGAGCAGCAGACTCAGAAGGACACACGGAGGAGCCTCCTGAGAATCCAGCTCCTTCTCCCCCTCAGCTGCAGAGCACCCCAGTTACAGCAGAGGCCCTGCAGCCAGACACAGACAGTGAACAGGATACTCCCCCCTCACCTGCAGAATGTAGACAGCAGAAGGTCAGGCAGAAGAGAGGTAGGCCTGTCTCCTTAAGGCCCAAACGCTGAGGGCTCACACCTGCTGTCAACCCTGCTCTTGATAAGGCACATCTTGGCTGCAGCTTGTTGCTGACTGCAATGTCAGGCGTGGCTTGTGTGTTCCTAGTTTCCTGGCACCCTCTTTTGGACTGACCCCTTGGCACTTGATCCCGGACCTCTACTGACCTCACTTCTGGACTCCTGACTTGGCAAGTACACTTCGGACAAGCCTGGCCCTTATCAGCTCCCCTCCTCCTAGACCCAGCAGATTTATGGCCAGACTGCCGGCTAAGGACTTTGCTTCCCTGCCAACCATCCAGGAATTTCCAGCCCCCCACCGGCACTGCTGATGCAGTGTAGAGCTGACAGTGGGTTTGTGTCAGGAGAGGCATTCCATCAGGTATTGTATTTCATCAGGTCCCAAGCTATGTAAGGCTTTATAGGTTAAAGCCAGCACCTTAAATCGAGCACGGAAACATACAGGCAGCCAATGCAAGCGGGCCAGAATTGGTTTTATATGTTCGAACCGTCTGGTCCCTGTTACCAATCTGGCCGCTGCATTTTGCACAAGCTGCAGTTTCCGAACTGTCTTCAAAGGCAGCCCCATGTAGAGCGCATTGCAGTAATCTAACTTGGAGGTTACCAGAGCATAGACAACTAAAGCCAGATTATCCCTGTCCAGATAGCGGCGTAGCTGGGCCACCAACTGAAGTTGGTAGAAGGTGCTCCATGCCACCGAGGCTACCTGAGCCTCAAGTGACAGACATGGTTCTAGGAGAACCCCCAAGCTACAAGCCGCTCCTTCAGGGGGAGTGCGACCCCATCCAGGACAGGTTGGATATCCACCATCCGGTCAGAAGAACCACTCATTAGCAGCATCTCAGTCTTGTCTGGATAGAGCCTCAGTTTATTAGCCCTCATCCAGTCCATTGTCACAGCAAGGCACTGGTTCAGCACATTGACAGCCTCACCTGATTACCCTAACATTCCACCAGTAAGCGTGAGGGGCAGACATGCACCCCTGGACACATTCTGGAAAGATGGAGCTGGCTACGGCTACCTGGCCTGAATCCACTACATGTTTATATCAGTACTTGTGACAGCAATCTCATGTTAGTGTTTTCTCATTTACATGAGGAATGGGGAACCTGTGGCCCTCCAGATGTTGTTGGACTCCCATCAGCCCACGGGTGATAATGGTTACATATTCCTTGTGAAGTTCGTATAACTCATTTACTTTCTATTAGAATCTACAGGTCATACTGTTCCATTTTCATAGCTGCAAACATGTAATATTTTTAAACAATTTACATTCAAAAGGTAGGTTCTTTAAAAATGTTATGTTATGTTAATGTTTATTTATACCCCGCCTTTCGGCCAAAAGGCCCTCAAGGCGGCTTACAAAAAAAGTAAACACAAATATAAAAATACATCAACAAGGCAATACATCAATAAAGCAATACATTGTACAAAAAATTAAATTAAATAGCAAATAACATTATATTAAGAAAAAATATCCAGGAAAGACATTCCGTCTCGCCTGAACTTACAGCTATTTCAAGGGGCAGTACACCAGTCTGAAACGGTGATGGCCTGCGGGTCAGGCCAAGAGTAGTACAGCTTAACGATAAGGGTCTCCGTCTGCATGCCCTGGCTCATGATGCTGCTGCTGCTGCCGCCGGTAGGGTGGAGACAGGGCAGCGGCAACCGGCAGGCCAACCAACTGGCCTGGCCCGCAGGCCCTCCGACATTGCAGCGGTAGCTACCAGGCCTCGTAGTAGTCTCCCTAAACTGAATCCCCTATAGAGCCTCTACTAACCCTTCAGAAGAGATAGGATTTAGAGCTCTTGTAAATAGAAACTCATATTGATTTTGGGAGGATTTTTTTTAATTAACCATTTAAATTATTTCTGAGGCATTTTCCCCACACAAAAATAGGATGCTTCAGTTGTCTATATGTTGTTGTTATGTGCCTTCATTCACCATATGCTCAGAGGCACATGTTACCAAATTCTTCCAAGCTACACAGCAGGTGGATTGGACTGTGAAAGACCAACCCAAATTGTGTTTGCATTTTGACAAATTTATTGGCCAGTCCAATATCTCAGAGAGGAGGTCAGGTCTCCTGCTCCCCTGGTGCATTCACTATAGCTGCCCAATTTCCCTGCTTTTTAAAGTTTGATAGAAATATCTGTTGGCTATAGGTACGTTCTTAAACCGCAAGGTTTTTTGCTTATTAGTGAATAAAGTTATCAAACACTGAGGGCAGAAACACACTCACTGTTGTGCCGGTTCCAGTGGGTCTCCACCTCTCTCTTCTGAAAACGGGCACATAACGCTAGTCAAACCCCACCCCTTTTTACTGCAAAACCTGGTGGGAGCAGCTTGAGTGCGTTTTTTAAAAATTCAGCTTCAAACAGATTTTGCAACTGATGGGCACATCATCCCATTCCCCTTCTAGGTGTGGCTAATGGAAACGCTTTGCTCTGGCGACTAGTGTGTTCACAGCTTCAGTTCTGCACTGCTTACTGTCTCAGGGTAGAAACACACCCACTGTTCTGCTGGTTCCAGTGTGTCTCCACCTATCCTGAAAATGAGGGCACATGATGCTAGTTAAACCCCCTTTTTACTGTAAAACCTGGTGGGAGCAGCTTGAGTGCATTTTTTAAAAAAATTCAGCTTCACTGATTGGCAGATCAACCTGTCCTCCCTCCAGGTGTGGCTCTTTGATATGGCAACCAGTGTGTTTACAGTCTCAGTTTGTCTGCTACTAGTCTTGGAAATTCCAGCATACTATGTATTTTCAGGGGCACGTGAGCAAAGACTTGGGAGTTATTTCATAGCAATAAGGGTATGTGAGGATCCTAAAGTCAGTAGGAGAAGGGGTCAGTGCAGGAAGAAGGGATCTTCCTCTCAGTCTACCAATAACTGACTATACTCTTTTTTATGTACTTCCCATGAATGTTTTAAAACTTTTATTTTCAACCATGAGGACTAGAAACCAGCTTTAAAAACACCTGAAAATGGGGATTCTAAGAAAATTCCATATCAGTGTTTGCATGCTGCACATGCACATGCACATGTGCATAACACATGGACACTGTGTGGCCTTTTGGGGGGGGGATAAAATTACAGTAACTGAAAGCTTGTGAAGTCCTATTCTCTTTTGACATTAAATCCTCCAAATGTATGGTTCAGGAAGGGCACTGTGCTGGGTGGTCCATACTTGCATGAACAAAGTGCTTTATTCTTTTGTGTAAAATAATCACTTGGGGCAATTGAAATTGTTTGATGTCTGACTCACCCAACCGTATAGATTTTGGCACAGGAGCCTCAAGGGATTCCTGAATGAGCAAACACACTGAGGCAGCTGTGTGCCTGAGCCTGTTTGTAGCTTGACTCCAAGAGGTCTATAGCAGAGCAAGACAGCATAAAGTGATTCTGTCTTGTAGCAAGCGTGTCCTGTGCTGCTGCTTGCTAGACCTGTGGAAAGTAACATGCTACAAACACATCCCATGTGTCCTCTTTCCTCACAAGGAAACAGGAACATCTTGAAGCAACCAATATCTGCCCTTGAAGTCTTGAAGAAATGTGTATCATCTCTGGGTCAGCAGGTGGCACTTCTAAGCCAGTCTGGTATTAAACAACCTTCTTGGTAGCCATAGGAGACCAGGAACTCCAGGTAGGTGAGAAAGTGGCCTGGTGGAGGAACGATGGATCACTCTTCCTCCTCTACCAGCCAGTGTGGTTTCTGTACTAGCCATGGAAGAAGGAAAGTCTCTTCCTACACAACCAGCACACAGTGAGCCGATGGTGGAGGGAGAAATGGAATGGCCCCACTTGGTAGAAGTTCTGCTTCATAGATCTCTCCCTCTCTCTCCCTCTTTTTTTTTTTTACTAGCCATGTTGTACGTGGAAGAAAGGATTTCTGTCCTGCAGAGCCAGCATGGAAACATAGGGTACCAGCTTTATATTAGGCTAGTAACTTTTATTATTATTATTATTATTATTATTATTATTATTATTATTATTATTATTATTATTATTATTATTATTATTATATCCCGCCCTTCCTCCCAGCAGGAGCCTTTTGTGGGCTTATTTACAAGTGTGCCATAAATAAGTATGCTTTAGCATTCAGGTCCTGCTTGTGGGCCTTCCATAGGCATCTGGTTGGCTATTGTGAGAACAGGATGGTGAAGCTGATAGGCCTTTGGCCTGATCCAGCAGGGCTCTTCTTATGTTCTTATGCCATAACTGGAACTAAGCTCATCAACTTACCTTATCAAAGTTTACTGCACAGTAGGTAAATTGTAAGAGTAAAATGCTTGTTTTAGAGAAAAGAGTCTATGCAGCCAATGCCCTATATATCCTGAGTTATACAGCTCACTCTTTGTTTGGAAATTCATAACAGGTCATTTCAGGTTGCAGCTATATGGTTTTTGTAGAATTAATAACATCACACATGATTTTATAGCCATGATCATATTTGCATGAACCATTGTATTCTCCTGCGTTGAGTTCTAATGGAAGCTCTGTTCCAGTCAGAGCTCAAGTCCACATGCACCGACAGTCAAAGGAAGATGAGAGAAGATGAGGTTACCTTTTTGAAGATTCACTGGTGCTTGCTTATGAAGAACCCAGCATATTGCAGTCAGTCAGAGTGAAATAAGAGTGTTCACAATTTGAAGGTAATAAGCTGTCTGAATCAGAGCACAGGCCAACCCATAACCACACATTCAGAAGGAGTGTGTGGGAAAAGCTTCCCATTCTGATTACGCTATTCCTTAGGGACTAGTGGGATCCTCATGGGAGTGAGGGCTATTACTGCATCTGAACAAAGTTTCCCCACAGGAATCACTTCTCTAATGAGATACTTTGGGGAAGTGGGGAGTCCTTTCTTTCCACTACTGCTGTTGCTAGGAGCAAAGTCTGGAAGTGACTTAATTCCAAACTCATTGTATTTTGTATGATTGTAAATTGTATTTTACTTTTGCTCTGTCCTCTTTTAAAGTTATAAAACTTTAAAGGCACAACTAGGTGATGGGTGAAGATTGTGAAAGTTTCATATTGGCAATATTTGCTTTTGTGTACCTAAAACTGCTACTAGACAATCAATGCTGTGCATGCTATTCACTGTTCTTTCAACACCAAGCTGAACACTATACTTGGATTCAGTGTATATTCCCTAGAATGATCCATAACCCAATACTATTTTCACTTAAAAACTCTTGTTTGTTGTATTTAAGAATTATGTAAATGCAACCTACCCAAGCAGCTTTATTTTCAGACTTTTGGCCAAAAGCAGACAGCGCTGCTTTATGAATCCTGCATTCTTTTAGTATTAAGGAGGAGGTTGCAATCTGCACTATTTTATTCAGCTGAACCACAGGGCATATGGGAGGCATGTTCTAAGCACGTGTGCTCCTGTGCTGCAGAAGATTAATCTGCTTGAAGATAGTACACTTTCAGGGGGGCTTTTTTGCCCAGCAAGAGACTTGATTCAAGGAGATGGGGTTGGGAGATCTAATGGCATCCATCCATTTTGTAAAAAGAAATGGAAGGCTATGCTGTGTATCATCTTTAAATGTTGATGAGAATTTATTCAACCTCCATATCACACTTTTGGACAATCCTGTGTGTCACTGCACTGGCAAATACATGAAAGTGGATTGCAAAAACCTCTGTACCAGCACATACATTTATTTATTTCAAAAACAACACAAATTGGGCGAGCATACCCTTCTAAAGGAGAAGAAAGGTATCACACAAATCTTGCCTCTTCCAAAAAATACATACAAATAAACCCAACAATAACATTGGGTTAGAGTAGACTCACTGAAATTGATGAACCGAAGTTAGTCATGTCCATTAACTTCATTGGGTCTACTCTGAGTCAGACTAGTGTTGAATACCACCCATAATGTTAAAAATGATGAGGACTCATGGCTTAATGTCTACAGGATTCTTTTTTTCCCCGTATGAGCCTGCCCGATCATTAAGATCTTCCAGAAAGACTCTTCTTTGCATCTTCATCCTCATCTGAATTATATCTTGTTGAGGATGCAGAAAAGGCCTTTTTTGACAGCCATGACCTGGCTTTGGAATTCTTTCCTTTGGAACCTTTGTTTTGCTACCTGTCTGATGGCCTTCCAGCAGCAGATGAAGACTCTCCCCTCTGCCCCAAAGCAGGCGTTTCTGAACTACTTCTGTCTGATGCAGAGTTGGCTCACATTGCGAAAGGTGCCTTTGGGTTAGGTCCTCTTCAGCGCAGTTCTCCTGTATTTCATGCACATTTTATGATGTGCATGTTACATTGTTCTGGGGAAAATAGGTTATCCCTAGGGATATGTGAGCATGGTATGGTTTCATCTTCCTTTTAGGCCCTCTCTCTAATTCCTTTTAATCTCCAGCAGGCTCTGTATATTTGCTTGGCTTGTAGTAATCTTGCCTGTTACTTTATTTTCTGAGATTTTTTTCATCCTGTAGCAATTGAATTTTCACAATTGTGCAAATTATGATTTATTATTACTGTTGTTCTAGCAACCTTGACATTTGGAACAAGAAATAGTGAATAGTGGTGACAGCTGGAAAGGCTGATGCAACTTGACTCGTAATTATTTTGTTGTAATAAACTCACTCATTCATAAAAACCAGCTGAAATTCTGCAAAAGGCTGACCTCCTTTCTTTCTCCCCGCCCCACTCTTGTTTCACTCCTCTCATCTCTACTCCCGTTTCACCCATGACCAAGGCAGCTTCCAGATAGATGGCTCCTACTGCTAATAAATCACTGCCCTTCTGCTTTAAGCTATGAGCAGAATTGCAACTGACTTTCCACACTATCAGGGATGCTGCACTTTTTCTGTATGCTCATCCCACTCTGTTCTGTCTACACTAGTGGGTGTGATTGATAGATCTGCTGTGGGTGGAGAAAAAGGAGATTCAGTACCAGGGCCGGCTCTAAAGGGTGGCAAGGTTGGGCCCTGGCCGAGAGCCCTGTGGCCCAGAGGGCCCCCTGAAGGGCTCCTCTTTAGGGTGGGGGAGTAGCGCTACCCTTCCGTGATACGCGGCAGAATCGCTGCTGCAGATAGCACCGCCCGTCCATTCCCTTGCTCCGCCTACTTTTCCTTTGTTTAGTGGCTGCACGCGCAGCGCTGCCCTTAACCAAGATGGTGGTCGAGGTTTCCCTAAAAGGCTGAAGCATCCGCTGCCATCTTGGTTGATGGCAGCCTTGCGTGTGCATGCACGCACACGTGCCATCAACCAAAATGGCAATGGAGGCTTCAGTCCCTTAGGGAAATCTCGACCACCATCTAAGTTAAGGGCAGCGCTGCGCGTGCAGCTCCAACACACAGGACACAAAGATAGGCGGTGCGAGGGAATGGGCCCTCAGTGCGATCTGCGGCAGCATGTGCCAGGGCATGGGGCAGGCTGGAGTACCCCTGAGTGGCGGCTGGGGGAACAGCAAGGTCACCAGAAAAAAATGGGGGGACAGAAAGGGCAGAGGATGCTTCTGTGGGCATAATATACTAGGTGGGAGTGAGCTCCTTGTTTGGGGGGCACGCTTGCCCCCTTGCTCCTCCTTTGGTGCCACCCTTGTGGGGGGGAAAACAAAATCCAAGGGGTCCTTTTAAAAAACAACAGCTGTTTATTTAGTATCTACTTGGTTAAGCATGATTGCCTATTACTACACACACACACACACACACATGTTGTTAATGGGGGGGTAGAATTGCTAAAATAGTGTCTGGAATGTCTCCCTTGCCCTGTTTTAAAATTAGTGTCACACCACAATAGCACACTTTAATTTAAGCAGTACTTCGCTGCTGTTTTTATAGTTTTTGAAAATTATAGCTGGAAAGGCATTTTAGTGTTAATTAAATTATCACATAAAGAAAAAAAACAGCAACCCAAAACCCAAGGTGATAAAATCGCAACCACCACAAAACTTATATCCTGAGCTGTTATAGGCTTGTCTCAAGAATGAAGACCACACCTCTTACAAAAGATGGAACAGTGAGTAGCACTAAGGTTAGCACTCAGGGTATTTATACCTGTGGAGATTATGCTGCTCTTTAGACTTTCTCAAAATGTTGGCGTTTCTGTGGTAAGAAAAACAGAGGACATCTTTAAATGGAAATGTGTCTTCTGGCAACCCTTCAAGCAGATGCCTGTAAAGTAGGACGCAGGGCCTCCTGAATGTGAAGGTATGGGTATATACTTCCTCTGTATATCTATAGACAGATGTGTTTGTGTGTGTGTGCTCCTACCCCCAGGATCATAGGCAGCATGCTTCTGTATCCCAGTCACTGGGGGATAATAATGGGAGACAGTTATTGTCCTCATGTCCTGTTTCTGGACCTCCTAGAGGCATCTGGTTGGCCCCTGTGGGAAACAGGGTTCTGGACTAGATAGGCCTTTGGTCTGATCCAGCAGAGCTTATGTTCTGATATTATATTCTTGTGATTCCACACTAAACATGGGCTCATCTACACAGGGTTTTACTGTGTGTCTGGTGCTACTTGCATCCCCTTTTAATTTGAATGATTCACATGATGTTACTGGCAAACAGAAGCTATCACACAGTTTTCCCCCTTTAAATCCGTACTAACCCAACCCTCTGTCTGATAATACAAAAAGGGAAGGAAAAAACGTCTTCACTCCGTATCTCTAGGGCTTGCAGACGCTTTGCTTCAATGCTTTTAGGTGGGTGTGTCAATCATTCCCCTCTCCACGCCCACTCCCTCCTCTTCCCTTCTTTCATTTCATTTCCGGTGGGCTGAAGAGAAACTTCCGCTTGTCTCCCATTCTGCAAGCTTTTTTTATGTTGCTGCAAATGCTGCCTTTATTTTCTTCCCCTCCCCCCTAACTTGTGCACAAAAGCATAACACTGCTGAAACAAATATTTGTTTTTCATCTGTATTGTACCAGAGAAAATACAAATAATCACACTTCCAGGTTTGTTTGTTTTTTAATGAAACTTACTGGTGGAACAAACTGAGCATACTCGATTGCCAAGTCAACAGAGGGAGTGGAAATGTTAAATTAGAGGGTGTGGTCCTTAGGAAACTGCGTGATTGATGCTTCCCTCAAGTGTGACTAGAAAACACCATGTTTGCAGCTGGCATTGATCCCTTACTATAGACGGTGCAAACAGAAAATGGAGGTAAAAACAGTGTCTTTAGCACAAAGTTATGCTCCTATGTGGATAAGCCCCTAGTGTAGGTGCAACACAAACCTCCAGAACGAAAACATCATGCTGCAAGTTCTGTGTTGCAAACCTTACAAAAAGGACTTTTTAAAAGTTTCTGTATTGTAGAGGCAGAACCATTAACTGAAGTCAAACATGGATTCATGAGATTCTGAGACCTTAAAATATTCCACCAAAGTAAGCACATTTGCTGCAGCTAAACTACGAGGAGGCAAATATGCTGAACAATCACATCCGTTTGTCTGAAGTATTTTGACACCAATTTTTTGTTACTGTTTTTGAACAGGAAGAAAAGAAAGGGTTAATTCTTTAAATCACTTTCTCTGATTACTGTGCTTTCTCATGACATCAGTCCTCCCAAGAGCCCATCATTCTTTGAAGAACAGCACTACTAATAACTTTCCTCATGTCTTTAATATAATCCTGAATTCTGCTTTGAGCGGTCTAGGGAAAAAACCCACAGTTTCCCCTGTGTTAAGCCTTGCGTTAGATTTGAAATCTGAAATTTTATGAGTGGGGTGTTGGAAGGGGGGCTTAGGAGATCAAAAGAGTTAAGCTTTTCATGTTTGCAAAATACTAGGCTTTATTTGTAGGACAGCGTTTTAATTTCTGTCAGTTGCACAGTGCCTCTGCATGCAAAACAGAACTGCATCCCTAATGTGTAGAACATGTGATTATATGCGATATATGAGAGAGAGGGTAGAAACATACTCCCTGTTCTGCCAGTTATAGTGTGTCTCCACCTCTCTTTTCTGAAAATGGGAGTCCACGGTGCTAGTCAAAACCCACCCCTTTTTACTGTAAAACCTGGTGGGATCAGCTTGTTTTTTTAATTCACTTCAAACAATTTCACAACTGTTTGGCATATCAACCTGTTGCCCCTCCAGGTGTGGCCAATGGAAACATTTTGCTGTAGGCGACTAGTGTGTTCACAGCCTCTTGTACTTTAGAGGGCTTGAATCTTTGTATACATCCACCATCAATGGGCAGGTGCGGATCCAGCTCCCCCCGCCCCATTGCTGGGACCACCTACATCTATTTTCATCCATTTCCAAATGGACACACTGGTGGGTAATGCACAATCAATCTGCAATGAGCTTTTATTTTCAGAAGAAAACCAATTTCTTAAGAAGCACTTTTCAGGAGCAAAAAATATGCAATAGATCTAGATTGTGTGTAGACGATGTAGAAGAAACAAGAACTCAGTCTCCATTCATTTTACAATAAATTGTCACGTGTATGTACTCCCAGTGTGCTCTTGTGCTCACATGTGTGGGCAGAATCCTCTGTAAATGTTTTGGGTAGCTTTGCACATGCATCCCTCCACTGACAGCTCCCTGATCCTATAGAACAGATGGGGAGGCTGTTATACACACAGGAGCTGTGTGTGGGCATTGGCCTTCCTACGTGTATAAGATGACCCTCATCTCGGTCTCTATAGAGGTGGGTCAGATGTCATCTCTCTACAACTTTAGGTAATCTTTGAATACACATCTCCTTGGCCTTTGACAATTGAACATATGGTTTGTTGAG
The DNA here is from genome assembly GCF_030035675.1 of Rhineura floridana. Taxonomy (NCBI): domain Eukaryota; kingdom Metazoa; phylum Chordata; class Lepidosauria; order Squamata; family Rhineuridae; genus Rhineura; species Rhineura floridana. The sequence goes on from NC_084480.1 coordinate 215,567,483, forward strand.
AGAGATATATAGTTGTTTTATTGTATTATTATTTTTGGATGTAACTTGCCCTGGAACCGTATGACAAAGGGCAAGTAATGAACAGCAGCAGGAGGAACAACCATTGATTTAATAATCTAGGCAAAGATTCAGGCAACTTGAATTGATCATCAAATGAAATACCTGTTGGTTCCCACCCCCTCCTGTTTTTACTGAATTCACTAGCAAAACAGTAAAGGAGTTGCAAATAAAATTGTAAGATTCCAAATACTTACATTCTTTAAATATATATATATATATATATAGACTTTAAAGGAACCCCAAGGAGGAAATCCATTTTTTTTGTGGGATTAAGGAGGATTAATTTTATGATGTTTTAATTGGAAATTGGTTTTAAATTGTTTAGGACTGTGGTTTGTTTTTGTATATGTATATTATGTATAGCTTTTTGTTATTGTAAGTCGCCTAGAGTGTCCACTAACCTGGACAGATAGGCGACCAATAAATAAATTATTATTATTATTATTATTATCTATATATGAGCTCTAATAAAAGAAAAAGTTTCAAAGGGGGACTGAGCTCTTAAGGTGAACCTGTCCAACTTAAAATTCATGAGTAAATCTGAAACTGTGGTATTTACAGAGTAGAACCAGTTGAAGGGTCATGGAATATGGTGGAAGCCCTTTCCTTCCCAACAGTGGAGAACAGTGTTTTCCATACACAGGGGAGGGATTTCTCTGCCGGCAAAGGTCAGACACTCTACTTGAACCACTACCTCTACAGGTCAAATACCTTGCAGGATAACAGCCTGGATTCATCTAGCAGAACGGTTTCATTTGATGCGGCCTGATGATGTGGACAAGGTGCTTGCGATGATGTGGCCAGCAACGTGTCCTCTCAACCCTTGCCCTTCTTGGCTTATTAAAGCTTGCCAAGGGGGTCTGACCGAGTGGATCCAGGGTGTGGTCAATGCATCATTGCGGGAGGGAGTGGTTCCAGTGGCCTTGAAAGAGGCGGTGATCCGACCACTCCTGAAAAAGCCCACCCTGGACCCATTGGTTTGTGACAACTACCAACCAGTTGCAAATACCCCCTTCTTAGGGAAAGTGATTGAGAGGGTTGTGGCGTAGCAACTGCAAGTACTCTTGGATGAAACAGATTATCTTGACCCATCCCAGTTTGGGTTCAGGCCTGGTTATGGGACTGAATCAGCCTTGGTTGCCCTGATGGAGGACAGGGGGAGTGCGACCCTGTTATTCTTACTTGATCTCTCAGTGGCTTTTGATAACATCTATATGAAGCCCTTGGGAGCAGTCATCAGGAGCTTTGGGGCAAGGTGTCAGCAGTATGCTGATGTTACCCAGCTCTATTTCTCCATCACATCTGAATTGGGAGAGGCTGTGCAAGCCCTGGACCGCTGCCTGGACTCGGTGGTGGGCTGGATGAGGGCCAATGAACTGAGTCTCAATCCTAGCAAGATGGAGGCGCTGTGGGTTGGTGGTTCCTGAGTTCGGATAATTGGTCAGTTGCCTGCTTTGGACAGGGTCATACTCCCTCTGAAAGAGCAGGTCCGTAGCCTGGAGGTACTCCTGGATCCATCTTTGTTGCTAAAGGCCCAGGTGACCTCAGTGGCTAGGAATGCCTTTTACCAGCTTCAGCTGGTGAGACAGCTGTGGCCATTTCTGGACCGAGATAGCCTGACCACTGTTGTCAATGCATGGGTAACCTGCAGGCTGGATTACTGTAATGTCCTCTATGTGGGGCTGCCCTTGAGGTTGGTCCGGAAGCTGCAGCTGGTGCAAAATGCGGCAGAGAGACTACTCACTGGGGCAGGGTATTGCCAACATGTCACCCCGCTGGCTGCCCATTTGCTACCAGGCCAAGTTCAAGGTTCTAGTTTCTATACAGTTCGGGACCAGGATACCTGAAAGACTGTCTTATCCCTTATCTACCCAGTTGATCACTGTGATCTGCGGGTGAGGGCCTCCTGCAGATACCATCTTATCAGGAGGTTCGTTCTGCACAATATAGGAAACGGACGTTTAGTGTGGCAGCACCTACCCTGTGGAATTCCCTTCCTTTGAATATTAGGCAGGCGCAGTCTCTGCTATCTTTTTGGCGCCTTTTGAAGACTTTCCTCTGTCAACAAGCCTTTTAGGTTGAGACCTATCCCAGTTTGCGTCTGTGTTAGAATTGCTTAATATGTTTTTTAATAATGTTTTTAACCCTTTTTAAAAGTTGTTTTTTAAAAAATGTTTTTAATGTTTTGTTTTAATGTATTTTAAGTCCTGTTTTTATGATGTTTTAAAGTGTTTTTAGCACTTTGTTTGCCGCCCTGGGCTCCTGCTGGGAGGAAGGGCAGGATACAAATTTAAAAATAAATAAATAAATAAATAAATAAATAGCAGAACAACTTGTTCTTGCACACAGCTTTCCACTGGAACCTACGTACAAGGGGGAAGCAATGAGTAAGAACGCAAGAAGAGCCCTCCTGGATCAGGCCAATGGCCCATCTAGCCCAGCATCCTGTTCTCACAGTGGCCAACCAGAATACAGTCACAGTCACTGCATCTTTCCAACAGGTGGAGGCTGACGCATGAGTACTGGCAGAGCACTTACATGGCACCATTCACTCTTCCCATTCACAAACACCTGCTGTTCTCTCTCCACCTCTGTCTCCCTTTGTTCTCCACAGGTCCCTATCCCATAGGCAAAGGATCTTCTCCCACACCCTGTTCCATGCTGACCAATGAAGAAAGAACACCTCATGACCATTAGCAATGAGTAGGATCCTCTATGGGTCTGATAACCTACTTGGTCCGGGAAAGGAGAAGCTGTTCCTAACATGAGCTGGTGCCATGAGAGACATTATACCTGCTACCCTGCTCTCTTCCAATGCACAAGAATCCTGCTAGAGTGACTGGCTGGTAACCCCACAAATGTGTCATTTCCTTTGGGGGGGGAGACAAATGCCCCATGATTTTTCTTAAGCCTGCCTGATGCTATGGTTGGTTGATGAACTATTCTATGGCATGTGCGGTGTGGATTCAAGTTTTGGAAGCTCCTTCTCTTTTTGCCTCTAACATATATACAGGTAGGAACATTGGAACCTCATGATGCTCTTTCAGGAGGGGGTAAGCCTCCCCCCTCATCTGGCTAGCAGCCACTTCATCCTGTAGGTAGTGCAATAGCCCAGGAGCTCGCCTTTTGCTAGCCTTTATCTGGAGACTGGAGCTGGCAAGACAGAGTGGCTGAACTTGCTCTCTGTGCTGAGACCCAAGCTATGGCTTTGGGGACCCTCCCTAGAAACCTAATTGGTGAGCAGGATCTGTTGAAGAGTTAATGCTGTGAGCCCTTCCTTCTTATCCTCAGGCTGTATATATGGGTAAACAAAAACCATATGTTGCAAAGGTACCATAGTCTCCTTCATTCCAAGGAAACCAAACCCTGGGTAAGAGCTGAAACCCCTGAAGTCTCTCACTGCTCGGAGATTGGGGGGTGTACAACTGTATTAATTTGCACTCCATGATATGCCTAGAGCTCCCTCACATACTACCTGATCTTTCTCCTGCTCCATGTGACAAAGTGCACCCATCCCACAAAAGCTAATACCACAGTAACGTGCCACAAGATGCTTTGTCATTTTTGCTACTATAGACCAACATAGCTACCCCACATAAACATAAAGGTGTGTGTGTGTGTGTGTATAGTTAAGTGGGTTAATCCTTCATCAGATCCACATTGCTTATGTAATAGTTTGCTGCCTTTTTCTGGCCAACCTCTTAAGGGCACCATCGAGGCCACCCTGGCTTATGCCATAATCAATCTGTTCATCTTTAAGAAATCTTTCTGGTTGTATTAGCCTGTTGCAACAAAAATGACCCCTCTGGAATTTGTTGGTATGGACTCTGCTTTGTTCTTTTGCTTGGGTTCTTGGTTCTTGGTTCTTTTGTTCTCCTCCCTTCTCTGCAACTTCTGCTCTTCAGTGGGTCAGCAACAAGGGACTTTTCCATCAGTCCTTTTCCCTATAAAAACCAGATTATGTTAGACAAAGCTGTCAATATCTTTCACAGACTTTGCCTTATTTGTCCTGCATTCCCTATTTTTGCTTGCTCCTTCCTCACACCTCTTTGATTAGCTCTTGTTTCCCATCCTGCATCCAGTTTCTGCCTCACAACTCTCTATCATCTGTCAACCTCTGCTTGGATCCCTGCCACCTTCCTGTACCTCCTGCATGTTTCCATTTTGCCTATAATAAAATGCTTGTGCTTCCTGCTATGGAAGACTTTCATGGTTTGGGATTTCATGGTTTGGCCCTACCATTAGACCAGTGTGGGGAATGTTTGGCCCTCCGCTGTTGCTGAACTACAACCCCTGTCAGACCCAGCAAGCATAGCCTATGGTAAGGGGTGATGGGTGTTGTAGTTCAGCAACATCCGGAGAGCCAAATGTTACCCAACATGACTTAAGTGAAAAGCTTGAGCACCATCACCAGGTGCAGTGGAGAGCACTATCCTATTGCTAGTATTGAAGTAAGATTCAGTTGCCAGTCGCTTGGGTTCTGTATGTAGAATGAAGATGTGCCATCTTATCCATTGCCCCACGTTGTGAAATGTCTTGGAATGGCCCTGCTTGCTACCTCATAGAACACATCCTATCATATGCACCTATCCATACTCTAAGGTCATCAACACAGGCTCTTCTATGAGTGCTTCTTCAATTAAACATTCAGAAAATGGCTAGAAGGGGCCTTTGGGGGAGTGGCTCCCCAGCCGTGGAAATATCTCTCCGTAGGGAGAACTGCCTGACATCCACCTTAATAGACACTTCAGCATCAGACATAACATTTTCCATTCTCCCAGGTCTTTTCATGTTCTTTTAACATCTTTTTAGTATATGCCAATTGATGGTGGTGGCTGGGGCAAGGAAGATTTTCCCCACTGTCTTCCTTGACTGTTGTGTATTGTTGTTTTAAATTACTGTATCATTCATGATTATTTTATATTTTAATATTGCTTTGTTGTAAGCTGCCCAAAGAATATTTATTGAAGGGCAGCTAATAAACAAATATCTTGCTCTTTCAACTGGTTGGACATTCTCTCCTCTTAATTTGAACCTCTGAGCTCACCTATTCCATTTAGCATGAGACATCAATATGCTCTGATCCTCTGTTGATCCTTAGCATACTCTGACCCTGAGGTTTGCTTAATCCTTAGTGATTGTTCACCCACTATAATTTCAAACTAACAAAGGGGACCTTATCCTGCTTTGTTCATTTGTCAATATGTTTAACAATTTCCATTGCCTCTCTCAGAAGCTGTACTAAACCAAGAATATGCCCTGCAGCACCCATAAATCATCAATGTGAGATATGGGAAGGAGAAATTGGAGTTCACCTGCTTTAAGGCAGTAATCAAGTACACCTACACAAAATAGGATCGGCTATGGACATTTTAATGCATATTAGGCCATCCTTGCATTTATAATGCAACTGCTGCCAGAATGCACATCCACATAATAAAAATCTCCCCTTCTGCTTTCTCTTCTGCATTAGCGTCAAGGACACAATTGACATGTATTATAAGAGTGAAGGTGAAAGATGATTTAAGCCTCCAGCATAAGGATTTTTCCACAGTCCTTACAGGTTTAAGTCCCTAGAGCTTCTTCATAAGCATAAGTTATCTTCTGGTGCAAAGGAAGCCTGCCAATTTAGGATTGCACTTCATGCACCTGATGAAGGGTCCATGAAAGCTTATAGCGTAACAAATTTGTGAATTTTTTTTTGTTTTTGCTGCTCCTCTTGGGAAATGAGCAATTTCATATGCCATTAACCATGGCTTGCTGTCAGGGGTGGGGAACCTTTTGGCTTCTTGATAGGTGGGCAGGCCCACCCACTTGTCAATCACACAATGTCATTATGACATCACATAACTGATAGGTGGGTTGTCCCACCCATCTGTCAAAATCCCTTGTGCAGGGTTCCCAAGTGTCTGACACCAAGCTGACTGGCAGGGCATGGATGTTGCTTAGCACTTTGGAAAGCACTGATCATAGGCTTGGCAAAACACTTCTTTGTCCCTTCCCCTGAGAGGCAAAAAACGTTGCATTTTACAGGTGAGGGGGAGAAGGGGAGCCAGAAGCTTCTTTCTGTTCTTGGTTCTGTTGGGATAAGCAAGCTTGCATGCCTTTTAATAGCTTCTAGCCAGAACTTGAGGACACCTCTATGCTTGTTTACTGTGATGTAACTTCCTACTGGTGGGGTTATTTCACTTCTTCCTCTTCTTTGTTAAGAGATACTCTTCACTTATTAGCATAATTCGCCATTAAGCCACAGGAGGGAGAGAGAAGCATCCACAGACTTCTCTCCAGATGATCCCAATCATGGACTAAATCTACTACCTACTTCTATCTTTTCTCTCCAAGTTAGAGCCTGTGTTTTCTTGAACATATGAAAGGTTGTGAGTAAAATTCTTAATACTTTTTACCAAAGGAGACTGTCTCTGTTGTTCTTTTATTCAGCTAGTCTGTATGAGGAGAAGGTGGGCTGGTTAATTCTCATTCTGCTTTTGCGAAATATATACTCTGTTAAGAAATAGAACCACTAAACTGTTTCTATTTCATTTAAACCAAATAGGTTCCCTCCTGCCACTACCTTAGGAAGATCAAGAAAGAAGCCTGTAAAATGCACTCTTCTTTCTCATGCTTCCTGTTATGGCAGCAGGGGGGAATGAATGTTTCCCTTTTTCCCACTGTTGCAGAAAGTGCAGAAAAGACACCTGCATTTTACAGATTTTCTTTGGCTTTGTGTGCCTGTCCCCTGAGCAGAATTTTACCCCCATTGTCTGCTGACGAGTGGGGGTTAAGTCCTTGTGTGTTGGCTGCAGGCACCTATTCCCCTTGACATAGCCATTGATGACAACTGATTGATAGGTGGGCTTGGTTTGGGGAAAATATTGGCCCGCCGATGAAGGTTCCTTACTTCTGGTTTCCATGAATGAGCAAGTGGTGCCTGCTTTGCTCTCACACTCATGCTAGGAGGAAAGAAAACATGAGCTCTGCCTTTGCATAATTTCTCTGTTAGGGATTATTGTTTGGTTTGGTCCAATAGAAAGCCAAGATGGTGTATTCATGGCAAACTATTAACTATGGCTTACTGTGATGTGAAAACTGGGCCAGTATCAGAAACAAGCAAAGTGCATTTCTGTTACCACAGTTAATAACTGTGATTTACGATGCAGGACATTTAGGTAGGTTTGAACCCAATCTCTACTGTTTTAGGAGGATCTTTTTGATATTCTCAGTGGAATATAATGTTGGCAAGTAAAGGGTTCCTGAGAGTATTTTTTCCATGGCAGAGTTACAAGGCCAAGACGCTCAGAGTCCGTGCAGATCTCAAGGACAAGTATCCAAGGCAACCAGCTGGCCTTATCTATAAGACTTGGCAGATCTGGCCAGTTGGTGTGGGGGTCGAGGAGTTTGTACAGAGAGAGAGCTTGTGATATATTTTATTGTCAGTAAAGTGACTCTTAAAACTTATTGCTTGTCCGGCTCATTGCTTCAACTGGCATCCAGCCTGTCACTATACTGTTCTGCATCCTGGGCATCTGCTTGCGCCAGATACAACATCCAACAAGTGGTAGCAGAGGATGGTTACCTGGTGCTGAGGATTACCTGGAGCGGAGGATTGCAGAAAAGCGGCAGAGAAAAGCCAGAACTGCAGACCAGCGAGTAAAACAGCAGAGAGACGGAGAAACCGAAAGCTGAGCTGAAAGCTGTGAGAGAGCCGTGGGACTGAAGGACAGAGGTGAGAAGCTCTAATTACAAAGGCGGTGAACTGTGAAAAGTGAAAGTATGTCTATTACGTTATCAGCCGGGATTCCCTTAGAAAGGCTGACAGGGAAAAATTATGGCACTTGGAAACAGAGAATGCAGGCTTTTCTAGTGAAAGAAGACCTGTGGAAAGCTATCGCAGAAGACCCACCCACCGGGGTGCCTATTCCAGCAGATTGGAGAAGGCTGGCTGAGAGGGCAAAGGCGTTAATTGTTCTTGCTATTGATGATTCTCAATTACTGCACATGCGTGATGCAACAACAGCTAAGGAAACCTGGGAAACTTTAAGAAATATTCATGTGAAAAAGACTGCCAGTTCTAAAATATATCTTGCCAGAAGATTGTATCAGATGCGCTTATCTGGAGATACAACCATGTCAGAGCATTTGTTGGAAATAAACAGACTGTTTACTGAGTTGTCAGAATGTGAAATTGAACATTCTCAAACGCAAAAAGTGTATATCACATTATCTTCACTAGATTCATGTTATGATAGTCTGGTGAGCTCTTTGGAAGCAATGGACGATGCAAATCTCAATATGGATTATATAGAAGGCAAACTTTTACAAGAATTTCAAAGAAGGCAAGAAATGGCAAAGCAAGAAAGGACTGAGTCTACACACGTGGAAAAGCAGAACAACAAAGCAGCGCAAGAGAGACTGTATGGACAAAAGGCATGTTATTTTTGTGGTTCCAAGCAACATCTTCAAAGGAATTGTGAAGCAAGAAGAAGAGAAAGAGGAAGAAAACCATGTGTACAGGTGATCTATGCTAGTAAGAATAAGCAATGTATTAACAATGAGCAGGGAAATAACTGTAAAGATTTATGGGCAATTGACAGTGGGGCAACAAATAGTATAATCAAAGATAAATCCATGTTTCATACATATTGTGACGTAGAGGATCATGTGATAATGGCTGATGGATCTAAGAAACTTATCAAAAGTAGAGGAACAGTGAAATTAGCAGGTTTCAATACCATTATGACAGATGTGCTGTTTGTTCCTGATATCGAATGTAACATTATGGCTGTGTCGAAACTCAATGAAATGGGGTTCAATGTAATGTTCAAAAGGGGTTCAGTGCATATTATGAGAGGAGAAAAAATATTCATGAAAGGAATAGTAAGGAACTCATTGTTCTTCTTACACGTGAAACAAACAAATCATGTACTCATGTGTGCTAATGAGAAACCCCATAATAATTGTGTTCATTTATGGCACAGAAAACTAGGCCATATAGGATATGAAAATGTGGTGAAAACAACAGAGAACAGTAATGATGTGACATTGAGAAACTGTGAAAAATATGTAGACTGCCACGTGTGTAAACAAACTAAGGCAGTTGTGGCTGCAAAGAACAAAGAAGCCATGCCCAGTACAAATGCACCTTATCAATTAATACACGTGGACTTAGTGGGGCCATTTCAACCTACTCAGGGGGGTGCAAGATATTTCCTGACAATAGTTGATGATTTTTCAAAATTCTGCACTGTTTATTTACTAAAAGCTAAAAGTGAAGCTGCAGAGAAACTGAAAAGATTTATTACAAAAATTGAAGTGCAGTTTGGTGTCAAAATACAGAGAATAAGATCAGATCAAGGAGGAGAGTTCTTAGGACACTCTTTTACTGAATACTTGGATAAAAGAGGAATAAAACAGGAGTTAACAGCCCCTTATAGTCCTCATCAGAACGGGTTAGCTGAACGCTGGAACAGGTTGCTTCAGGACTCAACAAGATCAATGCTATGTGACTCCTCTTTAACACAAGGTTTCTGGGGAGAGTGTGTTCTGTATTCAGCTTACATTCAAAACAGAATATTCCATAAGGCCACTGGAATGTCTCCTTATCAGAAACTGTATGACAGAAAACCCAGATTAAACCATTTGATTAGGTTTGGAGCAGAATGCTGGGTACATATTCCCAAAAATAAAAGGACAGGGAAGCTGCAAAGGAGAGCAGACAAAGGGTACATGCTGGGTTTTGAAAACACGTATTACAGAATTTGGATGCCAAAACAAAGGTCTGTGGTGTTAAGCAGAAGCGTGCAAGCAATAGAGCAGGATTGGGAAGAGAAAACATATGTGGAGTTGGGAAACACTGAAGGTAGTAATGAACAAGAACAGGCAGACACAGTACCAATAAAACAAGAAGAAACAGGCAGCAGTAGTGAATCAAGTTCTAGCTCTGAGAGAGAAACAGAGGAATCGCCTGACACAGACACAGACACTAAGGCAGAAATACAACCACGCAGATCAGAGAGAACAACAAAAGGTATTCCACCTGTTAGATTTAAAATAAATTCCATTAAACATATAGACTTCAGTAACTGGAAAAAGTGGGATGATGGAAATCATGAAGAGTAATGAAATGTAATAAAAGTGATGCTGAGATTCTAATGCAATGTAGTAACTGTATTACAAATGATGCTGATGTAAACTGAAGAAAAAGAAATGTATCATGTGGAGAAAATGATATAAGTAAATGCAAGAAATGTAAATGTAAATGACATGAAAAGAAGTGAAAATGTGAATCTGTAACATAATCTGAAATGTATTGTTGAAATGTGATATAATGTGTGAAATGCTAAGCAAGAAGGCTATGGAAAAAATAGGTGGGGGAATGTTGGCAAGTAAAGGGTTCCTGAGAGTATTTTTTCCATGGCAGAGTTACAAGGCCAAGACGCTCAGAGTCCGTGCAGATCTCAAGGACAAGTATCCAAGGCAACCAGCTGGCCTTATCTATAAGACTTGGCAGATCTGGCCAGTTGGTGTGGGGGTCGAGGAGTTTGTACAGAGAGAGAGCTTGTGATATATTCTATTGTCAGTAAAGTGACTCTTAAAACTTATTGCTTGTCCGGCTCATTGCTTCAACTGGCATCCAGCCTGTCACTATACTGTTCTGCATCCTGGGCATCTGCTTGCGCCAGATACAACATCCAACATATAATAAAGATGTGAAGGCCTGGAAAAAACCAGAAAAATTGGGACAAAATGTTTCCCCCAATTTTTCAGAAAAAAACATGGAAAAATACAAAAATAAAAAACCCAGTTTCCCCCCCCCCCACGCCTTCACATCTCTTTATAGGAAGCTGCCATTAATTCATTGTCTCACTGACTCTCTAGCATTTCAGGCAGAGGACTTTTCCAGCTCTACTTGTAGATGGAATGTTTTGCATGCAAACCATGTGCTCTATCGCTACTTATGGCTCATTCCCTAAAAGTAATGTTTGATTTCATATCCTAAAGCAATTCCATGAGATATTGGACTTGTCTCTGGGATTAATAGATATGTATTTTTTCATCAACGCCCGTTATTCTACCACTGACTCCAAATTTCACTACACTGTCTTCATTGCTTAGTATTTTTCTAAAAACAAAGAACAAAAACAGTTACTCTCATACTTCTGCTAATCAACTGTGATGTTATAATAATGGCAATGATTGTGGCAAACTGGGATAATTAATTTAGTTTCTCATTATCTTTTTTCTTTCCGATTTCCTTAGTTAGCTCTAGTTTCTTTTTGGTCAATTTGCTGAGTTGGACATTAGCTTAGTTTCAGTTTAACTCTGCCTCACAGAACAAACAAAAGGGGTGAATGAGCTTGCTGATGTCACTCATTTCACGGTCTGTTGACACCTTTGCTTTTCCCTTCCTCCCCAGAACATTCATTTGAAAATTCAGAAAAAGAAAGGAAAAAATCTCTTGTCAGCTACAATTGGACTAGCCACTCTTTAACTAACAAATTACAGCAAAAACATTGGCTTCCTGTCCTTTCATTTAAGCTGATTCTTCCTAGTAAACAAGGCAGTTGTGGGCTTTTGTTTAACTGGTGCTCCCATTTTGTGTGGAGTGTTTAAAGCACAGAAAAAAGTGCTCTTGAGGTCATTCTGCTCAAATAAAACTGGGATGATGTCAGTGGGACAATCAGTGAAGAATCTGGACAGGCGTGGCTGAGTAGGATTCACTTCAGTTAAAATAGGGGCCTTCCAATAAATATTCCAACATACAAAGAATGAAAGAGAAGGTTTAGGTGAGAGAAAACACAACCCCAGGCTTCAGTCATTCTAGCATATTTGTCCAATACAGAGAAGCTATACATGTTTTTAATGCATTCTGTCTCAAGTTTGCACTGACTGTGTGGTAATACTCTCTTTACTGCATAAGAGGAGGATGACAAGATGATCAAGCTATCCTCTGGTGAGAACCCACCCTGGAGTAATTTGGTTATTTGTGTTGGGCTCAGACCAGGGGTTTTGGGGTTACATATTACTCCCAAGAGGAGGACATGCATTACACACACACACACAAAGATAAAAGAGGACACAGATTTGTAGGCCTGCGTATTTTGAAATAATTACTATAATGTATATAGAATACTTATTTTTCAACAATTTATATATGACTTAACAATGTGGACTCTAATGCATCCTGCCATAGTGGGGAGCAAGACTGTGCCCAGGTGACCTGTGTGCCTTGCCTGCTCAGTCTTTTGTCCAGGTCCTAACTGTGAATGAGAACTATCAAGGCCCCTTGTCTCTCTTTTTATGGTTCTTTATCTTTAAACAGATAGTCCTTCTTAAAGGATGTCTTCAGATATTTCTGTAAAGTGGGACACGTCTGTCCGTGCTTATTCCCTTCCTTCCACACCCATTAAAGAGGCAATTTATATTCTAATATAGTTATTCACTAATAGGCAAAAAACCTTACAGTTTAAGAATGTACCTATAGCCAACAGATATTTCTATCAAACTTTAAAAAGCAGGGAAATTGGGCAGCTGTAGTGAATGCAACAGGGGAGCAGGAGACCTGACCTCCGCTCTGAGATACTGTAGTGCCCTACAAACCTGTCAAAATGCAAACACCATTTGGGTTGGTCTTTCACAGTCCAATCCACTTGCTGTGTAGCTTGGAAGAATTTGGTAACGTGCCTGAGCATACAGTGAGTGGTAGCAATACCTGCCATCTCCAAAGATGGAGAATTCCATTTTTGTATGTTTGTTGGTGTTCTTCTTACTTTGCTTCATTCCTGTGTTACTATTGTTTTTGTTAATCTAGAAAAAATATTTCTCTCATTATTCATCCTAGAAACCTGTATCAAATTTATTTTTATTAATTTCAAAGCCTTTTTATTGGTCAGTGTCATATGATGGTGAAGACAGCCTTTTGTGTTTCAAATCGGAGGTTATGTTCTATTTCTATTTGCATTAACAGTTGAATCTTAAACTGCAGTTTGATGTAAAATCAGACTGATTACAATATGTTGCTACTTCAGGAATGACTCTAGCTGTTGGAAAAAACAAACTTAGCCTGCCCAAGATGCATATTTTCAGCCTGCTATGTTTAAACCACTTCATTTAAGGCAAGGTGGGCACGGTCAATTAAAAACATAGAGCACACCTAGAATTTTGCTAGAATATATTTCACCTCCCACTGTTTTATGTTGTGCAAACTGAGACACTCCTGATGTCCACTGGAGACTATTCTGCAGAATAGTCAGTGCCATTATTCCACAATTATTTTTGGAGTTCTTTTAGTGTACATTTTGCAAAGTGTTGCTGTACTTCACATATTCACAGAAATAGAAGCAAAACAAAATGATTTCCTATAGGAAACTTCACTAAAATTGCAAAGGAAATCAGACATATTTACAGTGACTATCTGAACTATGTCAACTATCTTAATAATGTTGCTTCCTCCCTGCTAAAACGAGATCAGCACAACACACCTCTTGTTTCTATTATTTGAGCTGATTGCAGGTATTGTTGCCATGATTTGCCATATGCTCAGAGGCACATGTTACCAAATTCTTCCAAGCTACACAGGAAGTGGATCGGACTGTGAAAGACCAACCCAAATTGTGTTTGCATTTTGACAAATTTGTAAGGCAGTCCAATATCTCAGAGAGGAGGTCAGGTCTCCTGCTCCCCTGGTGCCTTCACTATAGCTGCCCAATTTCCCTGCTTTTTAAAGTTTGATAGAAATATCTGTGGGCTATAGGTACATTCTTAAACCGCAAGGTATTTTGCCTATTAGTGCATTTCTCTGCTTTTTAATCCGGGACATAAGAAATGGGATCCTGTGCAAGCTTGCCAAGAATGGAGTGATAATTTGCATGCTTATTGAGTTCAGTGGGATTTATTCCCCTGCAATCATGACCATAGGTGAAACTGACCACAGGGGATGGGGAGGGGAGGAGGAGGAGGGAGGGGAGGGAGGGCAGAGGGGAGGAGGGGAATGGGAGCAGGAAGGAGGGGGATGGGAGCAGGAAGGAGGGGGAGGGGAAGAGAAGGACAGGTTTGATCATTGCATGTTTATTGAGTTCAGTGGGATTTACTCCCATGCAATCATGCTTATGATAGATAAAACTGACTGGAGGGGAGGCAGAGATGGCTGGAGTGGGGCAGGGAAGGACAAAGAAGGAAGAGGGGAGGGAAGGAGGAGGAAGGGAGAAGAGAGGGGAAGGAGGAGAAAGCCAGGTCTGATCATTTGCATGCTTATCGAGTTCAATGGGATTTACTCCTATGTAATCATGGTTAGGATAGGTAAAACTGACCATGGGGGAGGAGCAGGGGGAGGGGAGAGGACAGGGAAGGAGAAAGGGTGGGGGAGGGGAGAGGAAGGAGGGCAGGGGCAAGGAAAGGGGCAGGGGAGGGCAGGTTTGATCATTTACATGCTTATTGATTTAAATGTTATTTACTCCCGTGCAATCATGCTTAAGATAGGTACAACTGACCATGGGGAGGGGGAGGGGATTGGAGGGGGAGGGAAGGGGCAAGAGGGAGGGGATAGCAGGGAGGAGAAGGGTGGGTGGGTTTGCATACAGTTGCATACTTTTTGAGTTCAATGGGATTTATTTCTGTGCAATCATGTTTGAAAATTGAAATGGACTGCCTTCAAGTCAATCCCAACTTATAGCAACCCTACGAATAGGGTTTTCATGTTAAACGGTATTCAGAGGTGGTTTTACCATTGCCTCCTCTGAGGCTGAGAGGCAGTGACTGGCCCAAGGTCACCCAGTGACCTTCATGGCTGTGTGGGGATTCGAACCCTGATCTCTCAGGTCGCAGTCCAACACTGACCAAGGGGAGGGGCAGGGAGGGGAGGAGGAGACGGAAAGTGGGAGATTGGATGGGTGGACACTGGGCAGAAGGGAGTCCCCTTTCCTTTCCAAAAGGAAAACATTGTGAACAGTATCATTGCTTTTTAGGGTTTCCCCCATCTCTTTATTCTACAGCAGGCACATGTAGCCTCCCACCCAAATTTAAACCAAAGCTGTCCCTGGCCACATCCACATCAGACCTTTATTTCACTTTAGACAGTCATGGCTTCTCCCAAAGAATCCTGGGAAGTGTAGTTAGTGAAAGGTGATGACAGTTGCTAGGAAATGCCCTGTTCCCCTCACAAAGCTTTAATCAGAGCTGCTGACTGTTAAACCACTCTGGCCACTGGACCTCTGTCAGGAGAATAGCAGTCTCCTCTCAGCACCCTTCACAAACTACACTTCCCAGGATTCTCTGAGGGAAGCCATGACTGTCTCACGTGAAATCAAAGTCTGGTGTGGGTGTGGCCCCCTGATTAGGCAAGCTAAGCAGCTGTGAGTCTGGCTTTTAGAATACTGACAGTTGGTTCTTACTGAGCATGCCTGACATTATCATTGAGTTCAATGCAAAATTTATTAAATTAATTAAAAATCAGCCAGGGATTTTTTAAACTTTTAAACTGCAGAAGATGAAAGTATGGGGCAAGGTCAGTAACAGGATTACAGGTCCTCTGTGAACATGGTTGGCTTTTAATGAATTTCAACAGATTATGAAAACTCTCAGAGAAAAAAGTCCCAAAGGGGTCTGGATTTCCCCTCTCTCTTTAGATTTTGAACTCTCTATTCTGTCTGACTGTTGTTTGTATCGCCATGAAAATTGAGAGGGTTGTTAAGCAAGTGTTTCTGAGTTCAGGACTATAAGTTTTGTAAGGTTTTGTTTTGAAATGAGCTTATGCGAAGCATCAGAAAACAAATTAAACCAGAACTGTCGCTAGAAGCTAAAATGATGAAACTGAGGTTATCATACTTTGGACACATAATAAGAAGACATGATTCACTAGAAAAGACAATAATGCTGGGAAAAACAGCAGGGAGTAGAAAAAGAGGAAGGCCAAACAAGAGATGGATTGATTCCATAAAGGAAGCCACAGACCTGAATTTACAAGATCTGAACAGGGTGGTTCATGACAGATGCTCTTGGAGGTCACTGATTCATAGGGTCGTCATAAGTCGTAATTGACTTGAAGGCACATAACAACAACAACAATTTTCAATTTAACATTGTGGAATGTGAAAAACCCACGCTGGCTATAGTATACAGCCACTCTCATGGCTGTATAATAAAGTGCTTTATTTAACGTTAGAAAAGTGTTATTGTTCCCTACAACAGCCCCATAAGACAGGCCAGGATTATTATCTCTGTATTGCAGATGAGAATAGGGCCCCATTTAAAGCAGTATCTCAGGATTCTTTAGGGGAAGCCATGATTGTTTAAAGTGTTATGATACTGCTGTCAATGTATACTACAGATGGGGCCCAGGCAATGATCTTATCTAAGCTATCTACTGAGGTCATGGCAGAAAGAAGAGTAGGGACTTTTTGAGTCACTCTTAACCATGAAGTTCTCAAAGAGGTAAAGCCTCCAAATGATACTCAAAAAACAAGAACTTTTTTAAAAAGAAGACACAAAATACCCAACCTATTTCAACAGGAGGCAATACATTTTGGTTGAATCACCATAGTATGTGGAATTACTTTGCCCCAAAGAATACATATGCTGAAACACAGAAGACATTTAATATTTGCTAGTAAAGGTCTTGTGAACATAGCTGCCTTCTACTGAGTCAGACCACTGGATTAATTAATTAATTAATATCCTGTCCTTCCTTCCAAAAGATGCTTTGGAAGTGTTGCCTCTTTTTTGTGTTTTCTTGTCTCACCCCCCCTTCTTAATCACTGAGCTACAGATTTCAAAACGTTGAGGGGGGTTGGCAGCACATCATTTGCCAGCATGAGTATTACATTTAG
Source organism: Rhineura floridana (assembly GCF_030035675.1). NCBI lineage: Eukaryota > Metazoa > Chordata > Lepidosauria > Squamata > Rhineuridae > Rhineura > Rhineura floridana. The sequence continues at coordinate 215,584,363 of NC_084480.1, forward strand.
TATGAACTGATGCCTTGTTCCTGAAATCTGCCCCTTTCCCTTTTTGTAGGCAACATACCACATGTATGTATGTAGTGACGGGTAATGGGAGGTACGGTGTTGTGAGGAGAACGTGCCAGGTAAGGGGAACTCGTCCCAGACCAGTAGTGTCTGTGACTTGTTCTGGTTCTCCTCACATCCCCAGGACTGCTGGTTGTTCCATCAGTCAGCCTTCGGATCTCCATGTGCTGTTGTTAAGATCTCCCTTGTTCATGATTTAATTGTGGAGGAGGCTGCCGACCTGGCGTGTATAACTGAGACCTGGGTGGGCGATCAGGGAGGAGTTGCTCTTTCCCAGCTCTGCCCACCTGGGTATACGGTTCAGCATCATGGTAGAACCGAAGGATGGGGAGTTGGGGTTGCTGTGGTCTATAGGAGTTCTTTCTCACTCACCAAGCACCCTGTCCAGGTGACGACTGGTCTGGAGTGTCTTCACCTTGTGCTGGGCCAGAGAGACAGACTGGGAATTTTGTTGGTGTACCGCCCACCCTGCTGCCCAACGAATTCCCTAACTGAGCTGACAGAGGTAGTCTCGGAGGTATTGTTGCGGTCCCCTAGACTATTGGTACTGGGGGACTTCAACGTCCATGCCGAGACTGCTTTATCTGGGGCAGCTCAGGACTTCATGGCCTCCATGACAACCATGGGGCTGTCTCAGGTTGTTACTGGCCCAACGCATGTGTCGGGACATACTCTTGATTTGATCTTCGCCACTGGGCATGGAGATGGTGATCTGGTGGTTGGGGTGTTTTCATCTACCTCATTGTCATGGACAGATCACCGCTTGCTGAAGTTTAGGCTCACAGCGACCCTTTCCCTCTGCAAGGGTGGGGGACCTATTAAATTGGTCCACCCCTGGAGACTAATGGATCCTGAGTGTTTCCAAAGGGCTCTGGGGGATTTTCCGACTGAGAAGACTGGCGCTCCTGTCGAAGCCCTGGTTGACTTGTGGAATACGGAGATGACCCGGGCGGTTGACATGATCGCTCCCATGCGCCCCCTCCCATGTAGAGCTCATACAGCCCCATGGTATACCTCGGAGCTGAGAGTGATGAAGCAAGAGAGGAGGAGGCTTGAGTGCAGATGGAGGCAAACTCCCGACGAATGCAATTATGCCTTGGTAAGTGCCTGTTCTAAGCGGTACATAGTAGCGGTGAGGGCAGCAAAAAAGAGATATTTTGCTGCCACAATTAAGGCATCTCTTTCCCGCCCAGCGGAGCTCTTTAAAACTGTACGAGGGCTTTTACATTCTGGCCCTCAGGATATTATAGACTCATCTGTAGCCCGCTGTGAAGAGTTCGCCAGGCAGTTCCAAGATAAGATCGCATGCATTCGTCGGGACTTAGACTCCAATATTATAGCAGCTGGTCCTAATGAAGCATCCAGATCACGGTCTTGTCCTCATTTATTGGATGAGTTTCAGTCGGTGCAGCTCGAGGATGTTAACAAGATCCTTGGACTGGTGCGGGCGACCACGTCTGTTCTAGATCCTTGCCCCTCTTGGCTGGTGAAAGCTGGCAGGACCGGAACCGCCAGCTGGGCCAAGGAGGTAATAAATGCCTCTTTAAGAGAGGGAGTGGTCCCTGACTGCCTAAAAGAGGCGGTGGTGAGACCGCTCCTGAAGAAACCCTCCTTGGGCCCAGATAACTTGAACAACTATAGACCTGTGGCGAATGTTCCGTTCCTGGGCAAGGTTCTGGAACGGGTGGTTGCCGGCCAGCTCCAGGGGCTCCTGGATGACACTGATTATCTTGATCCATTTCAATCCGGTTTTAGGCCCGGTTTTGGCACCGAAACAGCCTTGGTCGCCCTGTATGATGACCTTTGTCGGGAGAGGAACAGGGGGAGTGTGACTCTGTTGATTCTCCTTGATCTCTCAGCTGCTTTTGATACCATCGACCATGGTATCCTTCTGGCGAGACTCACGGAGTTGAGAGTCGGGGGTACTGCTTGACAGTGGCTCCGCTCCTACTTGGTGGGTCGTCACCAGAAGGTAGTGCTTGGGGAACACTGCTCGACACCCTGGACTCTCCATTGTGGAGTCCCGCAGGGATCAGTACTGTCCCCCATGCTTTTCAACATGTGGTCGCTCACCAGCTCCAGGCTCTCTTGGATGAAACTGATTATCTGGATCCATGTCAATCGGGCTTTCGGCCGGGGTTTGGTACAGAAACAGCCTTGGTCGCCCTGTATGATGACCTCTGTCGGGAGAAAGACAGAGGGAGTGTAACTCTGTTGGTTCTCCTTGATCTCTCAGCGGCTTTTGATACCATCAACCATGGTATCCTTCTGGGACGTCTTGCGGACTTAGGAGTTGGAGGCACTGCTTGGCGGTGGCTGTGCTCCTACCTCAAGAATCGTCTCCAGAAGCTGGTGCTTGGGGAGCATTACTTGAGTCCCTGGATACTCCAATATGGGGTCCCACAGGGTTCAGTTCTGTCCCCCATGCTCTTTAATATCTATATGAAGCCGCTGGGCGAGGTCATTAGGAGATTTGGAGTGCGTTTCCAGCAATATGCTGATGATACGCAGCTCTACTTCTCCTTTTCATCTTCTTCAGGTGAGGCTGTTAATGTACTAAACCACTGCCTGGCCGCGATAATGGACTGGATGAGAGCTAATAAACTGAGACTCAATCCTGACAAGACTGAGATGCTGTTGGTGGGGGGGCTCTCTGCCCAGATGGTTGATGTCCGACCTGCCCTAGATGGGGTTACACTCCCCCTAAAGGAGCAGGTCCGTAGTTTGGGGGTCTTATTAGATCAGCTCCTGTCACTGGAGGCTCAAGTAGCCTCGGTGGCACGGAATGCGTTCTACCAGCTTCGGCTGGTAGCCCAACTACGACCCTATCTGGATAGGGAGAACCTTGCCACAGTTATCCATGCTCTGGTAACCTCTAGATTGGACTACTGTAATGCACTCTACGTAGGGTTACCTCTGAAGACGGTTCGGAAACTTCAGCTGGTGCAGAATGCTGCGGCCAGAGTTCTTAGTGGGACAAAAAAATTTGATCATATAACACCTGTCCTGGCCCAGCTGCACTGGCTACCAATATGTTTCCGGATTCAAAGTGTTGGTTCTTACCTATAAAGCCCTTAACGGCATCGGACCGCAATACCTGGCGGAACGCCTCTCCCGCTATGTACCTACCCGGTCGCTGCGCTCGATGTCGAAGGCCCTTCTCCGTGTCCCAACGCATAGGGAGGCACGGAGAACGATAACTAGAGCTAGGGCCTTCTCAGTGGTGGCCCCCGAACTATGGAACGCCCTCCCTGATGAGATACGCCTGGCGCCTTCTTTGTTATCTTTTCGGTGCCAGGTAAAGACCTACCTCTTCGCCCAGGCATTTAAAAAATTTTAAAATTTGAATTTAAAATTGAAAATTTTTAATTATGTTTTATTGTGTATTGTATTTACATCCACTTGTATTTTAACCTGTTTTATTATGCTGTACACCGCCCTGGGAGCTTATTGCTATAGGGCGGTCTAAAAATGTAATAAAATAAATAAATAAATAAATCTACATGCAGCCGCTGGGTGCGGTCATCAGGAGTTTTGGGGTGCGTTGTCATCAGTATGCTGATGACACGCAACTCTATTTCTCCTTTTCATCCTCTTCAGGTGAGGCTGTTAACGTGCTAAACCGTTGCCTGACCGCGATAATGGACTGGATGGGGGCTAACAAACTGAAGCTCAATCCAGACAAGACCGAGACGCTGTTGGTGAGTGCCTTCACTGCCCAGATGGAGGATGTTCATCCTGTTCTTGATGGGGTTACACTCCCCTTGAAGGAACAGGTTCGTAGCTTGGGAGTCCTTTTCGATCCTTCCTTGTCTCTCGAGGCCCAGGTGGTCTCGGTGGCACGGAACGCTTTTTACCATCTTCGACTGGTAGCCCAGCTACGTCCCTATCTGGACAGTGATGACCTCACCTCAGTTGTTCACGCTCTGGTAACTTCTAGGTTGGACTACTGCAATGCGCTCTACGTTGGGCTGCCCTTGAAGATAGTTCGGAAACTACAGCTAGTCCAGAATGCAGCGGCCAGACTACTGACGCGGACCAGAAGGTCCGCTCATATAACACCCGTTCTGGCCCGTCTGCACTGGCTTCCTATTTGTTTCCGGGCTAAATTCAAAGTGCTGGTTTTGACCTATAAAGCCCTACACGGCATGGGACCACAATACCTGGTGGAACGCCTCTCCCAATACGAACCTACCCGTACACTGCGCTCGACATCTAAGGCCCTCCTCCGAGTGCCATCCCATTGAGAAGCTCGGAGGGTGGTGACCAGAAGTAGGGCCTTCTCGGTGGTGGCCCCCGAATTGTGGAATAGTCTCCCCGATGAGGTACGCCTGGCGCCGACGCTGCTATCTTTTCGGCGCCAGGTGAAAACCTTTTTATACTCCCAGGCATTTTAAAATGTATCTTAATAATTGTTTTTATCGTGTATTTTAGACAGTATCTTATTATTGTTATATTTTGATGTTGCTTGGTTGTTGTTGTTTGTTGTTTTGACTTTTGATTCTGTTATATTTACTGTATTTATATATTTTGCTTGTTTTATCTTTTATGTACACCGCCCAGAGAGCCTTTTTGGCTTAGGGCGGTATATAAATAAAATAAAATAAATAAATAAATAAATAAATGTAGGGTTGCCATCATTTTTATTCAGTCTTCTTCCATTGCTTTTACCAGCAGCCTGAATGCAGAAAGGGAGGCGATGCTTCATCTGGTTTGGAGATGAATGTGGTTTTAGGGTTTTTTTTAAAATTGTATCGCTCTTAATTATGTTGAGGTTGTATTTATGATATTGTGTGGCCACCCTGGGCTCCCTGGATAAATTGCATAAATAAAAATGATGGTAGAGGCAAAAACTTCATCTGCTTGATATCCTCATGTCAGGCTGTTGATAAAGGCACAGGAGCAGGGCCAAAATAGGTGGCAGACAACCAGGGGCTTCCCAGGGATTAAGAGAGCAACCCTAAACAATAAGTGTGCACAGGCAACATGAGCTCAAGGTTTACTTCTGTTTTGCTGCAGATAGAATGGATATGCCAGGGCTGTGTGTATATTGATCTTTAATATATAGACAGTATGGTAAAAACAACAACATGTTTTATGCTTCGATACCACCCCAAAACAAGATACAATAGATGACTGAACCTGTGCAATTTTAATGCAAGGATCTTTCTTTTGAAAGATATCCATGTGACAGGCATGAAGAAAGCCAAACAAATCCTTTCCCTATTTCCCCTCCTTCCCTTTTTGGAGAAAACCTTGTCATTAATGCAACAGATTGGTACAATTGGCCCACACAGTAGCGTATTTAGGTGTCACATGTCTATTTTCTCACTCTCAGCAGGGGAAAACTTGTTAACAGTACTGCTGATAACATGATAATATCCCTGATGTGCCTAATGATTAATAATGTATTCATAAGGCTCCTTGTGGTTTCTGAATGTATTTTCTCCTGCATATGGTATAAAATTCTGCCTAAGCAAAGCCCCACAGCTGAGACAGATAAATGAAAGTGGGATTGCCACCTGGTCAGTTTTCTTTTGCCTCTGATTCCTGGTTTGTGTGTATGTGTGTTTAACAACTCAGCTTTAGTGCTAGGCAATGAACATAACATTTATATATGAATTAACATATGCAGAGGAGTCCTCTTCCCTGCCCATCTTCCTGGAGATCTGGCATTTCTAAATGAAAGGTTGGCAGACTGGCAGACATGTTCTATTTAGGGAAATGCATGCAATTTAGCATACAGACTGTGGTTCCTTCAACACTTACCAAACACTCATCAAACTCTCCTTAGTCTGGCCTGTAGGGAGTGCATTAGGATTGCCAGGCTCAGGGCCTGAGACTGATCCTGTATCTTTAGGAGAAGAGAAAGTCAGCCAAGTGCAGGTGTTCTTGCAACACTGTAGTGGGAAAAACCGCAAGGTGGAATTCTCCCTTCCCCCTGCACAACTTTTAAAGATACAAAAGACCTCTTGGTTGCCAGGCCCGGCCTCCAACCTTGTGGTTTTTCCCATCACAGTGTTGCAAGAACACCTGCACTTGGCTGACTTTCTCTTCTCCTAAAGATACAGGATCAGTCTCAGGCCCTGAGCCTGGCAACCCTTGTATGCATATTTATTTATTTATTTATTGTATTTATATACCGCCCCATAGCTGAAGCTCTCTGGGTGGTTTACAGTACCTAAAAACATTAAAGACACATATACAAATTTAAAACACATCTTTTAAAAACAATTTAAAACACAATTTAAACATTTAAAACAATTTAAAAACACATGCTAAAATGCCTTTCGCATACTATAGAAGTTCTGAGGGGAGTGTGAATGACGGCCTTCTTGTTCCAGTCTACAACACTGCTATGCTGAGGAACAGAGGAGAAGGCCTGTAGGCCAGTGATACAGGATCTGCCTTGCATGCAGAAGGCCCCAGGTTCAATCCCTGGCATCTCCAGGTAGGACTGGAAAACACTCCTGTCTGAAACACCGGAAAGCCACCGCAAGTCAGTGTACCAGATAGACCAATTGTCTGATCATGTATAAGGTTGATTCCCATGTTCCATTGGCAATAGATATCATCTGTAGAACCATCCCTCCCCCCACCAGACTTCAGTATGTATTTCTATGTTTACACACACACCCCGTATGTATTGATTCATTCAAGCCATTTATATACCACCTTTCACCCACTTCAGATACCAGCGTGATGTACAACAAAATACCTATAATAAATTATTTATACAGCAACTATTAAAATGATGACAGGCAGCAATTAAAACACAAGCTAAAGGTCAGACAACTTAAAATGCTTGGGTAAATAAAAATGTTCTAGCCTGGTTCCAAAAGGATTGCAACAGGGGTGTCAGGTGGGCTTTTTGAGGAAAAGTATTCCAAAGTCAAGGCCTCACCTCTGAAAAAGCCCTGTTCCATGTGGTGTAATAACACAGTTTGGATAATGAAGACAATTGTAGAAAGACTTCAATAGAAGACCAAAGACACTGGCAGGTTGATATGAGAAGAGACATGCTTTCAAGTATTTGGGTTCAAGTAGGGTTGCCATATTGCCCGGTTAGCCGGGTTTTACCCGGATTCTATGCATGCCACCCAGCGCCCGGCTAGCCCCTTAGGTGGCCCGGATTCTCAGCTTTAATTAAAAAAAAGAGTAAGTTTCTAGGTGGTCCGGTTCTCGAGATATGCATAAAAACATCAGCCCCCCCGACTGTTAAATCTTTCTTTAAACAGTACTGTATACTATAGCACTTTGTAGCTTTAACCCCGCCCATTCAGGATTGCAGCCAATCAGGCATTGTGTTTCAGTTTCATTGACCTGAGGCAGTGTCCAGAAAACAAAATGGTGGTTTCACCCCCTGTTTATCTGAAAATCTCATAAATTGGGCAAGTATATACATTTCAGTTTTTTTTCCTCTTGTGTGCAGGAGTCAGATCTTGGGCAGTGTTTTGAAAACCTTCCCAATGCTTGCTTTTTGTAAAAGCAATGCTAATCCCATATGCCCAGAGTAAATCACATTGAATTCAATAGGACTTACTTTTGAGTAGACATGGTTATGAATGTGCTGAAAATCAATGGGACTTTGGAGTGAATGTAAAAAAGAATTGTGTTTGTGTTCTAACTCTTTCTGCCCCCTTCCCCAGCCCTATTTTAAAGCAAGTAGGCAGGGCTTACTTAGGTATTACAGTTTTTATTCGGTTGGAAAGTAATACTGATTTTTTTTAAACTAATACTGATTTTTCTGCAATGACCAACTGGTTTGACAATAAACTATTTATACATCAGCAGTGTGTGTGTGTGTGTGTGTATGGAGTCTTTCCAACACCCCTGTGAGGTAGGGTTGTTGGAAACCAAGGCAGCTCACAACAAGAAATAAAGCCATTTAAAATCCAATAACCATAAAAACAAGTATAAACAGTTGCAAAACAGCGTAAAGTGGCATGATTCGGAATTTTGGGTTGTGTGAATGAAGTTGCTTATCACTTGAGGTTGCAGTTCTGTCCCTGTTTGAGTAAGCCCCACTGAATACACTGGGACTTGCTTCTGAATAAATAAACCTAGGATTGCACTATCAATATCTTTACAGTTTGTGTAAATAATAAATATATTTGATAGTCATGCTTATATAAATATTTCTTCATTTATCATATTTTTGGTTTTTGGTTAGGAATCCTGACTGGTTGTGAGATGCTTAGTTTTCTGGCTTACTCATAGGAATCTTGTTGTGGTTGGTATGGTATTACATTTAGGAAAGTGTTACTTCCTTCTGTTTTTTTTTTTCCTATTTGCATTTCACTTATCTTTAACCTCACTCCGTTACAGCCATAGAAGCAACAGCAGCATATGCAAGATAATTAACTCCCATTAGTGATAAGAACAAGAATTTATAATTATTATTTCAATTAAAACAAGAGGCTTATCAATACTTTGAAGAGGACCAGATATTTATTTTGTTTCTGAGCCCAGGACTGGGTCTTTCATGATGCCGGGGGGCGGGCAGGAGAGTAGTCGATAAGACAGACATCCTGGCATTGATAACCTAATTAGCAAGGTATGTGTGGGGTTGTTGCACACTTCCAGGCCCAGTTTCATTTTGAGTATGGAGGTGGAACCTGTGTAGATGTGGTTGATCAAAGGGAGAAGAAATTTTGAGTTAAGCAAAGCTCTGCTTTTATAAAATGTAAGAAACATACAGATACTTTGAATGTCTGAGTGCCTGCACCAGTGGAATACTGGAGGAACTTGTAAAACTTGCTGCAACAGTATTTAGAACTGAGTATGTGGTGTGAAAGACTCCTTTTCCGAACATAAGAACATAAGAAGAGCCTGCTGGATCAGGCCAGTGGCCCATCTAGTCCAGCATCCTGTTCTCACAGTGGCCAACCAGGTGCCTGGGGGAAGCCCGCAAGCAGGACCCGAGTGCAAGAACACTCTCCCCTCCTGAGGCTTCCGGCAACTGGTTTTCAGAAGCATGCTGCCTCTGACTAGGGTGGCACAGCACAGCCATCATGGCTAGTAGCCATTGATAGCCCTGTCCTCCATGAATTTGTCTAATCTTCTTTTAAAGCCGTCCAAGCTGGTGGCCATTACTGCATCTTGTGGGAGCAAATGCCATAGTTTAACTATGCGCTGAGTAAAGAAGTACTTCCTTTTGTCTGTCCTGAATCTTCCAACATTCAGCTTCTTTGAATGTCCACGAGTTCTAGTATTATGAGAGAGGGAGAAGAACTTTTCTCTATCCACTTTCTCAGTGCCATGCATAATTTTATACACTTCTATCATGTCTCCTCTGACCCGCCTTTTCTCTAAACTAAAAAGCCCCAAATGCTGCAACCTTTCCTCGTAAGGGAGTCGCTCCATCCCCTTGATCATTCTGGTTGCCCTCTTCTGAACCTTTTCCAACTCTATAATATCCTTTTTGAGATGAGGCGACCAGAACTGTACACAGTATTCCAAATGCGGCCACACTATAGATTTATACAACGGCATTATGATATCGGATGTTTTATTTTCAATACCTTTCCTAATTATCGCTAGCATGGAATTTGCCTTTTTCACAGCTGCCGCACACTGGGTCGACATTTTCATCATGCTGTCCACTACAACCCCGAGGTCTCTCTCCTGGTCGGTCACCGCCAGTTCAGACCCCATGAGCGTATATGTGAAATTAAGATTTTTTGCTCCAATATGCATAATTTTACACTTGTTTATATTGAATTGCATTTGCCATTTTTCTGCCCATTCACTCAGTTTGGAGAGATCTTTTTGGAGCTCTTCACAATCCCTTTTTGTTTTAACAACCCTGAACAATTTAGTGTCATCAGCAAACTTGGCCACTTCACTGCTCACTCCTAATTCTAGGTCATTAATGAACAAGTTGAAAAGTACAGGTCCCAATACCGATCCTTGAGGGACTCCACTTTCTACAGCCCTCCATTGGGAGAACTGTCCGTTTATTCCTACTCTCTGCTTTCTGCTTCTTAACCAATTCCTTATCCACAAGAGGACCTCTCCTCTTATTACATGACTGCTAAGCTTCCTCAGAAGTCTTTGGTGAGATACCTTGTCAAACGCTTTTTGAAAGTCTAAGTGCACTATGTCCACTGGATCACCTCTATCTATATGCTTGTTGACACTCTCAAAGAATTCTAATCGGTTACTGAGACAGGACTTTCCCTTGCAGAAGCCATGCTGGCTCTGCTTCAGCAAGGCTTGTTCTTCTATGTGCTTAGTTAATCTAGCTTTAATAATACTTTCTACCAGTTTTCCAGGGACAGAAGTTAAGCTAACTGGCCTGTAATTTCCGGGATCCCCTCTGGATCCCTTTTTGAAGATTGGCGTTACATTTGCCACTTTCCAGTCCTCAGGCACGGAGGAGGACCCGAGGGACAAGTTACATATTTTAGTTAGCAGATCAGCAATTTCACCTTTGAGTTCTTTGAGAACTCTCGGGTGGATGCCATCCGGGCCCGGTGATTTGTCAGTTTTTATATTGTCCATTAAGCCTAGAACTTCCTCTCTCGTTACCACTATTTGTCTCAGTTCCTCAGAATCCCTTCCTGCAAATGTTAGTTCAGGTTCAGGGATCTGCCCTATATCTTCCACTGTGAAGACAGATGCAAAGAATTCATTTAGCTTCTCTGCAATCTCCTTATCGTTCTTTAGTACACCTTTGACTCCCTTATCATCCAAGGGTCCAATCGCCTCCCTAGATGGTCTCCTGCTTTGAATGTATTTATAGAATTTTTTGTTGTTGGTTTTTATGTTCTTAGCAATGTGCTCCTCAAATTCTTTTTTAGCATCCCTTATTGTCTTCTTGCATTTCTTTTGCCAGAGTTTGTGTTCTTTTTTATTTTCTTCATTCGGACAAGACTTCCATTTTCTGAAGGAAGACTTTTTGCCTCTAAGAGCTTCCTTGACTTTGCTTGTTAACCATGCTGGCATCTTCTTGGCCCTGGCAGTACCTTTTCTGATCTGCGGTATGCACTCCAGTTGAGCTTCTAATATAGTGTTTTTAAACAACTTCCAAGCATTTTCGAGTGATGTGACCCTCTGGACTTTGTTTTTCAGCTTTCTTTTTACCAATCCCCTCATTTTTGTGAAGTTTCCTCTTTTGAAGTCAAATGTGACCGTGTTGGATTTTCTTGGCAATTGGCCATTTACATGTATGTTTAATTTAATAGCACTGTGGTCACTGCTCCCAATCGGTTCAACAACACTTACATCTCACACCTGGTCCTGGTCCCCACTGAGGATTAAGTCCAGGGTTGCCGTCCCTCTGGTCGGTTCCATGACCAACTGGTCTAGGGAATAGTCATTTAGAATATCTAGAAACTTTGCTTCTTTGTCATGACTGGAACACATATGCGGCCAGTCTATGTCCGGGTAGTTGAAGTCACCCATTACTACCACATTTCCTAGTTTGGATGCTTCCTCAGTTTCATATCTCATCTCAAGGTCTCCCTGAGCATTTTGATCAGGGGGATGATAGATCGTTCCCAGTATTAAGTCCCTCCTGGGGCATGGTATCACCACCCACAACGATTCTGTGGAGGAGTCTGCCTCTTTTGGGGTTTTGAACTTGCTGGATTCAATGCCTTCTTTCACGTATAGAGCGACTCCGCCACCAATACATCCTTCCCTGTCCTTCCGATATAGTTTATATCCAGGGATAACCGTATCCCACTGGTTTTCTCCATTCCACCAGGTCTCCGTTATGCTCACTATATCAATGCTCTCCTCTAAGACCAAGCACTCCAGTTCTCCCATCTTGGTTCGGAGGCTCCTAGCATTAGCGTACAGGCACTTGTAAGCAGTGTCTCTCTTCAAGTGTCTTTGGCACTTGTGGTTTGGCCTGTGGTAATTTTGCTCTTCTGAATTGATATCCTGTGCCCCTGCTCTCACAATGCCTACTTCTAGGCCTACCCCTTTTAAAATTTCATCATTTCTTTGGTTTTTATCCAAGGGGGGAGGTTTATTCTGAACCGGACCTTCCTCAGCTCCTGTCGGGTTTCCCCCCTCAGTCAGTTTAAAAGCTGCTCTGCTACCTTTTTAATTTTAAGTGCCAGCAGTCTGGTTCCATTCTGGTTCAAGTGGAGCCCATCCCTTTTGTACAGGCCCGGCTTGTCCCAAAATGTTCCCCAGTGCCTAACAAATCTAAACCCTTCCACCCGACACCATCGTCTCATCCACGCATTGAGACTGCGAAGCTGGGCCTGTCTGGCTGGTCCTGCGTGTGGAACTGGTAGCATTTCAGAGAAAGCCACCTTGGAGGTCCTGTCTTTCAGCATCCTACCTAGCAACCTAAATTTTGCTTCCAGGACCTCACGGCTGCATTTCCCCATGTCGTTGGTGCCAACGTGCACCGCGACCACTGACTCCTCCCCAGCACTGTCTACCAAACTATCTAAACGACGGGCGATATCCGCAACCTTTGCACCAGGCAGGCAAAACACCTTGTGGTCTACACGCCCATCACACACCCCACTGTCTATGTTCCTAATGATCAAATCACCCACTACAAGGATCCCTCCACCCCCTGGAGATATATCCTCGGCACGAGAGGATAGCTGCTCATCTCCCAAGGAATGGGTCCCTTCTAAGGGATCGTTTCCCTCTTCCTCAGCTGGATGCTCTCCTTCCCCGAGACCATCGTTCTCCATGATAGCAGGAGAGCTATCATCGCTGGAGTGGGACACAGCTATAACGTCCCTTGAGGCCTCCTCCACACACCTCTCCACACACACTCCTCCACACACACTCCTCCTCACACCTCTCTGCCTCTCTCTCTCTGCCTCTCTCAGCTTTTCCAGGTCTGCCACCTTGGCCTCAAGGAAATGTAGTCGTTCCCGGAGAGCCAGGAGCTCATTGCACCGAGAGCACACCCACGACTGCTGTCCAACAGGCAGATAGTCGTACATGCTGCAGGCTGTGCAAAACACTGGAAAGCCCCCACACGCCTGCTGGCTTCTTACCTGCATAGTTTTGTTTGAGGTTTATTACGTCAATAGGTTGGAGACTGTGGTTTAGTTGAGGTCAGGGAACAGAAGGGCAGAGTGGGGGGCCCTGGCCTCCTCGCCCTGCTGCTGAACTCGCTCTGCTGCTTAACTCGCCTTGACGCTTTGTCAGCTTTGTCAACGTTTTGTCTTCTTGTTTTTCTCCACCCATCACATCTTTGAAATATATCGTATATGGTTAACCGTACTGCTGCCCTGACTTACTTTATGTTTGTTGCTATTTTGTGTTTTTATTATGTTTTTATATTGATTGTGTATTTTTATTGTTTTTATTATATTTGTAAGCTGTGCTGAGCTCTGTTTTTAACAGCAAAAGAGCAGGATATAAATTCTCTTAATCAATCAATAAATACTCCATAGTGTTGGAAACTAGAGTCTAGGCATTTAAGGCTGAAAATGTTGCTTTTAAAAAAAAGATTTCTCACATCTTTCCCCAGCTTTTGGTGGTAATTCCTAGGCACAAAAACAAAACAAATGGACAATCCAAATATTAATAATATGCAAATAATATGCAAATAATTTGCATAATATGCAAATACTTTACATAATATGCAAATTAACCTGCCCGGATTTGTGGAAATCTAGGTTCAAGCCACATTATTTTAAAGGGCAGAGGGTCTCACAGCAGGCACCTCAGTTACTCTGCCTTATTTCTCCAATTTTGGACTTGAGCCATTCACAGTGGAATTGGCAAAGGATTGAAAAATATATATTAACGTATTACTACATCGCTTCCCTTTTGCTTCTGAAACTGTATTACCTATATATCGCACCCAGAAATCCCCCTTTAAAGGTATTTTTTAATTGGGCTGTTGATGTTTAGTAGATCTGTTGGCTAAATTTATCAATTAATTTTTTTAATTGATTACAAAATTACAGTTAAATGGGAAGCAGCTGTTAATTACCATTAATGCAAGTGTTTACAAAAATAGTGCCTTCGTAGAAGCAGCATTCCTTTCAATCCAAGGAAATGTCTCTTCCAAGACAGTGCATACTAGGACGTGTGTGCTTCCTCTAAAAGCCAAGAACAAAGGATTTCCCCCCCAGAACAATTATTTTAGCCTTATGTTACTTTATGCAGATTGAACCGATTGACTAACATTACTTTAATAAAGTGACTGACATTCCTATATTTTTATGCTTGGAATTTACAAACTATATGAATGCAGAAACTACCTACTGTTTATATTTACAGTTCACATTGTTTTAGCTGCTTTCCCAAAGAGGTAGCTATTTCATTAATGAAAATGCTAAAATCTGAACTTTTTTTTGTTGGCTAAGCATGGATAGAGAACTTGTGGCCCACATTATTGGACTCCTACTCCCATCAGCCAGAACCACTATGGCCAATGATTGAGGATGATGGGAGTTGGAAGTCCAACAGCATCTGGAGGGCCACAGGTTCCTCACTCCTGATTTAAAACATATAATTGTGTACCTTACGAGTATAAGAACTCCACTCTGTCCAAACCCTTGAGAAACCAAAACTGCGAAAATAATAGCCAGCAACTGGCAGCTGTGGGGTCATATTTGCCCTAGTTAACCTAATGGAAGCTGCCTGCTGGTTCACTGGCTGTTTACTGTGAAATCAGTCTAATGGCTGACTAAATCCAAATCCTATTGAGCAGTTTGTAGTGACTGGTAGCAGTGCACTGTGGAAAGGCCTAATTGGAGGGAAATGGATGGGATGTCCCAGTTCTTTGCTTTAGATTGGCCTTTTGGAGAGATGGGCAGTCTTTGAAATTAAGTGCCTATGTGCAACCAGTGAATCACACTAAACCAGCAGGTTTGCGAATGGCTGTCACTCTGAAATCCTTGCCTTGCCTTAGCATTGTTTTTCCCTCCCCGCCTCTCCTACCTAAGCAGTTTGATGAGCTTTCTTTGCATCCTTCTGTAAAGGGTTTTCCTATGTTGTGGCAACTTCTCTTCCTCTTGTTCTCCACTGCCTCATCACGTTTCCAGATTCTCAGCTGGCAAGCCGGCTTCCTGCAGTCCCATGTGGCAGGCACTTTGTGTTTGTTTTCTCCAGAGTCCATCTGTGTACTTTACAATAGCTCCACATTCACACTTGCCTCTGCTCATATGTGAACAGCTCAGAGTCCTTTCCCCCTCTCACTCACTCCCCATCTATTTCCCAGTCTAGTGCATGAACAAAACTTGGCACTCTTTTGGGGTGCGTGCTCATTAAAAATGTGACTGCTGCTATCGCTGAAAGGTTGGCATTAGAACTCGGGAAGGATTTCTCCCCCTTCTCTTTTTACCAGTGGAGAGGGAGCGAAGGGATGACAGGTGGTCTAAATCCAGGCCTGAATTCCCCTTCCTTTCAAAAATCATTTCTTTTCTAGACACTTACATTCTCCTAGAGAATATGGAAAGGAAATTAGCACAAACTGCAGCCTAATGAGACAATAATGCCTTTTATGTTGCTTTTCCCCTCTAGGACAGGTTCCACTGTAGCCCTTAGGTATGCTCCAGGCAAAAACATTGTCAGGTGGAACAGAGGATTGGAGATGGAAAGGGAGAAGGAGAAACGAATCTTGTCTTGCCCTTGATTGTATTCCCACCCATTATGCCAAACCCCTCAGAGATCTCTTTTGCATGCAACCGAGTGCCCCAGCATGGATTTCCATCTCCCTCTCCAATGCTGTCTGCATGTTTTAGAAACAGTCCACTTCAAGAACAAAACAGTGGTTGCTATCAGGGACCCAAACATTCTTTGCTGATTGACAGAAGACCACCCAAAGTCCTCTTTGTTTTTCACAAACAACAAATCTTCAACAGCTAGGTGTTTTATCTTTTCAGCACATTTAGTCAGCAGGTCTGTAAAGATAAGAATATATTGTACGTGCAGCCTGTTTGCATAATAAACAAACAACCATGTTATCCAAGGTCTCAGTATTCTTCTGAGCTGCTGGCATTTCTGGTTGTTGGTTTATAATTTATTTTAATTGCAGTGATGCTTTCTTCTGTATGATGCACTGTTGTTAAACTGTGGTAATGCCTGCTGCTTGTCTGGATGGAGGATGGAGAGATGTGTATGGATATGGGTGTATGGAAATCTTGGACTTTTGCGTGGCTGGAATGAAGCCTGCTATACAGAGAAAAAAGTAACATCCATTGTTCTGATCACTTTTGCCTCTAACCACACTCACCACTAGCATGCAGCTCCCTGAAGATTGCCCATAATAGAAAGTGGCCCATAGGCTAAAACAAGTTCCCCATCCCTGCATTAAGTACATGAGCTATCAAGAACATGTAATAATGTAACATGGTTAGTGAAGTACAGAGTGCAAGATCTTTTGACAGGCTAGGAGACTTTATTGCAGTTTGGAGGTTTAGAGCAGAGGTGGAGAAATGGATCTGTCCAATGGGCTGGATCCCCAAGTCCTCCACCATGGGCCAACTTTGTCATGTGGGTGGGATTGTTCACCTGTCAATTACCTGGTGTCATAATGACATCTGTCAAAGTTCAGAGGAGGTTGCTGTAATTGTTGATCAGTTGGTTACAGCAAACTCCTTTGAAGATGCACTTGCACTGTCAATCAGCTGATAGGTGCTGGGAGTGTGCCTTTAAAGGGGCTTGCTGTAACTGCTGATCAGCTGATGTATTGTATCTCAAAATTTGTTTTTTAAACACATTTTGATATGTTTTTTAAGCTGAGAGCAGCTTTGCAAAATTTAGAGTAGTCTGAAATCCAAATGATATGTTGTCATCTCAAATAACCAAACTCCAAATGACCATTGTTATGGTCAGATCACTTCCTGGTGAAGTTTGGACTAGAGCTTGGAAGTAATTCATTACATACAAGTAACGAATTCATTACTTTACATTTTGATTGTAATAGAACTAGGAGTAATTTTTATTACTTTTGTGGAGTAATTGTAATATTTCCAGCATTACTCTGGGGCATTACTTGGGGGGGGAGCAGGGGAAGTCTTCTGCTCCTCTGATTTGTGGATGGAAATCATGTGTCTCAAACTGGGCTTTTGTGCAGCGTCACTCTTCCCTCATGCTCTGTGGGTGGGTAGGAGGTGACAAGGGAGAGGTGGAGAGTGAGAGGGGGTGGAGTAGAGAAAACAATTGTTTAAAAATGGATGGTGGTGGTGAAGAATGGAGTGGAGGGAAAAAGGAGCGGGAGGGCAATAACATGGATAAAGGAGGAGGAGGTAGCAGCAGAATGGAGATAAAGAACTGTGGAGGTGAAAGATGACAACATGTGTCTGTGTTTGCACCTGGCACACAAAGTGGCCTCCACCACCCTCTCTGGCTACTGTGGTGCATTTGCAGTATTTTAACTTTTTTGCATCTCAGGGGAAAATGTTTGCTTGGGTAAGTGTCCCTTAGTTGGTGGCAGGGCAGGGTCCAGGAGGTGGTTAAGTGAGAGAGATTATGCTTGCTGGCTGAGTGGGGGTGGTGGCACTTGGTCTAATGTGCAAAGATCTGAGCTGTGGCCTCTGCCTCCCTCCCCATCTCCCTTACCAGTGGAGAGACCACCATTGCTATCTTATGGATAAAAAGAATTATTCTACTACCTCTGTATGTGTGGGTTTATTTTTAATGTTGTTTTAGGCTACTTAGATGTGCAGCAGCCAAGGCCAGCACCTTGAGGCGTTTTTTTTAAAAGTAACTGAAATGTAACTGTAGTGATTACTTTTGAGAAAAAGTAAAGTAATCAGTTACTTTCAGAGCAATTGCAATCATAATGGTAATTACTACTTCTTTGGGTCATGTAATTTTAACTGTAATTTATTACTTTTTAAAAGTAATCTTCCAAGCTCTGGTTTGGACTTATGGCTCCGATCCTCCATGGGTGGTAGACAGATTAAGATGGTCCACCCTGGAGACTAATGTAATCCAATGGATTCCTAAATGCCCTGAGTGAGTTTCCAATAGATAGACTAGGCAATCTTGCTAAAACCCTCGTCACACTGTGGAACAGTGCAGTGTGTGAGGCTCTTGACATTGTTGCCCCCAGGTTGCCCCCCTTTTCGGCATTGTGGAGCCTATTCCGCACATACATATACCAGTGAACTAAGGGCAACAAAACAGACCAAATAATGGCTAGAGCGCAGGTGACAAAAGACATGCTGTGAAGCCAACTTGAGTATAAATGAAACATAACTGTGTTTACTGTATAGCGGTGAGGGCAGCAAAGAAGACCCACTTCTTTGTTTCCATTGCATCCTCAAGCAGCTGTACCGTGGAACTTCTTTGTATTGCTGAGGATTTGTTAACATCTCCCCCAGGAAATGGAGCAGACCCTTCAGAAGCCCACATGAATTGTTTGCAAGGCACTTTGAGGGTAAAGTTGCTCACCTCCATATTATTCTTGACATCACATCCACGTTCACTGCAGTCTCCAGTGCAATGACTGCTCTGGCATCTTGGGATCAGCTTTGATTGATGTGGCCTGATGATGTGGACAAAGTGCTTGCAACTATGCATCCAGCAACACATATTCTTACCCCTCTTGGCTTATTAAAGCTTGCTGTGGGGATATGACCAAATAGATCCAGGGTGTGGTCAATGCATCCTTGTGGGAGGGAGTGGTCCCAGGTGTCCTGAAACAGGCAGTGATCCAACCGCTCTGGAAAAATCCCATCCTGAACCCCATCGGTTTGTGACCACTACTGCCTAGTTGCAAATAGCCCCCTTTTATGGAAGGGGATTGAAAAGGTTCTACCACAACAACTGTAAATACTCTTAGATGAAACCATTATCTTAATTCATTTAAAAATGTTTTTAAAAATGTTTTCTTTTAATGTATTTTAAAGTCTGTTTTTATGATGTTTTAAAGTGTTTTTACTGGTTTTGTTTGCCGCCCTGGCCTCCTGCTGGGAGGAAGGGTGGGATATAAATCAAATAATAAATAAATAAATTCAATATGGGTCAATCTGGTTTAGTTATGGGACTGAATTGGCCTTGGTTGCCCTGATGGATGGCCTTTATCAGGAGAAGGACAGGGGGATTGCAACCCTGTTATTCTTTCTTGATCTTTCAGCGGCTTTTGATACTATTGACCATGGTATCTTTCTGAGCTGACAATGAGATGGGTATTGGAGGCACTGTTTTCTAGTGGTTCTGATTCTATCTCTAGGGACTTTTTCAGAGAATGTCATTGGGTGATTGACTTTTGGCTTGCTAGTGGTTGTGCTGTGGGTTGCTGCGTGGTAAAATCTTGCCCCCATTGCGGTTTAATATCTATATGAAGCCATTGGGAGTGGTATTAGGAGATTTGGGGCAAGGTGTCAGCAGTATGTTGGTAATACATAACTATAGGTAGAAACACTGTTCTGCTCCAGTGCATCTCCACTCCTTTCTTCTGAAAACAGTAGCACACAACGCCAGTCAAACCCTGCCCCTTTTTACAGTAAAACCTGGTGGAAGCAGCTTGAGTGCATTTTTTAAAAAAAACAAACAGGTTCAAAGAGATTTCTCAACTGATTGGCAGATCAACCCATTTCCCCTCTAGGTGTGGCTAATGGAAACACTTTGACCTGGTGACTTGTGGGTTTACAGCCATATTCTCTGTAATATCCGAATCAGTAGGAGCCATGGAAGACCTCATCTTGGTGGTGGGCTGGATGAGAGCCAACAAATTGACTCTGAATCCTGGCAGGACAGAGGCACTGTGGGTGAGTAGTTCCTGAGTCAATTGCCTGCTTTGTATGGAGTCATACACCCCCTAAAGAGCAGGGTCATAGTCTGGGGTGCTCCTGGATCCATCTTTGTCTCTAGAGGTCCGTGTGATCTCAGTGGCTAGGAGTGTCTTTTACCAGCTACAGCTGGTAAGACAGCTACAGCTATTTCTGGACTGGGATGGCCTCACCACTGTTGTCAATGTACTAGGGTTGCTAGGCTCAGGGCCTGAGACTGGTCCTGTATCTTTAGGGGAAGAGAAAGTCAGCCAAGTGCAGGTGTTCTTGCAACACTATAATGGGAAAAACCACAAGGTAGAATTCTCCCTTCCCCTGCACAACTTTTAAAGATACAGAAGACCTCTTGGTTCGGCCTCCTTATCAGGAGATTTTTTCTGCACAATATAGGAACTGGGCCTTTAGTGTTGTGGCACCTGTCCTTTGGAATTCTCTCCTGTTAAATACTAGATAGAGGCTGTCTTTGTTGTCTTTTTGATGCCTTCTGAAAACCTCCCTCTTCCAACAAGCCTTTTAAGTAGAGATATGTCTGCATCTGTACTGGGATTGTCTTAAAGATGTTTTAGAGATGTTAAATATGTTCTATAGTTTTATCACTTGTTTGCAGCCTTTGGAGGAAGGGTGGAATATTAATTTGATAAATAAATAAAATGTTCTGATCCACACATTAGTTGGAAGAAGTATGAATCAGAACAATTTGTATCAGAATGCTCAAGAATAGAATTCTCTCAAATTTTGTTTTAATGTTATACCAAGTTCAGTTCTTAACAATAATTGATAGTTGAGATATATTCTTGCCTGCACTGTATTCTTAGTTCTTTAAATATCCAGTAGGCAACACACTAATAATTTTGTTCAGGAAACACAAGGGTAAATGAAATGGATCACAAGAGAGGCAAGTCCTTTTCTTGGGAATTGCCACCTTTGTTCATTTGCTTTTTTACTGAACATCTAAATCTCTGCAATCCACTGTTCTCTCTCCTGTCCTCGCATGTTTTTTTTCCTCAGGTCTAATTTGTAGTGATTTGGAGAGTAATAAAATGCATTTGTGGTACTTTCTTATCCAGTGTCACTGGCGCTATTGGATGAAACCGATTATCTAGATCCATTTCAATCGGGTTTCAGGCCCGGTTTCGGCACTGAGACGGCTTTGGTCGCCCTGTTTGATTATCTATGTCTGGAGAGAGACAGAGGGAGTGTAACTCTGTTGATTCTCCTTGATCTCTCAGCGGCTTTTGATACCATCGACCATGGTATCCTTCTGGAGAGGCTTGCGGAGTTGGGAGTTGGAGGCACTGCGTGGCAGTGGTTCCGCTCCTACTTGGCAGGCCGTCTCCAGAAGATAGTGCTTGGGGAACATTGCTTGACACCGTGGGTACTCCAATGTGGGGTCCCGCAGGGTTCGGTTTTGTCTCCCATGCTTTTTAACATCTATATGAAGCCGTTGGGTGCGGTCATCAGGAGTTTTGGAGTGCGTTGTCACCAGTACGCTGATGACACGCAGCTCTACTTCTCCTTTTCATCTTCCTCAGGTGAGGCGGTCAATGTGCTGAACCGTTGCCTGGACGCGACAATGGACTGGATGAGAACTAACAAACTGAGACTCAATCCTGATAAGACTGAGATGCTGTTGGTGGATGGTTTTTCCAATCAGATGGTGGATACATATCCTGTCCTGGATGGGGTTACACTCCCTCTAAAGGAACAGGTTCGTAGTCTGGGAGTCGTTCTAGACTCTTCCCTGTCACTTGAGGCTCATGTAGCCTCTGTGGCACGGAATGCGTTCTACCAACTTCGATTGGTAGCCCAGCTACGTCCCTACCTGAGTAAGGAGGATCTTACATCAGTAGTACATGCTCTGGTAACCTCACGTTTGGATTACTGTAATGCGCTCTACGTAGGGCTACCTCTGAAGACGGTTCGGAAGCTACAGCTGGTGCAAAATGCGGCGGCCAGACTGCTAACAAGAACGAAGCGGTCTGACCATATAACACCTGTTTTGGCCCGCTTGCACTGGCTTCCAATACGCTTCCGGGCCAAATTCAAAGTGTTGGTATTAACCTATAAAGCCTTATACGGCGCGGGACCTCAATATCTGTCGGAACGCCTCTCCCGCTATGAACCGGCTCGTACACTACGGTCTTCTACGAAGGCCCTCCTCCGGGTCCCGACTCATAGGGAGGCCCGGAGGGCAGTGACAAGATCAAGGGCCTTCTCAGTGGTGGCCCCCGAACTATGGAATAGTCTCCCCAAGGAGGTTTGCCTGGCGCCGACATTATCATCCTTTCGGCGCCAGGTTAAAACCTTTCTCTACTCCGAGGCATTTTAATTTTTTGTTAATGATTGTAATGTTTGTAATTTGATTTTAGCCTTTGCTGTTTTTAGATTGTGAAATTTGATTTTAGACTGATGTTTTGTATTATATTGTATTTTATTGTATCTATGTTCACCGCCCAGAGAGCTATTGCTAGTCGGGCGGTATATAAGTTTTAAAAATAAATAAATAAATAAATAAAATAAATTAATGCTGTTAAGGGCTCCCGTGCCTTTAAATTAAACATTTTCTCTTTGCAGGTTCAACCCATTTTATTGCTTCTTGTTTATCCTGGCTGTGGAATTGGTGATGAATAGCCCAAGTTTCAGTTTCTGTTCCCATTGGACAGAGGGAAACTTTAATTACTGATTTCCTAACATATGAAATGTGCTATTTATTATTTAAAAAGAAGTGGAAAAAATTAAGAGGAGAAAGAAGAGGGCAAGGCTATGATGGTGGAGGAAGTGTATAAATAAGGTGAAATGCTTGAGTTATATGATAAAGCAAGCTGCTGGCTCCCAGTAGATCCAAACCAGTTGTGTATTCACCTGCATGATCACTTGCATTTTGGCCTATGAACTGGCTCTTGGTTCAGTATTGGGACAACTGTAGCTCTCAAGATGTTGTTGGACTCCAATTCCCATCAGCTCCAGCCTGCATGGCCAATAGCCAGGAATGATGGGAGCTGTAGTCCAAAACAACTGAAGGGCCACAGGTCTCTCACCCCTGCCTTAATTAGGGATTATAGGATATTTATTTATTTATTTATTATTGCAGTGAGCCTCATGGCTGAGTGTGGATTTGAAACCTGGTCTGCCAGGTCCTAGTCCAACACTAATCACTACACCACACCGGCTCTCATGGATGGTTGCTTTTATTATTGCTTTAGCTTAGCTTAGCTAGTTTAAGGTCAGATGTTAACCAGTCCTTGAGCATAAGGAAGTGAAGACATGGTATGGAAAAAGCTGTAATTAAATTTATCTGTGGCAAGTAGGCAGGGCATGGATGTAGATGTAGCAGTGAAAGTCTCTAAGGATAAACCACAAAGTCTCCACACATCTGCTGTAGCTCAATACCCAGCATTCATGGTATAACTTCATGAAACTGCCATGTGACATTTTTATTCATGTCAGTGACAGAGTAGCATTGTTGGAGACAGGAAAGGTGGGGACTTCCAAGGCTCAGAAAATGTTCTCTTGGTGTCTGTTTAATGAGTTTATGTCCCCCACCATGTATAATAACTTGCAGAATATATAGGCATTACTTGCCTTGCTTATTTATTTATGTATATAACTCGCTCTTCTGAAAGCACAGAATGGCTGATATGTGGGCGATCCTCAGGCTACGTGTGGCCTTCGTCTGTCTTCCCTGTAGCCTCTCAATGCCCCCTGATGCTGCAACCACTGCTGATGGTGCTGCTGACTTGATGGCAGCCTCCAATCTTGCCACTGCTGCTGCCTGATTGTCCTCCCCACTGTGTCTGTCTCCCGCTAGTAGATTACCCTGTCTGATGCTGAAAAGCTTGCCATCCCCACCGCTCTGTCTGCTGCCCCTGCCCACTGATCTAGCCAGGTGTTTCCTGCTTCCTCCTTCAAAACATACCTGGTAGAGCATCTATTCAGTGCTCTACCTGCCATGTGCTAAGCTCGGGGATGGCAATATGTTAGGTCATCCCTGCATATGGTTGTCTCCATCACAGTTGCACTCCCACTAGTCTGTCAAACAGCTGGACCTTTCCATCACACTAGCTTCCTCCAGCTTGCCAAACAGATGACCTTCCCTACATGCCATTGTCCCCATCACGATCATGTTACCTCCTAACATCAAAGAGCAGTTGTCCCATTGTAAATTAACTCTCCTCATGTGTGTTTGTGCCAGCCCTGTGGCCAGACTTTCTTGTGGAGAGGACGTAAGGGCCACACGAGGGAAGAGAAAGGCAGTGACCTTCCCCTTCACTCTTCCTTCAGAGAGGATGTTAACTTACATTAATGAAGTTTAATCTGTTGAATTGTCTCACCCTTTTGTGAGAGATCCCCAGGAATATCAGACTCAAAAGCTTGACTTTGCCTATAGCTACAGTCTTCTTTCACCTGTGGTCTGTCCCTGTGTTCTGATTCTTCATGAACTGAACTACTTAGGTAGTGACAGTGAGCTCCTGAGCTTGGCTTTGATGCTGTATTAGGTATCTCAGTTTTATATTTAACACAAAAAAACAAACTTGTCTATCCTACAAGTTTAGGGAAGAGTAAAAATAAAGAGGAAAAAAATACTTTAGGATGTGTTTGTTAAGTCCGCCTTGAGAGTCCCTCCTTCTTAGGGTTGCCAGATGTCCTGATTTTGGGGGTTCTCTCTGGGTCTCTGGGTGACTCACCTTAATCTCCGGACTCTCAGCTTTCATTTTTTTAAAAAAATAAGTTTTTAGGTGGTCTGGTTCCCGAGATATACACAAATGTCAGCTGCCCCCCTACAACTTCAGTTAAATCACTCATGGATGACTGCTCTAATTCCACCCTTTCAGGTTTGTAGCCAATAAGTGAGTCAGGGTTGTGATTGACAAGGCAGTAGCTAGAGCCCTTTGCAACTCAGAAAACTTGCTTTTTCTTGCTTTTCTGAAAATCTCACAATTTGAGTAAGTATATAGCTTTCAGTCTTTTTTTCTCTTGTGTGCAGGAGTCTAAGTTTAAATTTTGAAGAGGGCAGTGTTTTGAAAACCTTCCCAATCCAGTACTTGCTTTACTGGGAGTAATTCTAAACCCACATACCCAGAATAAACCCCATTGAATTCAATAAAACTTACTTTTGAGTAGACATGGTTAGGATTGTGCTGTAAATTGATGGGACTTTTGAGTGAACATAGCAAAGAATTGTGTTTGTATTGTATATCTTTCACTTCCCCTCCAATCCTATTTTTAAAGCAATTAGGCAGGGCTTACTTCGTTGTCACTGCTTTTATGTAGGAAACTAATACTGATTTTATTTTTTAAAATGTTCTGCAATTATCAACTGGTTTTGACAATAAACTAATATATGGGGTGTATGTATTTTTACATCTCCAGTATGTCTGTGTATTTATGAGAATGTTTCCAACAACCCTGTGAGGTAGGGTTGCAGTCTGGAAACCAAGGCAGCTCACAATAAGAAATAATTCCCTTTAAAATCCAATAACCATAAAAACAAGTAAAACAGTTGCAAAACAGCTTAAAGTGGCATGATTCTGAATTTTGGGTTGGGTGAATGAATGAAGTTGCTTATCATTTGAGGTTGCAGTTCGGTCCTTGTTTGAGTGAGCCTCACTGAATACATTGGGACTTGTTTCTGAGTAAATAAACATAGGATTGCACTATAAATATCTTTACAGGCTGTGTAAATAATAAACATATTTGTTAGTCATGCTTATATAAATATTTCTTCATACTATGTCCCAATAAGTATCTGATTTCACACTATGATTGTACAATGCTTCCTCTACTTTAAGTGTGCCCATTTTCCTTGGGGTATTCATGGTTCCCCTCTGTTGTTTTTATCCTGAAGCGCAGATTAAGCTGAGAGATGGTGAGTAGCCCATGGCCACCCAGTAAACTTTATAGCTCATTTCCATTTTAAAAAATTAATTAAAACAATTCATATGCAGGCAAAGTTTATTAAGTAGATCCACACAATATGTTTAAAGCACATGCAACTTGCATTTAAAGCACATGAGTTCCCCTAAAGAATCCTGTGAAGTATAGTTGCCCCCTCACAGTAATAGTTCCCACCATCCTTAAACTACAGTTCTCATGATTATGTGGTGTGATTCATGTGCTTCAAATATGTGTTGAATGTGCTTTAAATGAATGGTGTGGATCTGCCCTAGGTATGCTGTGCATTCATTAGTGAATTGAAAAGAACAATTTTAAAAGATTTTTTTTTAAACAGGGGAAGGGTTATAGCTCAGGTAGGGCATATGCCTTGCATGCAAAGGTCCAAAATTCAATTTCTGGAAAGACTATTGTCTGGAATCATGGAGAGCAAATGCTAGTCCATGTCATCGGTACTGAGCTAGATGGCACCAAATGGCCTGAGCGGTATAAGGCAGATTCCTTTGTTCCTAAAAGAGGAAAGAGGCCCAAGCGCCACAGTGACACTAAAATTTATTTATGTATTTTAATTACAACATTTATATGCCACTTTATTGTAAAAAATCTCAAAGCAGTTTACAGAAAGAATTAAAACAATAAAATTATTGGCAAAAACAGTTAAAGACAGATATTTAAAAATATTCAAAATAATAAAACCAACAATGAGTTAAAAGCAGATAAAAAGCATAATAGTTTTTACATGCCTAGGTAGACTTGCCTAAACAAAAAAAATGTTTTTAGCAGGTGCTGAAAAGAGTACAATGAAGGCATCTGCCTAATATCAATAAGCAGGAAGTCCAAAGTGTAGGTACTGCCACACTAATGGATTGCTTTCTTACAAGAGCAGAATAAGTACTAAGAGGCACCCGTAACATGGAAAGTACGCCTTGAACATAGCCTGGTAACAAATCGACAACTAGTGCAGATTTCAGGTATTATGTGCTGAGAGGGTTTCACTCATATCAGCGATTGTGCCACAGCATTCTGCACTAACTGCAGTCCCCGGGTCAGGTTATGGTGCATAGGGACTTCTGTGATCTTGGCTAACTGGCTGCCAGGATTTTTTTAGTTTTTGTTTTTGTTTAGGAATCCTGACTGGTTGAGGGATGCTGAGTTTTCTGCCTTACTCATAGGAATCTTGTTGTGGTTGGTATGGTATTGCATTGAAGAAATCATCATTGTCTTTTCTTTTTCTGTTTGCAGTTCATTTACCTTTATCCTCACTCCCTTTCATCCATAGAAACAACAGTGGTTCCATGCACTCTGCTCAACCCTCTTAAACCAACTGATGATGCATCTTGTTTGTTTCTTGCCCAGCAGTGGTAAAAGAGAATTCGCATTCTGGGCGGCATGGCTGCAATTATTGTTGTTCCCAAGCTGTTGCCTATGAAGGTAGACCAAATCATGTGTGCTTTCTCTCTGTCAATTATACTCACTGGAATTGGGTTGGCTGACAAAGTGAGTTTATAACAGCCCACTGGGGAGACAGAAAAGGGTAGAGAATCTTTTTACTCATTTTTCAGACCTTTTTCTGAAGTGAAGGGTCAAATCTGTAAAGAAATTTGGACGTTAAAAGGTAGGGGCAGGGCATTCCAGGCAGGGGGTTGCCAACCCTACTTGGATATGGATATCTTTGCTTTACCAACAACACAATCCAAACTGTATCTACTCAGAAGTAAGTCCTATTGAATTCTATGGGGCTTAGTCCCTTAATAAGTATGTTTAGAATTGGAGCCCTTTGGGGGCATCCATCTTCACTCCTGAGTGTTCCCATCTAACATGTCCACAACACTAGGCTCCTTTCTTCCTACAATGGCCTTCTGGTGACTGGCATGGCCTGAGGGCACTTAAACCCTTTTTGCCAGAAGCAAGTTGGCTAGATTCAGTATTCCCTGCCCAGGCTCCACCTTTTAGCTAACATTTCTATCTTAATTTCCAGTCAGAGAAATGTTTTTGTATGAATTGTATGCGCCAAGCAACTGTGGTTGATGCTTAATGTATCATGCTTCATGACATCACTCTGGCCTGAGTGAGGGGGGAGGCGGCAGCAGGCGCGAGGGGGGAAGCGGCAGCAGGCACAAGGGGGGGCACACACACACCATCATCACTCACCTCAGCTCTTCACCTCCATTCTGCTTCTGCCTTCTCCTACTTCATCCTTGCCCTCCGGCGCGGTCTGGTTCTCCGCTTCCTCTCTCGTGCCTTCTAACACAGAGCACGAGGGAAGAGCGCCACTGCGCAGAAGCCCAGTGTGAGGCACATGTCTTTCTTGCACCAGTCAGAGGAGCAGAAGACTTCCCCTTCTTCTCCCCCCCACTAACGTCCTAAAGTAACGCCGGAAACGTTACCATTGCTGCTAAAAAGTAAGGAAATTACTAGTCGTTCTATTACTAGCAAAATGTAACTAAGTTACCCACTCGTTACTTAAAAAAGTAATAAATTACAAGTATTTCTAATGAGTTACTTCCAAACTCTGAGAACTATGGACTGAAGTCAGAGACATTATCAGGGAGGAATACAAAAAGATAATACCTCTAGTTAAAAAGAGAGAAATACCTGAATGGATGACTGAAGAACTTCTTAAAATGGTTAAAGAGGAAATGAATACATGACCAATAAAGTAAAAGCACCTTCACTGCTATTTCTTCATCAAGAGCCACATACTGTATATAGGGACCTGGATGTAATTTGTGCCTGTTGGATCTGTTCTTTTGTTGCCATCAGATGATCAGCTTGATTGTATGTACAGAGAGAACTGCAGGACTCCCTTCTCCAACATCCTACTTATTTTACAAAGCAACATGAGGGTACGAAGGCAGCCTTTCCTAATTTTTGTTTTTTAATAAAATATTTTTATTGAGGATTTTTTTCTGGTACAGAAAAAGAAAATGGAGTACAGGCATGGGAGTTACATTATTGTACAATACATGTTTTCCCATTCATCTTACATTAGCTATGTTCTAGGTCAGAGTGTGGGAAGGTAGGAGAGGTTAGGGGTTAGGGAAGATTCGAAGCAAGGAGGTTATATTGAGGCAGGGTTATAAGTGTGTATGGTCCCTATTGGGTGTCTCTAAGTGTGCCTATTAGGTTTGTCCATGTTATGATATGTATTATGGACTGATGTGTGACTAGGATCTAAATAGTTCCTGGTTTGGTGTTAGAATGTTGTGGGTCTTAAGTGTTCATCCTAGTATGTCCCTCCATAAGAAGGGCAGACTTTCCCCATTGTTATTAAGGTATGTTATAAGACAACAATCTTTCACTTTCATACTTTCATACATGGAGCTGCAACCATCAGTTGCTTCAGACGTCTTGTGAAGGCTTATCTTTTTGCTCCGCCTTTCCCTGACCCATAAGATTGGACCCTGCTTTAAGTGTTTGAATCCTCTGAATTTCTGTTTTATATGCTTTTATATTGCTCTTTTACAAGTTTTAGGTTGCGTTTTTGTTTTAATGTTATGTTCATTAAAGCTGCAACCCACTCACCTGGGAGCAAGTCCCACTGAACTAAGTGGGATTTACTTCTGAACAGACTATTTATTTATTTATAGAATTTATACCCTACGCTTTATCACAGATGATCGCAGGATAGATCACAACAATTTAAAACACAATAACCTATAACATACAATAAAGTACAATTAGAACCAGTAGCAGTCGGAGTGATGGAGCTGCAGTGCTCACCTGACAACCCAGGAAGGTGCTCTTTACCAGGAAGGAGAGAGGGAGAGGCAACACTGCAGGGAGTCGGCATGGTGCAAACCTGTGTGTGGAACCAATCCGGCATTCCTTCTGGTAGCTGTCTGCTACTGATTAAACCAATCAACACAATCCAGTGTATAGGATTGCACTGTCAATTATTTTTATCTTGCCTTTCCACTAAAATAGCCTTTAAGGTGGAACCAGTGAAAGATGACACCAATTTAAACTGTATAAAATAGCTATAATAAATAATTTTATTTAATGGCTTAGATAGAGATATAGGAAACCACAATTTGTCATGGTCACAGAACAAGTTTATTTGCATGTTTTTTAAGCGTATTCGTCGCAAACTGAATATATTTTTTACAGTTATGAGTTTCTATTTGTTGATCATATGGCTTATTTGCTGTACTTTGCATTTATGTTGTTTCTCTCCCTTGGCTGAGAATGCATATGCTCTCAAAGCAATAGTATCTCAGTGTTAACTTGCAAGATCCTAATCTGCTGATATCAGCCAGAGTTTATTCCCTGATTTGTGGAGGAATTATTTAACAAGGAATCCTTGTAAGTGTGAACATCATCGTACAGAAAATGACATAACACTTGGGGGAAAATAAGAACTAAGCCAATGTTTCCACACCAGCTTCAAAGCTAAACATACTTCCATATACAGATGCCTTTTATTTCTCATCTGTGGCTTCTGTCCCTCGTAACTGCATCTGTTACCAGAAACATAAGTTTTCTTCCTCCTCCTGATTATATTTTGACTGGAATGTTAAATACAGCAATCCCTCATTACAAAACCCTGTTAACTGTATTTTAAAACAACACATGATTTACAGTCATCACACTTTATATCTATTGCCCTTATCCTGTATAAGAGTAAATGTACTTTTTGTCCCATTTCTGTAAATAATTTATTGATTACTTTATATTTGGGGGGGAAATCAAAGCAATGTATAAAAAAGTCTTTTAGTCAACAATATAACAATACAAAAATATTTTAAACATGAGAATAAGAAGTATGGCTGAGATCTCACCCTTCTGGGAAGGCTTGTCTAAATCAGGAACTACAAATACGGTTGGTACCTGTCTAATTTGTACAGGGAGGCAATTCGATAAGGCAGGTGCTGTGCAGTAGCAGACAGCATACTTTTTTTTTTGCTTTGGTGCCCATTGGCCTTGCTCACTTTGGCTCCACCCCTTTTGCCTCTGGCCAGTCCACCATTGGAATGCAGCCTCCAGAATGTTGGCCAGGATTGAATTCTGCCCTTGATCTAAAGTGGTTTCCACCCCGGGCTAAAACATTTAAAAAGCATGGCAACTTAAATATTAATAAATGTATGAAGAAATGAGCTTTGGCCCAAATACATGTGTCCCACCGTACATTTGGTAAGTCTTTAAGGTGCCTTTTTTTCCTGCTGCAGATGAATATCTGTCCCTCTCGAATTAGTACATTTTCCCCAGGACTTTGGAAATATTAAATGATGATTTGTCTCTATTGGCTGCAAGTAGTCACTTATTTTATGAGGAAGGCCATATGGTCTTCCTCATGTGTCCTATTCTAACACAACAAAACAAGTTGAAATACCTTAAGTATTCTCCATAACCTATAATAATAATAATATGTGAAACACTGTGAACATTCTAAAGTGCTATTAAAATGATGATGGTGATTCAAGTCATTTAGCCTAATTTCTTATTTTTATGGTATTCTCTCTGGAAATGTCAATGCAGGATTACAGAGATTACATTTAGTTATTTCACCAAACTGAGACGGTGGCTTAACTAGTTTCCTTACCTTTTTGTCAATTCTTACTACATGTCAAAGGGTTTCCCTGTAAATCCCTGTCAGCTTTGACAAACTTACCTTGTAGAACTGTGCAGTGAATGTAACAGCAGCATTAAAACTCTTGTCTTGTTCTGAGTAAAATTTATAACATGGCTATTGGAAATCACTTTTTGCTCCAAACTTCTGAAACTCCTGTAATACAGTACTCAGCATGTCAGTGGACTATTTTTCCTCAATAAAGACAAGGTTGGTGAAATGGATTAGACACAGACATTCACATAGCATTGCATAATTCAGGGAGCAGGCCTGGTGTACATGATTTGCATTAATAGCCTGCACAGAGGCAGTTTTTTACAACTCCCTCTCATTAAACTCCATGTGGAGGATTGCAGACTGTCAATCAATTACAGCAATTTCCTTTTCCATATTTATTCCATCACTATCACTGACAGTTACCATTAAGTGACATTAATACAATACAGTAGCATCTTGCTGTTCTCCAGGGCTCTCTTCATGCACAGCATCTTGGGATACTTAATCTTCTAAGAAGGTTAAGAGAGTCTGTTAACAAAGAGGGAGGGATTATGTGACCACTTTCAGTGGCAGAAAGTTGTTTAAGCTTAGAAAAGAAAGGAAGCAATTCTCTTGAGGTGCTTGGGAACTGAGGTTTCTTATGAAATGGAACTTTCACTCCAGTGTTAAACGAACAGGTAGGAAGAACTGGCTATACATGACCTTTCAATATATTTGGTTTAAATGAAATAGAAACAGTTTAGTAGTTCTATTTCTTAGCAGAGTATATATTTCGCAAAAGCGGAATGAGAATTAACCAGCCTTCCTTTCCCTCATACAGACTAGCTGAATAAAAGAACAACAGAGACAGTCTTCTTTGGTAAAAAGTATTAAGAATGTTTACTCACAACCTTTCATATGTTCAGGAAAACATAGGCTTTAGCTTGGAGAGAAAAGACAGAAGTAGGTAGTAGATTTAGATCATGATTGGGATCATCTGGGAGAGAAGCCTGTGGATACTTCTCTCTCCTGTGGTTTAATGGAGAATTCTGCTAATAAGAGAACAACATCTCTTAACAAAGAAGAGGAAGAGAAGAAGGGAATTAATTCCTATAAGTAGGAAGTTACATCACAGTAAATAAGCCTTGAGGTGTCCCCAAATTCTGACTAGAAGGGACATCTCCCTAATATAGGCATGCAAGCTTGCTTATCCCAACACAATATTGGGTTAAGGGATTTGGAGAGGTAGTGAGGAATGGAGTTATTTGGGGCCCTTTAAGGATATCAAAGAAAGTCAGGTATAACATTTCACTAGGTACACTGCACGGTGGTGCCTTTGTCCAGGGGAGGCAGCAGCAGCTTGGGTGGGTGGATGGGAGGTCAGTGTGTGACCTAGGTGTGCTGCATGTATAGGGTTGCCATATTCCAGTTCCACAAATCCGGGCAGGTTAGTTTGCATATTATGCATATTATTTGCATATTATTTGCATATTATGCAAATATTTGCATATTGATATTTGGATTGTCCAGTTGTTTTGTTTTTGTGCCTAGGAATTACCACCAAAAACTGGGGAAAGATGTGAGAAATCTTTTTTTTTTAAGCAACATTTTCAGCCTTGGACTTCCCGGAAGTGAGTGCTCAGCTGGTGATTGTCTCTGAGAGATCTCTGCCTCAGAGGAAGCTTTTTTCAGTTAAAAGCCAGCCAAGAGGAAACTTTGACTGGCTTAAATGTTCTCCCAGGTATTGGAGAACCGATCAGATTTTCCACAGGACTTCGTTGAGCTGTCGGCGGCTGGAATTGATCAGGAAATCCCTGAGATAAGAAGGCATGCAGATCGGCTGAAGACGGAGTCAGGACTTCCATGCAAGCTGTACTGGAAAAAAGCGAAGCGTTTTTTCTTCTTCTTAAAAACGTTCTTAACCAGCGAGCCTACTTCTGTCTAAATCTTATCATTTGGCTTAAATTACTACAATAAAAGGGATTTGTTTACGAATCAGCAATTGAGAAATCTGGGTGAGTCATACTTTTTCTCTTTTAAATATAATTAAGGAAGAAAGAAAATGTAAACAATTTATATTTTTTTTACGACAAAAAGCTGGCCTGAATTTGGAGTTTTAAAGTTTAAAAACGGATGAGAGGTATTTATTATTTGATGGAAATATATTTTGGACTATTTTTCTCCTTGGATTATTTCTTTTTGGACGAATCTGCTGTTCGTATATGTTACTAATCGCTTGGTGTTGTGAACCAGAATTGTTTTGCATTCCTGGACGTAGATAAGAAATGTGCTGGCCGGACCATAATAACAGGCCTGGAATATTAACTCTTCTGTTGGTGGAGGAAAAAAAAAAGAAATAGACTGCATCTAGGTTTTGGAACAGTGGTTAATATCAGAAATTAAAGGCTTCTTATGAGAATGATAACTAGAAAAACAGCTAAGGCTCAGGAGCGAAGAGGTTCAATTGATCCACAGGAAGGGGCTATACCCCCAGATATGTTTCAAAAAATAATGGAAGGGATTAGTGATCTAAAACAGGAAATGAAAACTGAATTGAGAAATATAAAAGACTATATTAAAACACAACTGGATGAGATTAAAGGGACAATTGGGCAAATAAAGGAGGATGCAAAAAATACTAAAGAAAAGGTACAAATCTTGAAGAATAGAACAGATATATTAAATCTGGAATTAGAAAAAAATTTGGACTACATGGCTGTGATTGAGTTGAGAAATAAAGAACATTGTTTGAGATTCCGTGCAATCCCTGAGGAAACAGGTGAAGACATCAGAGATAAAATTGTTAATGCTTTAGTAAAATTTCTGGATTTGAATGAAGATCAGATGAAATTTGAAATAGATAAAGTTTATAGAATTAATTCCAGATATGCAACAATGAAAAAAATTCCAAGAGATGTGCTTGTTCACTTTATAAAGAAGACGACCAGAGATATGGTATTACAACAACATTTTAACAATACCTTTAAAATTGATGGTAAGGAAATACTGGTGATGAAAGAAATTCCTATTAGACTTTTACGAAAGAGAAAAGAATATGCTTTCCTTACAGAAAAACTTAAGCAATGCAAAATTCAATTTAGATGGGATGTTCCAGAAGGAGTGATTTTTACATTCAGACAACAGAAATATCGATTGAATACTGTTCAAAAAGCAAGGGACTTCTTGAGAAAAGCTTCAAAAGACATGGAAGAAGATAAACTCAAAGATATGGATATAATTCCTGGGAAACAAAGTCAACAAGAACATGCAGAGGAGGGGAAGGAAGATGATGGATTAAAGGGAGCATCAGGCGCATTTTAAAATACACACTTAAAGATGGATTACAAATATCTAACTTGGAATATAAATGGAGCCAACACGGCGCAGAAAAGAAAGAAAGTGTTTCATTATTTGAAAAAATTAAAATTGGATATAATTTGTTTACAAGAAACTCATATTAAGAAGAAAGATTCCAAATATTTGATTTGTAAAAATTTGGGTGAAGAATTTATTTTGGCTGGACCAAAAAAAAAATGGAGTTGTTCTTTACATTAACCCACAATTGCTTCCTAAATTGGTATTACTGGATGATAGTGGTAGATTTGTGGGGGTTGAAATTACTTTACAGGGCACAAACATTTTGATAGTGGGTATTTATGCCCCCAATGAAGATAAAACAAGGTTTTACACAGGACTTATGGAAAAATTGTCAGAGTTTTCATATGATCATTGGTGCGTCATGGGTGATTGGAATGGGGTAATCTCACCAAAAATTGATAGACTTTCTGAAAAAAATATTAAAGAGACACAGGGTAAATTACCGAAGATTTGCTTTGAACTGATGGAAAATTTAGAATTGGTGGATACCTGGAGATATATAAATGATAACGCAAAGGAATTTACTTTTTTTCAGAAAGACATAAAACATTCTCGAGGATTGATATGATTTGGATGTCTAAAATTCTAGCGAATGATATTTTTAAAATGGATATATTACCAAAAACTTTTTCGGACCACAATCCTGTGATATTAACTTTAAAAAAAAAAAATCTTGGATTTAGATGGAGACTAAATGAATCTTTATTACAGAATGACAAAGTAGTACAAGAATGTAAGAAGAAATTAAAAGAGTTTTTTGAACATAATTTACATAAAGGAACAAATGAAAATATCGTTTGGGATACAAGTAAGGCATTTATGAGGGGATATTTTATTAAATGTAACTCTGAATTAAAAAAAAAGAAACAACAGAAAATGCAATTAATTTTGGAAGAAATAAAACAAAAAGAGGAAGAATTGAAAAAGAATCCAACTAAAGTTTCTATTGTAAATCAAATTAAAATGTTACAGAATCAAGTATCAATGCTGACAGTTAGAGAAATTGAAAGGAAACTAAATTTTGCTAAACAAAGGACTTTTGAATTTGCAAATAAACCAGGGAAATGGTTAGCATATAAATTAAGAAAAGAACGTCAAAAAAATCTTATATTAAAGATACAAGAAGGAGATGAGATGCTGACAGATAATGTAAAAATCAAAAAGATTTTTCATCAATATTATTCAACATTGTACAAGTGTCAGGAAATCCCATCTGAAAAAATAGAGGAGTATATATCTAAACAGAATTTGCCTAAAATTACAGACTTTCAGAGACAAGCTATTAATGGCCCTATCACGTCAAGAGAGATATTTGAAGCTATAAACAAAATTAAATTAGGAAAGGCGCCAGGACCAGATGGGTTATCTGCAATGTACTATAAATGTTTGGAGGAAGAACTCTTGCTACCTTTACAGTATACAATGAATTCTATTCTGCAAGAGGGAAAGATACCGGATAGTTGGAAAAATGCTAACATAACATTAATACCTAAAGAGGAGCAAGATTTAACTAAAACAAAAAATTATCAGCCAATATCTCTATTGAATAATGACTATAAAATTTTTACAATGATCTTGGCAGAAAGAATGAAAATAATATTGCAACAATTTATCCAGGAAGATCAATCAGGGTTTTTACCTAAAAGACAATTACGTGACGTCAGGAATGTCTTGAATGTGTTGGAATATTTAGAACAACGAAATGATAAACAAGCAGCTTTGATTTTTTTAGATGCTGAAAAAGCATTTGATAATTTGAATTGGAAATTTATGTTTCAGGTTTTGGAGCAAATGGATTTTGGAGACAATTTTATAAAATGGATTAGATCGATTTATACATCTCAGAAGGCTCAGATAATTGTTAACGGAGATTTAACGGATTCATGTGAAATACAAAAGGGTACAAGACAGGGATGTCCATTATCTCCCCTTTTATTTATTCTGGTCTTAGAAGTGCTGCTTAGAGATATAAGGCAAGATAAAAGGATTTCGGGATTAAAGGTAAAAAAAGAAGAATATAAATTGAGAGCATTTGCTGATGATTTGATAATTGTATTAGAAAACCCTTTGGAAGGAATTAATGTATTGATGGACAAATTAAAAGAATTTGGACCGTTAGCAGGATTTAAGATCAACAATCAAAAAACAAAGATGTTGGTGAAAAATTTAACTTTAAGGGAACAGAAAGAGTTAATGGACAAGACAGATTTTACAATAGAGAAAAAGTTGAAATATTTAGGTATCATTATGACAAATAAAAATTCAAAGTTGTTTCATAATAATTATGAAAAATTATGGACAGAGATTAAGAAAGATCTGCTAAGATGGGATAAACTACAATTGTCATTAATGGGTAGAATATCTGTGATAAAAATGAATGTATTACCGAGAATGATGTTTTTGTTTCAAACAATACCTGTAATATCCTCTGATTTACCTTTTAAACAATGGCAAAAAGATATCTCTAAATTTGTATGGCAAGGAAAAAAACCAAGAGTTAAATTTAAACTACTACAAGACGCCAAAGAAAGAGGAGGACTGGGATTACCAAATCTGAGACTTTATTTTGCTGCCTGCTGTCTAGTCTGGATAAAGGAATGGATTTTATTGAGGAATAAAAGACTACTGGATTTGGAGGGCCATAATCTGAAGTGGGGATGGCATGGATATCTATGGTATGACAAAGTAAAAGTAAATGTAGACTTTAATAATCATTTTATAAGACGTCCTCTGTTGAAAATATGGAATAGATATAAACCAAGGTTTTATTCGAAAATACCATTATGTGTCTCAAGTCAAGAAGCGTTCTACAGAAGAGAAATGGCTGGAAAAGAGAAATGGTTAACTTATCAAGAACTATTAGAAAATGTACATGGAGAATATATAATGAAAGAGAGAGAACAACTGACAAAGCAAGGATATAGTTCTCAATGGTTTGCCTCTT
Organism: Rhineura floridana; assembly: GCF_030035675.1. Taxonomy (NCBI): domain Eukaryota; kingdom Metazoa; phylum Chordata; class Lepidosauria; order Squamata; family Rhineuridae; genus Rhineura; species Rhineura floridana. The sequence continues at coordinate 215,621,861 of NC_084480.1, forward strand.
TACAATTGTTAGAAAGATATAAAATGGACAAGAAAATGTATGGGTTTGAAATAAGTAAATCTGATTTTGAAATAGGTTTGTGTACAAATGATGAAAATATAATTGCGAAAATGTATAAACTCTTACTGAAAATGGATATGGAGGAAGAACAAGTAAAAGAGTGTATGGTAAAGTGGGCAAAAAATTTTGGTTATAACATACAAATGGATCAATGGGAAAATATGTGGAAAAAAGGCTTGAGATTTACACTATGCTATAATCTTAAAGAAAATTTCTATAAAATGATGTACCGTTGGTACATGACTCCAGAAAAGTTGTCAAAAATGTATAGTAATGTTTCTAATGTTTGTTGGAAATGTAAACAACAAGAAGGATCATTTTATCATATGTGGTGGCTGTGTAAAAAGGCAAAATCATTTTGGGCACAGATAGGTAGGATGATGCAAAAAATTCTAAAGATAAATATTCAGTCAAAACCAGAATTTTTTTTATTGGGTTTTATGGATAAACAAATAGAAAAGAAATATGGAAGAATAATATTATATATGATTACGGCAGCAAGATTATTATATCCACAAAAGTGGAAAATGGAATCAACACCAACAACGGAAGAATGGTTATTGAAATTAATGGACTTAGTAGAGATGGATAAATTAACATGTTTACTTAGAGAAAAATCGACAGATACATTTCTTAAGGAATGGAAGCCTCTCTTAGACTTTTTGTTGAAAGATCAAAATAAAATGATGATATTGTGATTTGACGATTAACTAAGACAGCCTATGGAGAAAAGTGATTCTGTATAATAATAATAATAATAAATTTAATTTCTTCGTCGCCTATCTGGCCAAAGGCCACTCTAGGCGACTTACAAAATTATTAAAATACAATTAATAAAATACAGTATGTATACATTAAGGGACAGGTTTGATGTATATTATATACTTATAGCTGATCTGCGACAAATCGGAAGTCAACTATTTTATTTTTATTTTTTTGTTGTATTGTTATGTTTTTTGACTTTGTTTTGTTTGTCTTTTGAAAAAATTTTAATAAAAAATTATTTAAAAAAAAAAGCAACATTTTCAGCCTTAAATGCCTAGACTCTAGTTTCCAACACTATGGAGTATTTATTGATTGATTAAGAGAATTTATATCCTGCCCTTTTGCTGTTAAAAACAGAGCTCAGCACAGCTTACAAATATAATAAAAACAATAAAAATACACAATCAATATAAAAACATAATAAAAACACAAAATAGCAACAAACATAAAGTAAGTCAGGGCAGCAGCACGGTTAACCATAACATATACAATATATTTCAGAGATGTGGTGAGTGGAGAAAAACAAGCCAAAATGTTAGGAAAACGAGTCTTTCACACCACATGCTCAGTTCTAAATACTGTTGCAGCAAGTTTTACAAGTTCCTCTAGTATCCCACTGGTGCAGGCACTCAGACATTCAAAGTATCTGTATGTTTCTTAGGTTTTATAAAAGCAGAGCTTTGCTTAACTCAAAATTTCTCAACCACATCTACACAGGTTCCACCTCCATACTCAAAATGAAACTGGGCCTGGAAGTGTGCAACAACCCCACACATACCTTGCTAATTAGATTACCAATGCCAGGATGTCTGTCTTATCGACTACTCTCCTGCTCCCCGGGCATCATGAAAGACCCAGTCCTGGGCTCAGAAAGAAAATAAATATCTGGTCCTCTTCAAAGTATTGATAAGCCTCTTGTTTTAATTGAAATAATAATTATAAATTCTTGTTCTTATCACTAATGGGAGTTAATTATCTTGCATATGCTGCTGTTGCTTCTATGGCTGTAACGGAGTGAGGTTAAAGATAAGTGAAATGCAAATAGGAAAAAAAACCACAGAAGGCAATAACACTTTCCTAAATGTAATACCATACCAACCACAACAAGATTCCTATGAGTAAGTCAGAAAACTAAGCATCTCACAACCAGTCAGGATTCCTAACCAAAAACCAAAAATATGATAAATGAAGAAATATGTATATAAGCATGACTATCAAATATATTTATTATTTACACAAACTGTAAAGATATTGATAGTGCAATCCTAGGTTTATTTATTCAGAAGCAAGTCCCAGCGTATTCAGTGGGGCTTACTCAAACAGGGACAGAACTGCAACCTCAAGTGATAAGCAACTTCATTCATACAACCCAATATTCCGAATCATGCCACTTTACGCTGTTTTGCAACTGTTTATACTTGTTTTTATGGTTATTGGATTTTAAATGGCTTTATTTCTTGTTGTGAGCTGCATTGGTTTCCAACCCTACCTCACAGGGGTGTTGGAAAGACTCCATAAACACACACGCACACACAGCAGATGTATAAATACATACAGCCCATATAATAGTTTATTGTCAAACCAGTTGGTCATTGCAGAAAAATCAGTATTAGTTTTAAAAAAATCAGTATTACTTTCCTACAGAATAAAAACTGTAATACCTAAGTAAGCCCTGCCTATTTGCTTTAAAATTGGACTGGAGACAGAAAGAGTTAGAACACAAACATAATTCTTTTTTACATTCACTCCAAAGTCCCATTGATTTTCAGCACATTCATAACATGTCTACTCAAAGTAAGTCCTATTGAATTAAATGGGATTTACTTTGGGCATATGGGATTAGCATTGCTTTTACAAAAAGCAAGTATTGGGAAGGTTTTCAAAACACTGCCCAAGCTCTGACTCCTGCACACAAGAGGAAAAAAAACTGAAATGTATATACTTACCCAATTTATGAGATTTTCAGATAAACGGGGGTGGAGGGTGTGAAACCACCATTTTGTTTTCTAGACACTGCCTGAGGTCAATGAAACTGAAACACAATCCCTGATTGGCTGCAATGCTGAACGGGCGGGGTTAAAGCTACAAAGTGCTATAGTACAGTACTGTTTAAAGAAAGATTTGACAGTCGAGAGGGGTGGCTGACGTTTTTATGTATATCTCGAGAACCGGACCACCTAGAAACTTAATTTTTTTTTTAAATTAAAGCTGAGAATCCGGGCCACATAGAGAACTAGCCGGGCACCGGGTGGCATGCATAGAATCCGGGTAAAACCCAGCTATCCGGGCAATATGGCAACCCTATGCATGTAGGGTTGCCATATTGCCCTGTTAGCTGGGTTTTACCTGGATTTTTTTCATGCCACCTGGTGCCCGTTTAGCCCCTTAGCTGGCCTAGATTCTCAGCTTTAATTTTTTAAAAAATTAAGTTTCTAGTTGGTCAAGTTCTCGAGATATGCATAAAAACGTCAGCCACCCTTAAATCTTTTTTTAAACTACTGTATAGCACTTCGTAGCTTTAAACCCGCCCATTCAGGATTGCAGCCAATCAGTGAAGTGTTTGGTTGACCTGTGGCAGTGTCTAGTAAACCTCATTGCAAGGCCAGAAAATGGTGGTTTCCCCCCCTGTTTATCTGAAGATCTCATAAATTGGGATATACATTTCAGTTTTTTCCCCTCTTGTGTGTAGGAGTCAGATCCTGGGCAGTGTTTTGAAAACCTTCCCAATACTTGCTTTTGTGGGGGTAAAAGCATTGCTAATCCCATATGTCCAGAGTAAATCCCATTGAATTCAATAGGATTTATTTTTGAGTAGACATGGTTATGAATGTGCTGAAAATCAATGGGACTTTGGAGTGCATGTAAAAAAGAATTGTGTTTGTGTTCTCTTTCTGTCCCCCCCTGCCTCCAGTCCTATTTTAAAGCAAGTAGGCAGGGCTTACTTAGGTATTACAGTTTTTATTCTGTAGGAAACTAATACTGATTTTTTAAAAACTAATACTGATTTTTCTGCAATGACCAACTGGTTTGACAAAAAACTATTATATGGGCTGTATGTATTTATACATCTGCAGTGTGTGTGTGTGTGTGTGTGTGTAGTCTTTCCAACAACCCTGAGAGGTAGGGTTGGAAACCAAGGCAGCTCACAACAAGAAATAAAGCCATTTAAAATCCAATAACCATAAAAACAAGTATAAACAGTTGCAAAACAGCTTAAAGTGGAATGATTCAGAATATTGGGTTGTGTGAATGAAGTTGCTTATCACTTGAGGTTGCAGTTCTATCCCTGTTTGAGTAAGTTCCACTGAATACACTGGGACTTGCTTCTGAATAAATAAACCTAGGATTGCACTATCAATATCTTTACAGTTTGTGTAAATAATAAATATATTTGATAGTCATGCTTATATAAATATTTCTTCATTTATCATATTTTTGGTTTTTGGTTAGGAATCCTGACTGGTTGTGAGATGCTTAGTTTTCTGGCTTACTCATAGGAATCGTTGTGGTTGGTATGGTATTACATTTAGGAAAGTGTTACTGCCTTCTGTGTTTTTTTTCCTATTTGCATTTCACTTATCTTTAACCTCACTCCGTTACAGCCATAGAAGCAACAGCAGCATATGCAAGATAATTAACTCCCATTAGTGATAAGAGCAAGAACTTATAATTATTATTTTAATTAAAACAAGAGGCTTATCAGTACTTTGAAGAAGACCAGATATTTATTTTCTTTCTGTGCCCAGGACTGGGTCTTTCATGATGCCCGGGGAGCAGGAGAGCAGTCGATAAGACAGACATCCTGGCATTGGTAATCTAATTAGCAAGGTATGTGTGGGGTTGTTGCACACTTCCAGGCCCAGTTTCATTTTGAGTATGGAGGTGGAACCTGTGTAGATGTGGTTGATCAAAGGGAGAAGAAATTTTGAGTTAAGCAAAGCTCTGCTTTTATAAAACCTAAGAAACATACAGATACTTTGAATGTCTGAGTGCCTGCACCAGTGGGATACTAGAGGAACTTGTAAAACTTGCTGCAACAGTATTTACAACTGAGCATGTAGTGTGAAAGACTCCTTTTGCTAACATTTTGGCTTCTTGTTTTTCTCCACCCACCACATCTCTGCAATATATTGTGTATGTAATGGTTAACCGTACTGCTGCCCTGACTTACTTTATGTTTGTTGCTATTTTGTGTTTTTATTATGTTTTTATATTGATTGTGTATTTTTATTGTTTTTATTATATTTGTAAGCTGTGCTGAGCTCTGTTTTTAACAGCAGAAGGGCAGGATATAAATCCTCTTAATCAATCAACATTCCATAGTGTTGGAGTCTAGGCATTTAAGGCTGAAAATGTTAAGTTTTTTTAAAAAAAGATTTCTCACATCTTTCCCCAGTTTTTGGTGGTAATTCCTAGGCACAAAAACAAAACAACTGGACAATCCAAATATTAATATGCAAATAATATGCAAATGATTTGCATAATATGCAAATTAGCATGTCCGGATTTGTGGAACTGGAATATGGCAACCCTAGCTGCATGGCAGCAGTGTTGGGGCAACGGCAGTAACAGTGGAGGAACACGCAAGGTAAGCCTGTTGGCGAGGGGAGTGTGGGTGCCTGAGGGGATGGGGGTTTGCAAAGGCAGTGGGGTTGCCTGGGGGGTGGGGGGTTGAGGTGTGGTGGGGGACATTGGGATTGGAGGTTGGGGATTGGCAGGGGTGGTGTTGGCCAGCAGGGCAAGTAGGAGGCACAGCCCCCCTAGTTGTTTAATACATTATATCAACAGTACACTGTAAATACATGAAGATAAGTCATAAACAAAAAGAACAGGTTGTTTCCTCCAAATGTGTAATGCTGTTACTTAAAAAAAACTGGCCCCCAAACCTGAGAAAGCATATTGTATGATATCATCATCATCATAATTTATTATCACCCAAATTTCCCAGGACAGGTTACAACAATTTTAAAATACAACATTAAAAATAATTTTAAAACAACCTAAAATCGTAGTATCATCTTAATAAGATATCGTGGTAGGATGGACGTATGGTGAATTGGTGATATCCAGTTCACTGATAAATAAAGGTATAGTGATCAATAATTTAAGAGTCAATTTCTATATTTAATCAAATTAACTTTTTTCAGCTTTCTTGGAAGCAAAATCCTCAGTCAAATTGTAAAGCAAACCTCTCCCAATTAGGGTTGCCAGGTTCTTGGCCTGAGACTGATCCTGTATCTTTAGGAAAAGAGAAAGTCAGCCAAGTGCAGGTGTTCTTGCAACTCTGTAATGGGAAAAACCACAAGAGGCACATGTTACCAAATTCTTCCAAGCTACACAGCAAGTGGATTGGACTGTGAAAGACCAACCCAAATTGTGTTTGCATTTTGACAACTTTGTAGGGCAGTCCAATATCTCAGAGAGGAGGTCAGGTCTCCTGCTCCCCTGGTGCATTCACTATAGCTGCCCAATTTCCCTGCTTTTTAAAGTTTGGTAGAAATATCTGTGGGCTATAGGTACATTCTTAAACCGCAAGGTTTTTTCCGTATTAGTGAATACAATTCTAAACCCTGCGGAGGCAGCGTACCAACCTTCCTTTCAGTAGGAGCCCAGGGCGGCAAACAAAAGCACTAAAAACACTTTAAAAATTGTAAAAACAGACTTTAAAACACTAGGCTCCTTTCTTCCTACAGAGGCCCTCTGGTGACTGGCCTAGCCTGAAGGCACTTAAACCCTTCTTGCCTAAAGCAAGTAGGCTAGATTGTTTGTGCAATTTTCACATAATTTTTGTTATATCTTATAAATTTCTGATAATATTTTACTTTTATTTTATATTTTGAAGAATTTCATTATTTTTGAAGTAATTCATACATTAGAATTTTTTTATGTATATATGAAATAGATAGACCGTAGAGTTGATTGGAGGTTATGTAATACACACACACACACACACGAGTGAAAATGCACTTAATTTTTAATTCTACAGTCACATCTTAATCTTATTTAGAAAATGTATTCATTTTTCTAGTGAGCTATGGCTGATAAAAAAAAGACCATCTGGAGCTCAGTACCGCAAATGAAAGGCAGAAAAAGCTAAGGAGCAAGCAAAGCAAGAGGGGTTCTTCCTGAAATACCTTTGTACACAGAAAGCAACTGAAGAGCAAGAATATGACTATACTCTTGTTGAAACTAGCACTGAGGGAGCTGAATGTAGTGCTCCTACTACAAATGATATAAACTCTAAGAAGTTTCACAAACTGGAGATATTTCTGGAAAACACACAGAGGAAAAAGAGGATGTCAAGAAAAGTGAGAGTACTGTAAAGTCTGCAAAAGAAGATGGTATTGTGCCTGACTTGAATTACAGTGACCCTGCTAACTGGCCTAACTATTGCAGTGATAATTTGCGACAGCTTATAATACAACATGGACCACAGCAGGTTGTATCACATGATTTCCCCAAAGACTCAAAAGAACAGGTTTTCTCCTATACACTACAACAGGAGACTAGCAAATGGTGAAGAAGTGTGCTGTCAATGGTTGATATATTCAACCTCAAAAGATGTGTTTTTTTGTTTTTGCTGTAAGTTGTTCACCAAACAAAATGGTGCATCAACCCTACAAGAAACAGGTTCAAAAGACTGGAAGAACATTGGTGCAATTCTGTCTTCACATGAGAGGAATACTGACCATTTAGAAAACTATCAGACCTGGAGAGAACTTGAATTGCGCTTATCTAAAGGAAAAACAATTGATGATATTAACCAGCAGAAAATTAGGCAAGAAGAACAATATTGGCAACAAATCTTGGAATGCTTGATTGCTTTGGTCATAGTTCTTGGCATGCAAAACTTGGCATTCTGTGGTACAACTGAAAAGTTGTACAGTGCTAGCAATGGAAATTTTTTGAAGTTTGTAGAATATCTAGACCTTTTTGATCCTATCATGAATGAACATTTGCGAAGAGTTAAAGATCAAGAAACAATGGTTCACTACCTAGGAAAAGATATTCAAAATCAGCTTATACAGCTTCTAGCAGGTGCTATAAAGCAGAAAATTTTAGCACATGCAAACTCAGCCAAATACTACTCAATTATTCTGGGCTGCACCCCTGATGTCAGTCATATTGAACAAATGACAATGATTGTACGTTATGTTGATGTAATCAAACCATCAGATCATGAGATGTCTGAGCCTGATGTTATCGTAAGAGAACATTTCTTGGGATTTGTTCCACTAAAGGAGACTACAGGTGCCTTTATGACAGAAACTCTTCTTGGACAGCTTGAACTAATGGGATTACCGATTGAGAACCTGCGTGGTCAAGGTTATGATAATGGGAGTAACATGAAAGGCAAAGAAAATGGCGTACAAAAGAGAGTCCTGGGCATAAACCCACGTGCCTTTTTTGTGCCCTGCAATGCACACTCTTTAAACTTGGTAGTCAACGATGCCACTAAGTGTTGTCTGGAAGCAACTAGTTTCTTCAGTTTGGTTCAACAGATCTATAATTATTTCTCTGCATCAACTCAGCGTTGGGAAATTCTAACTAGCCATGTATCAGACTTAGGCATAACTGTTAAGCCATTGAGTGAAACAAGATAGGAGAGTCGGATCGATGCTTTGAAACCACTGAGATATCATCTTGGTAGTATATATGATGCTTTAATAGAGATCTTGGATGACACAAGCCTAAAAGGTTTATCTGGAAATACTTCCTGAATTGAAGCTAAGGCCCTTGCTGATGCAATTTGTAAGTTCAAGTTTGTGGTATCCCTTTTTACATGATACAACATCCTTTTTGAAGTCAATCTAACAAGCAAGCTACTACAAAACAAGGAAGCTGATTTAAATTCAGCTACAAGCCAATTGCAAGTGACCAAGAATTACCTTGTGGGCTGCAGGTGTGATGAGGGTTTTCAACAAGTTTTGATAGATGCAGAGCTTGGAAAAGTTACTTTTTTGAACTTCAGCTTCCATCAGGCCAATGCAGTGGCCATGCTGGCTGGGGCTGATGGGAGTTGTAGTTCAAAAAAGTAACTTTTCCAAGCTCTGGATAGATGCTACTGAGATTGCAAAGGAGCTAGAAATACTACCAAACTTTGAGACAGAACAGATTAGAAAAAGGAGAAAGAAACAGCAGTTTGAGAATGAGGCCCAAGAAGAGGCACTGCAAGATCCAAAGCAAAAATTCAAAGTAGTTTTCTACTATGCTGTCTTAGACATGGCCATACAATCTGTGGAAGAGAGATTCCAACAGCTACAACAATATAATTCCCTATTTGGCTTCCTGTATGATATATACAGTATCAACAAAAATTCTACTGAAGATGTGCAAGAATTTGGAAAAATCAACAGAAACAAAGATATTGATGCTGAAGATCTGTGCTGTGAACTTATAGCAATAGCCTGAAGACTTCCAAAGTCTATGCCACCACAAGGAGTACTGCTCTTCATACTACAACAAAAACTCCTGGATAATGTGCCTAATGTTTCTGTTGCTCTAAGGATCCTTCTCACACTTCCAGTGTCAGTGGCAAGTGGTGAACACAGTTTCTCAAAGCTCAAACTTACAAAAACTTACATACGCACAACAATGTTGCAAAAGAGACTAGTTGGCTTGGCAACTATATCAATTGAACATGCCCAAGCATCAGCACTTGACCTGAAGGAATTGGTGACAAAATTTGCAGAGGAAAAGGCACGCAAAGTGAGATTTTGATGTGCCTGAAATTGAAACTTTTAAGAGACTTAAATTTTAACATCACAATTCACAAGATTATTCAAAATGATTTGTGTGCTAAAACACTTTCTTTTGTATTTGAGAAAGTTAATCAAATATTGTTGTATTACTTATCCTTGCAATTTAAAATAAATTTAGCAGTTTCAAGTTTTGTGCTTTTCATTTTTTCTAAAAGACATCTGTTTTTGAAAATTGAAGTTAGCAATTTGGGGTGTGTGTGCAAGTAGTTAGCCTTGCCTAGGGCGCAAAATAGCCTGGCACCAGCACTGTTGGCAGCTGAATCTTATTTTGAGACTGGCAACAGGACAGTGTCCTGCACTGCATCTGAGGTCCACAAGCTTGCTTAGGGGGTGCAGGGCAGACTGTGCATAGCACAGACACACACAGCTCTGTCCATCAACATCCACCACCAGCATCTGCCATCTCATTCTGCCTAATGGGTGGGCCACCCTTGCCTTACAGCCTTATGTATTCCCCAAAAAAGCCTCTCTGGAGATTTTTCAGAACATTGTTGGATGAGGTTCAGGGGGTTGATGGAGGAAGGGAGAATTTTGGCAGGCTGTTCTCATGTCTTTCAAAATCAATAAAGTAGAGGAGCTCAAACAAGAGGCTGTGTTTCCAATCAAGGATAGCTCCTTCTACCTACCATATTTCATCCTCCTGCCCTAGAAGCCTTCATAAGGGACCTGCTGCAGGAAGACTGTTGAGGGGGTTTCTGGCCTAAAGGTTGTTGTTGTAATGGTGGTCACTAAGTATAATGCAATCACCTTTGGGGCTACTTTGGGATATGGTTAATTGATCTGTTGGTAAGTTTTATATGCAGCTGAATTTTCATGTATTTTAAATTAATTCTTAATTGTTGAACTGTTAGTATTATAACATAGTGATGCTGGGTTGTATCCAACAAAGTAGCCCTGTTGGTGCAAGGACTTTGGCCTGTGCAATCGGGCTTCCTCACCTCCTGCTCTCCCTGCATGCTCCCTGCACACCCCAGTCTGCTCCAGCTTCTTGGGGAATCCCCAGAACAGATTTCGGTGGGGGGGGGGATTTGGAGAGATGACAGGGAAATCCTGTTGTGCATGCAGAAGTCCTTGCACTAACAGAATGATTTCATTCATTTTTATTATGTTTCATGATTATTGAACTATTGTATATAGTATATATTTATTTTCTGAAACCACTCTCAGTACAAATGGCTGACTTACAGCATGTCATTTTGAAAGCATTTTTTCACTCTGTTTTACAAATTATTTAAAAATGTGTGGTAAAGGGCTTTTCTAATTTCAGTGCTATTTCATTATCAGTTCAATAACTACAAATGTTAAAAAGTAGAAGATGACAATAAAATTATAAATAGAGAAGAAATAAAAAGTGATAAAATGGTAGGAAAGATTGGAAAGGCAGTGGTATTTTTAAAAACTGGTTTAAAATACATTTTTAATTGTTCTTTTGAAAACAAAGTTAAGGGTCTGTAGTATTTAAAATATAATGGGCTTTCTAGGAGTACTGACAGAATAATGGCCTTCATTTTAATATTCTATTGCAGATTTTCTTATACTTGACCATTTCTGTGCAAGTGAATTATCCTTGTAAAACCAATTTGTTTCCAAATGTCACTATTTCAAAAAAGGAGAGCAAGAATTGCACATGGGATATTAAACTAAATAACTGGAAGAAGAGAGATGAATATCCAGTGCTACAATCATCTCCTTATTTGGCATCTCAATTGGTTGCAATTACAGAATGATTTGGTAACACAGCACAAGCATATTGGCTTTTAGTAGAACAACAGGATGTTGATAGCCCTTTAATATCATTGCTTTGGCTTAAAAAAGAAAAGAAAAAGGAACTGGCCTATACAGCTGGGACAAAGCCCCTTCATAACATCTTTATTAACAGCATGGGATAGTGTAAAATAAATGTCTAAGAGCTGGAGATGCACATTTAAGGTCACTTTGTTGTAATGAAGTGTTTGATGTAAGGAATCTTTTTGGAAACACAAACATCAAAGTAAATGGAGGGATGAATGTTTATGCATCTTTTGCTTTGCAGTTTTCTGTCCTCAGTGCATTGGATTCAGCATACTCTGTGCTCTTCTACCCTTTGCCCCTATAGGAGGTCTTTCAACATATGGCCCTTTAGGCATCCTCTGCCATGCTCCACACAAATTATGGAACTCTCCTCATGAATGGGAAACTGTTACCTTCCTGGAGTGAAGGGGCTAATTCAACGGGTCCAGCTACTTCATGCCACAGCATCAGCCTCTTCTTTCCCAATTCTGTCTAAATTAGTAGTGCGAAGTATGGTAAGAATACTAGTGCTATAAATAAATAAGAAGGGATAATATTCCATAGGTGCAGCAAACAAAATTCTAATTTTTCTATCTTAAGTGTTTGACAGAAATGAAAATGATGGTTTGGTTTAAATTCAGATAAAGCCAGTGTGGTGTTAGAATGGTTAGAGTGGTCCTTGTGGCAGGCTTCCCACAGGCATCTCATTGGCCACTGTGAGAACAGCATACTAGACTAGATGGACCATTGGCCTGATCCAGCATGCTCTTCTTATGTATTGGACTAGGACCTGGAAGACCAAAGTTCAAATCCCCACTCAGACATGAAGCTCATTGGGTGACCTTGGACTAGGAATTGTCTCTTAGACCATCCTGCCTCACAGGGTTGTTTTGAGGATAAAATCGGGAGGGAGACAATCATGTACTCCACCTTGATCTCCTTGAAAGAAAGATATAGATATAGATTAGATATTATTATTGTTGTTGTTGTTGTTATTGATTGAATGGGGGCAGACAAGGCTTGGCCCCTGTATCTTTTGTGATGTTCCCCTTAGCTGCAATTTTTAGAAGGCTACAAGGGAGCCACAAATTGGCTAAAATAGGGCAGAATCAGGGAATGGGGCTTGAGGGCCCTCTATTTCTCCCCCCCCAATAATTTAAGCATTGATAGAATTGACATTTGCAGTGTAAATTTATGATGGTGACATCTGGGTATATAAACTCTGTGGATTATGGCTCTCCAATGAATTTGTCCTAGAGATTTGTCCTAATGTTTTTGTCTGTGGAGCCCTCCCCTTCCTCTCTGGCCTGTTGAGCTAATATAAGGAACCGTTTTTACAATCACAACCTCATCTTTGAATGGTTCTTCAGTGCTTTCTGCCATTGTTGCCCATGGGCTTTCCTTCTCATGTTCTCTGGCATTACTGATTTCTTTGGTGCTTCTTGTATCTCCATTTTCTTCCTCGGCATTTTCCCCATCATCCTTCTTCCTCTTCCTTTGATATATGTCATAGTCCAAGCAGTACTGGTTGCTTGCTAATACTATGCCCTTCTTTGAGAGTCTCTTAAAAGTTATTGCTGCCAAACAGAACGGATGTCTTCTTTTTCCTTCTACAGTGCTTGTCATTTTTGGGCAACAGTTCAGTGATCTCTCCCCTTTTTTGTTCACTGAACTAATTTAAAATCCAAACAATTTTGGCTGTCAAGTTGCCCATTTGTATCTGTTCCTTTGTTTACTCAGCATCCCCTCACCCTCAGATTCTTCCCTGTCACTGTTCGGAGTCTGAGTTATTGGTGCTTTTCCTTACTGCTGGGTTTTAAACTGGTTTGTGTACAATAGTCTTTATCCATTTTTCAAATCTTGTGTTTATTGCCATTTCAGAAATTAAAGCTGTAGTTCTATGCAATCCTGTGCTTAATGAAGAATTTAAGGCTGCAATCCTGTGCCTTAATCCTGGGATTGGAGGTTCTTATTTAATGCTACATAATCATCCTCTTATCTTGATGTGTAAGGGTCTTATTTTGTTGGAACTATTTCATAAACAGATATAAATAAATGAAGGAGGAACAAGAAATACATCTGCAATAAGAATTATTCAGGAACATAGGAAGCTGCCTTAGACTGATCCATCTAGCTCAGTATTGTCCGTGCTGACTGGCAGCAACTCTTCAGGGTTTCAGGCACCCACAGACCTACCTGGAGATGCAGGGGATTATATAGCCATGAGAGTGGCTGTATACTCTAGTCAGCATGGATTTTTCGCATTCCGCAATGTTAAATTGAAAATACCCCCATGCCATTCTGATGCTTCCCATAAGCTCATTTCAAAACAAAACCTTACAAAACTTATAGTCCTGAACTCAGAAATGCTTGCTTAACAACCCTCTACATTTTCATGGCAATACACAAAATAGAGAGAATCGAGAGTTCTAAGTGTAAAAAGAGAGAGAAAATCCAGACCCCTTTTGGACTTCTTTCTGTCAGAGTTCTCATAATTTGCTGAAATTAATTCAAAACCAGCCATGTTCACAGAGTACCTGTAATCCTATTAATGACCTTGTCCCATGCTCTGATCTTCAACTTCTGCAGTTTAAAAGTAAAAAAAAAATGCCTGGCTGAATTTTAATTAATTTAAGAAATTTAGCATTGAACTCAGTGATAAGGCCGGGCATGCTCAGTAAGAACCAACTGTCAGTGTTCTAAAAGCCAGACTCACAGCTGCTTGGCTTCGCTAATTGGGGCCACACCCACATCAGACTTTGATTTCACTTTAGACGGTCATGGCTTCCCCCAAAGAATCCTGGGAAGTGTAGTTTGTGAAGGGTGCTGAGAGGAGACTCCTATTCCCCTGACAGAGGTCCAGTGACCAGAGTGGTTTAACAGTCAGCCGCTCTGATTGAAGCTCTGTGAGGGGAACAGGGCATCTCCTAGTAACTCTCAGCACCCTTCACTAACTACACTTCCCAGGATTCTTGGGGGGAAAGCCATGACTGTCTAAAATGAAATAAAGGTCTGGTGTGGATGTGACCAGGGACAGCTTTGGTTTAAATTTGCGTGGGAGTCTACATGTGCCGGCTGTAGAATAAAAAGGTGGGGGGAAACCCTGAAAAACAGTGAAAGTGTTCACAATGTTTTCTTTTTGGAAAGGAAAGGGGCTTCCCCTCTACCCAGTGCCCACCCATCCAATCTCCTCCCCTCCCCTTCCTGCCCTCCTCCCTCGCCTCCCCTCCCCCAGGTCAGTTTCACCTATCCTAACCATGATTGCACAGGAGTAAATCCCACTGAACTCAAAAGGATGCAAATGATCAAACCTGCCTTCCCCTCCTCCTATCCCCTCCCTCTTTCCTCCCCCTTCCTTCACTCCTCACTTCCCTTCCCCATCCCCTTCCAACCCCCTCTTTCCCCCTTCCCGCTCCCCCCAATGGTCACTTTTACCTAGCCTAAGCATGACTGCATGAGAGTAAATCCCATTGAAGTCAATAAGCATGCAAATGATCAAACCTGCCCTCCCCTCCTCCTCCTCCCTCCCATCACCTCCCTTTTGCCCCTCCCCTCCCCTTCCTATCCCATCCTTCCCCCTCCCCCTCCTTCTGCTCCCCTCTCCCTCCTTCCCTCTACTCTCCCCTCCCCCTACCCCAAGGTCATTTTTACCTATCTCCCCCCCAATGGTCACTTTTACCTAGCCTAAGCATGATTGCTTTTACCCGCTCCCCCCAAATGGTCACTTTTACCTAGCCTAAGCATAATTGCTTGGGAGTAAATCCCACTGAACTCAATAAGCATGCAAATGATCAGACCTGTTTTCCCCCTCCTTCCCCTCTCCTCTCCCTTCTTCCTCTCCTCCCCTCTTCCTTTTTCCTCCTCCCCACTCCAGGCCTCCTCCCCATGGTCAGTTTTGCCTGTCCTAAGCATGATTGCACCCATGCACAACTTTTAAAAATACAGAAGACCTCTTGGTTGCTGAGCCCAGCCTCCAAGAGGTCTTCTGTATCTTTAAAAGTTGTGCAGGGGAAAGGGAGAATTTCACCTTGTGGTTTTTCCCATTACCGTGTTGCAAGAAACCTGCACTTGGCTGAATTGTCTCTTCTCCTAAAGATACAGGATCAGTCTCAGGCCCTGAGCCTGGCAACCCTACACGTTACCCACTTCTACCAAGCTATACAAGAAGTGGATTGGACTGTGAGAGACCAACCCAAATGGTGTTTGCATTTTGACAAATTTGTAGGGCAGTACAATATCTTAGAGAGGAGGTCAGGTCTCCTGCTCCCCTGATGCATTCACTAGAGCAGCCCAATTTCCCTGATTTTTAAAGTTGGATAGAAATATTTATTTATTTATTTAATTATTTGATTTATATCCCACCCTTCCTTCCAGCAGGAGCCCAGGGCAGCAAACAAAAGCATTAAAAACACTTTAAAACATCATAAAAACAGACTTTAAAATACATTAAATACATTAAAACAAAACATTTTGGTTTAAATTTTCGTTTTCCATCCCCAGCACAATACCTAGAAGAGTTAACGCACACAAGTTACAGATTTTTGTTTTCTAGAGTAAGATTTAATTGCCTACCTTCTTCCCTCTTATCAGGTTGCTTCCATGGTATCCCTCTCCAAAACCGTCTATGTATTTGTAAGTTAAATGAAGTCGAAACTATTGGACATGTCCTTTTTGTATGCGAGTTTTATCATGACGCAAGGGCAAAAATTATCCACCCACTAATTTCAAGCTTTACTGACAAACCCACAGGGTGGCTAACACAATATCTTCTAGCAGATAAAGAAAAGGTCATTACTGAGCAAGTTGCAAAATTCTTTTATATAGCCCAGTCTATCCGAAAAACCAAAACAGGTTCCTCCCTTGGATTTTAGAAAACGAACTGTACTAAACTTTGTAAATTGTGTATCATTTTAATTATGTCAAGTTTTACACCTCGGATCTATGATTGTATAATAAAGAACTATAACTAATTGATTTGAAGGCACATAACAACAAAAAGGAGAAAGTGAGGCACGCAATGCACTTTGGTTTCAAACAAGGAAACTGCCAAAGAATATTGTACTCAAGACCCACTAAAATAGAAGAGGCGATTCCCCATTGTATACAGTTACAAGTCTGTAGGGTAAGAGAGCAGAAGGTGCTCAGATGCATGAATGGTTAGCAAACAATGGCATATCTGTATGGAAACTGTAGCAAGAATGGCAAGTACCTGACATCACTTCTTGCATCTACCATGTCTCCTTACAGCATCCAGCATTTTCCTTTGTGTTTATGACTGGACAAGAGCTATTGCTAGCTAAGCTGCCAGAGCTGGTATGATTACTGTGGTTTGTACCTGCCTACCAAAGAGATTCATAACAGGTAGTTAGCAGTGGGAGGAGATATTTTGGTGTACATTTTAGAAGGCTGTTACCAAGACATTGTTGCTATTACTGTTTACAAAGTACTGTCAGTAAGTATACATGGAGCTTGCACAGCCATCACGTGGAAGAACAAGGGGCTACTGCCCTGTGGAGAGTATAGTTTAAATTAATTGGGAATGTTGTAAAGAAAACAATTCAGGTGCTGCTACTCAGAATAAGCTTCTCTTTTTTCCTTCTTTACTCTTCTTCCTTTTCATGCTTGAGGTTAGGTGTTGACTCCTCTGCCAGCAGCTGACCTCATCCATTCCTCAGATGAAAGGGTGAATAAGATGGTACCCATTACACGTTTGCAAGGAATGAAATAAAGGCCTGCAACACTGACACCCTCCCACTAACTTTGCGTTGTAATGGTGGGTTTAATTTCCTCATGAAAGGGAAAAACAAAATGGAAACAGCCGGGTTGTGGATAGTGGGGGCAGTTGAGAAACGGCAGCTGTTGTATTCATGCTTAATCAGGTGTGTCTGGCTTTATGTGGCATCTGTCTGCTACTGTTACGGTGCCACATGTGAAAAGGGACGGAAGGAAGAGAGGCATTCACGTTCAAAGCCTTCAGCATTGACCTCTGTCTCTGTCTCCTCAGGGTTCGAGCACTTGTCTATTCATCTTGCCCTATTAATGTAAGATTGCAATTCTCTTCTATCAAGCCATCGTCGTAACCATCTTGACTGGATGTTGTTCAGATTGCCATAAAATCGTGTTCTTGCCACACTGGTTTCCATTTTGTTTCACAAATGACCTTTAGGAGTATGTTTCAATAAAAGAAATGGGAATTTCCCCACTCCCCTTGCATAAGAACTCAACCACAAAAGGTTTTTAGGGAAGGGTTCCAAAACGAAGAATCCATTCCAACCTAAGTTGATTGTGGAGTGCCAAAGGAATCCCCCAAGAGAGGAATAAGCAGGATCCATACAAGCATATAGCTGGCAGTTTTAACAGTCTGTTTAGTTCACTGCCCTGTTATCCCTTCCACACTTTGATAAAAAATTTCACAGGTAAATTTCCTTTTGATGGTGTACAGTGCAGGAGGTAATAAATTATTTGTTTTAAAAATTGAACTTTCCCAGGATGATGTTGGGTTGTATTTCGCTAAGTCCTATGCAGAGTAGATCCATTGCAATCAGTGAACTAAGTTAGTCATGTCTGTTAACTTCACTGGGTCTACTCAGAGTAGGACTACCATGGAATACCACCCATTGATTTTCTGGATCCATTTCAGTCTGACGTCAGGACCAGTTTGGGGATTGCAATAATTTTAATTGTCCTGGTGAATGACTTGTGCTAGGAGAGTAACAAGGGGGTGGGGTATGTCCCTGTGGATTGTTCTGGACTTCTCAGTGGCATTTCGTATCATTGACCAAAGTATCTCTATAGATTGGGTGTTAGGAACATTAGTTTGCAGCTATTCAGCTCCTGCCTGGCAGCCCGATTCCCAGTGGAGGCTGGTGGAACCTAAACCTGATCGAGCGCCTATGAGGCCATGCGGGCAGAGCCTATGAGGTCCCCATTCTCCTTCCTTGCAAAGAAATAATGGGCACTTAAGCAATGCAGT
The DNA here is from genome assembly GCF_030035675.1 of Rhineura floridana. Lineage (NCBI taxonomy): Eukaryota > Metazoa > Chordata > Lepidosauria > Squamata > Rhineuridae > Rhineura > Rhineura floridana. Next base: position 215,640,191 of record NC_084480.1, read on the forward strand.
TCTACAAATACTTAGCACCTAGAAGTGTCTTATCTTGGTTCAGAAGGGGTCCCTGCAGTCACAGTTGCAGTCTTTGCTTTTTCTCCATCCCACACCCCTCAGACAACTTCATTTTTGCCATGGGAAGTCAGTTTTGTCTTGCTGGACCTGATTGTTGAGGTAAAGTACCAATGCATGTTGCAAGTGACCTGAACTAATGGTGGGGGGCGGAATAGACAGAAAGGCAATCTATTCTCTCCTCTGCTGATTTCTCCTCTAAAGTGTTTGTTGTTTTTGCAGGCTTTGCTCCTCCCTCTCCTCCCTTCTCATCTTGTCTCTGTTCTCAGTTAGTAATGAGAACTAACTCAGTTAGTAATCACCCACCAATAGAACCTCAGTTTTATCGGGATTCAGTCTAAGTTTACTCCTGCTCATCCAATCCCTCACAGCCTCCAGACAATTAGATAGCCTTTCTATCGCCACCAGTGGGGGGGGGGACTTAAATGAGAGGAAAATCTGGGTATCATCTGCGTATTGATGGAATTGCAGTCCAAATCTCCTGGTGATATCTCCCAGTGGCCTTACATAGACATTAAATAATGTCGGGGAGAGGATAGAGCCCTGTGGTACCCCACATGTAAGAGGCCGAGGCTCCGATACCTCCTCTCTCAGTACCACTTACTGGTATCTCCCAGAGAGGAAGGAGTGGAACCACCGTAAAACGGTGCCTCCAATCCCCAGAGTCTCAAGGCGATCTAACAAGATACTGTGGTCAACAGTGTCGAAGGCTGCTGAAAGGTCCAGAACAAGGAGAGTATGCTCCCCTCTATCTAGTGCCCTTCTTTTTTTTTTTTCAATTAATTTTTATTCCAATTTTCAAAACCAAAACAATACAAAAAGAAAACAACACAAATCAATAACTAGTACAATACAAAAAAAAAGAATATATATATATATAAAAGAAAGAATATTGACTTCCGATTTGTCATAGTTCAGCTATAAATCTATAATATATAACAAACCTATCTCTTAATAGATTATAAAATCACCTTCCTCCAGCGGTTATCTTAGTTGGTTTCAAATCTCATTAACATCATATCATTTTAATCTTCCACAAAAAGTCAAAGAGAAGTTTCCAATCCTTGAGATATATGTCAATCAATTTTTTTTCTAAATAAACATGCCAATTAATCCAACTCATCAAATCAAATAAGTCCAGTAATTTTAAATCGCTCTTCTGTCATTATCCATATTGGGTCCATCTTCCATCTTTACGCACCCAAAAATCTTGCTGTCATAGTCATATAATAAAAGTCTGATAGGAATTTCCTCCATCACAGATATTTTCTTGCCATCAAATCCAAACGTATCACTGAAGTATTGTTGCAAAGCCGCATCTCTGTTCCTCTTTTCCACATGATACACTAGTACATCTCTTGAAGGTTTTTCCATTGACACAAAACAGGGATTAATTCTGTTAACTTTCTCCATTTCAAGTTCCATCAAATCCTTCCAGTCCAAGAATTTTCTTGAACCGATAATATCTTTATCTCCAATCTCTTCAATTCCTTCAAGGACAGCGCTGAATTCCAAACTATAATATTTGTCTCCAGGATCCATCACAGCCAGGAAATCCAAATCTTTTTTCATGTCCATAATTAAGCCAATCTCCATAGTTTGAACCTTGCCTTTAATTTCTCTTTCATCCTTTTTTTGTTTTCCAGGTCTATCTTTATTCTCCTTTCTCATAGAATCCTGAGTTTCTTTCAGCTCCTGTCTCATTTCGTGAAATTCAATTCTCCACGCTTGTCTATTATTTCTCAGTTCTTGTTTTATTGAGTTAATCCCATTCATTATTTTCTGAAACATGTCTAGAGATAAAGTCCCTTCTTGTACATCCATGATCTTCTTAATTGTCATTCTTAAAACCAAAGGAACAAAACTCCTTCAATTTTCAATGTCCCAAACAGAGAGCAGCTTATTTCTTTAACCAGTTACAAAGGAGTTAATCTTTCCAGCCAACTAACGTCACACGCTAGACAGCCCTTATCTCTTATCTGCCCAGAAGTGTAAGAACGGCTTTAGTTCACAGCGTCGAAATAGCTAGTAGCAGAGAGAATGAGCAGATTCGTCAAAAAAAAGAAAAAAAAGTAGATAAAAAAAAATAGTCCCAGCCAATAAATCAAAAAGATTTCTTATCTCTTTCAATCAGAAATCTCTCATCCGTTTAATCTTTAGAATGCTATTTTCCATGTCAGCTTTTTGCAATAAAAAAAAGATACGCTATTATTTTCTTCCCCCTTAGTTCCGTGAATAAAAAAAGGAAAGTCTTACCTCACCTAGGTTATCTCAATTGCTGTTACTTTGACAAATCTCTTTAGCTGTATAGATAAGAAAATGATGAATGTAGACAGGAGGATGTTTGCCTGTTAATCCGTATAAAAAAAACGGGTCACTTGTCCAGCTGAGCTAGCATAAAAATCCTCGCTCTGTCTGAGCTGCTGGAAGACAAGACAATTCTGACGAATTCCAGACTCCAACAATCAAAACAAAGCTATGTAGGAAATCTCACGTTTCTTCTTTAACCGGAAGAAATTATTCCCAGTCAGAAAAGAGCCTTCTGACTGAATTTAAACTGGAAAAGTTCCATCCAAGACGTAGCTCGTCTCAGAGGCTGCACAGGCGTAGGGATCCTCCTGGGAAGTCTCTATCTAGTGCCCTTCTCATGTCGTCCACCAGGGCATCCAGGGCTGTTTCTGTCCCATGTCTGGGTCGGAATCCCGATTGAAATGGGTCAAGGTAGTTCACTTCATCTAAGTACGCCTGTAATTGGATAGCCACCACCCGTTTGACCAATTTACCCAGGAATGGCAGATTTGAAACTAGGCGGAAGTTGTTTAAATCCAAGGGGTCTGAGGAGGCCTTTTTCAAAATTGGGGTTATTACTGCCTCTTTAAAGGCAGATGGCAGATGGCCTTCATCAAGAGATGCATTCACCATTGCCTTAATCCACTTGCCAAGTTTGTCTTTACAGCTCATAATAAGCCATGCTGGGCAAGGGTCGAGTATACAAGAAGTTGGTTTAAGTGAGGATAGGGCCCTGGTGATTTCCTCAGAGGAAGGAAGCTGGAAACTATCCCAAGACCCTGAGGGTTCGATGGTCATTTCTGGTTCCATTATTGAGGCTGTGGCAGGGGGAATAGAACTCTTGATGTAATCGATTTTGTCCGCAAAATGTTTTGCAAAGTCATTACAGGAGGCCAAGGCATGTTCTGTCGGGTCTGGCGCAGCTGGCCTCACCAAGCTCTGGACCACCTGAAACAGTCTCCTTGGGCAGCTTTCCGTGGCAGCTATGGAGGCCGCAAAAAACTCCCTTTTTGCTCTCCTCATCGCCATCCGGTAGGCGGCCGCTGCTACTCTACTCTGAGTTCTATCCGCCTCTGCACGTGTCTTTCGCCAATGGCGTTCAAGCTGTCTTACCTCCTGCCGTAAGCCACGCAACCGTGGGGTGTAGCAAGGTGCTGTCCTGCATCTATCTAAAGGGAGGGGGCGTTTCGGGGCCAACCAGTCCACCGCCTCTGTCACCCCTGCATTCCATCTGGACACCAAGATTTCGGCCGATTGGCCATCAATAGCATTTTGAAAATCTCAGAGTTCGCATATGAAGCCATCCGGGTTCAACAGCCGCCTCGGGCGAAAAGTCCTGGTGGGCCCTCCAGTTCTCTGAGGGGGAGGGGACACACGAAGGTTTATTCTGACCAAATAATGGTCCGACCAGGACAGGGGGGCAGTGACCAGCCCCCCGACTTCCAAGTCACTGCCCACCTCTCCTGACAAAAAGACCAGGTCAAGGGCATGACCCGCTGCATGAGTAGGCCCTGTTTGAATAGGTTGTAACTCCCAGGCTGCCATCGAATCCAGAAAGTCTCGGGCCACTCCTGAGAGAGGGGCCTCGGAGTACACATTAAAATCCCCCAGAACTACCAAGTTTGGGGATTGCGCATGTACATCTGAGACCACCTCCCTTAAAAGGTTCAAGCAGCCTGTTTTCCTCAATGCCAATCTTAAACCATATGGAAGAGATGTAATTAATACAGTATAGCCTTAATTCTGAATATTTTGGGTATTCCCCCCACCCGCCCCAACAATACAATAAATAGGAGAAAGTTTTGGAAATTTGGAGATAGGAAATGGTTTATAGTTCCCGAAGTTAAGAGTTTGGCTAAATATAATTGAAACAGGGTTTGAATGTGTATGTTAAGGTTTGTATGACTTCTGTGCAGAGTGACACTGGTGAGTGTGTGGAAAAAAGATACTGGATTTTAAAACTTACAATGTTTTATTACTGATTATGACTATTTAGTCTTATTATTGATCTTAGTAAGCAACTCTGGAAACGTTTAGGGTGAAGAGCTTTATGTTTCTGTCAGATGTGTAGTATGCAGAATTAAAATCTTCCTGGTTCAGGATAGTGGGGTTTGCTTATGTTCTTGAAGCAATGTGTTGTGTTCACAGGTTAGCGAAAATAAAAATAAACTGGAGTCAACAAACCAGAAAGAAACAATCTTTTCTTTAAAAGTGGGGTTGGAATCCCTTTGAATATAAGAGCAGCTGTGCAGAGTCAAGCCAGAGGTCAATCTAGTCCAGTATTGTCCTTCCCATAATGAAAACTAGATGAAGCCCACTAGCTGGGTTTGATGCCAATAATACTTTTCTGCTGTTTGCCTCCTTCAGCATATTAAAAGGTAGACTGCCTCTGAACCTGAAAAAGGAAAGACATTTGACAATTTATTGCTACTAGGGGCTTTGCCCCTTTACACTTGCTTTTACACACCCCAGGGACTCCCACACACACACACACACACCTCCCAAAGAGCTTGCCCTTCCCCCCACCAGGTCATCATGTATTCTCTTCTCCTCCCCCCAACCCCATATGGGTCTCCAAGCATCCTCTTCTCCTCCCCCATCCTCAAACAGTTCACCAACTTCCTCCTTTCCTCCCCTTTAGGCCTTCTGCTAGAATGGAGGTGGCCAGCTAAGCAACACAGGAACAGTAGAGAGTGGCTGGGGCAGCACCTCAGCAACTGTCCTACTCTCCCACCTCTTCCCTCCTCCTGACCTTTTGCTGCTGAGGCTGTTGGTGAGGTGTGGGGCAGCAACAAGAGAGCAGGATGGCTGATGAGGAGCTATCCAGGTTGTTCTAACTTCCGCTGTGGCTTGCTTGGGCCACCTCACTCACCCACCTTTCTTGGCTGCTCACCTCATCCCCGCCTTGCTTACCCATCTGTCCACTGTCCGTACTTGCCTCATGTCCTCACCACACTTGCTCATGCCCACAATGACTCATGCCTACCATACCTCCCCCTACCTTCAGGGAATGCTGCTGTCACACGGCATGATGGCTTAAAAAAATATTACATTTATAGATATGGAATCTTCATGGTCAGAAGCAGTCTCCCACTGAATATGCTGAAGTTGGGGAGACTAACAACAGAACCTCTCAAAGCACACACACCCCTCCACCCCTCTAAGAACTCCCCCACTGGCCAAAATTCTCTCCCCCCAGCAACATCAAGCAATGAACTCACAACACACAGCCTTCCCTCTCTCCAAGCAACCTCCCCACTTGCATTTCAACAGTAGCCTTCACAATTCTCTATTCTCCACCCAACTAAGGAATGAACACACACTTTCTCTCCCCCTTCTCTTACAGCCCCCAGACCTCAAGAAAGAGCCAAGAAGGAAGGCAACAGTCAAGTAAGCAGCCCCTCTCTCGCACATCTGTAAATGGAGTTACTACCATTCCCTCCATCCTCCACTCCCTCTTCAGCCCCCAGAACTCAAGAGCCAAGAAGGAAGGCAACACTCAAGGAAGTCACCCCTCTCTCACACACCTCAAAATGCAGTAGACACCATTCTCTGCACCTACACACCCTTTAGAGCCCCCAAGGCTTCAAGAAAGAGCCAAGAAGGAAGCAACCCTCAAGCAAGCAGCTCCTCTCTCACACCTGTAAATGGAGTAGCCACCAATCTTCCCCCCATACAAATAAAAACAACGGGCTTACCTCCTCATCAAAGGAAGCCTGTAGTTATTTTGTCTCAGCCAGTTCCTCTCCTCTCCCTTCTCATACATACAAAATAAGTAAAATCAACGGATACTGCCACACCCAATCTTTTTAGCTCAGCTGCAAGTATTCTGAAAGTGAGGGAAGGGAAAGACCTGCACCAGCAGACTCAGAAATAGCGGCCAACACCCACAGGAAAAACGATTGGCTGGAGAAGGGTAGTCACAAGCCCCCTTCCATTTATTTTCTGGGTCTTTTGATATGGGAGTGAGCCCCTATGGGGGAGGGGGTAAATGGAGGCCCAGTTTGTTCTCTCACCCTGCCTAACAGCCTTCTCTAATCATGCTTGTTTTTTTCTGTTTCCGTCCCAGGAGATGGAGGTAGAAGCACCTACTTCTACCAGGAAGCCTCTCAGTCTGTGGAAATGTATTCATATTACTGTGGGTGTCAGTACTGGCCTATGGCTTTGGAGGTTTTGGGGGTTCACAATCTTGGGAAGGCTATGCCCCACTTTGACCAACAAAGCAGCCTCATCTACTGATTTCAGAAGTTGGTACTGGTGGGGCTATAACCTGGCAGGGACGCAGTTATAGTATGGTATTCCAAAAGGTTCTATATTGCCTCACATGCTCTTTAATATCCACATAAAACCACTGGGGTTTTTGGATTTAGATGCCATGAATATGCTGATGATGCCTAGCATAAACTTTTCTTTACATCAGACCCATGTGAAGCTATGGATATCCAGAATGGGTGTTGGAGTCAGTAATAGGTTACTAATGGCAAATTAGTCGGCTAATAAAGGATAGCAAATTGAAACCTCAATCCAGATAAGGAAGAATGGGAAGAAAACCAGAAAAATTTGGCCATGCTTCCTGTGGCCGCTTGCTGACCATGCCCTCCTCAGCAGCCTGTTACGACACATGTCTGTTGGGAACCTGAGTGTGTGAACCTGCCACCCACATGTCCCATTGAACACTCCTCCTTGAGAGGAGGGGGATATTTTGCTAGGGATAAAACAAGCTCTTTGCACTGAAGTGTGTCTAAATAGTATCTGTGTATAACCCCAAAAATGCAGGTCCAGACCAGACTAAAGCAAAGCTTTCATTTATTGAGAGAAAAGAGAAGAATAGCATCACAAAATTACTGGGTGTGTGGCAGCATTAGTAATTAATTCCCTAATTCATTCATAACTATAAACTAAGGAGATCAAAGGTCCTTATTGCTATAAGAAATGACAGGTAGCAGATATTACCTATCCTAGGTCCAGGAGTGGGCAGTGGAATACAGCTGAAGTGGTGTGAAGGAGCTCTGGCCCAAAAGCAGGAAGGAATCTGTTTGCCTCAAGGCTTGTGCTGAGACAGACTCCCTTCCTGTTCTGTGGCCTGCAGTCCTACACCGTGTTCCTTGAGAGTGTAATTATACGTGTTGGAGCTCAAATCACCACTGCCTCTCTAAGTCTCAAGCCCCCTCTTAAGTACACTTTCCCTCTTACCAATCAATGTGAAAAAGGAAGGGTCTGGGTATGAGGTGATCTCATGTTGTGTGGGTATTTCTTGTTGACAGAAAAACTCAGGCTACTTTCTAATGCTTTCTTTAAACAATGGGATTGTTCTGCTGGGCATGAGGGAAGCCTGCCAAGGAAGAAGAAAACATTTATTTCAGTGTCTTCTTGTTCCTCTTTGGTTGCCACCAGAATGTCCTTGCTTCTGTCCTCTTTCACAGTACTTCAGGAAGGCACAACAAGTCAGAAAACGGGGTGTGGGGTGAGAATTATAGTCCAGAAACTTCAGGACCTTGCCACCCCTTTGACTCCAAATGAACCAAAGTGGGGATTAGCCGAGCACTCATAACAAGCCTCACCAGGTCTAGCAGCCACCACCCACCACTAGATGAGGTATAGTAAAAAGCTCTTGGAGTAAGATTCAGCACGCTCCAAAGGCACACACCTCAATGCCTTCAAGGTTATATTTCACAAATAAATAAAAAGCACCATATTTCAGCAGCATTTGTTGTGATTATTTTCTCTCATTTTAACACCTCACAACAGCTATAAGAACACAAGACAATCCCACCCCCATTTTTTTTTCATGGAGCGATTTATATTCCTAGTAAATAACTCCACCTAATTATTTATAGCCCTAGTCCTTCATGTGTAGAAATTAAAGAGGTGACCAGAGGTGCAGGTACACCCAAGGAATAATCCCTTGTGACCTGACACATGGGTTGGGGATCTGCAGTTGTGAAATCCTCATGTATGAAATTAAGCAATGCCTGTGTGACAACTAAGAGTTTCTAGTTTTGTGAGTTTCTTATTCTTTGCTGATTGGAGAGTTTCCTTTCTGTCAATTTTTGCTTCATCATGCTGATGAGTATTTCTGAAGTTGCATGATAGCTCTCCCCCTCCCCAGCAACTCCACCTAATGGAAGTTCCTGCTCATAAACCCTGCTGTGTTCTGTGCTATATATATATAATCAACAGCAACCTTGATGCTCAGTTGGCATAGTTAGAAGGGAAACAGGTTAGCGCCAGGATGATGCATTTGGCTGAGGTGATGAACAACTTCTACCTCCATAGCCTATGGAGCACTTCCTTTGCAGCCTAGGCCTGTAATTAAAATGGATGGCAGAATAAACATATGGAAGAGGATAGGAGCGTACCACAATGACCTCTGTATGTCTCTGAAACTGGGAATGGCTCTGGCTAGATGCAGAATTGGATTGAGATGGAAATATATTGTAGCTCTGTCAAAACACCTCATTGTGCCCTGCCAAATTTGGTGCTTTTCTGAGGCTCTGCCATATTATAGTGTGGTAGGCCAGTGTGGCAAACTGAGATTAGGTAGTACACAGAGTAGCCCATACTAATTTTATGTGGGCCTTGAAGCAATAATGAATTCAGGTCATGAGAGGCAGCAGAGAACATGTTAGTCAGTCTTCCACCCAAGTCTGTGGAAGCTCACACGGCATGTTCAGAAGTGGCTGACAGGAATAATGAACAGTAATTAGAGGTGGGTTGTGGTGACACCTCCTACTGGTTGCCTTTCCTGGTGGCTAACAACACTAAAGGCAGCCATAGCCATCAGCTATTTTTGTGACGGTCTTCCTGGAACTGGCTGTTAACATAGTAACATTCTGGGAAGCTCTTGGCTTGTATTCAGTGCTTAAGTTCTAAAGTGAAAGGTACCAGGCCTCAAGCCTGCCTGGAAGTCTCATCCTCTGACCTGGAAGTCCTTTTCGCTCATCAAAGATGCATGGGAACTGTCTCTGTTGACCCAATAGTGGAAATAAAGGCATTATGTGAGTGTTCCCATCCTTGTTATTCTTTCACATTGCAGGACTGAAACCTGGTCTAAACGCTCAAATAATTGATGGTGATTTGATTTCTATCCAGAGCAGTTTACATCAAATAACAAAATACAATTATATTAGGACTGCTTATGTACCCTCCAATTCATAGAATTGCTCTGGAGTACCATATTTCCTTGTCTGCCCCTGCCCAGTTCTCATTAGGTCAATGTGGCTGTTGTCACTGCTTGCATTTCATCTTACTTCTCCAACTTTTGACAATTCCCCAACCTTTGGCAATCTTCCTACCAAGACTGTCCAAGGACAAAGAGAGAGAGGAGCCAAATGCCACAGCTGTGCCTAAGGTGAGCTCCTGGCAAATGGCTGCTGGACAGCCATCTGTTGGGAATGCTTTGATTTGGATTCCTGCATTGAGCAGGGGGTTGGACTCGATGGCCTTGTAGGCCCCTTCCAACTCTACTATTCTATGATTCTATGAATGTTCCATTAACACCCTTTTAGTCCAGGTAAGAACAACTTGGGGCTCTTCCAGATGCAAATAATTGTTGGATCAAAAGCCAGTAGACCAAAGGCCACTTGACACTAACTGTGCTCTGGCCATGAAAGAATACAGCATCTTTTTTTGAAATAGCCTTGAAATGTGTTCTCTTGGAAAGCTGGATATGTCTTCTAGTCATAGAACTGGGAACAGCTGGAGAATGAACTGTTTGGCATAGCACTCTTCTCTTTCTACACTTTCATTATCTGAACTTTTGCAATTTTCTCCAATCTGACTGCAGGAGTAATAACTGACAGCAAGACATACATAAGTTTGTGGTTGCTTATGACATCCATTATAGAGAAATACATATTTTTGTCATGAACAATATTACTTGAGGGTTATATTATAATGAGAAATTAAATATCTAGGATATGATTTAAACCATTTGCTAGTCTGGGCAAGAACATGTTGCCTTTTCCTATTTTAAATTTGTTTCTGGATGCATTCCTGCACATAGTTAAACCCTCACTGAATTCAGTGGGATTTATTTCTAAGTAAACATGCATAGAATATCTTTCAGAGATGGTCCTCACTGCAGTTTTGCAGAAAAGAGCAACCAAAATGATCAGGGGGCTGGAACAACTCTCCTCTGAGGAAAGATTTCAATGTTTAAAGTTTTTCAGTTTAGAAAAAATGTGAATAAGGGGATGATGGCAACATAATTGAGTGTATACAATTATGCATAGTGTGAAGAAAATGGATACCACTCTCATAACACTAGAATCTGGGGTCATCCAGATTCAGGACAAGAAAAAGTACATAGCTAAACTATGGAATTTGCTGCCACAGGATATGGTGATGGCCATAAACTTAGACAGCATTAAAAGAGGCTTAGACAAATGAATGGAGAATAAGGCTATCAATGGCTACTAGCTGTGATGGCTATCTAATACCTTCAGGATCAGAGATAAGTCACAGAGGATGGAACAATAGCAGAAGGTTATTGATCTCATCTCCCGTTGGGGCTTCCTAGACGCCTCTGGTAAGCCACTGCTGGAGACAAGATGCTGGACTAGGTAGGCTTTTAGTCTGATCCAGTAGGGTTCTTTGTGATGTTCCTATATTAGTGTATATATGGTAAGTGCTGGTTGTTTAGAGTATACATGGTAAGTAGTGAAAGAGGAGGGGGAGTGAATAGGCAATAGAATGCTTGATGATTGGCTGAATGTTTAAAATGGCTGACAGTATAAATGAAAGGATGACAGGTAAATCTGGGTGAATGTGAGGTGGTGAATTGTGGAATCTGGGGGGAGAAGAGAAAGAGTGGATTGCTTGGTGGGGTTTAGAGAGTTGTTTACCAGGAGGGAGGTGGAGTTCGGATTAGGATTGAGTAAAACCATATGCTTATGTGCCTTAAGAAGAAATCTTGTTAATCTTGTTAGCTTTGTTATCTGTAATAAATACTTAATTTGGTTTACCAAAGGCCTGATCCTTGGCTGGGGTTTCACAGACCAGAAGGGAGGGTAAGGTAATGACCAAGGCTGAAGGGGAACTGTAACAAATGGTGGCAGCGGTGAAGAGAATAACAATACCAGTATTCAGAGTCTCTGGGAATACTAGTATTGGGACGTTACTGGTGGTTGCCTAGCAGGGGGATCTGTTGAGATATGTGCTAGAGCGGGGAGAGAAATCATAAGAGAGAGCGGTCCGGACTGGTGGAGTCCCTGGTGGTGCCTAGAGACAGGCAGTAACCACGAGCAGGTAGGAACCTGACAGGGAGAGCCAGGGAAGGACGCATCACATTCTTCTTATGGTCATATCTATTTATGTTCCTGCAGTTCAAAGCATGACTTAGGAAAACAGGTAATTTCACTTTTTAAAGAATGCATTTCTTTTGTGAATGCCTTGCTAATCCAGATGAATTAAATTTAAGATAAATTGTCTGTTGCAAGGGCCTATTTACAGTGGTCCAGCCCTCAGGAATAGGCTATTCTACAATCCTAACCTCTGGTTGGCCGCAGTGGGGCTTGATGGAGCTTCACAGCCAGCGCTGCATCCACAACCCTGTCACTCATACTGGCCAGGGTGCCTCAGGAAAAAAGGCTCCTTTGTTGTGCCAGCTCTCAGTCTAGTGCTGTGAAAAGTCACAGATCAGGCCTATTGCTATCATGTGATGGCAGCAAGGCCAGCGCAGGATCCAGTGGATCCTGTGCCATCCAGCCCCTCCCTATCCACAAAACACTTCATTACAGGGGGTTCTACTGGCTACTGCCACCAGGGATATCACCTTTGGTAGCTTCCACCTGCCTGCCATTTGGGTAGGCACACTGGGGTGCCCCTCTCCAGAAAGGCTTTTCCATTGCTGGCAGAGGTCCCCCACTGGCAGCGACTGGCAGGGCTGGGTGGAGCTGGCTACATTTGAACATATTTCATATAGACATCAATTTTGAATGGATACCTATTGGGACATCTGGAGGGCTTATATTAATTTATATGCTTAACTCAAGGTGCATGTACTGATGGGTACTGTATCCATAATGTAAACTGATAGTGGTTTATTGTTATTATTAGTATTAGTATTCATATATTACTTGTTTTTCTTTTTTGTACCTTCAATTTTTTTTAAAAAAATTCTTTGTTTTTCTTTCCTTTCATAGTTAAATTTGCAAATAAAAAAATACTTTTTAAAAAAAGGGCTGGGTGGAAGAAACCCCCACTCCATCCAAAACCCTTCCAGCACAGCAGATCAGCATTTGGATTGCTCTGCCCATGATCAAAGAAGGCAAAACAGAACCAACTAAAATTTAGTTACAGAAGGGCCTGATTGTAACAACATTAGTACATCAGTACATGACCAAACTAGCTCATTGGAGCTGGACTGATTCACAAGGTCAGATCCAACTCATAGGATGAGAGGCTGGTTAAGACATGTGTGTGCCCATCATTTAATAATGGCAGCATCAAATGGTGACTTGCATACATGAATGAATCCCTATGAATCAATCACTTCAAACACAATGCTTTTCAGTGGAAAGAGTTTTTATTTATTTATTTATTACATTTATACCCTCCTTTGTTTTCGTGATAGAAACCCAAGGTGGCTTACATATAGTTCCCAGGCTGTCTCCCATCCAGGCACTGACCAGACCTGACCCTGCTTAGCTTCAGCAGGGTGCTGGCCTCATGTGCCTTCAGACCATAGCCTGGGACATTCAAGCATTCATCTGTGAATCATCAAATTGCAAGTCCTCTTGAGTACAAGTTTCCTGTAGACAAGTAGTAATGAGGTGAGTAATCAACTGATGAGAAATCAAGCATCACGCATGCATGTGTGAACCAGCCCTCCCACTCTGGATCAGACAGAAGTTTGGGAGTGAGCCAGGGGTGTATGAAAGATTGACAAGACAAGGCAGAGGAGGATGGCTCTGTGCTATGTATTCCAACACATACTGCATGAGGGAGAGTGATAAAGCTCACCACTTGTAATTCAGATTCTCCCAGGGTAGGTCCCATGCAAAAAGTTATGCATATTGGAGCAAAAACTCTTAAATTCACATATATGCTCATCTGGTCTGAACTGGTGGTAACTGACCAGGAACGAGATGTTGGGGTCATATCTTGATGAAGATATCGACCCAGTGTGTGGCAGCTGTGAAAAAGGCAAATTCCATGCTAGGGATCATTAGGAAAGGTATTGAAAATAAGACTGCAAATATCATAATGCCGTTGTATAAATCTATGGTGTGGCTGCATTTGGAATCCTGTGTACTGTTCTGGTCACAGTTCTGGATCAGGCTATTTTCAGCTGAAACTGGAATGTTGCAGTGATGATTTTTAAAAAGCACTGAGGGGAAAAAATTGAAATAATAAACTTGCCAGGCATTTGAAAAAAAAAAAAAAACCCCAAATGGGCAGCCCACCTCAGACATGCGAGGGAGAGTTAAACAGAAAATGGAAATCAAGATTAAATCCAAAGGCTTGGTGCCAGAATGAAAGGAGAAGAGCAGAGCTCACTCCAGCACCAAAAATCATAATCCTGTACACAGACACATACTCTAGGTTTGTTTGAACCCACCCCAAAAGAGGTCATAAGACAGTGGTTGCCAACATGGTGCCCATGGACTCACATATAGCTTGCAGAGGCTGGTGCCCACAGGATCCCCTCCCCTTGCTGAAATCAGGCTTGAAAGAAATACTATATTGTAGCATATAGAATGGGTTGTGGTGGGTATTGTGACAATTTCTCTGGCTTGCAAATGTGCCCATGGGCCAGAAAGGGTTGACAGCCACTGTCATAGGAACATATGTTTTTATGTTCTGGTGCAGGCTGATATATACAGAATTGGCAGATGGTGGCCATGTCTCCTCTCCCCACTTATGGTGACTGGATCATCTGACTCATTACTGCAAGCACAAGGATGTTCTGTTTTTGCATCCCACGACTCCACCCACACTTTTACAAGGCTTGTGGCAGCATGCAAAATCACAGCTACTCATCACAGTGAATGTGTTACATGCAATCCCAATCCCAAGGCAGTTGGATCTTTCTTGTGTCTTGGTTAACTAGGGGATGACAAAAAGACAGTCTGCTGCGGGGGGAGGGGTTGGTTATACAAATTTAGACAGGGAGAGAAGTTAGAATCTATATTCAAGGATCTAAACTGAACAGTTCTTTTAAGAAATGCCACAGGGTCATAGATATTGGCTGTGAACTTCAGGAGGTGCAGGGGAAGTCAGCTGACTTTGGGAAATGGTAGAAAATGAGAACCACATGAGCACAGCAGGGTGACTGCTTTTATATAGCATGTTCCAGAGTAGAAGGACATCAACATAGAATCTTTTTTGTGATGAAAAGGCAGGACTTGGTCTTGGGATTTATTCACAGCTGCAGGAGACCCCACTGCAAAGGCCCATATGGGTGTGGTATGGTCCCACTGAACTGAGAACTCAAAGTCTGATTGCCAGCTGTACTTTTCGTGTTGAGGAAAATGGCTTGGGCTAAAGTCTTGAATGTAAGTTTAATGGCATGAGTGTGCACTGAGTGCAAAGGGGTGTGTTCCCAAGGAAATGTGCACAATTCTACAGCCTTGGTAGGGACCTCATGACATTCTCCTCTATCACCCATCTCTGATAGGAAGCAGTAAAGGAAGAAGCATAGAAAGAGTTATAAACTGCCTTATACTGAATCAGACTATTGGTCCATCTAGCTCAGTATTGTCAACATTGACTGGCAGGTGTTCTGTAGGGTTTGAGCAGGAGTCTCTCTCAGCTTTACCTGGAGGTGCTGGGGACTGAACCTGAGACCTAATGCTCTAAGCTGTCACACTTCCTCTATTGCTGATCTGCTAGGATAGTTCTTCCCATGAGGGTTTCCCAGCTGCTGTTTTCCAAAGGGAGCTTGGATAGTTATCATGTGGATAGGAGCCTCGACTGTGGCTACCTTGAGACTGTGTGACATCAGCTGTGAGTCTGCTATGAGTATTCTCCCACAGTAGATGCACAGTCTTCTCACCTGGATCAGGATCAGGTAGAACCTATTTTCAGCTGAAACTGGAATATTGCAGTGCTGATTTTTAAAAAGCCTTGAGGGGAAAAAAAACATTTGAAATTATGAACATGCCAGGCACTTGAAGACAAACAAACCCCAAATGGGCAGCCCACCTCAGGCAGGTAAGGAACAGTTAAACAGAAAATGGGAATCAAGATTCGATCTAAATGCTGTGTGCCAGAATGAAAGCAGAACAGCAGCACCAAAAATCCTACTCCTGTCCACAGGCACACACTGTAGGTTTGTTTGAAGTAGGGATGTGCTCAGATTTTGCAAAATTCAAATCTGATGCCGGATTTCCTATTTATTCACTCTTTTTTTTGGTCCTTGTGGATTGGTTTTTTTACTAGTGGTTTTCTGCAGCTGAAGGGTTTTTTTGTTTTTTTTTAAAAAAACTTTAAAATATTGATATTAATATCAATAATTTCCTCAAAATATTAACATTAATATTGATATTTAAAATTTTGATTTTTTAAAAATCTATGAAAATTGATATTTCAAAATATCAATATTAATATCAATATTTTTGCAGGGGCCAAAA
This sequence comes from Rhineura floridana, assembly GCF_030035675.1. Classification (NCBI taxonomy): domain Eukaryota; kingdom Metazoa; phylum Chordata; class Lepidosauria; order Squamata; family Rhineuridae; genus Rhineura; species Rhineura floridana. Next base: position 215,656,114 of record NC_084480.1, read on the forward strand.
AAATATTTATAGCAAATAGCGAATATTGATCGCTAACGAAGCAGTACCGAAAGGAAGTCTGATGGAGCAAAAATAGAACCAGCACTGAAATGCAGATCCCATCCCTAGTTTGAACCCCATCCCCAGTGAAGTCATGAAGACAGGGGTTGCCAACATGGTACCCATAGGCTCACTTATAGCTGCAGAGGGCTCCCCTTGTGCCCACAGGGTTCCTTCCCCTTGCTGAAATTAGGCTTGAAATAAATATTCTATTGTAGCATATAGGATAGGTTGTGGTGTGTGTGACAATTTCTTTGGCTTGCAAATTGTCCATGGGCTCGAAAGGTTTGACACCCTCTGTCATAAGAACATAAGAAGAGCCCTGCTGGATCCAACCAGCATGCTGTTCTCACAATCAGATGCTTATGGACAGCTCACAAGAAGCTCATCCTCCTTGCAACTGAATGAGGCAGAGTCTCCCCTTCCCACTATGAGACCACAATCTATTTCCTTTATGCCTTTGTCATCGTGGTTCAGCTTCCCTGTTTTGATAAATGTGATCTATTTAGTTTGGTGACATATGTAGGGCTATACATTTTAAAAAATGTGAACAGTTGTGTATTTTACAGTATTTATGCCTATGAATTAAAAGGCTCATTGTCCTAAAACCAGAAACTGAAATGTAGGAGAACAGTCTTGTGGCATTGGTTGGATTTCAGGGAGACCCAAGAGCCTGCTAAAACTTTTGTTTGACTTAACAGTGGTGTATACTGCTATGGAAATTTAGCTACTTAATTTGAAAAACATGAACTGTGTGTGCAGTTCTCCATCTTATTTGGCACATTTCTGTTGCTCCCATCAGAAATCTTGTCAGAGAAGTAAAAAAATACATTAGTAAACAAATGTCCAGATAATGTAAAAATTGAAATATGTGTCTGTATTTTGTTTTTCTGGCAGTGAGGAATGGAACCAGAATGTCAAAGAACCACAAGGGAGGTTACTCTCATGCAATTTCTTGCCAAGCTCTAAGTGGAAATGCTGGCCGTTTTATGAGAAAGAACTCTCTCTGGATAGGAGTTCAGGCCAAAGTTGCAGACTACACAGTTCTCATGTATTTCAAACAGCTACACACTTAAAGGCTACTTTTAAGAAAACCCAACCTAGTGCATTTTCTGTTTTCTGCCCCATGTTCTTCTGTTGTGCCCCATTCCAATTAAGTTTTGCAGTCTATAGGTTCCAGTGCACACATGGAACACCCCTATGCCCCAAAAGCCTTATCCTTCATTTCAGTAGAGGATGGGCAGCTATGCACATTTCCATTTGGACACACACAGGAAGTCCACATGTTTGAGAGCTCTGTAAACTAGAGTGAGGCCTTCTGCTACAATCTTGCACATAGGTCCATGTGCTTGCCTCCAATTCTTGGAGCTTTCTTGGACTGTATGTATTTTTCTTTCTTTCTAGAATTTGGCAGAGATTCAGTTCACACAATCTTAAGACTAAGCATTCTGTGGCTAGAATAGTATATGCAGCTTAGAAAATTTGTCATAAATGTATGATTTGTGCGCTTCATCTTAGTGCTATTTATTTTCCCTCCTTGGACCACTGCGCACAGCTGGGAGTTATTGTTTGGTGAGGGTGTTCTGAATTCTCTGATAGCAAATCACGGTCTGCTCACAGTTCCCAAGGGGCCCAGTGAAGGGGGGAATACAACTCCTTGGACTCTCAGGTAACTGTGATTTAAGTGGGAAATCCCCTCCTCACACACACACACACACACACACACAAAATGATGAACAGCTGTATTGGGGGAGGAACGACCAGTGTCGTCATCTTCTGATTTTTTTTGAGAGAAACTCTTTTTTAAGGGATGCTATCTTGACAGTTAAGTCAAGGCAGTAGAGTTGCTCAAACCCACTTTAAAAATGATATTGTTGAAGTGGGTTTAAGCAGCCCCATTGCCTTAATTGTCAAGACAGCTTCCTTTGAAAAACATTTATATTGAAACATCTTGGGAATAATGGCTAAGCCAGCTGAAGTCTGTTTCTGTGGCTAGGGTCTAAGAAGTCTTGCTGCAGAAAAAAATAAATAGTTCTTGTTGGAAAATTTAAGCTGCACTAATGCAATGTTGATTATGTAAAACGTATTGTAGTTATCTATTGTACATAATACAAGAATGAGTTTACATTTCTCTAGACCACATGGTGCCCTTCAGAGGTTGTTGGATTACACCTTCCATTATTTATTTTATCTATTTATTTATTAAATTTATTAGTCGTCCATCTGGCTGGCTGTCCAGCCACTCTGGGCAACGTACAAAATAAAAACAAACAAATACATTAAAACATTAAAAATCTCAACAATAATAATAAAACCTAACCCACCCCAAAAGCCTGCCTGAAGAGCCAGGTCTTCAAGGCCCGGCGGAAGCTCATCATGGAGGGGGCATGGCTAATGATCAGGGATGATGGAAACTGGAGTCCAACAACACTGAAGGCGCCATGTTAGCTGTCCCTGCTCTAGACAGAGTGCTTAGGCGTATGTGGGTTTTACTGAAAATCCCATCTCCTAACTGGCTGATCCTTCTGTCTCAGGAGTGAGAAACCTTTGAACCCTGAGGACAATCTTCTGGGGGCCGAATGCCAGTGGTGGGCAGGGCCAGAAGCATAAAGGGAGTGGGGCCAGAGGCAAGAAAGACATCTCTTATTTTTGTACAGCTGATCAAGCATCAATGGTCTCTACATACACTCTTCATTCAGAAAAGAGGCATTATCACAGTTCGAGGACACATTCCAGCCAGATAAAAACATTCAAGGAGTTTGTGGCCAGGGAGGGTATGTGTGGCCTGGAGAGATACCTAAGGGCCAGATAAGAGGTCTGGAGAGCCACACTCATCCCTCGGATTGAGGTTCCCCACCTATGTTCTATCCACTCAGTGTCCAGACAATTACAGAAGGGTTCTGATGCATTGCAATTTTAACATCCTATAAAATCAGTCGTAATACATGTCCTCCTTTTTTGTTTCCTTTAGTACATAACATCATTTAGTAATGAAAGGAGGGATTTGTTAGAAGATATAAATAAGAACAGATGCTTTTGGTGGAGCAGTGGCTTTAATGATCATCATACCATGTATTAAATGTAATTATAATGTGTTATTCCCTATAGACTCATATGTTTTGCTCAAGAGACTTATTCAAATGTGGTGGCTATGCATGCTTCTGCTGTCAGTCTGGTTCTTGATTGCACTGTTCTGAAGCCACATTTATATATCCTTTTAAGGAACTGTGTATTACTTGCAAAGTTTGCTCTAGTGTGTATCTACCTACCTACCTACCTATCTATCTGTCATCATCATCATCATCATTCCCAGATTGTAGTTATTGGCAAGATACTGCTTAACTGTGTCCTATATGAACCTGCTGGTTACAAAGACCTTTGGAGATCTTATCTGAAGTGCCCCATCTGTAGCAGTTAGGTGGGCAGCAACTTGAAACAGGGCCTTTTCGCCCTTTCCCCTTGGCACCCAGCTATGGAACAGGTTCTCCAAAAAGTATTTGCCTGGTAATTACCCTGTTAAGCTTTAGGCAACAGGCCAGAACTGTTGCCTGGGCTTTAATGAAAACTAACTGACTTGAGTGCTGCTTTGAAACATTGGGCTCGTTCACATGGAGTTTTAGTGTGAATCTGGTGCTAATTGCAGACTGGTTCAGTTTGCAGTGTTTACATGATGTTTTAGGCAAGGTGAATGTAAATTGCTGCTTTTACCTTTTAATCCACAGCAAATCAATCCAATTTTAATCCGAAAAGGGAAGGAAAAATCTTCTGTCCTTCATATCTCTAGGGGCTTGCAGATGCTTAGTTCTGACGCTTTTGTGAGTCCACGTCCGCTCCCTCCTCCTCCCTTTGTTCATGTCATTTCCTACTGACTCCCGTTCTGCGAGCCTGCTGCAAATGGTGCTTTTTTTCCTATCCCCCTACCTTGTGCAAAAAGCATAACACTGTTCAAACAAATATTTGTATTTCTGTTGGATTCTGAAAATACAAACAATGGCACCTGAGGATTTTTCTTTTTTTTAATGAAACTTACTCTGGAACAAACTGAGCATGCTCGGTTTCCAAGGTAACCAGAGGAAGTGATTGTTTGACCTTAAGAGGGCATGGTCATTAGGAAGCTGCACAACTGACCCTTTCCCTTCAGTGTAAATGCAAAACAGTGGATTGAGGGCTCATATAAGGTAAGAAATGTGAACCGTTAAACTCTGTCACAATGAGAAAAGCTTTGTCTTTAAAACGGAGTTCAGCTCCCATGTGAATGAGCCCATAATTGCTGTGGTGTATTTATTGTTTTCTTCATTTTACAGTGCATTTTATTGATGATGTATTTTAAATGTTGGCTGTGGGTTTTTTTGGAAGGTCCCTTGTAGTTTGTTTCAACTTAATAGAAATGTTTTCAATATATAAAATTAGAAACAGAATCGCATTATTCCTATGTTTCCACAAAGTATCCAATATGTAGATGTTTACTCGGCCTTGAGTCGCTTGTAAAATATTTCTCTGAATGTGTCCTTGAAACCTATATCATACATAACTCCCCCCCATTTTTTTGAGGAAGCTTCATTCTAGATAAGCAAGCTCCTCTCACTTCTAACATGAACTATGAGAGGTGGGTCAAGTCAGCTGAGAGATACATTTGGCCTATGTTGTTCAATCCCTCTGCTTGCTTGTGTTCCTTTTTATTCCTTTTTATGCTGTTATGGCTGCCTAGTGGGTAAGTGTGCTAGTAGGATACAGGGCTGGGGAAAAAGCAAAGGCATTGAAGATTAAATCCTGACAAGACAGAGGTGCTCCTTGTCAGTCGGAGGGCGGATCGGGGAATAGGGATCCAACTTGTGCTGGATGGGGTTACACTCCCCCTGAAATCACAGGTCCGCAGCTTGGGAGTACTCCTGGACTCGGCTTTGAGCCTGGAGGCACAGGCCTCTGCTGTCGCAGGGAGTGCTTTTGCTCAATTAAGATTGATACGCCAGCTGCGCCCGTTCCTTGATTTGTCAGACTTGACTATGGTGACACATGCACTAGTTACATCCCGATTAGACTACTGTAACGTGCTCTACGTGGGGCTGCCCTTGAAGACTGCTCGGAAACTTAAATTGGTACAAAGAGCTGCAGCCAGAATGTTAACTGGTGCTGGACTTAGAGAACGTACAACCCCTCTATTGTACCAGCTCCACTGGCTGCCAATTTGTTTCCGGGCACAATTCAAAGTGCTGGCTTTGACCTATGAAGCCCTATACGGCTTAGGTCCAGGCTATCTGTTAGATCGTATCTCCCCTTATGAACCTGCTCGGCCTTTGAGATCATCTGGTGAGACTCTTCTTTCTATTCCATCTTCTTCGCAAGTTTTTCTTGCACAGACACAGCATAGGGCCTTCTCAGTGAATGCCCCTAGATTATGGAACTCTCTCCCCAATGAGGTTCGTACGGCTCCCTCGTTATCGTCTTTTCGTACCCAGTTGAAGACTGTTTTGTTTAGACGGGCTTTTAATTAATAATGTTTATCATTTTTAATCTATTCAGGATTTAATGTACTTTTAACTGTTTAATTGTATTCTTCTTTGATTTAATTGTTTTGGTTTTTAGTCTAATTATGTTTTAATTGTAAGCCGCCCTGAGTCTTTTGAGAAAGGGCGGGGTATAAATATTTTAAATAAATAAATAATAAATAATAAGATCTCTAGCAGATTTGATTGCTGTGTTGAGGAGATCAGCAGCATGTAGCAGCAATGCCAATTTCTTTTGAACGTATTAGAAAGTGGAAGATCCTTAGGATTATCATCTTCTCATCAAGAAGTCAAACATAAGTCCACACATTTGTGATTTGAAATGGCTGTATTGTGGTTTCATATTCTCTCTCTCTCTCTCTCTCTCTCTCTCTCTCTCTCTCTCTCTCTCTCTCCCCTTTTGTCAATTCTCTCATTTTAGTGCTGGGCTAAGGTTGGACTCAAGAGGGTTTCTAGTAGATAAATTTAATTTGAAGGAGATACCAAATGTGACCTGTTTAATCAAAGGTGGTGGCAAAAACAAGCCCCCCCCAGTAAATCCCCGACAACCATATGTTCTGAACAAAATGATTGTCATCTTTCTTGGAATACAAGTTGTTCATATGACCCAGGGGATTTAATGTGAAGAGTACTGAAAATGGTCAAACTTCATAAGCTTTTGTGCAGTTTGGGAAAATGCTTCATTCCACAGAGGTTGCTAGGAGGCCATATTATTCTGGAACCCCTTTAGAATTTTGGGATTGGGAAACTAACCATCCATGCCTGAGTGATTGACATCAGTGCTGTGGGAAACTGGAAGTGACTCTTCCCTGTCACTTGAGGCTCATGTAGCCTCTGTGGCACGGAATGCGTTCTACCAACTTCGATTGGTAGCCCAGCTACGTCCCTACCTGAGTAAGGAGGATCTTACATCAGTAGTACATGCTCTGGTAACCTCATGTTTGGATTACTGTAATGCGCTGTACGTAGGGCTACCTCTGAAGATGGTTCGGAAGCTACAGCTAGTGCAAAATGCGGCGGCCAGACTGCTAACAAGAACGAAGTGGTCTGACCATATAACACCTATTTTGGCCCGCTTGCACTGGTTTCCAATACGCTTCCGGGCCAAATTCAAAGTGTTGGTATTAACCTATAAAGCCTTATACGGCGCGGGACCTCAATATCTGTCGGAACGCCTCTCCCGCTATGAACCGGCTTGTACACTACGGTCTGCTATGAAGGCCCTCCTCCGGGTCCCGACTCATAGGGAGGCCCGGAGGGCAGTGACAAGATCAAGGGCCTTCTCAGTGGTGGCCCCCAAACTATGGAATAGTCTCCCCAAGGAGGTTTGCCTGGCGCCGACACTATCATCCTTTCGGCGCCAGGTTAAAACCTTTCTCTACTCCGAGGTATTTTAATTTTTTGTTAATGATTGTAATGTTTGTAATTTGATTTTAGCCTTTGCTGTTTTTAGATTGTGAAATCTGATTTTAGACTGATGTTTTGTATTATATTGTATTTTATTGTATCTATGTTCACCGCCCAGAGAGCTATTGCTAGTCGGGCGGTATATAAGTTTTAAAAATAAATAAATAAATAAATAAGTGCTATTCTGGCTCTGTCTTTGATGGAGCTGTGTGAGGCAAGTGGAGCCTGATTTCAAGTAAATCTTGCACATCTGTGAAAGAGATTGGGATTAGTTGGAAACAAGGTTAGATAGGCAGAATAACCAATTAAACAATAATTCATCGCACATACAGAACTAGTGTAACTTTTTGGTTAAGAGCATGGGCTAGGAGGTAGAAATCTCTGGTCTGAATCTCAGCTACTGTATTTTAGTATTGGCCCTTCATCTGTAGTATGGATATAATTATAATAATAACACCACCTAATCTTATAGGTTGTTTGTAAAGGTTATTGATAATATATGGGAAGGACTTTTTCCAAACAACAACCCATCCAAGCAGTTTATGCTGGTGTTAAATTTCCCACTAGTCGAAGGGTATGCTATGCCAGCAAAATTATCCTGCCTATAGCATTGTGTTCTGCTCAAATATGCTCACTCAAATAGCAACACTTGCAAAATCTACTTCCTTTTCATAGGCCCTTTAAAAATACCCGTAGAGATTTAGACTGTAGTCCTGTACACTAGCTGTGGCTAACCCTGTTCAGCCACATTAATGGTCAGTCACACCTCTGAGGACCACATGCCAGTGTGGCTGAGCAGTCATATATAAGATTGCACTATTGGGCTGCAATCCTACACCCACTTACTTGGGAGTTAGTCCCACTGAAACCAGTGGGGCTTAACAACGATAAATAGTAAGTGAATAGGACAGTACTTGCTCCATGCAGCCAGCAATAAATATTGTTACAAAATATATTCACAAAATACTAATCTTCGAGGATAAATACATTGATTTAGAAGCCACAACTATGGCTTTCGCAGCTTGAAACGGCATTTAGAGAGTAGGAACAGTTAATAATACATTAAACTAATCCACCCAAGCGTTGCCTGGGCCATAAGCTTAGTTACTAGTACAGATATAGACGGGAAGCAAATGAGGTAGGCATTCGCCTAATATGGAATTGTCAGGCAGAGTCTTAGAAACCCAGTTTCACCATAGGAAGAGCGAAAAAACCAGGAAGGGAGACAAGTTAAATGCAAAGTAGTAGTCTTCACATCTCCCGAGAGTCAGAAATGAATAAGATCATGAAAATACAGAGAAGAGAGACAGGCGAGGGAGATGAGATGCAGTAGTTCTACAGTAGAAGGAACAAGAGGAAAGATTTTAAATTAAATAAATAAATAATGTTCAGAGCAAAGCCAAATCACACACACATTTTCCCAGCATGTGCAGAGTTCTAGTTGAACCAAGCTATGAGTTATGATTGGCTAAAACTGGGGTGAGTAAGGGGATACAGCCTGTGGATATCATTATGGCCCTACTTACCCCCCCCCACAGTTTGAGCACTGATGTATATCTTAGTAAACCTAAAAGAATTTTATCAGGTAGGTAGGTAAGTATTACCAGCCCCACATAGGAGATGGACTGAGAGACCATAGCTACCTCATGAGTCAGATTATGGCTGAAGTGGGTCACATTCATAGCCACTATGCTAAACCAACTCTTTCTGACCATGAGAAGTTTGAAATCAGGTTTCTCCATACCAACAGCCAGGAATAAAAGTACCCAAGCAGGCTATAGACCTGTAAAGGTTAAGGCTGGAATAGCCAGGTGCCAAGACAGCAGGAAAGGTTACAGACAGGCAACATTCTTTTAGAAGTCAAGCTACAGCACTGTTCCTAACTGTTGTCTGTTACCAATGAAGGTAGAGTGCATTGCCAAAAGAAGAAGAGCAAATGCCCTGTCCTCCTGATCCTAAAGAGAAAAAAAGGACAAAGCTTTGAATAAAATCTATATTCACTAATAGGCAAAAACCTTGCAGTTTAAGAACGTACCTATAGCCCATAGATATTTCTATCCAAATTTAAAAAGCAGGGATATTTGGCAGCTGTAGCAAATGTACCAGGGGAGCAGGAGACCTGACCTCCTCTCTGAGATATTGTGCTGCCCTACAAATTTTTAAAAATGCACACAGTTTGGGTTGGTCTTTCACACTCCAGTTCACTTCCTATGTAGCTTGGAAGAATTTGGTAATATGTGCCTCTGAGCATGTACGTTCTTTAACCGCAAGGGTTTTTTTTGCCTATCTGCATCTTAATCTGGGAGGTAAGAAATGGGATCCTATGCAAGTTTGCTTGATCATTCACATGCTTCTTGAGTTCAATGGGGTTTACTCCTCTGTAATCATGCTTAGCATAAATGAAACTGATCACATGGGAGGAGGGGAGGAGGGGAAGAGGGGGGGAGGAGGGGAAGAGGGGGGGAGGAGGGGAAGAGGGGGGGAGGGAGGGAGCAGGTGAGGAGGAAGTAGGAACTAAAATGTAATTGTAGCAATTACTTTTGAGTAAAAGTAAAGTAATCAGTTACTTTCAGAGCAATTGTAATCGTAACGGTAATTACTACTTTTTGGGGGCCATGTAACTGTAACTGTAATTTATTACTTTTTAAAAGTAATCTTCCAAGCTCTGGTCTGAGCCTCTTTCAGAGCCTTCCATAAGGCCAGGAGAGCCTGGCTCACATGCCTATGGAGAAAAGACATCAGTTGCAGGGAGATAACAGGTTAATTGCAGTGACAAGGAATCTGTGGCCCTCCAGATGTTGCTGGATTCCATCAGCCCTCCCAGGTGAGGGAAGTTTGGAGTTGTAGTCCAACAACATCTGGAAGGCGACAGGTTCCCCATCCTTGCTTGTTCAGATTCATATTAGCCTCGATGCCTGAACAAAACCTCCATATTCCAAGGTGGTATAACTGATGCTGGGGACTGTCAACAGGGAAGCAAGCCATCATCTTTCATGCCTTCATCACAGGCTTTCTGGAGGCTTCTGGTTGGTCCATTGTGGGAAGCAGATTGTTGAAATTAGAGGCAAACCTCCTTGGCTCTTCTTATGCAAGAATAGCCAATCTGAACCTCCACTTGTCAAGGCAGTATACTTCAGTGGACCAAATGCAGTAAAGGGGGGGTGGACAATGAGGAAGGCCTTGCCTTCTCATGGGTTTTTCTTAGATGTTTCTGGCCAGCTGCCATTGGAAACAGAATACTGGGCCAGTTGGATTTTTGGAGCCTCCACAATCAGAGGCAGTCTATCTCCAAGTGCTAGAATCTGGGGACAATCAGCTGGATGGTGGCGGCTGTTTGTCTGCTGCACCTGCGACTCGCTTGTGAGATGTCAACATTCCATTATACACAGAATCTCCTAGTTATTTTTTGACACAATTTTCTCCCCCCAGCTGCCTGAAGGATAAAACTGACCACTGTTCATAGGAACCAGTATAGGAACCAAAAGCCCCCAACCCTCTGGGGACTTACCTCTGTGCTGGGAAAGCAGCGGAGGAAAGGTGAAGGACTCTCTGCTCCGAAGAGCCACCAGTTGCAATAAAAGAGATGCAAAGAGAAAAAATAAGTAGGCAGCTGCTTGCAAAAATATATAAAATGGCAAGCCAGGGAAATCCCACCCGGCACCCTGTCCCTCCTGGACAGGCTCGGCCAATCAGCAGAGTCCGTCCTTCCTCCTGGGCAGGGTGCTGAAGGGAAATCCCGGCAGGGCAACATAGAGATAAAAAACAGTAGAGGTGGCCCATCTTATCAACTGGTTATGGGGGTGTGTGTTTCCGGTTCACCCCAGGGAAGCCGTTCATCAATTCCCTTAATGGCCTTAGCAGCGCTATACTGTACATTTTAAGCATTATCATGCCCCTTTAAACAGTCACGTTAAAGGATAAGGGCAGGGTATTCCAGGCAGGGGGTTGCCAACCCTGCTTGGATATGGATGTCTTTGCAGAAGAACCCTAGTCAAGGTTTACCAACAGCACAGCCCAAACTATATCTACTTAGAAGTCAGTCCTGTTGAGTTCTATGGGGCTTAATCCCTTAGTAAGTGTGTTTAGAATTGCAGCCTTAAGGAGCCTCCATCTTTACTCCCCAAAGCTCCCATCTAACATCTCCATAACACTAAGCTCCTTTGTCTCTGCAGTGGCCTTCTGGTGACTGCCCTGGCCTGAAGGCACTTAACCCTTCTTGCTGAAAGCAAGTAGGCTAGATGTAGGCCCTGTTAACACGTTACAATCAACGAGTGTACAGTCTGTGTACCTGGGTACAGAAGTAGTTGGGCTATACACTTGTACAGTTATTCACATGTAATAGTCAACGAGTGTACAGTCTGTGTACCTGGGTACACAAGTAGCTGGGCTGTACACTCGTACAGTTATTCACATGTAACATTCAACAAGTGTACAGTCTATTATATACACATTTGTTGCCAGGGAAAGAAAATGGCTTCAATGACACTTATTAAATGTGTTATTGAAGCAATTCCCTTTTACTGGCAACAAGGCAAGGCATGCTGGGTTTGTTATACTTCCTGAAACTGTTTCCTGTCAAGGGGTGCATTCAATAGAAAGAGTGTTGGCAGAAACAGGAATGTAGTTTTACTCTTTTCATTTTTCCTGCAGATCCTTAAGTTTTTAAAATCAAAACACCAACTTTTAAAAAGAAAATACTAACCTGTAACTATCATAATTATAGTTATTAAAATATTGCATTTTTCATTGCCTGTTATTAGAGTGTGTATGGGTTTTGATGTAGGCTTTCATGGAACAATCCTATACATGTCTATACAGTCCTATAGAGATCAATAGGACTTACTCATAGATAAATGTGTGAAAATGCAGACCTAAATATATTGAATATTTATATATGAAAATATTTTGAGGGGGCTGCAACAAAAACAAGCTGCTTAAAAGATTATGAACTGAAACTATTCTTCCAACATGGTACACCTGATTCTTTATTGAGGATATCATGCTTTTTAATACACAAAACTACACTCAAAACATAAATGTGGGGAAAATTCTTTATCAGTTGGACTTTCCAGCCTACTGCTCCCACTGTAACATACTCTGTCCCCTGGAAAGCCTTTGCTGGTATTTGGGAAACAGGAAAGCTCTGGGCTGTGGTTTTTCAGTAGAAATGTTTGTAGCTCAGTATCAAAAAGTGATCATCAGTATCTTTTTTTATGATCTATGTCAGTGGTTCCCAACCTTTATGATTACGGGATCCCCTTTATAAGCTCAAATTTTTTTGTGACCTCCTTACTCCAGGAAGGCAGCTTGGCTGCCAGGAAGGAAGGAGGAAAGCGGCCTTTCCTTGCAGCCTTGCTTCTTTTTGCTTCACAAAAAGCCCTCTCGTTCTGAGTAAGGACGTCATCAGTAGTGGTAGTGTGAGGAGACGGCAGTCAGTGGTAGTAATTCCCTCTTCTTTCTGGTAGCTCTACCTCAGCCTCCTTTGGTATCCGCCATGTATTTTAGAGGCAGATGCCTGCCTTTGGTGCGCCTGAAAGATGATCTAGCACTTCAGCAAAACTCCTCCCTTCTCATTTGGAGCAAGGAGGAGGTGTCATCTGCAGCGGCAATGGGGAGCAGACAGTGTCCAAGGAGTGAAGACTTTTAAAAAATAATAATTAATTTCTTTACTGTTCGCAGCCCCTTCCGGATTACTTCACACGCACCTAGGTTGGGTACCACTGATCTATGTCATAATATTTAGCTTTTGGATAGCACTTTAAATGCTGGGTGGGCAGAAAGTAGATCAAAATGTATTGGTGTATCTCAGGATGACTCACAGAAGATCAGTGAGGATTTCAGACTCCCGTTTCACAATGAAAATAAGAAAATGACCACCCCACCATTATACTGCTGAAATGAAGACAGTGGGGGGGGGGGTAATCTGAGTGGATTTTTGTGTGAAAATACTGTGAGCTCAGTTCAATTTTGGAAGTCCAAACAAATTCCTGGGCTAAGAATGATTTAACTCTTAAGTGCATATATATTGTGGCTTGCTCTGGTTGGTGGATCTTGGGTTTTTGTAATAATAATAATAATAATAAAAAAATCAATACCAAAAATCTGAAGTCTAACCATCCTGATCTAGAGTATTAGATCCTGATCTAGTCTAACCATGAAGTCTAACCATCCAAACCATAGAGTATTTGCCACCCTGGGCTCCTGCTGGAAGGGCAGGATATACATCAAATAATAAATAAATAAATAAACAAAACATCACAACCCTACAAGGCAGGTTTGTGTTACCATAAAACCATGTGATGCAGCTACGCCTGACAGCAGTTTCTAATGAAGGCAGCCATTAACATGTGTTTGACCATCAGGTGTGTCTAATTTTGATGCATGACACTTGACATAGAAAAGAGCTGCAGAGAGATGAGCAAATCCACAATTTTTTTCTTCTCAATTTCTGGATACACAGTAGAAAGGTGACATTGCTTTTTTGAGAATGCCTTCTTTGGCAATGTTTTGAAGAGTCCTACCCCTGCTATTGTAGTTTCATTCTTGCAAGCACTCATTTGAACCATGCTACAACAACCCTGCAAGGTAGGTCTGTGCCCATACAAATGATTTAGTGCAGGGATGGCCAGAAGATAGACTGTAATCTATTGGTAGATCCCTGAGAGATTTGTAGTTAATTGGCAAGCTCTTCTGGCTTCCAGTTGTTTAACAATAGCACCAAAAGGACACACATCCGTTTGGAAATTTGACAACTGAAATTAAGAATACTTGTGGAAAGTAGGAATAGATCTATGTGTGGAAAGACTGTGAGCTCATCTCAGTTCTGATAACCCTGTGCTCAGCAGCTTCTCAGACACCATGTTCTTTCATACTAGACGTATGTCTTGCAGCTGGCTGCAGTTGGTGGTTTTTGAGGTTCTAGTAAAACTCAGGGTGGATCCCTGACTCTGCAATAGCAGTGCTGTCTCAGTAATGGCAACATTGCCACTCACTGAATGAGACAAGGTGCCTGCAAGTTCAGGGCGGGTGGCACCAGCATCCTGCAGCACATGGGCACACACCTGCAAGCTTGTGCTGCATTCCACCAAAGTACCCCCAACCTTGCCATCTCTGTGCCACTGCCATTCTCCCTCCCCCCCCCAATGTATCACTGCTAACCTATGTCATCAAATTATTGGAAGAGTCTTGGCTACATTTCTCTTTCTTGACCTTTAGCAGGAAATAGAAAGCACACAACAGAATTTACCTTACCATTGATTTCAATAGGTTTTAAAAGACCAAGGAAGAGAAGTATAGTGGGTAATTTATATTGGATTTATAGAGGTACTGTAGTGTACAAGTTCTGCAAAAGCCAGTGTGGTGTAGTGATAAGAGTACTGGGCTAGGGCCTGGGAGACCTGGATTCAGACCCTCATTCAGCCATGAAACTCACTGGGTGACTTCTGGGCTAGTCACCTTCTCAGCCTAAACTACCTCATAGGGCTATTCTGAGGATATATTTGAGAGGTACAGGACTACGTATGCCACACTGAGCTCTTTGCAAGAAAGTTGAGACGTAAAGGAAATAAGGCATTAAATAAGATTAAGGCTACAATCCTTTGCACAATTACTTGAGAGTAAGTTCCATTGAACTGTGAAAGTTACTTTCGATAAACGTGCTTGGGATTATGTTGTTAAGATATAACCCAAAATTTCTATTATTTATTGATAACTATCATTTCTGAGCAATGTGTTACCTAGCCATTATTTTATTATTGCAGTTGTGATAGCAGCTATTATTCATTACCTGCACAGGGGGGTTGGAGCAAGTTTTGGAATCTATTTGTGACACTATCCTAAAAAGTAGGTGTACTACTCCTAACAAGCAACAATAAGAGTCACATGATGACTCATTGAACATTTAACAGACATTATAAATTTTATAATATTTATTGATTAATCACCTAGTATTTAAAGGAAAGGATTGAATTTAGAAGTTAAAGGCTGTAATTCTATATTCACTTTCACTTAAACTCAATGGGACTTACTTCTGAGTAGACTTTTAAAATTTTAGAGTGAGTCCTTCAAAGCTCCCCCCCCCCCGTTTTTTGCCTCTTTCCTTCCCTCATGCTCATTCGTTGCTTCAGGCTGGTTTCCCTTCCCTCCTTCTTGCCCTTGCCTCCATTGTAGCTTCATTCCTCTTTCCTGCTCCGTGGCTCCAGCAACTGACGTTTCCTTGAGCCCATTTCTGATTGGCTGCTGCTGCTAGAATGAAGGCTCAGGCTGTCCCCGGGGAGAAAAACTAATTGCTCACGATCAGCTCCACGTGGACAGCATGCAGGGAGAATCACCACGTGAACAGAAGATGTCTTTTTTCAGGATACCTGTACATGTGGTGATTTTTGAAATCACGTGTAGACACTTTCTCAAGAGCAGCTGTACCCAGGTACAGGGGGCTTCTACGTGGGTACAGAGTAACGTGTGAATACCCCCTGTGTCAGACCCCATTTGTAACAATGTTTCTTTCGCTCTTGGCACTCTAGCAGTTGTTATGGCAACCTCAGGCTTGATCACAGGTTCCACCCTGTTTTCTTCAGCCTCTGATAAAATGGCTTCTGCTGCTTTGCCAAGTTGTTGTCTGGTCACCACATAAATTTTTCCTCCTGCCCCCATAACATCTCTGCCCAAAATCACAGGTTCTTCTTGCTGAGCATTGATACCCACTTTGTAAGTCTCCTCCTTTCCCCTCCATTCCAGTTTTATTAGGGCTATGGGAATGCTTTCCGGTTCGCCTCTCACTCCTTGGATTACCAGCTTTTCCTGAGGTAAAATTTCTTCAGATCTTATTGAATCTGGCCTCAGTAAGGTCTGAGTAGCACCAGTATCTAGCAAAACGCAATATTTTGCCCCTTGCACACACACTTCTTCTCTCAAGCTTGAGTCCAAATCTTGGACCTTTGACCAGCTTATTTGACAGAACTGTATCTTTTTCGGTTCTCCCTCTCTCAGCTCACTCTTTACT
Source organism: Rhineura floridana (assembly GCF_030035675.1). Taxonomy (NCBI): domain Eukaryota; kingdom Metazoa; phylum Chordata; class Lepidosauria; order Squamata; family Rhineuridae; genus Rhineura; species Rhineura floridana. The sequence continues at coordinate 215,672,065 of NC_084480.1, forward strand.
GTCCTTCCTTGAACTGGATTACTGAGGGGGTTTACACTCTCACATTGACAACGCAGATGGCCTGGCTTCCCACATCGGTAACCGATTTTCTCCTCTGTTTTAGGGAACACAGACCCAAACTGAGGTGTCTTGTGCCCTTCTGATTTTATTTGAGGGTTTGCTCTCTGTGGTGCCACATCTTTTCTGCCATTGTTATTTGGTCTCAGTTTAAAATCTCTTTGTGGTTTTGCCATCCACCCAGTTCGGTTTGAGGCAAAATGATCTGCCAGCTCCGCTGCTTCTGTTACAAATTTAGGGGAACGATCTTTCACCAGCAACCTAATTTTGGGCGGCAATTGGTGGTACAACTGATCCAATATCATGAGGTTTTTCACCTCTTCCACAGACTGAGCTTTTGCACTTATCAGCCATTTCCCAAATATATCCATCACTTTTGCCCCCAGCTCCACAAAAGACCTCCCTGTCTGTATCTGGCAGTTTCTGAAAAGCTTTCTAAAATAATCAGGCCCCAGTCTGAATCTTTTAAACACTGCTTCTTTGAATTCAGCATATGTTACTGGCCTGTCTGAGGGGAAATACTGATACACTTCAGCCAATTCCCCTTTAATCAGATTTGATAAATACTGCATGTATTTATCTTCAGGTAGCCCCCACATCTGCCTTTTCAAACGTTGTGAGGTAAATTTGAGGATCTTGATCAGGCTCATAGACAGCAAAGTCCTTTGGAGTAATTTTTATTTTTGCTCCATCTCTCTCTTTCCTTGTCTCCTCAGAGTGAAATTTCTCTCTATCCAATTTTAATCTTTCCACTTGTATCTCAGTATCCATTCTCAACCTTTCCATCTCCATCATTCGCTGCTTTTCCTTTTCCTCCACTTCCATTTTAAATCTTTCCGCCTCCATTCTCAATTTCTCAGCCTCCAATTTTAACTTCTCTCTTAAATACTCCACATAAGCAGGATTACTTAAGCACCCTTCTGGGGTTTCTTCTCTTGCAGGTTCTTTGGTTTGGATTGTCATATATGTTATTAATGCCACTCTCAATTCATCCACCCCCTTACCCTCATGAGGTAAATGGTACTCTATACATTTTTCCACCAGTCCCGGCTTCTCCCAAAGACTCCTGAGAAGTATAGCTTGTTCAGGGTGCTGAGAGTTGCGAGGAGACCCCCCTGTTCCCCTCACAGAGCTACAAAGTTTGTTCAGGGTTCCCTGGGAAGAGGGATGGATTGTTAAATCATTCTAAGAATGGTACCTTTGTAAGGGGGAATAGGGGTCCCTAATTCACGCCATCCAAAGAGGCCCTTTCCCATCCATAAGATCATTGGGTTGTAGCCAACCAAGTCCTACTCAGAGTAGACCCATTGAAATGAATGAACCTAAGTTAGCCATGCCCATTAACCTCAATGGGTCTGCTCTGACTTGGGCTGGCATTGGCTATAGCCACCAAACTGAACCACTCATCTTGGTCTTAAAACATTCAGGGCGTTGTTTAAAATTAATAGCAGGGCTGGAAAAAGCGAGAGAGTTGGTATGGTAGCTTCTGCAGTGGAATGATTTGCCCCGATTCCTGGCTCCCAAGATTTAAGAAAGTGGGCTCCCCTCCCCCCTGTTACCACTGCATTTTGCTCACTCCTCCCCATCCACTCTTGTGCCTAACTTTGCCTATGTTCAGAGACACTCTTCTCTGATTCCTGTTGGAGTCAATCCCAATCTCAAACAAAGCCCCCAAGGGTCACTGAGCTCTGCCACGTCCAAAGCATTTGAAGATTAACTAGTTCTTATAAGAGAATTTAATTACCCTATTATACAACATTAACTGGGCACTGAGATATATATATATATATTAATAAAGGGAAAATGAATGATCATCAACAATTAAAATTAATTACATTTTCTTTCACTTAATTAAATTATTCTTTAAATAGGGATGTGTACGAGATTGCAGCCATAAAGAGATGCAGTGTGTGTGTGTGAGGGACAAACAGCTTAGGCTGCAATCCAATATGTGTCTACTCAGAAGTAAGCTCCACTAGGTTCAATGGGACTTACTCCCAGGTAAGCATGTATTGGGTTGCAGCCTTTGTGAGCTGCAAGATGGAGCAGGAGGCAGGGCGGTTTCCATTTGGATACCAGGCCAGTTGTTGATAAAGTGAACATGGGAGGGGTGGTGGTCCAGTGGCTGTGCATCATGTTCCTCACACCCAGGATCTGTCATGCCTAGCCCTGAGCTGGTACCAGAGATGGAGTCCTCAGAGGATGAACCAGACACTCCACAGATTGAGGACCTTGGGGAGCAGGCAGCCCCAGCCTGAATCCAACACTTATGGCCCCCTTGAGGGCCCCTTTGGGTTGATACCTGATGATGAACCCATGGAACTGTCAGAGGAGGGGGTGGGTGGCTACGCTCTGCCTGCATGGCCAGAGGTGGTATGCTTCCAAATACCAGTTGCTGGAAACTACAGGAGGAGGAGAGTGCTCTTGCGCTCAGGTTCTGCTTGCGGGCTTCCCATTGGGGCATCTGGTTGGCCACTGTGAGAACATGAGGCTGGACTAGATGGGTCCTTTTGGCCTGATCCGGCAGGCTCTTCTTACAGTCTTATGGAATTGCCTCCCGCATCCTCTAGAGCAGCCTTTCCCAACCTTTGGGTCCCCAGATGTTGCTGAACTACAGTTCCCATCATTCCTGACCATTGGCCATGCTGGATGGGGCTGATGGGAGTTGTTGTCCAGCAACATCTGGGGGCCCAAAGGTTGGGAAAGGCTGCTCTAGAGTGATGGTGCAAGAACCTTCGGGTCCAGGCTGAAGAGTGATGGCAAGGTATGTGTCCGTGAAACCTGACTCATTGGTCTACTCATGAGTAGGGAGTAAGTAAAAATTGATACTCCTCTACTATCTGCAGCTGTGGTTAGGGTGTGGTTTAGAATGCCAGAGGATATAAGGCCTCCCCTTTGAACATTCCAGCTTTTGGAAGCAACACAGGTTTCTGGTCTCTAGCTTGTGATTAGTTTTCCTGCCTTGTTGAATTGTGTCTTGCCTGAATGTCCTGTGTTATTGACCTTGCAGTGTTGCCTGGCTTTGTCTCTGGATCACATTTGGACCTAAACTGTTTCTCTGGGCTGTGCTTGACCTTGGTTTGTTTGGCCTGCGCTACATCTGCAACCCTGCTCTCGTTGGGTGAGTACTTTGGTGAAACTTTATATCTTCTGTAACTGGGACCCCAGCCCCTGAAGGCATCCCTTGGAGTTTTACTGGCATCCCAAAGGTCACTGCTGAAAGAATGTTTTTTGGTGTTCTTTTAGGAACAGTGTTTTAGAATCTTTTTAACTGTAATGGCATTTTAGAATGTTTTTAGTGTGCTTTTATTTTTTCTGATGAATTGTTTTGTTCATGTTTGCTGCCCTGGGCTCCTTCAAGCAGAAGGCTGGGATTTAAATTATATTATGATTATAATAAACATAGAAAGCTGTTTTCTACAGAGCCAGGCCATTACTCCATCTAGTTTCATCTTGCCTATGCCAGAGGTAGTGGGGGACCCTTCGGGTGTTGTTTGATTCCAGTGTCCCTCAGCCCCAGCAGCTAGCATGGCCAGCAGGTAGGGGTGATGATGATGGGAGCTGTAGTGCAACCTTCTGGAGGGCTGCCAGTTTCCTACAAGGATCAATCAACATAGGCCCCCAGAATCCTAAAAGCTCAGGACAGGGTAGGTTGCTTTTCTCAAGTGTGTGACTCAGCTTTTACCTGGCAAAACCTATATCAGCTGGAGAACAGACTCTTAATTCTGCTGTGGTTGCCCTGTGTTCAACCTGGTCTTAACTGATTGCCCTGTATCATCTTCTGGCTAACGCCTGTTCTTCCCAGACCAAAGCTGCCTTATTCGTTCAACCCTAAGGCTATCCTAATTGTTCAGTGAGGGACCAAATGTCCTTTCTGTCTCTGGTAAGTGGATGTCTTGTTTGCTCAAAGGCAGCCTTTCTCTTTCCTTGGAAGAGTTCTGCTTATGTAGGAACGTGAGGCTGACCCAAATAGAGTTGCTAATGTTTAATTCAGCTTCTGCAAAGGCCAACAGGACACCGCAATGGCTTAAACGGGGTTGGTGACTGCTGGGATTGCAGATCCGTGACTAGAGAAACAACCTGTGTGACACAAGGCGGGGAGGGGGGGGCTGTTCAATGATGATGTTTACATGCTCGGCCAAGATGGCCTGTGGAGCTGAATGTCAAATTATTACTTGCGCAGTGGGGATATCTTTCAGTACGATGCAATTGGAATGCTGCAGTGATCCCCCTCTTCCTCTCCCTCCAGTTTGTTTTTTGCAGTAGGGAGTGACTTCAATGGTGGGACTGTGGGATGGTATTTTTTTGCCTTCATTTCCCAGCAGTGAGACTTTCAACCTGGGCCTTACCGCATCTTAGTAGAAATCTATTGATGCAGAAGACAGAGCGATTCCCAGGGGTTAGAATGTGGAGCCCCCATCGCTGTGCACGTGTGCCCCCATGTGGCCACCCACAGAGTTCTAGGTTGGAGCATCTCTTAGGCCAGGGATAGGCAACCTTGTGCCCTCCAGATGTTGTTGGACTCCAACGCCCATCAGCCCTAGATGGTATGACATCAGTGGTCAAGGGTGATGCATTCTTGGAAGGATGACAACTATGGTTCTTTTTGGGCCTGATGCAAGGTGTTTATGCTTGTGTTTAAATGATTTGGTCTTTCAGATATTTGGGGCCTATCTCCTTCCGTACAGATCCTCTAGGGTAGCCTTTCCCAACCAGTGTGCCTCCAGATGTTGTTGGACCACAGCTCCCATCAGCCTTAGCCAGCATTGCCAATGGTCAGGAAAGATGGGAATTGTGGTCCAACAACATCTGGAGGCACACTGGTTGGGAAAGGCTGCTCTAGGGTGTTGAGATTGGCAGAAGTGGTCCTCTTGGTAGTTCCATCACCCTCAGATGTTTGGCTGGTGGTGACCAGGAAAGTGCATTCTTTGTGGCAGGTCCTAAGTTGTGCAATTCTCTCCCTGTAGAGATGCGTCTGGCACCTTCACTGTACAGCTTTTGTCATATACTGAAGACCAGGGACGTATTCATATGGGGCCTTGGCGTTTTAGACCCCATACTTTTTTGAGAGCAGGGTCCCTATGTCTTCAGCATCCTACAAGCCATTCAGCATGAAAGGGAAGTGTGTTAGCCATTGAGAAGAATCTTCTAACATGCTTCCTTGTTCTTTCCTGCTGATTGAAGCCAATCGGAGTGAAAGGAGGTAAGAGAGCCACTGAGAAGACTCTTCTCAGTAACTAACACACTCCCCTTCCATGCTGATTGGCTTCTAGAAACTTTTGTTGTGGGAGAAGGCACACACGGGAAGGACTGAGGAGTGTTGGGATGAGGACCGAGAGCAAGCGAGCAAGGGGCCATGGCATGACTGTCATGAGGGGGCCCTGCACTTCTGGATTTGCCACTATACTATGATGTTGTTGATGATGTTGTTGTTGTTGTTGATGATGATGCAGCCACATCGATCTTGGAGAAACTAGACCTGCCACCCTGCTGGATGAGTGCGATCCATGGCGTACCTGCAATGGTGATGGCGGCCAGGATGCTGAAGGTGGTGAGTGGGTTGATGTTGTTCATGATGTTGATCTTGATGTTGATGTTGATGATGTTGTTGATGTTGGCCAGGGAGGTGGACACAATTGCTCCTATGTGTCCCCTCTTATGGAGTGGAGCCAAACCAGCCCCTGGTGGTGGGCTGGCAGTGATGAAACATATAAGACGAGGACTAGAGCGACATTGGCGGAAGACTCGGAGTGAATCTGACCAAGCACGGGCTAGAGCCTATCTGAAGGCCTACTCCGTGGCAATGCGGGCAGCAAAGAAGTTATTCTTTTCTGCCACCATTGCGTCTGCAGGGAGCCGTCCAGCGGAGCTGTTTAAAGTGGTCAGGGGGCTTTTACATTCTGGCCCTTGAGAGGGTAATACAGAGTACTCAACAGCCTGCTGTCAAGAATTTGCACAGCACTTTGCAGATAAAATTGCTCAGATTCATTCAGACTTGGACACTATTGTTGATACAGTCTCGGGATGTAGCTCTGGCTTCTGCTTCCCAATGATAATGGATTCTTTTCCATTTGTACAGCCCAAGGATGTGGACAGGATCATTGGAGAGGTGAGAGCCACCACATATCTGCTAGACCGTTGCCCCTCCTGGCTCATTAAAAGTTCTACAGGGGGACTAGACGAGTGGGTGAGGGGAGTGGTTAATGCCTCCCTACAACAAAGCAGAGTTCCAATGTGCCTAAAGGAGGCTGTTGTATGGATGTTGCTGAAAAAGCCCTCCCTGGATCCCTCTATAATGGATAATTATCGGCCAGTGTCCAACATTCCATTTCTGGGCAACATAACAGAGCGTGTGGTGGCCTCCCAACTCGAGATTCCTGGATGAAACAGATTATCTGGATATTGACGACTATGACGATGACGATGATGATGTCATGTTGTTGCCCCGCCTTGATGTTGTTGATGTTGATGCTCATGTTGATGACAGTGACGTGTTGATGATGATGATGATGATTTTGTTGAGGATGTTGATGATGACGATGATGGTGACTCGATGTTTTTATTGAGGTTATTGTTTCAGATGTTGAAGCTGACGGTGACATGTTGTTGATGTTCATGTTGATAGCAATATTAACGACTGACAATGATGATGATAATGACGATCACAATGACATGTTGTTGATGTCGATGTTGATGCTCATGTTGATGTTGTTGTTGATGCTGTTATTGATGATGACAATGACGATCTTCTTGGAGAAGCTGCACCCGCCGCCGTGCTGGATGAGGGCGAGCCTGCAAACGTGAGTTGATGATGTTATTATTATTATTGTTGTAGTTTATCTTGATATTGATGCTAATGTTGTTGTCAATGATGATGATGATGATGATGATCTTGATGATGATGCTATTATTATTGTTATAGTTTATTTATGCCCCGCCTTGATTTTGATGGTGTTGTTGGTGATGATGTCGATTTTGTTGTTGTTGAGGACGTTGCTGTTGAGGATCTTATAGTCCATTTATACCCCGCCTTGATGTTGATGTTCATATTGATATTGATGTCGATGATGATGATGATGACGTGTTGCTGCTGGTGCTGCTGATGTTGAGGATGTTGTTTTTGTTGATGATGACGATGACAATGACAATGATGTGTTCTCGTTGATGATGATGATGAAATTGATGACTGTGATGATGATGTGATGTTGATGTTAATGTTGATGATGTTGCTGCTGCTGCTGCTGCTGCGGTCACGTTGATCTTCTCGGAGAAGCTGCACCCGCCACGGTGGCCAGGATGCTGAAGCTGTGGAGTTGAGTTGTTGTTACTATTATTACTATTATTATTATTATTATTATAGTTTATCTATACTCTGCCATGATGTTTATGTTGATGATGTTGACGATTATGATGTTGATATTATAATTGTTATTTTTATAGTTGATTTATATGACGATGACGTGTTGTTTTTGTTGTAGCTGATGATGGTTTAGCTTCATCATACTTGTTTTGGGGTGAAAACCAGGTTCCTTCACAGGCCAGATGTGGGGTCCTTCATGGGCCAGACGTGGGGTCCTTCATGGGCCACAGCTTACATCTTTTATTGTCAGGGTGAGGCAAAGAGGTGGTTGTTGGGGGATAATTGCCCCACAATGGTTTAGCTTACATCATACTTGGTACTTGGGCGAAAACCTGGTTCCTTTATGGGCCAGAAGCGGGCTCCTTTATGGGCCAGAAGCGGGCTCCTTCATGGGGCACAGCTTACATCTTTTAATGTCAGGGTGAGGCAAAGAGGAGGTGGTTGGTGGATAATTGCCCCACAATGGTTTAGCTTCCATCATACTTGGTGCTGGTGCGAAAACCTGGTTCCTTCATGGGCCAGAAGCAGGGTCATCTATGGGCCAGAAGCTGGGTTCTTTATGGGCCAGAAGTGGGCTCCTTCATGGGGCACAGCTTACATCTTTTATTGTCACGGTGAGAAGCTCAGGACATTGTTGGTGATTAACTGCCCTACAATGGTTTAGCTTGCATCATACTTGGTGCTGGAGCGAAATCCTGGTTCCTTTATAGGCCAGAAGCGGGGTCCTTTATGGGCCAGAAACAGGGTTCTTTATGGGCCAGAAACAGGGTCCTTCATGGGCCAGTAGTGGGGTCATTTATGGGCCAGAATGGCATCCTTCATAGGCCAGAAACAGGGTCCTTCATGGGCCAGTAGTGGGGTCATTTATGGGCCAGAATGGCATCCTTCATAGGCCAGAAGCAGGGTTCTTCATGGGCCACAGCTTACATCTTTTCTTGTCAGGGTAAGGCAAAGAGATCATTCTTGGTCATCTGTGGAACTGAATGTCAAATTATTACTTGCGCAATAGGGATATCTTTGGGTACGATGCTTCAGGAAATTGGAATGCTGCAGTGATCCCCCTCTTTCTCCTCCTCCAGTTTGTTCTTTACAGTAGGGAGTGACCAATGGTGGGACTGTGGGATGGTATTTTTCTGCCTTCGCTTCCCAGCAGTGAGACTTTTAACCTGGGCCTTACTGCATCTTAGTAGAAATCTATTGATGCAGAAGGCAGAGGGATTCCCAGAGGTTAGTATGGGGAGCCCCCATTGCTGTGCACGTGTGCCCCCATGTGGTCTCCTACAGAGTTCTAGGTTGGAGCATCTCTCTTAGGCCAGGGATAGGCAACCTTGTGCCCTCCAGATGTTGTTGGACTCCAACGCTTATCAGCCCTAGATGGTATGACATCAGTGGTCAAGGGTGATGCATTCTTGGAAGGATGATGACTATGGTTCTTTTTGGGCCTGATGCAGGGTGTTTATGCTTGTGTTTAAATGACTTGGTCTTTCAGATATTTGGGGCCTATCTCCTTCCGTACAGACCCTCTAGGATAGCCTTTCCCAACCAGTGTGCCTCCAGATGTTGTTGGACCACAGCTCCCATCAGCCTTAGCCAGCATTGCCAATGGTCAGGAAAGATGGGAATTGTGGTCCAACAACATCTGGAGGCACACTGGTTGGGAAAGGCTGCTCTAGGGTGTTGAGATTGGCAGAAGTGGTCCTCTTGGTAGTTCCATCACCCTCAGATGTTTAGCTGGTAAAGTGCATTCTTTGTGGCAGGCCCTAAGTCTAAGTTGTGCAATTCTCTCCCTGTAGAGATTTGTCTGGCACCTTCACTGTACAGCTTTTGTCATATACTGAAGACCAGGGATGTATTCATGCGGGGCCTCGGCATTTTAGACCCCATACTTTTTTGAGAGCAGGGTCCCTATGTCTTCAGCATCCTACAAGCCATTCAGCATGAAAGGGAAGTGTGTTAGCCATTGAGAAGAATCTTCTAACATGCTTCCTTGTTCTTTCCTGCTGATTGAAGCCAATCGGAGTGAAAGGAGGTAAGAGAGCCACTGAGAAGGCTCTTCTCAGTGACTAACACACTCCCCTTCCATGCTGATTGGATTCTAGGAACTTTTGTTGTGGGAGAAGGCACACACGGGAAGGACTGAGGAGTGTGGAGATGATGACCGAGAGCAAGCAAGCAAGGGGCCGTGGCATGACTGTCATGAGGGGGCCCTGCACTTCTGGATTTGCCACTATAGTATGATGTTCTTGATGTTTTTGATGTGGTTGTTGCGATTGTTGTTGTGGTTGTTGTGGTTGATGATAATGATGATGTTGTTGGAGCAACGTCGATCTTCTTGGAGAAACTGCACCTGCCACCCTGCTGGATGAGTGTTGCTATTGTTTCAGACGATGTTGATGTTGATGTTGAAGTTAACGGTGACGTGTTGTTGATGTTGATTGCAATATTGATGACTACGACAATGATGATGATAATGACGATCACAATGACATGTTGATGTCGATGTTGATGCTCATGTTGATGTTGTTGATGCTGTTATTGATGATGATGATGACGATCTTCTCGGAGAAGCTGCACCCGCCACCGTACTGTATGAGGGTGAGCCTGCAAAGGTGAGTTGATGATATCATTAGTATTATTATTGTTATATTTTATTTATATTCATGATATTGATGCTAATGTTGTTGTCGATGATGATGATGATGATGATGATGGTGATGATGATGATGATGATGCTATTATTATTGTTAAAGTTTATTTATGCCCCGTCTTGATGTTGTTGATGATGTTGTTGATGCTGCTGTTGATGCTGCTGTTGATGCTGCTGTTGATGCTGCTGTTGATGCTGCTGTTGATGCTGCTGTTGATGTTGAGGATGTTAGTTTATTTATAGTCCGCCTTGATGTTGTTGTTGATATTGATGATGTTGTCGATGATGATGATGTGTTGCTGCTGTTTCTGCTGATGTTGAGAATGTTCTTGTTGATGTTTATGATGACAGTGACAATGACATGTTGTTGATGATGATGTTGATGACAGTGTTGACGACTATGATGATGTGATGTTGATGTTGCTGCTGCTGCTGATGCAGTCATGTAGATCTTCTCGGAGAATCTGCACCCGCTATTGTGGCCAGGATGCTTAAGCTGGTGAGTTGAGTTCTTCTTCTTCTTCTTGTTCTTATTATAGTTTATCTATAACCTGCCTTGATGTTCATGTTGATGATGATGATGATAATGTTGTTGATGATGTTGATGTTATTCTAATCGTTATTTTTATAGTTGATTTATATGACGATGACGTGTTGTTGTTTTTGTTGTAGTTGATGATGGTTTAGCTTGCATCATACTTCCTTTGGGGTGAAAACCAGGTTCCTTCATGGGCCAGAAGAGGGGTCCTTCACAGGCCAGATGTGGAGTCCTTCACGGGCCAGACATGGCATCCTTCATGGGCCACAGCTTACATCTTTTGTCAGGGTGATGCGAAGAGGGTATTGTTGTTGGTTAACTTCCTCACAATGGTTCTGCTTGCATCATACTTGGTGCTGGAGTGAAAACCTAGTTCTTTCATGGGACAGACACGGGGTCCTTTATGGGACAGAAGTGGGTTCTTTTTTGGGCCAGAAGCAGGATCCTTCTTGGGCAACAGCTTTCATCTCTTCTTCTCAGTGCGAGGCAAAGCGGACGTTGTTGTTGGCTAACTGCCCCACAATGGTTTAGCTTGCATCATACCTGGTGCTGGAGTGAAAACCTGGTTACTGTATGAGCCAGAAGAGAGGTCCTTTATGGGGCAATAGCGGGGTCGTTTATGGGCCAGAAGTGGGTTCTCTTTTGGACCAGAAGCGGGATCCTTCATGGGCCACAGCTTACATCTCTTCTTGTCAGGGCGAGGCAAAGCGGATGTTGTTGTTGGTAACTGCCCCACAATGGTTTAGCTTGCATCATACTTGGTGCTGGAGTGAAAACCTGATTCCTTTATGGGCCAGTAGCGGCGTCCTTTATGGGCCAGTAGCGGCGTCCTTTATGGGCCAGTAGCGGCGTCCTTTATGGGCCAGTAGCGGCGTCCTTTATGGGCCAGTAGCGGCGTCCTTTATGGGCCAGTAGCGGCGTCCTTTATGGGCCAGTAGCGGCGTCCTTTATGGGCCAGTAGCGGCGTCCTTTATGGGCCAGTAGCGGCGTCCTTTATGGGCCAGTAGCGGCGTCCTTTATGGGCCAGTAGCGGCGTCCTTTATGGGCCAGTAGCGGGGTCCTTTATGGGCCAGTAGCGGGGTCCTTTATGGGCCAGTAGCGGGGTCCTTTATGGGCCAGTAGCGGGGTCCTTTATGGGCCAGTAGCGGGGTCCTTTATGGGCCAGTAGCGGGGTCCTTTATGGGCCAGTAGCGGGGTCCTTTATGGGCCAGTAGCGGGGTCCTTTATGGGCCAGTAGCGGGGTCCTTTATGGGCCAGTAGCGGGGTCCTTTATGGGCCAGTAGCGGGGTCCTTTATGGGCCAGAAGCGGGGTCCTTTATGGGCCAGAAGCGGGGTCCTTTATGGGCCAGAAGCGGGGTCCTTTATGGGCCAGAAGCGGGGTCCTTTATGGGCCAGAAGCGGGGTCCTTTATGGGCCAGAAGCGGGGTCCTTTATGGGCCAGAAGCGGGGTCCTTTATGGGCCAGAAGCGGGGTCCTTTATGGGCCAGAAGCGGGGTCCTTTATGGGCCAGAAGCGGGGTCCTTTATGGGCCAGAAGCGGGGTCCTTTATGGGCCAGAAGCGGGGTCCTTTATGGGCCAGAAGCGGGGTCCTTTATGGGCCAGAAGCGGGGTCCTTTATGGGCCAGAAGCGGGGTCCTTTATGGGCCAGAAGCGGGGTCCTTTATGGGCCAGAAGCGGGGTCCTTCATGGGCCAGAAGCGGGGTCCTTTATGGGCCAGAAGCGGGGTCCTTCATGAGCCACAACTTACATCTTTTATTCTCAGGGTGAGGGAAAGAGGATATTGTTGGTGACTAACTGCCCCACAATGGTTTAGCTTGCATCATACTTGGTGCTGGAGGGAAAACCTGGTTACTTCAAAAGCCAGAAGTGGGGTCCTTTATGGGCCACAGCTTACATCTCTTCTACTCAGGGTGAGGAAAAGAGTACATTGTTGCTGGCTAACTGCCCCACAATGGTTTACCTAGCATCATACTTGGTGCTGGAGTGAAAACCTGGTTCTTTCATGGGCCAGAAACGGGGTCCTTCATGGGCCATGACTTACATCTTTAATTCTCAGGGTGAGGGAAAGAGGATATTGTTGGTGACTAACTGCCCACAATGGTTTAGCTTGCTTTATACTTGGTCCTGGAGGGAAAACCTGGCTACTTCAAAGGCCAGAAGCGGGGTCCTTTATGGGTCAGAAGCGGCGTCCTTTATGGGCCAGAAGCAGAGTACTTCATGAGGTACAGCTTACATCTTTTTTTGTCTGGTTGAGGAGAACAGGACATTGTTGATGGTTAACTGCCCCACAATGGTTTAGCTTGCATCATACTTGGTGCTGGAGTGAAAAACTGGTTCTTTTATGGGCCAGTAGCCGGGCCCATTATGGGCCAGAAGTGGGGTCCTTCATGGGCCACAGCTTACATCTTTTATTGTCAGGGTGAGGCAAAGTGGACGTTGTTGTTGGCTAACTGCCCCACCATGGTTTAGCTTGCATCATACTGGGTACTGGAGTAAAAACATAATTCCTTCATAGGCCAGAAGTGGGGTCTTTTATGGGCCAGAAGCGGGGTCCTTCACGGGCCACAGCTTACATCTTTTATTGTCAGGGTGAGGCAAAGCAGACACTGTTGGTGGCTAACTGCACTACAGTGGTTTAGCTTGCTTCATACTTGCTGCTAGGGCAATGACTTGGTTCCTTCATAGGCCAGTAGCAGGGCTCTTTTTGGGCCAGTACCCGTGTCGTATATGGGCCAGCAGCGGGGTGCTTCATGGGCCAGTAGCAGGGTTCTTTATGGGACAGAATGGGGTCCTTCATTGGCCAGAAGCAAGGTCCTTCATGGGCCACAGCTTACATCTCTTCTTGTCAGGGTGAGGCAAAGAGGACATTGTAGGTGGCTAACTACCCCAAAATGGTTTAACTTCCATCATACTTGGTGCTGGGGTGAAGCCCGGTTCCTTCAAAGGCCAGAAGCGGGGTCCTTTATGGGCCAGTAGCCGGGTCCTTTATGGGCCAGAATGGGGCCTTCATGGGCCACAGCTTACATCATTTATTGTCAGGGTGAGGCAAACCGGATGTTGCTGGTGGCTAAGTGCCCCACAACGGTTTAGCTTTCATCATACCTGGTGCTGGAGTGAAAACCTGGTTCCTTCATAGGCCAGAAGCGGGGTCCTTCATGGGCCACAGCTTACATCTTTTATTGTCAGGGTGAGGCAAAGAGGACATTGTTGCTGGCTAACTGCCCCACAATGGTTTAGCTTGCGTCATACCTGGTGTTGGAGTGAAAACCTGATTCCTTCATAGGCCAGTAGCAGTGTCCTTTATGGGCCAGTAGCGGGGTCCTTTATGGGCCAGTAGCGGGGTCCTTCATGAGCCACAGTTTACATTTCTTCTCAGGGTGAGGCAAAAAGGACTTTTTGGTGGCTAACTGCCCCATAATGGTTTAGCTTGCATCATACTTGGTGCTGGGTCAAAGCCTGGTTTGTTCAAAGGCCAGAAGCAGGGTCCTTTATGGGCCACAAGCGCTGTCCTTAATGGGGCACAGCTTACATCTTTTTTTGTCAGGGTGAGGAGAACAGAACATTGTTGATGGCTAACTGCCCCACAATGGTTTAGCTTGCATCATACCTGGTGCTGGAGTGAAAACCTGGTTACTTTATGGGTCAGAAGTGGGGTCCTTTATGGACCAGAAGCGAGGTCTTTAATGGGCCAGAAGCGGGGTCCTTCATGGGCCACAGCTTACATCTCTTATTATCAGGGTGAGGCAAAGCAGACACTGTTGTTGGTTAACTGCCCCACAATTTTTTAGTTTGCATCATACTTGGTGCTGGGGGAAAATCCTGGTTCCTTCATAGGCCAGAAGTGGGGTCCTTTATGGTCCAGAAACGGGGTCCTTTATGGGCCAGAATGGGGTCCTTCATGGGCCACAGCTTACATCTTTTATTGTCAGTGTGAGGCAAAGCGGACGTTGTTGGTGGCTAACTGCCCCACAATAGTTTAGTTTGCATCATACTTTGTGCTGGAGTGTAAACCTGGTTCTTTCATGAGCTAGAAGCGGGGTCCTTCATGGGCCACAGCGTACATCTTTTATTGTCAGGGTGAGGGAAAGATGACGTTGTTAGTGGCTATCTGCCCCAGAATGGTTTAGTTTGCATCATACTTGGTGATGGGAGAAAAACCTGATTCCTTCATAGGCCAGAAGTGGGGTCCTTTATGGTCCAGAAGTGAGGTCCTTCATGGGCCACAGCTTATATCTATTATTGTCAGGGTGAGGCAAAGTGGACGTTGTTGGTGGCGGCTAACTGCCCCACAGTGGTTTAGCTTGTATTATCCTTCGTGCTGGGGCAAAAACCTGGTTCCTTCATAGGCTAGAAGCGCTGTCCTTTATGGTCCAGAAGTGAGGTCCTTCATGGGCCACAGCTTATATCTATTATTGTCAGGGTGAGGCAAAGTGGACATTGTTGGTGGCTAACTGCCCCACAGTGGTTTAGCTTGTATCATCCTTCATGCTGGGGCAAAAACCTGGTTCCTTCATAGGCTAGAAGCGGTGTCCTTTATGTGCAGAAGGTAGGTCGTTTATGGGCCACAGCTTACATCTTTTATTTTCAGGGTGAGGGAAAGAGGACATTGTTGGTGGCTAACTGCCTCACAATAGTTTAGCTTGCATCATACTTGCTGCTGGGGCGAAACCCGATTCCTTCAAAGGCCAGACGTGGGGTCCTTTATGGGCCAGACGTGGGGTCCTTTATGGGCCAGACGTGGGGTCCTTTATGGGCCAGACGTGGGGTCCTTTATGGGCCAGACGTGGGGTCCTTTATGGGCCAGACGTGGGGTCCTTTATGGGCCAGACGTGGGGTCCTTTATGGGCCAGACGTGGGGTCCTTTATGGGCCAGACGTGGGGTCCTTTATGGGCCAGACGTGGGGTCCTTCACGGGCCACAGGTTACATCTTTTATTGTTGGGGTGAGGCAAAGCGGATGTTGTTGGTGGTTAACTGCCCCCCCAACGGTTTAGCTTTCATCATACCTGGTGCTGGAGTGAAAACCTGGTTCCTTCGTAGGCCAGAAGCGGGGTCCTTTATGGGTCAGAAGCGGGGTCCTTCATGGGCCAGCTTACATCTTTTCTTGTCAGGGTGTGGCAAAGCGGACGTTGTTAGTGGCTAACTGCCCCAGAATGGTTTAGCTTGCATCATACTTGGTGCTGGGGCGAAAACCTGGTTCCCTCAAAAGCCAGAAGCGGGGTCCTTTTTGGGAAAGAAACTGGGTTCTTTATGGGCCAGAAGCAGGGTCCTTTATGGGCCACAGCTTCCATCTTTTATTGTCAGAGTGAGGAGAACAGGATATTGTTGGTGGCTAACTGCCCCACAATGCTTTAGCTTGGATCATACTTGGTGCTGGAGTGAAAACCTGGTTCTTTCATGGGCTAGAAGCAGGGTCCTTTATGGGCCAGAAGCTGGGTCCTTTATGGGCCAGTAGCCAGGTCCTTTATGGGCCAGACTAGGGGTTCTCTATGGGCCAAAATGGGGTCCTTCATGGGCCACAGCTTACATCTTTTATTGTCAGGGTGAAGCAAAGCGGACATTGTTGGTGGCTAACTGCCCCACAATGGTTTAGCTTGCATCATACTTGGTGCTGGAGTGAAAACCTGGTTCCTTCATAGGCCAGAAGTGGGGTCCTCTATGAGCCAGAAGCGAGGTCCTTTATGGGCCAGAAGCAGGGTCCTTCATGGGCCACAGCTTACATCTCTCATTGTCAGAGTGAGGAGAACAGGACATTGTTGATGGCCACAATGGTTTAGCTTGTCTCATACTTGGTGCTGGAGCGAAAACCTGGTTCTTTCATAGGCCGGAAAAGTGGTCCTTTATGAGCCAGAAACAGGGTCCTTCATGGGGCACAGCTTACATCTTTTAGTGTCAGGATGAGGAGAACAGGATATTGTTGGTGGTTAACTGCCCTACAATAGTTTAGCTCGCATGTACTTGGTGCTGGAGTGCAACCTGATTCTTTTATGGGCCAGAAGCGGGGTGTTTTATGGGCCAGAAGCGGGGTGCTTTATGGGCCACAAGGCGGGTCCTTTACTGTCCTGTAGCCGGGTCCTTTAAGGGGCAGAATGGGGTCCTTCATGGGCCAGAAGTATGGTCCTTCATGGGCCACAGCTTACATCTTTTATTGTCAGGGTGAGGAGAACAGGACATTGTTGATGGTTAACTGCGCCACAATAGTTTTGCTTGCATCATACCTGGTGCTGGGAAGAAAACCTGGTTCCCTCATAGGCCAGAAGCAGGTTCCTTTATGGGCCGGAAGCGGGGTCCTTTACGGGCCGGAAGCGGGGTCCCCTACGGGCCGGAAGCGGGGTCCCCTACGGGCCGGAAGCGGGGTCCCCTACGGGCCGGAAGCGGGGTCCCCTACGGGCCGGAAGCGGGGTCCCCTACGGGCCGGAAGCGGGGTCCCCTACGGGCCGGAAGCGGGGTCCCCTACGGGCCGGGCGCGGGGTCCCCTACGGGCCGGGCGCGGGGTCCCCTACGGGCCGGGTGCGGGGTCCCCTACGGGCC
Source organism: Rhineura floridana (assembly GCF_030035675.1). NCBI lineage: Eukaryota > Metazoa > Chordata > Lepidosauria > Squamata > Rhineuridae > Rhineura > Rhineura floridana. The sequence continues at coordinate 215,689,197 of NC_084480.1, forward strand.
GGGTGCGGGGTCCCCTACGGGCCGGGCGCGGGGTCCCCTACGGGCCGGGCGCGGGGTCCCCTACGGGTCGGGCGCGGGGTCCCCTACGGGCCGGGCGCGGGGTCCCCTACGGGCCGGGCGCGGGGTCCCCTACGGGCCGGGCGCGGGGTCCCCTACGGGCCGGGCGCGGGGTCCCCTACGGGCCGGGCGCGGCGTCCCCTACGGGCCGGGCGCGGCGTCCCCTACGGGCCGGGCGCGGCGTCCCCTACGGGCCGGGCGCGGCGTCCCCCATGTGGCAGAAGCAAGTTCCTTCATGGGCCGCAGCTTACATCTCTTCTTGTCAGGGTGAGGCAAAGAGGACGTTGCAGGTGGTTAACTGCCCCACAGTGGTTTAGCTTGCACCATACGTGGTGCTGGGGCGAAAACCTGGTTCCTTCATAGGCCAGAAGTGGGGTCCTTTATGGGCCAGAAGCGAGGTCCTTTATGGGCCATAAGAGGGGTACTTCATGGGGTACAGCTTACATCCTTTTTTGTCTGGGTGAGAACAGGACATTGTTGATGGTTAACTGCCCCACAATGGTTTAACTTGCATCATACTTGGTGCTGGAGTGAAAACCTGGTTCCTTCATAGGCCAGAAGCGGGGTCCTTCATGGGCCACAGCTTACATCTTTTATTGTCAGGGTGAGGCAAAGCGGACGTTGTTGTTGGCTAACTGCCCCACAATGGTTTAGCTTGCATCACACCTGGTGCTGGAGTTGAAAACCTGATTCCTTCATAGGCCAGAAGTGGGGTCCTTTATGGGCCAGAAGCGGGGTCCTTTATGGGCCAGAAGCGGGGTCCTTTATGGGCCAGAAGCGGGGTCCTTTATGGGCCAGAAGCGGGGTCCTTTATGGGCCAGAAGCGGGGTCCTTTATGGGCCAGAAGCGGGGTCCTTTATGGGCCAGAAGCGGGGTCCTTTATGGGCCAGAAGCGGGGTCCTTTATGGGCCAGAAGCGGGGTCCTTTATGGGCCAGAAGCGGGGTCCTTTATGGGCCAGAAGCGGGGTCCTTTATGGGCCAGTAGCGGGGTCCTTTATGGGCCAGTAGCGGGGTCCTTTATGGGCCAGTAGCGGGGTCCTTTATGGGCCAGTAGCGGGGTCCTTTATGGGCCAGTAGCGGGGTCCTTTATGGGCCAGTAGCGGGGTCCTTTATGGGCCAGTAGCGGGGTCCTTCATGGGCCAGTAGCGGGGTCCTTCATGGGCCAGTAGCGGGGTCCTTCATGGGCCAGTAGCGGGGTCCTTCATTGGCCACAGCTTACATCTCTTCTTGTCATGGTGAGTCATAGAGGACACTGTTGGTGGCTAACTGCCCCAGAATGGTTTAGCTTGCATCATACTTGGTGCTGCGGTGAAAACCTGGTTCCTTCAAAGGCTAGAAGCAGGGTCCTTTATGGGCCACAAGCGGGGTACTTCATGGGGCACAGCTTACATCTTTTTTTTGTCATGGTGAGGAGAACAGGTCATTGTTGATGGTTAACTGCCCCACAATGGTTTAGCTTGCATCATACTTGGTGCCGGATTGAAAACCTGGTTCTTTTATGGGCCAGAAGTGGGGTCCTTTATGGGCCAGAAGCGGGGTCCTTCAAGGGCCATAGCATATATATTTTATTGTCAGGGTGAGGGAAAGAGGACATTGTTGGTGGCTAACTGCCCCACAATGGTTTAGGTTGCATTATACTTGGTGCTGGAGTGAAAATCTGGTTCCTTCATAGGTCAGAAGTGGGTTCCTCTGTGAGCCAGAAGTGAAGTCCTTTATGGGCCAGAAGTGGGGTCCTTCATGGGCCACAGCTTACATCTCTAATTGTCAGGGTGAGGAGAACAGGACATAGTTGATGGTTAACTGTGCCACAATAGTTTAGTTTGTATCATACTTGGTGCTGGAGCGAAAACCTGGTTCCTTCATAGGCTGCAAAAGTGGTCCTTTATGAGCCAGAAGCGGGGTCCTTCATGGGGCACAGCTTACATCTTTTATTGTCAGGATGAGGAGAACGGGACATTGTTGGTGGTGAACTGCCCTACAATAGTTTAGCTCGCATGTACTTGGTGCTGGAATGCAACCTGGTTCTTTTATGGGCCAGAAGCGGGGTGCTTTATGGGCCACAAGACAGGTTCTTTACTGTCCAGTAGCCGGGTCCTTTAAGGGGCAGAATGGGGTCCTTCATGGGCCACAGCTTACATCTTTTATTGTCAGGGTGAGGCAAAGAGGACGTTGTGGGTGGCTAACTGCCCCACAATGGTTTTGCTTGCATCATACCTGGTGCTGGGATGAAAACCTGGTTCCTTCATGGGCCAGAAGCGGGGTCCTTTATGGGTCATTACCAGGGTCCTTTATGGGTCATTAGCGGCATGCTCTATGGGCCAGAAGCGGCGTGCTCTATGGGCCAGAAGCGGAGTGCTCTATGGGCCAGAAGCGGCGTGCTCTATGGGCTAGAAGCGGCGTCCTCCGTGGGCCAGAAGCGGCGTCCTCCGTGGGCCAGAAGCGGCGTCCTCCGTGGGCCAGAAGCGGCGTGGTCCGTGGGCCAGAAGCGGCGTGCTCCGTGGGCCAGAAGCGGCGTGCTCCGTGGGCCAGAAGCGGCGTGCTCCGTGGGCCAGAAGCGGCGTGCTCCGTGGGCCAGAAGCGGCGTGCTCCGTGGGTCAGAAGCGGCGTGCTCCGTGGGCCAGAAGCGGCGTGCTCCGTGGGCCAGAAGCGGCGTGCTCCGTGGGCCAGAAGCGGCGTGCTCCGTGGGCCAGAAGCGGCGTGCTCCGTGGGCCAGAAGCGGCGTGCTCCGTGGGCCAGAAGCGGCGTCCCCCGTGGGCCAGAAGCGGCGTCCCCCGTGGGCCAGAAGCGGCGTCCCCCGTGGGCCAGAAGCGGCGTCCCCCGTGGGCCAGAAGCGGCGTCCCCCGTGGGCCAGAAGCGGCGTCCCCCGTGGGCCAGAAGCGGCGTGCTCCGTGGGCCAGAAGCGGCGTGCTCCGTGGGCCAGAAGCGGCGTGCTCCGTGGGCCAGAAGCGGCGTCCCCCGTGGGCCAGAAGCGGCGTCCCCCGTGGGCCAGAAGCGGCGTCCCCCGTGGGCCAGAAGCGGCGTCCCCCGTGGGCCAGAAGCGGCGTCCCCCGTGGGCCAGAAGCGGCGTCCCCCGTGGGCCAGAAGCGAGCTCCTTCATGGGCCGCAGCTTACATCGCTTCTTGTCAGGGTGAGGCAAAGAGGACGTTGTGGGTGGTTAACTGCCCCACAATGGTTTAGCTTGCATCATAGTTGGTGCTGGAGTGAAAACCTGGTTCTTTCATGGGCCAGAAGCGGGGTCCTTTATGGGCCAGAAGCTGGGTCCTTCATGGGGCACAGCTTACATCTTTTTTTGTCAGGGTGAGGAGAACAGGTCATTGTTGATGGTTAACTCCCCCACAATGGTTTAGCTTGCATCATACTTGGTGCCGGATTGAAAACCTGGTTCTTTTATGGGCCAGATGTGGGTTCCTTTATGGGCCAGAAGCGGGGTCCTTCAAGGGCCATAGCATATATCTTTTATTGTCAGGGTGAGGGAAAGAGGTCATTGTTGGTGGCTAACTGCCCCAGACTGGTTTAGCTTGCATCATACTTGGTGCCGGGGCGAAAACATGGTCCCTTTGCGGGCCAGCAGCGGGGTCCCTTGCGGGCCAGCAGCGGGGTCCCTTGCGGGCCAGCAGCGGGGTCCCTTGCGGGCCAGCAGCGGGGTCCCTTGCGGGCCAGCAGCGGGGTCCCTTGCGGGCCAGCAGCGGGGTCCCTTGCGGGCCAGCAGCGGGGTCCCTTGCGGGCCAGCAGCGGGGTCCCTTGCGGGCCAGCAGCGGGGTCCCTTGCGGGCCAGCAGCGGGGTCCCTTGCGGGCCAGCAGCGGGGTCCCTTGCGGGCCAGCAGCGGGGTCCCTTGTGGGCCAGCAGCGGGGTCCCTTGCGGGCCAGCAGCGGGGTCCCTTGCGGGCCAGCAGCGGGGTCCCTTGCGGGCCAGCAGCGGGGTCCCTTGCGGGCCAGCAGCGGGGTCCCTTGCGGGCCAGCAGCGGGGTCCCTTGCGGGCCAGCAGCGGGGTCCCTTGCGGGCCAGCAGCGGGGTCCTTCATGGGCCAGCAGCGGGGTCCTTCATGGGCCAGCAGCGGGGTCCTTCATGGGCCAGCAGCGGGGTCCCTTTCGGGCCAGCAGCGGGGTCCCTTTCGGGCCAGCAGCGGGTCATTTATGACCGAGAAGTGGGGTCCTTTATGGGCTAGAAGCGGGGTCCTTTACAGGCCAGAAGCGGGGTCCTTTACAGGCCAGAAGCGGGGTCCTTCATGGGCCACTGCTTACATCTTTTATCATCAGGGTGAGGGAAAGAGGACATTGTTGGTGGCTATCCCAGAATAGTTCAGCTCACATCATACTTGGTGCTGGGGTGAAAACCTGGTTCCTTCATGGGCCAGTAGGGGGGTCCTCTATGTGCCAGAAGCGAGGTCCTTTATGGGCCAGAAGCAGGGTCCTTCATGGGCCACAGCTTACATCTCTTCTTGTCAGGGTGAGGAGAACAGGACATTGTTGATGGTTAACTGCGCCACAGTGGTTTACCTTGCATCATACTTGGTGCTGGAGCGAAAACCTGGTTCCTTCATAGGCCAGAAGCAGCGTCCTCCATGGGCCAGAAGCGGCGTCCTCCATGGGCCAGAAGCGGCGTCCTCCATGGGCCAGAAGCGGCGTCCTCCATGGGCCAGAAGCGGCGTCCTCTATGGGCCAGAAGCGGCGTCCTCCATGGGCCAGAAGCGGCGTCCTCCATGGGCCAGAAGCGGCGTCCTCCATGGGCCAGAAGCGGCGTCCTCCATGGGCCAGAAGCGGCGTCCTCCATGGGCCAGAAGCGGCGTCCTCCATGGGCCAGAAGCGGCGTCCTCCATGGGCCAGAAGCGGCGTCCTCCATGGGCCAGAAGCGGCGTCCTCCATGGGCCAGAAGCGGCGTCCTCCATGGGCCAGAAGCGGCGTCCTCCATGGGCCAGAAGCGGCGTCCTCCATGGGCCAGAAGCGGCGTCCTCCATGGGCCAGAAGCGGCGTCCTCCATGGGCCAGAAGCGGCGTCCTCCATGGGCCAGAAGCGGCGTCCTCCATGGGCCAGAAGCGGCGTCCTCCATGGGCCAGAAGCGGCGTCCTCCATGGACCAGAAGCGGCGTCCTCCATGGACCAGAAGCGGCGTCCTCCATGGACCAGAAGCGAGGTTCTTCATGGGCCGCAGCTTACATCTCTTCTTGTCAGGGTGAGGCAAAGAGGACGTTGTGGGTGGTTAACTGCCCCACAATGGTTTAGCTTGCATCATACTTGGTGCTGGAGTGAAAACCTGGTTCTTTCATGGGCCAGAAGCAGGTTCCTTTATGGGCCAGAAGCTGGGTCCTTCAAGGGCCATAGCATATATCTTTTATTGTCAGGGTGAAGGAAAGAGGTCATTGTTGGTGGCTAACTGCCCCAGACTGGTTTAGCTTGCATCATACTTGGTGCTGTGGCGAAAACATGGTTCCCTTGCGGGCCAGCAGCGGGGTCCCTTGCGGGCCAGCAGCGGGGTCCCTTGCGGGCCAGCAGCGGGGTCCCTTGCGGGCCAGCAGCGGGGTCCCTTGCGGGCCAGCAGCGGGGTCCCTTGCGGGCCAGCAGCGGGGTCCCTTGCGGGCCAGCAGCGGGGTCCCTTGCGGGCCAGCAGCGGGGTCCCTTGCGGGCCAGCAGCGGGGTCCCTTGCGGGCCAGCAGCGGGGTCCCTTGCGGGCCAGCAGCGGGGTCCCTTGCGGGCCAGCAGCGGGGTCCCTTGCGGGCCAGCAGCGGGGTCCCTTGCGGGCCAGCAGCGGGGTCCCTTGCGGGCCAGCAGCGGGGTCCCTTGCGGGCCAGCAGCGGGGTCCTTCATGGGCCACAGCTTTCATCTTTTATTGTCAGGTTGAGGCAAAGAGGACATTGTTGGTGGCTAACTGTCCCACAGTGGTTTAGTTTGCATTATACTTGGTTCTGGGGCAAAAACCTGTTTCCCACATGGGCCAGAAGCGGGGTCCTTTGTGGGCCAGAAGCGGGGTCCTTCATGGGCCACAGCTTACATCTGTTATTGTCAGGTTGAGGCAAAGAGGACATTGTTGGTTGCTAAGTGCCCCACAATGGTTTAGCTTGCATCATACTTGGTGCTGAGGCGAAAACCTGGTTCCTTTATGGGCCAGACGCAAGGTCCTTTATGAGCCAGAAGCCGGATTCTTCATGGGCCACAGCTTACATCTTTTATTGTCAGGTTGAGGCAAAGAGGACATTGCTGGTGGCTAACTGCCCCACAATGGTTTAGCTTGCATCATACTTGGTGCTGGGGCAAAAACCCACTTCCGTCATAGGCCAGAAGCGGGGTCCTTTTTGGGCCCGAAGCAGGTTCCTTTTTGGGCCAGAAGCGGGGTCCTTCATGGGGCACAGCTTACATCTTTTATTGTGAGGATGAGGAGAACCTGGTTCTTTCATGGGCGAGACGTTGGGTCCTTTATGGGCCAGAAGCGGGGTGCTTTAAGGGCCAGAAGCGGGGTCCTTCATGGGGAACAGCTTACATCTTTTCTTGTCGGGGTGAGCTGTGGAGGATGTTGTTGGTGATTGTCCCACAATGGTTTAGCTTGCATCATATCTGGTGCTGGAGTGATAACCTGGTTCTTTCATGGTCCAGAAGTGGGATCCTTCTTGGGCCAGAATCGGGGTCCTTCTTGGGCCAGAAGCTGGGTCCTTTATGGGCCAGAAGCGGGATCCCTTATGGGCCAGTAGTAGGATCCTTCATGGGCCATACGCAGGGTCCTTCATGGGCCACAGCTTACATCTTTTATTGTCTGGGGGAGGAGAAGAGGATGTTGTTAGTCGCTAACTGCCCCACAATGCTTTAGTTTGCATCATACTTGGTGCCGGGATGAAAACCTGGTTCTTTCATGGGCCAGAAGCGGGCTCCTTTAAGGGCCAGAAGCGGGCTCCTTTAAGGGCCAGAAGCGGGCTCCTTTAAGGGCCAGAAGCGGGCTCCTTTAAGGGCCAGAAGCGGGCTCCTTTAAGGGCCAGAAGCGGGCTCCTTTAAGGGCCAGAAGCGGGCTCCTTTAAGGGCCAGAAGCGGGCTCCTTTAAGGGCCAGAAGCGGGCTCCTTCAAGGGCCAGAAGCGGGCTCCTTCAAGGGCCAGAAGCGGGCTCCTTCAAGGGCCAGAAGCGGGCTCCTTCAAGGGCCAGAAGCGGGCTCCTTCAAGGGCCAGAAGCGGGCTCCTTCAAGGGCCAGAAGCGGGCTCCTTCAAGGGCCAGAAGCGGGCTCCTTCATGGGCCAGAAGCGGGCTCCTTCATGGGCCAGAAGCGGGCTCCTTCATGGGCCAGAAGCGGGCTCCTTCATGGGCCAGAAGCGGGCTCCTTCATGGGGCACAGCTTACAACTTTTATTGTCAGGATGCAGAGAACAGGACATTGTTGGTGATTAACTGCCCTACAATTGTTTAACTTGCATCTACTTGGTGCTGGAGTGCAACCTCATTCTTTCACAGGCCAGAAGTCTGGTGCTTAATGGACCAGAAGTGGGGTGCTTTATTGGCTAGAAGCGGGGTGTTCCAAGGAGATGGTGGAGACTGCTTGTATGCTCTGACTCATCTGCAGAGTAGCTGACTATGGTCCTGAAACTCGCACATCAGTCCCTCTCTAAGGTGCTGATCTTGCCTTCATTTCTGGCACATGCTACTGTCCTCCCATTTCTTGAGTCTTCACTTATCCATGGTGTGGGGCATCTCCATAGATCAGGACTGCTGAGAGATGGTAACCTGACTCAATAGAGTTGGTAGGGGACCATGGCAAGTTACATAGCCAAGCAGCCTTTTCCTCCCACTTGCATTCCTCCCTTGTGACACCACAGCTACTTTGGCCCCCATTCTGATAGGCTTGGGATGATGATAATTGATGGGGAGGATATCATGCGCTGCCCTTTCTTGACTGTTTTTCATTCAGCCCTTATGGCCCTAATGGTATTATGTAGCAGTTAATGCTCTATTATTCTTTGCTTTCCTGTGCCCTGACAATTAAGCTTTTTTGTACAGATGTGCTGGGTGCTAAGAGAGGAGTTCATGAGCTATCTCTGTGTTCTTGGAACAGAGTCAGAAACATGCTAGTTTCATTTTTTATTTTTATTTTTTTATTTTTTAACTATAAAAAAAATTAAAGCTATGATTAGTCCCACCATTGTCAGGCCAAAAGGCTCTGGCGAGGGAGGGCTTTTGCAGCCACACCGGGGAAGACCTGGCATGGCTTCAAAACCCCATTTTGGCGTGATGTGGCCATGAGTGCCTGTCACATAAGGGATGGAGCAGGGTGGCTATTTAAGTCCTGCTCTGTCTGTCCTTGGCCTCTTTTCGGCCTCACGTGACAACGGAGCAGGTCGCTAGGCCACGTTAGGTGCTTTGGGCCTTGGCTGGTTATCTGTTTCGGTCACGCACAAGGCGGAAGAGACAGGGCCTGGAGCATGAGAGAGAGGCTTGGAGCAGTTGAGGCAGGGCCCCCGCAAGGTTTGGAGTCTGGGGCAGAGAGAGTCTGTGCTGGTCCTGGCAGGCCTGCTTCACTTAGCAGCCTCCTGTGCAGTCTGGCTGGCCTGTTAAGGGTCTGGAGGGCTGGCATTGCAAGATTTGGAGTCAGGGCAGGAAGAGTCTCTGCTAGGCCTGCTTCCTTTGGAGGCCCCCTGGGTGGCCTGGCTGGCTTGTTAAGGGCCTGGAGGGCTGCAATCATTTGAGGACTACAGTTAGTGTTGGAGCATGGGTGGTAGTTTGGGGCCGTGTGACTGGGCCTTTCTTTACCTGGTGGCCATTTTGGCAGACCTTCTGTGAGGCAGCCATTTTGGAAAGGTCATCTGGAGGGTGGCCATTTTGGTGGGGTCTTCAGGAGGGTGGCCATTTTGGTAAGATCTTCTGGAGGGTGGCCATTTAGGTAGGGTCTTATGCAGGCAGCCATTTTGGTAAGGTAATTTTTAGATAGTAGCCATCTGGGTTATGGGCCATGCCTCCTAAGAAGGGTGGGGGTGGGCCTAGGACACAGGCAAGGCCCCAAAGCAGCCTGTTCAGCAGTGGCCTCCTTCACTCAGGATATGTCATCCTCTGTGGATTAGGGCCCTGATGTCATATCTGCATATTCAGGGGCAGTATTTGCTGGATATGGAAGGGATGTTTCTCCTTCTGCCCAGAAGCAGCCTATGAGTGATGATTGTAGATAGGTTGGGGGCCCCATGGGCAGGGGCAGCATACCTCACTGCCGACCCATTGTCTTCTGTCCAGGTTGGTGAAGTTCCATTTGGGGAGATGTCAGCTCCTCTGGGGGCCCATTTTCTGTTGGCAACAAGGGAGCGTATTTGGAAGGAAGAATGCATGGATGTGTTTTCCCTGTTATACCGAGAGCCCGAGTAGAAGGAAAGGGATAAGCAGGAGGAGAGAGACAATGAGAAATTTTTAAAGGAAAAGGTGGATAGGACCTGGGGTAATTGGATGGCAGGAATTTTAATTTATATGGGGGTGGTGATTCTGCTCCAGCCTATGAGGGCAGCAGCTTTGGTGAAATACCTGGACATAATATTTAGGGTGCATACAGAATTCATGGGGTCAGTATGGAACCTTTAGGATGAAAGCGGCAGTGGACATAAACCCACAGCGGGACAGAAAGGACCAGGGTTGTGGTTGCAGTTCATGATTGCAGCTTGACCCATGTAAGAGGATAGGGCAGACAGTAGGCATTTACTGGGTCAGACACTGTGGTGCATTCCTGTGGGTCCACGGGGCAGGGGATTCAACCCCGCCTGCTCTGTTGGGAGGTCAGTGTTAAGGGCTTTTGCAACAGGAACCTGTGTAAATATAGACATGAGTGTTCCATCTGAACTGGCTCCCATCCTTTTACCAGCTGCTCTAGAACTGAGAGGTTTAAGGGTTTTCAGAAGGGGAAAAAGCTCGGATCTGGAGGGCAGCCTTCAGCTGAGGGGTCCCACCTTGATTAATATTTGTGGGTTTTGCCTTTGCTCCATCAGCATCCTAGGTGGGCGGATGCACTCCGTGTGGGAAAAAGTTTTTGGTTTGATTTTAGGATTTCATTAGTTGGGAGCATAGCCCTTACATGTCAGGGAATTTTAAGTCGATAGTTGGAAAGGAGCTAGTGGTGCAGGAGAAAATAGATAAAGAAATACCCGAGAGAAGGGTACTGGGTCTATTTGACCAGAGGGGCTGAGGTTTGGTTATCACTTTGGCCTCTTCCATGTCCACAGGTTGTGTGCAGTCTGAGCTTTAGGTTCATTTTGCGGTTTAGAGGTAAGTCTATTGTTATTTTGTCACCAGGATGGTCAGCCTTTGACTAAGTTTCAGTTTTGGTTCATTGTCAGACGGGCCTTGTCATTATAACCTGACCAGTTTCTGAGATGGAACAGAAATAGCCATTTTTGAGACTTGTATCAGGAGTAGCAAACACACCTGAGAAGTCAAAGGGATGGACTTTGCGCATGGTGCATTGCGTCCAACTGTTGTGGCCATGATTTATTAGGGATCATTTCATCAATTCTTTCCACATACCATATCTAATCCCAACTGATCTACTGTTATGCTGAGCCAGCAAGGGCTGCTCTGATAATAAGGATGCAATTACCCAGTATGGACGTTATGGAAACTACTACTCACATTATAATAGAGTGCAGTGACCGCTCTCTGCCTTTGAGGGGCTGACTGGAGCTTCTAATTATGGTCATGTTTGGGGTTGGATCCCAACCAGTTTGGTACACACTCTTTCCAGATGGGTGTAGCTTCTATAGTAGTTACATTGGGTTGTGGGAGCACTGGCGGTAGGCCATTTAAGGGCCCTCCTTAACCATTGTGCTGCTGAGCATATTGATAATTGTTGTTTCTGTTTTAACACGTTGGAGGGTGCTGGAGAGAGTCAAGGTACTCATGTGTGGCCAGAGATGGAGTTCTGGGCCAAGAGGAGGGCATGGCAGATCAGGCACGAAACCCAGTTGGGGCTCAGCCATTGCGCTCTGGTCCAGTGGCTGGGTAGATGTGGCATGCTGTCGGAACGCCTCCTGCCAACATGCTTCATTGGTGCAGCACCCTCCACAGGATTTGATTATACATTTGGGTGGCAATAGCCTGGGAATGTTGAAGGGGAAAGCCCTTATCATTCAGGCTTGCCAGGACTTTGTGGCCATATGCAGTATGTGGCCTAGGACCATGATTGTTTGGTCTGATATTCTCCAGAGGAGAATTTGGAGGGGTGGGAATGATCCCAGAGGCCTGAATAAGGCTAGCCATAAAGTAAATAGGGAAGTCCGGCTCGCCCTTGCTTATCAGCAGGGCGAGGTAATACATCATCTGGAGGGACTAGCTCGTAATAAAATTGCCCAAGAGATTGTACGTTGGTCCCCTCCCCAGGCAAAGGCAGAATGAATGTGGAGGCCACCATTTGGGAACCGGGAACAGTGGCCAGAAAACCAGGCTTGGGTTTTTCAGATGAATCCAGTCTGCAAAAACCAGAGGTCTTTAGTGCAAATTCTGTAGCTACGGGGGGAGGCGATTCTCTCCTAGAACAGGGTGTCATGGATCACAGTGCAGAACCCTCTTTGGCACAAAAGGAAAAGTTTTCTTTAACCAAAGAAGTTGAAAGTCCAGAAACAGCTGGAAACAAAAGGGCTCCTGTTACTGAGCAAAGTCCTGTTAACGCTCTTAATAAAGAGGAACATACAAAAACATCTTCTGAAATTGCAGGTCCTTACATAAATGCTTCAGATTTGCTTGAAAACACACAAGATGTGCCCACTTCCATGGAAAGAAATACTGATGTAAATGTTTCCTTTGGGTCTACTACACCACAGTCTCTTGCTAATGAACATTCTTTTCCTAAGGAACAATCTCTTGCTGGCAAACAGCCTTTGGATCAAAACAAGACTCAAAGTATAGAGCTTCTAGCTTCAGGAAGAGTCTATCCAGAATCTGAAGTTAATTTGAAAATTAATACAATTTGGCTTCCAAAACAGCAGCTGGTTTCTGATGCCATCTGCATGAGAATAGACAAGTTGCAAAACCCCAATTCCAACAGGGAGCTGCTTTCTTCATTGTCACGCTTTGTGTGTGCAAATTCCAGCACTGATGCGAATGTGTTATTGCATGCAGTCCCTGACAGGCTGAGTAACAGGGAACCCAGAGCAATTGCTCTGCAAACAGGATGTTCACCAGTGAAACTCCCTGACATGGTACAAATGGAAGCACAATTGTATTTGGAATGTTATATGCTGGTGCTACTGACTGTGCTTTGTTTTGCATCTGCAGCAAGAGAAATCCAAAAGAGGAAGATCCCACATGTATCAGAATTAAGCACAACATTAGGGAAAGGAATCTCAGATTCAAATGCATTACACAAAAAAGTTTTGGACACAAAAGCAGCAAAGGATCCTGTAAGCAAATCCAAATCTAAGAAATGGGAAGATAAGAACATAAGAAGAGCCTGCTGGATCAGGCCAGTGGCCCATCTAGTCCAGCATCCTGTTCTCACAGTGGCCAACCAGGTGCCTGGGGGGATGCGAGTGTGACCCATGGTAAGAAGCAGGGAAAGTGCATTCAGATGGTGTACAGACAAAGACATGGGGGTAAGACTTACAGACACACTGACAAAGATGCCTGTAATACTAAATATTTTCTTGGTGCCTCACTGAAGGTACAAGTTCTTGTAACTAAGGAGTGGAAGGACAAACCACCTGATGTGCTTTCTCCCTCCAGTTTTAGTTGTGTGCATGCATCCCAAATTCAGGACTTCATTGCCCAAGATGTAATATGGTATTCTTCAATGGGCACAGCTTGAATGGTGTCATATACATTTTTTCTTTCCCTGGGTTTTGCAATTGTTCAGTTAGTTAGTTTTTTTTAAGAAATTTGCTCTGTTTGTCTAAGCAAATGATTAAAGAAGAAAGGATGGGAGAAGGGAGTGCAGAGGTGGTCCTGGAAGTTTTAAGCTTTTCTATAGCAGGTAAAAGCATAGTGACATAACCTTTAATAAAGGGTGGTATGTGGAAGGAACCCCAGTTCCCATTGGACAGGGGTAGTTTTAAGATTGAGGCATACAGGATGTAGACAGAAGGTTTGAGAAACGTAGAAAAACCGTGAAAAGGTTAAAGAGTCAGTGACTATTTGTGGTGGGTAAGGAATGTCTTGGGCAAATTAATGGATTGACTCATGGGAGGGGGAGGGAAAAGAATAATTTCTGTTTTATTTTCTTAAAGCACCAGAACATGCCCACTATCCTGTTGATGATATGGGGAATCTTAGGAGCACATGCAGCGTGGAAGGCAGGTGTCCTGGAAAATACTGACATTGAGCCCATCCCCACAAATGCTTGGATCTGTTATCAGGACACAGAGGTGGAGATGGCCCATCGATTTCCAGGGTTGCTAAGTAATGCTTCCAGGAGACAACAATTGGAAAAATATATCCTCGATCAGCTACCTGTCTCACAGAGTGCTGCTTGTGAGGAGTCACGATTAATTAAATGCACCAAGGGTCCCCAGGAGCAGCAAGTTCATTTTTGCCATGATTCTTCTGTGGACACCAAGATTTCTTGCACCCCATGATTTGGTGAAATGTCCCAAGGTAGCGACATGATTCATGAAGAAGTTTGCAACATTTTATGGATTTCTATGGTCACTTGGGGGGAGGGATCACCTTTGCACTTCCAGGTTTTTATGGCAAGTGCCAAAAAAAGAAGACCAATCGATGAACTGGCTCTTGTCCTGATTTCATCAAAAGGGCAAGAATATCCCAGAACTATGACAAATTGGCAGAGGTTCAATGGACTTATGGATGTGACCAAGATACACACTGTCAGTCCTCCAGACTGGATAATGTCTATCCAGGAAAAGTACTGCCATTATGGACAATATCATATTCCTTTTAATTCAATAGGTTATGATCTTGTTGGATCTCACATGATTAAATTGAACCACCCCCAGCAATTATTGATAAAACCAGGGACTGCACTTAAGGAAGTGGTAGTCTCATTTGAGAAATTAAACATTGCAAAGGAATTCCCTGTTTGTGCATCATATTTAGAGATGAGTAATAAGGAATGGGATAATTGGGTTAAATTATGGGAAGGGGAGAATGGGAAGAGAAATAAGCAGGATTTGTGAGGGTGGCTGTGTACTGGAGCTGCTTTTCTGGATGCTACCAATATTGAAATATTAGCCAACAAATTACATTATACCACTGAAGAAATAAGTAAGATGACAGAACCTATCAATAGGGCTCTGGAAAAGACTACTGAAACCCCCCAAATCATAGCCAGTTTACTTCCAATGTGGGAACAGAGAATGGAAAAAGATTATCATGACATGATAAATACCATGCAGTCCTTACAACAGACTATTTTCTTGGCCATTACATGCACCCAAATGCAGAATTGGGCCCATACAGTGGCTTTGGAACTTATTCACATGACAGATAGTGGGTTTATACCCAGGGAAATTAGGTCCCTAATTCAACATCAAGTGTCCAAGGGAGAAAGAAAATTGGAAGACTGGTGGAGCCTTGTCAATGCCACATATGATAAGCAAAATTATGCATTAAGATTGTCTATTGTAATGGTAATAGCGTCTGAAATCATTACAGTATATCCTGTAATTCCATTGGGAATCACTGTAGATCAAGATTTAGTTCTTTATGCCCAGGAAGTTCACCAGTGGGCCATAATTAAGCATGCAAGATGGGTAACCATTAACGTGAAAGGTTGTCAGCATCATCAGAAGTTAGGATTTGTTTGTGAAGATGATAGTTTGGAATCCCATCAAGATTGCTTTTCTCTCAGAATGATTAATGTATTGTATTGCTCTTTCATGCTAAGAAATGAATCAAGTTCAACCATTGTATATTCTGGACATGGGTGTGTGTGCCTTAGAACGTTTTGTGATTATGCTGTTATTGATAAGTATTATATACAACCTATGCTAAGATATATCAATAGATGCTTTTGTGGTATTGAGGAAATAGTAGGATGTGATTTTTCATTTAAAGTCCCTGTATGGACCATCCAGAGAATATTAGTTAATCCACATTTGTTTCAATACCTCAAACACATTGTATTAGGGTATGGCCTAGCTGATCTCCGGAAGTTACTTTCTCATCCTATGTTACAGAAATAATTAGAAGTAGTTAAACAAATGGGAGAGCAAGCTACACTCCAGATAAAACACGAGCGCCATACAATTACCAATATAGCAGCCAAGATCAAACAGATAGGGGCACATAAATGGTGGGATTCCCTGTTTGGCTGGGGAGGAGGCACCAAAGGAGGTTTAAACCTTTTAATGCACCCCATTGTGGTGATTCTAATATGTCAAGTTTTTTTGGTCTTCGTCTTAATAGCCCTTGTAATATGGATCCGATCTCAAATGGCACAGATATACCAGAGGGAAGGCCGCCCCCCACCGCTGCTTGTGCCCCCCGCTGTCCCCACAGCATGTTCTGCTGCCCCCGCTGCCCCACCTCTCATTCCACCACCGCTGCATTTCCTGCTGCCCCCAACCCACCTCTCGCTTGCCCGCTGCCGCCCCCACCACATCTCCTGCCGCCCCCAGCACCACCCTGCCTCTCATTCCCCCACCGCCGCACCTCCTGCCGCCCCCTGCCTCCTGTTTCCCCGCTGCCACCACCACCACCACACCTCGTGCTGCCCCCAGCACTACCCTGCCTCTCGTTCCCCCACCGCTGCTGCCACTCCTCCTGCCACCCCACCACCACCCCGCCTCTTGTTCCCCCACTGCCGCTGCAACTCCTGTGGCCCCACCACCCTGTCTCTTGTTCCCCTGCTGCCGCTGCCACTGCCGCCACCACTGCCACCACCACTGCCGCCTCCACCACATCTCCTGCCGTCCCCCAGCATCACCCTGCCTCTTGTTCCCCAGCCGCCATACCTCCTGCCACCCCCACCACCCCACCTCTCATTCGCTGGGTGATTGGCAATAGATCAGCAATTGTTTCTGCCTCCCAACTGTTTAAAGCCTGATATAGAGGTTGGTTTACATATTGTCACTCACACATTTCAGCAGTGGAATTGCAAAGCTGCTCCTATGCTGATTTACATTTCAGAGTGGTTCCAGGATTATATGAATGGATCTCTCAAGGACCAAACTCTAAGTGTGATTTGACCTCTCATCACATATAGGTCTGCCTTGGTGGGGGGGAGGGCTGCAGAACCTTCACCATGCCCCACCATGTACCTACCTTCATTTCAGGCAGTTTTTTCTGTGCATTTGGCAAATATTATGCTGTGTACTACTTAGAAAAATAAGCTCATTTCAAAACAAAACATTACAAAACTTATAGTCCTGAACTCAGAAATGCTTGCTTAACAACCTGACTCTTTGAAAAGAGTTCAAAGTGTAAAACAAGAGAAAAAAATCCAGAGCCCTGTTGGACTTTTTTCTGTCAGTGGTCTCATAATTTGTTGAAATTAATTAAAAACCAGCCACGTTTGCACAGTACCTGTAACCCTATAACTGACCTTGCCCCATACTCTGACCTTCATCTTCTGCAGTTTAAAAGTTAACAAATGCCTGACTGATTTTTAATTAATTTAAGACATTTAACATTGTCAATGATAAGTGTGGGATGCTCAGTAACAACCAACTGTCAGTGTTCTAAAAGCCAGAGTCACAGCTGTTTGGCTTGGCTAATGAGGTGGACACACATTTAGACCTTTATTTCACTTTAGACAGTCATGGCTTCCCCCAAAGAATCCTGGGAAGTCTAGTTTGTGAAGGGGGATGAGAGTTGTTAGGAGACTCCTATTCCCCTGACAGAGCTCCAGTGGCCAGCGTGGTTTAACAGCCAGACCCTCTTCTGGGGATTGCAGCTCTGTGAGGGGAATAGGGAGTCTTCTAGCAGCTCTCAGCACCCTTCACAAACTACACTTCTCAGGATTCTTTGGGGGAAGCCATGACTGTCTAAAGTGAAATAAAGGTCCGATGTGGATGTGGCCAGGGACAGCTCTGGTTTAAATTTGGATGGGAGACTATATATGCCTACTGTGGAATAAAAAGGTGGGGGAAATCCTGAAAAACAATGATACTGTTTCACCAGAGCTTGGAAGATTACTTTTAAAAAGTAATAAATTACAGTTACAATTACTTGACCAAAAAAGTAGTAATTACTGTTACAATTATAATTGCTCTGAAAGTAACTGATTACTTTACTTTTTCTCAAAAGTAATCACTACAGTTACATTTCAGTTACTTAAAAAAAACGCCTACAAGGTGCTGGCCTTGGCTGCTGCACATCTAAGTAGCCTAAAGCAATATTAAAAATAAACACACACACAGGGGGTAATAGAATAATTTTTTTATCCATAAGATTAACAGAATGGCAGAACAGAATCTCACTGATACCCTAACACTTGAAATCAAATTTTACACTTGAAATGCTGCTTTTATAATACATTCTCACGATGCTGCTCACCATCTCTAACCTACTTCACAGGGTTGTTATGAGGCTAAAATGAAGAGGGGGAAGAATAATATATGTTACCTTGAGTCCTTTCCAGGAAAGGTGGGATATAAGTAGAATAAATAAATGCTCTGATGTCTCTTGTGTAGGGATGGGTGAGAAATTTGATTCAGTTTGCATTTCAAGCTGAATCTATCAAATTCACACTTTCCGAAACAATATGAAAACCAAAAAGCAGCCATCCTTTGAAATTCACACTTATTTAAATTTTGTAATGCAGTTTGCCAACCAGACAACATTTACAAAAACGTTAGGGGAAAGTGTGTATAAAAATGAATGCATAAGTGAAAATAACATACAAAAATGGCATTATATGACAAGAAGTTGCTTGTCAAAATGTATACATTAGTCTGCCTACAAAAATGTCTTTTTAAGGAAAAGTTTGCACTAAAATGCTGGAGAATTTTCATGAGGATTGTCACAAACCCGCCCTTCCCCAGGGATTATCCCTCCTGACCCCTATGCTTGGTTCAGGAAATCCCCACCCAGCGGGATGCTTGCCTCAGCCTGGGTCAGATATGCTCTCTGCACCACAAGCTCCAGCCCTTCCACCTTTTGTCCCACCCAAAAGGTGACCACTGGTGTGCCCTGTTAGCACAATAGGATGTAGGTACAGGAACTGAATGGGATCCTGATATGGTAGCACACGTGACCAGGCAGACATGGAGGAATTTAAACAAACAAAATAACTTTATTAAAATACAAGATGTTAAATAGTATATTGATGAATAGTCCTTATCTTCCCTACCTGTCCTACCCTCTCTAACTAATATGTAACCCACCCTTTTCCACCTAGGTCACTCCTACAACACAACCTCCCTCCTTCCACTCCAAATCCCAACAACAAAAAACTCCTGTCAAAACCAGCCATCTTTTATTCAAACCTCCCTTAGAACTCTCACTCACACACCCCTCCCACCTGGCAGACTTACATCACTCATACTCCCAGGCATTCCATTTACTCCTTCAGACCCGTAACACATTTAATAATAGTTCCCAACAAGTGGTTTTCTTACAAGGATTTTTAAAAAAATCACAAATAGCTGCAGAAATGTGGAGAACTGAATTTAAGATGGGGAAAATGGGAAACTGAAAGAACTGAAATTGAGAGATCTTTCCATCCCTTCTCCTGTGTCATATTTAGAAGGTCTGCATTGATGCAGGCATAATTATCTCGTACTTTACCTACTAGCTTGGCTGCCCAGGGAAGAGATGCCTTTCCTCTGCTTGTACTGACATAACGTTTGAATCCTCTGGGGAACGTACAATGGGCCTTCCCTCAAGGACCCATTGAATAGTTGCACTGAGCCCTAACTGAAAGGGTACCATGATAAAGCATGAGATCAAGACAGCAACAGTATAGGACACATGGAAAGTGATATAGACATGATTAATAAAGCAATAGTTTTCCAGTTGAAGCCTCTAGGATAATCAGTATAATTGTGTTTGTGGGCATGTGTGTTTATGAGACATGTCCATTTTACAGAGTCTGATCTTATCTTTCTGTTGGTTATGAAACATGCAGAGCATCCACTGACAAATTGAAAAGCTGTTTTGATGACCTATTTTGCAAAGGGAAAGAAAGTGTTCAGTATATTCCTTTAAAGCCTGCCTGCAGACAAATAGCATTAAAGAGTCTAGAATAATCTGTTCCAGTGCATGTTCTCTCTCTCTCTCTGAAGAAAGCAGTTGAACACAAGTGCACTTCAATTCACATTTTCATGAGCATAGGGAGTCATAACAGTTTTAGTAGAGCTAGCATGTGATGAAGCAATGTAGTCTTCACAAGCCATGAGATCACATTGAAAAGAGAAAGCATGAACAGAAACACACACAAAATACCAGACCAGCAACAGATTCTTATGCTTGCATGTCACAAATATATTTATAGCTACTTACATGTTATCTGACAACTTGTGTGAAAACATTTTTACTTTGCAGAACAGACTAGGCGAAGACAGGTCCAGATGTAGGAAATATTTTGAGGGTTTGACAGATGATCTTGGAGGTCACTGTTTCATAGGGTTGCCATAACTCGTAATTGACTTGAAGGCACATAGCAACAACAAAAATACTCCATCCCCTCTCCCTACCCACCCCAACATTCTGTAGTACTCTAGTACAGGGGTGGGGTACTTTAGGACAGATAAAAAGAGTGGTGAGCATCCAATTCGATGTGTAGGAAAAGGGGGTCAAAGACCAGAATGCTGAAGTATTTTATAAAAAAGTGGTTTTATTGCGAGATTTTTTTCAAAGAAGCCCAAACTGGTTTTATTGCAGAATATTTTTCAAAGAAGCCCAACGCGTTTCAGCGTGTAATCACAGGCATTCGTCAGGGGATAATGAACTTTTACAATGGTTAACCGAACAATTTTGGTCCTGTATTGCCCTGATAACAATCCTCTTATACAATCCTTATACAATACAACAAGAGGATTGTTATCAGGGCAATACAGGACCAAAATTGTTCGGTTAACCATTGTAAAAGTTCATTATCCCCTGATGAATGCCTGTGATTACACGCTGAAACGCGTTGGGCTTCTTTGAAAAATATTCTGCAATAAAACCAGTTTGGGCTTCTTTGAAAAAAATCTCGCAATAAAATCAGTGTGGTACTTTAGGCCCAGCCCTCTCTGTCTAGCTCTTGAGACTCTTCCCCAGGCCACATCACCGGCACCTCATTTTTTACCAAAAAATCCCCACTGATCCCCACTGATTAGTAGTATAAGGTTATGAAGATTTGAAAGGAACCAGTATTTATCTTCATTTGCTATTTCTTTTTCTCTTTTCTCATCTCTTTCTTTTTTAGAAACTACCTAGCTTCTTATTAAATCCTATATGTTCAACTGCACAAAAACTTATTTCACACTGCACAAAATGTTTGAACTCTATACAAAATGTTTCTAGCTGCACATTAGAATAAACGGACCGAAGTTGTTTCCTAGTTCCTTATTTCTAATTCTCAGTTCCTTATTTCATGCAGAGATGCATAAACAGGTTGAATAAGGAGTAGAAGTTTATATGCCCCTGCACCACCAAAATAATCTTTAGGCTATTCCTGGTCATGAAGGTGTATGATAGGGGTTGTTACGTATTGACTACAACATAATGTCAACATGAATTAGATGAAACATGCTACACTTTAAATGTTTTTTGGGGTGACTGGGGTATACTCATCTCATCACTTTATGATCACCCTAATTGTGGCAAATAAACATTTGGAAAAAAGATGGGAAGGAGGATAGGAAAGGAGTTTATCTGCTAGTGTAAACTAATGATCTTGTGAAAATCCTCTAAGCTGGTAAGTGATTCAGTGTGCAGTAGCAGTGGGAGGAAATTCTGTATCCAAATATAGAAACTGAAGAAGGAATTTAGGCCAGCAAACTATAATTATCTAGTCTGGAAGTATTCCAGAAAGTTCTGGCGCTAGCATATATAGTACTAAAAATAGCCCTATTGCATTATATCTGTTTCTAGTATGAAGTAGCTGAGATCTATTTATTTTATTTTGTACATATCACATATAAGGCTCCTTACTTATGACTTGATTCTTTGACTAGTGGGCTGAACAGATGTATAACGGAGTCAGTTACTATAGTGCTGGTAATACATGTCTTATGGCATTGCGCCAGCTTTGTTGAGAGCCCTAGAATTGGGTGCTATCTTACCAGGATGAACTATCATCGTATCACTCTGGGAACAGCTACTTTAATCAGACACACCAGGGCAGTATAATAAAAAGCTGTTTACGAAACTTCAAATGGAATAGAGCAGAACAGCTTGTCAACCTACATTTTATAGGCATTACTGGCCACTATACAGAGCTATGGTTTAATGGGACTAGAGTGCATCACCAAAAAAGGGGGACAAAAGATACAGAGATTTGCATAAAATTTGCTTGTGTGAAATTTATTTATTTATTTATTTGTTAGATTTTTATACCGCCCGACTAGCATAGCTCTCTGGGCGGTGTACAACAAAGTGCAAAATATACAATAAAATTCCATAGTAAAATACAACAACAATGTAAAAGAATAAGGAAACTAAAAGCAATTACAACGCATGTTAAAAACTAAATTAAGTTAGATTAAAATGCCTTAGAAAAGAGGAAGGTTTTGACTTGGCGCCGGAAAGACAGTAACGTCGGCGCCAAGCGCACATCAGGGAGACTGTTCCAAAGTTTGGGGGCCACCACTGAGAAGGCCCTAGTTCTAGTTACCACCCTCCGAGCTTCTCTATGAGTCGGAACACAAACATGCAAATGAACACAAACATTTAGAAATAATTACTATAATTTAATAGAAATACATCTCACCATAGTGGAGAAGACTGTAAGCAAATGAACTGTGTGTCTGCTGTTGATGGGCAACTTTAAGCCCCCTGCACTCCTTTCTTATGAAACTGGACTTGGACTGTATTTTTCAAACAGAGGACTGTCCTCTGTAAAGTGGCCACCCTAAATAGGACTGCAGAATGTATACTAGGTAGACGCAGGGTAAGGAGCAACCTTCATTAGTTCCCTGGTGTCAGGAGGAAATTTGCCTACAGATCTGGAATGAGAATTTGTAACTAACACTATTGCGCAACAAGAGGTGTATCCTTTTTGCAAATGGCTAATTCATAAATACATGTCTTATCTATGTGAGTCATCCTGACATTTCCCACATACATCCTTGCAAAATTAGTATCTGAGTTGAATAGTCATAGATGTGGTCAGGAGCAATATATGAAGCCATAATTAGGTGGTTGTGGGAACTTCCATTGCCATTGTAGATTCTTGCTGACTACTCAGTTCATAGGTTACATCGCCCAAGCAAAAGTAAACCTTTTGACTGCTGAGTCTGCTTGCAGGGATGAAAAATATATTGCATTAATTGGTCCTAAGTTGCTATGTCGAAGTCTCAAGAGTCTCCTGATGGGTGTCTAACCAGCAATCTTTAAGAGTCAGGAAATAGCCCTGCCCACCAGTTCTTGATTAAATTCACATTCTTAACTATTCAGATTTGCCTGGTTGCTATTGCTAAGTGCATAATAGGATCAGCTTGCTAAACTCATTGTTCTGTAAGTGCCGTGTGATGCCCCGATTATCAAAGGAACTCTATAAAACCAAATTCCAATCTATTCAAGTGACTGTCATATGGACAGACAAGCTGCTGCAGTACATTTACATGATCTGCAGCTCAGTGAATTTTATTGCTATGAATGTCCCTTGTTTGTGCTTGCACGTGCTAGAAATTCCAAGTGATGTGTTTCAAGGATTTCCTGTGCCATCCTTTTCTTCTCTATTGTCCTTTCATGGTTCCTGGTTCAAGAAGTTCATCTGACAAATCTTTTTTTAAAATTGTCTTTGTTTTACCCGGTTTATCCAGCCTCTCTCACTATGTTGCTTTCCCTCTTCTAAGCATTTGCAACTGTCCTTTATTTCAGTCCAGGGTTTTTTTATGCAACAATGCCAAATGGTAACTATAATTAAGGTTATCTTGTAAGTTAATTCTTTAAGCACCCAGCTATTGATTAAAGTAAAGTTGACAATTTGTGATGGTTTTATAAATGTATAAGATACAATACAATAGAATCAGTCAGATCCCCCTGAATGTAATTGGCCCATTATCCACATATTTCCTGTAAAATGTGGGATGGACTAATCTGGAATTCTATATATCAGCAAGATTTCTCCACTTCATAAAAATTACATAGAATGACACCAAAATTGATAATCCAGAAATAGATCTGCAATACATTAGTCATGCCTTCTTAGTCTCTTGTCTGATTATGTGGTAAAGGTTAGTGAATTGTGGGAAGGAATATAAAAAATGAACACTCACTACAGAATATCTGTTTGGGTGGTAACCTATTTCTCCAGGTTTGTATATGTGTATGGCATGAGTGTTATGCCTTACACAAAAGGTGCTCTAATGAGCCAGGAGCTAGTGTGGAATTGGTGTGGAATTACTGAACTGGATAAAGGACAAGAGTGTTTCCATAGAATTTTAAGCCAACCTATGTTTGTATTCAATCCAGAATTCTATAGGATACTGTTTAAGAATTCTTTGCTAAGTATTTTACCCATTATAGGTTAGTATAGGCATTTGTATAGACAGCTTAATTCTTTAGAACCTTATTGGATTCAACACATTTAAGAATACTGAAATTCTTTCTCATAATAAAGAAAATGACCTGTTCTTCAACCTGCTAAAATGCTAAAATGAAGCCTGCTTTAAGTAGTAACTTAAAACATATTTGGTGTTGAATGGTAATAATGTTACTCTGAAAAGGACACACCTTTTATGTTATACATCTTGTTGAAATATAGGTATCTTAATGAATGTTGTTGGATAGTTCTTGGTAGTGCTTAAGTTAGTTAGTTTATTAATTTCATTTATATATTGCTTCTCACATCCAGAGGTCTCCTGAAGCAATTTACAATAATAAAATACAAAATACATTTTTAAAAATCAATAAACAGTACTAATAGAAAGCATCCCCTGAAACTTAGTTTCTACAATTGGTATGAACAAGTGGAAGTTTTGATTAAATTCACATTCAAGTTTGTCTTGATTATAATTTGCACTCAAATATCTATGAATGCAGAGGATAAACGTCTACCAATGTGTATAAACCAAACCACCTTAAATGAATGTTGGGCAATCCCAGCCCAATTCTCCCATGTAAAACTACACCAATGAGATGGGGGTAGCACATGACTGATAAAGTGTCCTTATGTGTGCATGTACACCCCACACCCACTGCTAATAAAGACAAAGGATTTGCATATTTGCATGGAGGGGGGGAGCCAAGCAGATAAGGGAATCCCTGTCACTGTACCAGCCTGCTATGGATCTCAGGCACAAGAACTACTGTAGTCCCCAGTGAGGTGTCCAGTGCAAGATCTGCTGCAACTTCTTGGGAATGGTTTCAGTTGATGCGGCCTGATGATGTGGACAAGGCGCTTGCAACAATGTGGCCAGCAACGTGTCCTCTCAACCCTTTCCCTTCTTGGCTTATTCAAGCTTGCTGAGGGGGTTTGACCAAGTGGATCCAGGATGTGGTCAATGCATCGTTGCAGGAGGGAGTGGTTCCAGCCGCCCAGAAAGAGGTGGTGATTCGACTGCTCCTGAAAAAGCCCACCCTGGGCACATTGGTTTGCAA
Organism: Rhineura floridana; assembly: GCF_030035675.1. NCBI lineage: Eukaryota > Metazoa > Chordata > Lepidosauria > Squamata > Rhineuridae > Rhineura > Rhineura floridana. Next base: position 215,713,836 of record NC_084480.1, read on the forward strand.
CAACTACCACCCTGTCGCAAATACCCCCTTCTTAGGGAAGGTGATTGAGAGGGTTGTGGTGCAGCAATTGTAAGTACTTTTGGATGAAAGAGATCACCTTGACCCATTCCAGTCTGGGTTCAGGCCTGGTTATGGGACTGAATCGGCCTTGGTCACCCTGATGGATGACCTTTATCGGGAGAAGGATGGGAGAGTGTGACCCTGTTATTCTTTCTTGATCTCTCAGTGGCTTTTGATACCATTGACCCTAGTATCCTTCTGGGCCGACTTGGTTAGCTGGATATTGGAGGCACTGTTTCACAGTGATTCTCATCCTATCTCCAGGGTCATTTTCAGAAAACAGCATTGGGCGATTGTATTTTGGCCCCCTGGCAGTTGTGCTGTGGGATGCTCCAGGGTACCATGCTGTCCCCCATGCTGTTTAACATCTATATGAAGCCCTTGGGAGCCATCATCAGGAGATGTGGGGCAAGGTGTCAGCAGTACACTGATGATACCCAGCTCTATTTCTCTGTAACATCTGAATCAGAAGAGGCCGTGCAAGCCCTGGACCGCTGCCTGGACTCTGTGGTGGGCTGGTTGAGGGCCAATAAACTGACTCTCAATCCTAGCCAGATGGGGATGCTGTGGGTTGGTGGTTCCTGAGTTCGGATAATTGGTCAGTTGCTTGCTTTGGATGGGGTCATACTTCCTCTGAAAGAGCAGGTCCATAGTGTCAGCGTGCTCCTGGATCCATTTTTGTCACTAGACGCCTAGGTGACCTCCGTGGCTAGGAGTACCTTTCACCAGCTTCAGCTGGTAAGACAGCTGCAGCCATTTCTGGACCAGGATAGCCTGACCACTGTTGTCCATGCACTGGTAACCTCCAGGTTGGATTACTGTAATGCACTCTATGTGAGGCTGTCCTTGAGGTTGGTCCAGAAGCTGCAGCTGGTGCAAAATGTGGCAATGGCACAACTACTCACTGGGACAGGGTATCGCCAACATGTTGCCCCACTGTTGAAAGAATTGCACTAGCTGTCCATTTCAAGGTGCTGGTTTTGGTGTACAAAGCCCCATTCAGCTTGGGACCAGGATACCTAGTAAGACAGCTGCAGCCATTTCTGGACAGGGATAGCCTGACCACTGTTGTCCATGCACTGGTAACCTCCAGGTTTGATTACTGTAATGCACTCTATGTGGGGCTACCCTTGAGGTTTATTTATTTATTTATTTATTTATTGCATTTGTATACCACCCCATAGCTGAAGCTCTCTGGGCAGTTTACAACAATTAAAAACATTAAAAACAAATATACAAATTTAAAACCACATTTTTAAAGCAATTTAAAAACACATGCTAAAATATCTGGGAGAAGAGGTTGGTCCAGAAGCAGGGTTGGTTTCAAAGGGCAGCTAGGTGGGGCTCTGGTTGAGGGGCCCTGAGGGGCCCCTTCGCTCCCCTTCTGCAATTTGCGGAGCTTCCAAACTGCTTGCCATTCCCTCGCTCCACCTACCTTTCTCTGCTGACTTCTTTTGCGGCTGTGCACTTGTAGCGCTACCATTAACCAAGATGGCGGCTGATGTTTCCCTAAGGTGCTGATGCCCCTGACACCATCTTGGTTGACGGCAGAGATGCATGCGTGTAGCATGCATGAGTTCCATCAACCAAGATGGCGGCAGAGGCTTCAGCCCCTTAGGGAATCCTTGGCTGCCATCTTGGTTAATGGTAGTGCTGCATGCACAACCCACATAGCTACAAAAGACAGGAGACAGGTAGGTGGGCTGCGCATGGGGCTGCGCATGCATGTGTGCATGCATGCGTGCATGCACACATGCCAGGGCCTGGGACAAGCTGGTGCCCAAGGGCCCTGGCATGTCTGGGGCCAGCCCTGTCCAGAAGCTGCAGCTGGTGCAAAATGCAGCAGTGAGTCTGCTCAATCGAGTAGGTTATCGCCAACATGTCACTCTGCTACTGAAAGAATTGCACTAGCTGTCTATTAGCTACCAGACCAAGTTCAAGTTTTGGTGTACAAAGCCCTATACAGCCTGGGACCAGGATACCTGAAAGACTGTCTTATCCCTTTTATACCCAGTCGATCACAGTGCTCTGCAGGTGAGGGCCTCCTGCATATACCATCTTATCAGGAGGTCCATTCCACACAACATAGGAAGCAGACCTTTAGTGTAGTGGCACAAACCCTTTGGAATTCCCTCCCCTTAAATATTAGATAGGCACTATCTCTGTTTTCTTTTTGGTACCTCTTTCAACAAGCCTTTTGAGTGGAGACTTTATCCCAGTCTGCATCTGTGCTGGAATTGCTTCTTAATATATTTTTAAACCTTCTTTTTTAAAAATGTTTTTAAAGCTTTGAAAAAAAATGTTTTTAAAGATGTTTTGTTTTAATATGTTTTTAATGGTTGTTGTGTTTTAATATATTTTAAAGTCTGTTTTTGTCATGTTTTATAGGTTTTTTGTGCTTTTGTTTGCTGCCCTGGGCTCCTGCTGGAAGGCAGGGTGGGATATAAATCAAATAAATAAATAAATAAGAACTAGGAAGAATGGAGTAATACAGCAAGGAGCTCTAAGAGCACCACATTAGTCCTTTGACTCTGAGCAGCTTTATTTGGCTCAAGGGGACTAGAAGGTGAAAATAAATAGTACAGCTTCCTGCTGTAAGTTACTCCATTTTCTCATTCCATCCTATTGTGAAAGCATCTATAAAAGTAGCATAGCCAATGCACTGCTAGCTGATTTCCCAATCATGCATAAGTGGTATGGGATAGGGTCAGATATGGCACAGACATGGGAGAGGGAATTGTAGTGTGTGAATTATTTGCTTCAGAAAGATCTACCTTTTTACCTTTAGTACTAGGGCTTGGATTAAAAAATATACAGTATAAATCACTGCCTGAGAATGAGGGTTGAGCTGTATAGGCTAGAATCTCATGTTAAAATAAAATAGAGTAAATCTAAGTAGATAACATAAGCCAGATGTGGCCTTATACTGAGACACACCTATGGACCATCTAGCCACTTAGATAAAAATATATTTTATTTTAGCATGAGATTTTATTTTGAAAAAGAAAAAGTTAAGATTGCAGGCAATGAAAAGGAATGGCATGACATAACACAAGTAATTAAAAGGAAAAAAAAGTCACTGATACACTGGAGCTGTACTTGGACCTCATTTGTGTTGGAAGTGGGGCAAGAGCAACTCCTGTTTTGTTCTTTTGTTTATGTTCCAGAAGGGAGATAGAGTTAGGGTCCTCCAGATGGATAGGCTTGAATACCTTTACCTGTGATGCTCTGACTGACTTCCTTCCATTGTTAGACTGATACGTCTTAAGGGAAGCTTATCTGCCCCTCCTCCTTCTGCCCTTTCCCCTTCTTCTCTTCTCCGACTGTCCGAGAGAGAGGAGACACCTTTTGTCTCTGCATTCTCTCTTATAGCCATGAGGACAACTCCCAAGCCTGGGCGATGCGCCTCCAACTTAGTTAGAACTAGGTATGCCTTTCTACCTACTATGTATTTCTATAAATAAAGTAGCTTTTCTTATTTTACTAAGTCTTAAGTCTCAGTGATCTCAATGCAGGGTAAAAGGCTGCTTTCTTAGGTACACGCACACACGCATTTCAGACTGCTGTTCTCTGCTTAACAAATATACAAATTTGCACAACAACAATTTGCAACTCTGTCAGTCAACACAAATATAGAGGAAGCACAATATTTATTTTTATTTTATTTTTTATTTATTAAATTTTTATACCGCCCGACTAGCATAGCTCTCTGGGCGGTGAACAAGAAAGCAAACAGATATATACAATAAAATCCAATAACATACAACAAAAGTACAAAAGATGAAAAATCGAAAAACAATTACAGCAGATTTTAAAACTGAATTAAATTAAATTAAAAGCCTTGGAAAAGAGGAAGGTTTTAACTTGGCGCCGAAATATGAAGTTCTCAGTAGGCTTCTCCTAATATGCCCAAACCATAGTCAGCATTTTTGAAGGCAGCGTGGACCGTGCAATTCATACTTTCATCTTTGGTGGAAGTGTCCAACAGTGCAGTAATTCTGGAACGTGGTTCGTGATTGCAGAATGTTTTTATCTTAGATGGCAGGTATGCGTCTTCATCATATTGAACCTAATGGCTTTCAATTCTGCAAAAATCTTAAGCAACCTTGTAAAGCAACTGTTTATGAGACTGATATGAAGTTATACATAGCACACATTTGGACGTTTCCCAAGGTGCCTGGTAAACACTTTTGGATTGTTAACATCAGAAACTCAGGGGTGGTGACTTAGGAGAGGGCATTCTCTGTGGTAACCTCTAAGTTGTGGAACTCCCTCTGCAATGAAGTGCATCTGGCAACTCATCCTATTTTGTGATTCTGATTGTTTTTAATGGCTTTTCACACTGTATTTTAAGGCCCTGGGTGAAGGGTGGGCGGTAACAACAATGCAAACAACAACAGGGTGCCCAAAATTATCTACAAACATATCAGCAACAACAACAACATTAGGGAGCCCAAAATTATTTACAAGCATAGCAAATGCAGCAAGCAAGGACTTTCAGTTTTAAAGAATGTATTATGGCCCCATGGTTTCCATTCATCTCTAACATGGAAGCTCTTCAAGCTTCTGATCACGTTCCAATTATTCTGATTATGATTCAACTACCTAATATATACTTCCAAATTCTCTTAGTATTAGTGAATGTCTCCTTAGGCAATGGAAAGCTAAGTTGAGCACTATTGTGGAAGTGAAAATAAATAGATGCACCTTTAAAAAAAAATAACTTGAGAGTTCTGCAATTTGATCAGCATAAAAATGCTGATCAAAGGGAGAGGGGTGCAAACAGGATGAAAACCCAACTTGGAAACGTAAGCAAAAATGAGGGTTATGAACATTTCAACACCTTATCTGTTGACAAGAGTGAAACTGATTGGTATGCACTAGGAAACACATGGCCATTTTTGTGTGTATGTGATCACAGGCATAAGTCATCTTCTGTTTGTGTACCTGCAGGGTCACTAAGTAAAACAGTAGCGAGATTTTTTTTAATGCTCCTCTGTGATGGAACACAAATCAACAGACTACAGGCTTTGGCAAAGTTGTATGGATATAATTCAGACACACCGTCCACAGAACCACCTGCTCCTATAGCTACAGAGTTTTTCCTATTTCACTTTGGGCTAATTCCATTGGGGAATTCTCCTGTGTGACATTCATTGAAATACATTGGTGCAGGAGCCCATTCATTTCACTGGGATTTGTGCCCACATTTCTAGAGGATGGTGCCTTAGGAAGGTTTTTTTCCTATTGATTGGCTAACTGAGCTCTTTTCTGTCTCTCTGGTTTAGGGTTAGTCTACATTTTCCATGTTTACTGAGTGGATCAGCAGCAGAACACCATAGAAAATATCATACAAGGTCATCAAGGTTTTGATTAATGCTGCCGAAGACAGTTTTTCTTACACTTGGGAAAATAGTAGTGGAAGTAAAATCAGTAGTATGAGAGAACCTAAAGTGCTAAAAACTGTTAAAGGAAAATGCTTTCAGTGTAATAAATTAATGTAATTTGAGGTGTACAAAGGAATTTCTCCATACAACAAATTATTTAACAGATGTATTAAACAACAAAGCATTTCCTTATTTCTATAGTTCAATTACAATTGTTCATTCACCATGAACAATAACCAATGGGAAGGACCCTTGAAAAGGGAATTATTTAACATTTCTATTTGGCCTTAGGCAATTGTTGCCATTTATTGGAAAATGAGAAGGTAATTACATTTTTTAAAAGAGTATTATTGTCTTGGAATGCAGGTTAATTTTAATTGTGTAATAACAATGATTTAAACTTGAACACTAATTCTGCTACAAAAGACACACATCATGGTGGCATTCACACTTGTACTTAACTGGCAATTTACCATTGGAAATATCCCTCCACCACTCCTTCTGCAAGGATTTTGCAGTGGAGATCCACCCATAGTTTCAATAACATTAACAGGGCATTGCAAATGTACTAGATTTTTTAAAACTGTCCACCCTTAACAACTACAGGTTCATCCTTGGGTCCTGTATGCCGCACAATGCACTTTGTCGTCTGCAGTTCTCAACTATCTTAAGAGCTTGTGAGGCTTCTTTCTTTGGAGATGCACCTTTTCAAGATAGATGGGGTTTTACTTCAAAGCATTCAACATTTGAAAAATGGTTAAATTGTTACGATGTGCACCTGTATTTTAAACTATTTTAATGAGTTTGCAGCTCTAAATACAGTTATTCCAAAACTGTATTCAGTGTTTGGCTCTGCAAATCAACTTTTTCTGTGGTAAAAATGGTGAAATCAAAATACAGGTTGCACATATTGGGCAAACATTTGGAGGCAAGCTGAGATGTAGGGCTCATCCAGACGACTGTAAAATGTGTGACATGATCACTTTGTGTTTTCATTTTTTTCGGTCATCCATATGACGCTGCGCGCTTTTGCGCATTTTCACGGAGTTAAATCCGCTCCTGCAATACCGCAAATCATGCGATTTGCTTTTTTAAAAGGGGAATCATCTGCTGTACCTTCAGGCGCTCGGATGCCATACAGCGGACTTTACAGCTGTGGGCGTGTGATGGGCAGTTCTTGGGCGGTTCCCCATATCCCTTCCCTCATTCTCAGCCAATCACTATTTCCACTGTTGCGCATGTGTGTGAATGTCCGGGGAATGCCTGGGAAAAAGAAACCTATCAGAGCAATGGTGTGGTGTTGGGGGACCCCCCTGCAACTTCTACTGCTCAGATGCAAACAAGCGCATTTGCGCAGAAGCAGCAACAGCAGTTAATTTTTAGCCAGCCTGCAAACTGGGCAACCGCTCAGGGTGAGATCTGCAATTGTGGTTGTTTGTAAACTTTTTCAAGGGAGAAAATATTTATCTTTGCCTAATCTCCACCTCCCACCCCTCACCCCCCTGCATCAAATGCCCTTCTTGAACGTATTGGTCTTTGCTTCCAGGCATCCAGAGTCGAGGGAGAAGAGAAATTGAGGCTTTCCTCTTGGATTACAGACACTCAGACACCCTTAGTAGGGTTGCCAGGTCTCCGGTTTTCTGCCGGAGTCTCAGGGAAAATGGGGCCGTCTCCGTCCTCCGGCCATATGTCAGTCAAACTGGTGGATCTCCGGCTTTGTAGCGGCCCCCTCAGCCACACATGCGTGAAGATGCGGTGGCTGTGGAGGCCAGGCTGGGCTGGCTCCTCCTTAGGCAGTTCCCTTGCTCCGAAAAGGAAAAGAACTCTTTCCGGTGGCAGCTCAAGCTTAGCAGACCCGCAGAGCTGGCTCGCCCGGTGGAGAGAAGGCAGCGACTCTCGCCTGGATTCAGACACCCCAATTGCTTCGGCTAGCGGAGCCCAAATGCTCAGGAAACTGTTCAAGGTGAGGCTGCCTTGATTTAGCCCTGTCCACTTTGGAACCCGTTTCCTCGCTTTCGTGTTATGTCTGGCCCCGAGATCTCCCTCCCCTCCCCCGTCGCTTCTCCCTTTCTCTCTCCACCCACCCCCTTTCCCTGGTAATAACGACATGTATGCCCTCCTGCCCACATTCTAGCAACCGGGAATGTGCCAAGCGCCGCAGCAGGCAGCTGCTGCCACCCGCTCGCCTTGCCTTGCCCTGCCCCCTCGCGCAATGCAACAGACCCCCACCCTGGAATCTTGCACCCCCTCCTCTTTCCCTTGGGAAAAAGGGGTGAGCCGGCGAGGAAGGGAGCTCTCTTTCAGCCTCCCCCCCTCAATTCAGGGCTCCCAAAGGCTCCCGGTCTCCTCTCCCTGCCCGCCAAGCCCCCGATCGGGGGGGCAAGGCTGGCATCGGCCAGCCTCCCTTCCCTTCCCCTCGCCTGCTGGTCCCCAGCCGGCCCATGCGGTGCCTGGGGTGCGCGCCTCCGCCGCTGCGATGCAGCCACTTGCGGCTGTCAACCTCTCGCTCAGCCCCTCCCTGCCAATTGCATCTCTCACACACTCACACGCACCCGCTCTCACACACATGGTGCCGGGAGGGAGCGCGGCGGCACAGTCAGACAGGTGGAGCCAGACTCGGCGAAGCTGGCGGGAGAACACTCATGCCCGGAGCCGCCACCGCGCGTGCGTGCGTGCCCACACACCGAGCGAGGCAGCCCGAGCCGCTGCTACAGTTCGAGCGGGAGCTGCAGCTGCAGCTTCTCCGAGCAGCATGCTCTGGGAGGGTGGCGTGGGTAGCTTGCTGGCTGGCCGGCTGATGCCAGCCTTGCCCCCCCGATCGGGGACTTGGCGGGCGGGGAGAGGAGACCGGGAGCCTTTGGGAGCCCTGACTGTGCTTTTTCATTGGGCACACCTGGAAGTTAAATGGGTTAATCTACCAATCAGTTGCAAAATCTTCCTGAAGTTGAATTAAAAAACAACAACACTCAAGCTCATCCCACCAGATTTTAGAGTAAAAAAGGGTAGAATTTGACTAGTATCATGTGCCCCCATTTTCAGAAAAGAAAAGTGAAAATGCACTGGAATCGATACCAAAATAAGTGTGTCTGTACCCTTTGTTGGATCAGAAGCTTCTTGTAATCTGGTTTAGTATATTTCCTCACTCCATTGAGTTGTACTGGGGATAAGAACATGATTGCTACCTGAAATTAGGAAACCTGTACAAAATTAGTCTTCTCGCTGTTAAGTTTTCTGCTTCCCCCTCCTCCATTAATTTTTGTGTGGTTATCAAGTTACTGATTCTTGATCAGGGCTATGTTAATGGGAAAGTAAAGGCACTCCCATTGTTACAGGAAAATGTTTGTCTTGACACAGCCTGAGTGTATGCTGGTCAACAATTAAACTGGGTTTGAGAACATCAGAGGATTTCAGATACTGCTTAAATCGGAGTCACTTTCCTTATCGGAAAAAGGTCGATCTTTTTGGGAAGGGGTTTATTGTGCAAAACCTCCCAATGAACTATAATTGTGCAATCTGAATTACCTGGTATGTGATTGAATCTCACCTAAAAATCACAACAGACAGAAAGCGCCCCGAGACTGTTCTCATGCCCCAACTTTAAATCTTGGTTTCATCACTGGAACTTCTGTGGCAATAATTGAAAAGATAGCTGCTCAGAACATGTGCGGAGTGTCATGTCCTGGATGGGATTGTGCAGACGGACTTCCCAGTAGGCTTGAATTGATCACTGGATAAGTAACACTCCATTGAATGTGTTGGTGGTGCTTCAGATGGTTAATTTTTAACAGTAGCAATGTCTATGGGTGGTCTTCCTGTGCTCTTTGCTTGTGTTGCCACAAAGATTTCCTTTCACTAAAACAGCATACTTTGGAAACTCGCTGACACAACTAAATTGAATTGACCCCATATGAAGTTCCTAATAAATAAGCTCAGCACAATTCTCTAACCTACTGTGTTTTTTCTAAACTTTGACATTCACCATTTCAAAAGACAAAGTGGTGGAGGGCTTTGAGTGACTTCCCAGTGTTACCTTAGATTGAGAGCCGTAAGACAAGGAGTACTCTTGTCTGGGAGGTAGTGTCTAATAGCTTCGACAACATTTTTTCCCCATTGGTTACTTTGCTCTGTACAGCTGAACTTTTAAACTAAGCTTCTACTTTGCTTTCCAAGTACTAAAAAGCAGAAGATTTGATTTATGTTTGTTTCTCTTGCAAATCAAGAACAGCATAAAAAACAGCTTTCTGTGTGAATGTTGCAAAGCACACAAAAAGTGGCAGCCAGGAAGAAGCCAGGAACAAAGGAGCAGCGGCAGGAAGAAGAAGAAAGGAAGATTCACTGGGTTACAATATCTCTTTATGGCCATTTGACCAAGAGGCAGTTGATCTAACCTTTTATCTTGTTCAAATAGTTATGACAAGAGTTTATGCTCAGTCAGCTTCTGGTCTCTCTCTCCCTCTGTGGAAGTTCTGTTTAAACAAATGATTGGAAAAGGCTTTCCTTGGTAATTACTCTTTGGAAGTTGCCAGGTCCATCTTGGCCTTAGGCAGAGAGAGAGAGAGAGAGGAACAATGATTGAAGGAGCTAACCTTTAATTGTTTTTTTACAGCCGCTTGTGACAGGCTGGGCTAGATGTTTCCGGTGCAGCAGTGCGTACATGGTCAGGTGGCCAAATCATAACAAAGGAAATACTGGAACTCTCTGCTATTCAAGAAGATAATTTGATTTGCAGCACAACTTTGCTTCAAAGAAGAAAAAAGCACTGGACTTATTTCTTTTAGCCTTAGGAGTTCTTGTAAAGACTTGGCTCTACTGTTTTATAGAAACCGAGCAACAGTTCAAATAGAAAAAGATAGCTTAGAATAGAATAGGATGTCAGGACTTTTCCAAATCATTTTGTTGGTTTGCACAATCAGTGTATAGTTATTATTGTAGGGGATCCAGGTGTCTTTCCTCAAGTAATGTTTCTGTTGGGGTGATAGGGCAATTCCTCAGCCTCAAAGTACATTATTTTTCCACTGGGGTGGAAAAATGTTTAGCTCTGTCATTGCTATTGTGAAGGCTAAATGGAATGTGGATGCAAGAGTAGGGATGGAAAGATCTGTCAATTTCAGTTCTCTCAGTTTCTCATTTTTCCAATCTGAAATTCAGTTCTCTACATTTGTGCAGCAATTTGACTTTTTTTTGTAAAAAAAATCCTCATTAAAATTCTTCAGCATTTCAGCATGAATTTCTCCTAATAAACACATTTTTGTATGTAGTTATGACTAATGTACACAGTTTTGGAAGCAATTTCTCCTAATATAATGCATTCTTGTGTGTTATTTTTCACTAATATATTCATTTCTACGCACACTTTCTCTAATACACATACACACACACACACAAATTAGGGTTGCCAGGTCTCCGGTTTTCACCCAGAGACTCTGGATTTTTGGGGTCCTCTCCAGGTTTCTGGATGAGTCACCCCAATATCTGGACTCTCAGCTTTCAATTTTAAAAAATCAAGTTTCTTGGTGATTTGGTTCAAGAGGTATACACCAAAAGGTCAGCCAGCCCCCACAACGTCTGTTAAATGAGCTCATAGCTGGCTGCCCTAGCCCCACCCTTTCAGGTTTGTAGCCAATAAGTGAAGTCAGGGTTATGATTAACAAGGGATTTGTTGACCTCCAGGCAATAGCTAGAACCCATTGCAAGGCCAGAAAACTATTGTCTTTTCCTGCTTACTCAAAAATTGAGTAAGTTTATGGCTTTCAGCAGGAGCAAAAGTCACTTTCTGTGTGCAAGTCAGGAGATGTAGAACAAAAAAATCACAGCAGGATCTTAATCAATTATTTACTGTAAACAATTACAGTTATGATTATAAAAGTGTGCATGCAGGGTTTTTAAAATTACTTGAAAAAATAGCATACATTTTATCTTTCAAATAATTTCTGATCAGAAATTTAAAAGAAGTGTACATGCAGTTTATGATGCAATTACAATGTGTTATACTTTTCTAATTACGAGGAGTTAAACAAGTTTACATTTTCCTGGGCTGTTGAAGTTTATTTGTCTAATTCATAGCCTGTTTTGAAAACCTTCCCAATAAGAAGCTTCAATCCTATAATTGCTTATCTGGGAGTAAAGCTGCAATTCTAATCCCACATATCGGGAGTAAATCCGATTGAATTCAATAGGATTTACTTTCAGTAGCCATGGTTAGGATTGTGTAAATCAATGGGACTTTTGAGTTAACATAGCAAAGGATTGTTTGTGTTGTAAATCTTTCTCTCCCCCTCCAATACTATTTTTAAAAGCAATTAGGAATGGCTTACCTAGGTGTCACTGCTTTTGTTTTGTAGGAAACTAATACTGTTTTTGTTTTATTTTTAAAATGCTCTGCAACTGGTTTTGACAATAAACTATTATATGGGGTGTGTGTATATGGAATCTTTTCAACAACTCTGTGAAGTAGGGTTGGAAACCAAGGCAGCTCACAAGAAATAAATCCAATAAATCTACTAACTATGAAACAAGTATAAAACAGTTGTGAAACAGCTTAAAGTGGAATGATTCTGAATTTTGGGTTGGGTGAGTGAAGTTCCTTATCACTTGAGGTTGCAGTCCTGTGCACGCTTCCCTGTTTGAATAAGCCCCATTAAGAACATAAGAACATAAGAAGAGCCTGCTGGATCAGGCCAGTGGCCCATCTAGTCCAGCATCCTGTTCTCACTGTGGCCAACCAGGTGCCTGGGGGAAGCCCGCAAGCAGGACCCGAGTGCAAGAACACTCTCCCCTCCTGAGACTTCCGGCAACTGGTTTTCAGAAGCATGCTGCCTCTGACTAGGGTGGCAGAGCACAGCCATCATGGCTAGTAGCCATTGATAGCCCTGTCCTCCATGAATTCATTGGGATTTGCGTCTGAATAAAGATGCATAGGATTGCACTATAAATATCTTTACAGGTTGTGTAAATAATAATCATTTTTGACAGTCATGTTTACATAAATATTTCTTCATACTATGTCCCGATAAGTATCTGATTTCACACTATGGTTGTACAATACTTCCTCTACATTTTAAGTGTGCCCTTCTTCCTTGGGGTGGTCATGGTCCCCCTCTGTTGTTTTCACTCTGAGGGGCACATTAGGCTGAGAGGTGGTGAGTAGCCCATGGTCAACAAGTAAACTTTGTAGCTGATTTCCATTTTTAAAAAATAATTAAAATGATTTACATGCAGGCTAAGTTTTATTAAGTAGATTCACACAATGCATTTAAAGCACATCCAACTTGCATTTAAGGTGCACGACATCCCCAAAGAATCCTGGGAAGTGTAGTTTCTCCCTCACAGTTATAGTTCCCACCAGCCTTAAACTATAGTTCCCATGATTCTGTAGTGGGATTAATGTGCTTTAAATGTGTGCTGAATGTACTTTAAATGAATGGTGTGGAACTGCCCTAGGTATGCTGTGCATTCATTAGTGAATTGAAAGGAACAATTTCAAAAGATACTTTTTAAACAGGGGAAGTGCTGTAGTTCAGTGGTAGGGCACATACTTTGCATGCAAAGGTCCAGAATCTATTGCCTGGAATCCTGGAGAGACAATGCTAGTCCATATCATCAGTACTGAGCTAGATAGTACCAAATGGCCTGAGTCAGTATAAGGTGGATTCCTTTGTCCCTAAAAGAGGAAAGAGACGCAAGGGTCACAGTGACTTTGATATTTATTTATGTATTTTATTTACAACATTTATATATCTCTTTATTGGGAAAAAAATCTCAAAGCAGTTTACAGAAGGATTTGAAACAATAAAATTATTGGCAAAACATTTAGCAAATATTAAAGTCCGGGGCAAGGTCCTTGAACGAGTGGTGGCAGGTCAGCTCCAGACACTCTTGGATGAGACTGATTATCTGGATCCATTTCAGTCGGGTTTCAGGCCTGGGTTTGGCACAGAAACAGCCTTGGTCGCCCTGTATGATGACCTCTGTTGGGAGAGAGACAGGGGGAGTGTGACTCTGTTGATTCTTCTTGATCTCTCAGCTCCTTTTGATTCCATCGACCATGGTATCCTTCTGGGCCAACTGGCTGAGTTGGGAGTGGGAGGGACTGCATGGCAGTGGTTCTGCTCCTACTTGGCAGGTCGTCTCCAGAAGGTGGTGCTTGGGGAACATTGCTCGGCACACTGGACTCTCCAGTATGGGCTTCCACAGGGGTCAGTTCTGTCCCCCATGCTGTTCAACATCTACATGAAACCGTTGGTTGCAGTCATCCGGAGCTTTGGAGTGCGTTGCCATCAGTATGCTGATGACACGCAGCTCTATTTCTCCTATTCATCTTCAGGTGAGGCTGCAAAGGGTGCTGAACCAGTGCCTGGCTGTGACAATGGACTGGATGAGGGCTAATAAACTGAGGCTCAATCCAGACAAGACTGAGATGCTGCTAGTGGGTGGTTCTTCTGACCAGATGGTGGATGTCCAACCTGTCCTGGATGGGGTTGCATTACCCCTGAAGGAGCAGGTTCGTAGCTTGGGGCTTCTAGAACCATCTCTGTCACTTGAGGCTCAGGTAGCCTCAGTGGCAAGGAGTGCCTTCTACCAACTTTGGTTAGTGGCCCAACTACACCCCTATCTGGACAGGGATAACCTGGCTTCAGTTGTCCATGCTCTGGTAACCTCCAAGCTAGATTATTGCAATGCACTCTACGTGGGGCTGCCTTTGAAGACGGTTTGGAAGTTGCAGCTTGTGCAAAATGCAGCAGCCAGATTGGTAACAGGGACCAGACGGTTCGAACACAAAGATTCTGGCCCGCTTTCATTGGCTGCCTGTATGTTTCCAAGCTCGATTCAAGATGCTGGTTTTAACGTATAAAGCCTTACACGGCTTGGGACCACAATACCTGATGGAATGCCTCTCCCGACATGAACCCACCCATACACTACGCTCAACATCTAAGGCCTTCCCCTGGATGCCTACTCCGAGGGAATCTGGGAGGCTGGCGACAAGGGAGAGGGCCTTCTCAGTGGTAGCCCCCAAATTATGGAATGATCTTTCTGACGAGGTGCACCTGGCACCAACAATGTTATCTTTTTGGTGCCAGGTCAAGACTTTCCTCTTCTCCCAGGCATTTTAGCATGTTTTTAATTGTTTTTAATTTTTTTAAAATTGTGTTTTTAAATTGTTTTTGTGTTTTAAAATTTGTATATTTGTTTTTAATGTTTTAATTGCTATAAACCACCCAGAGAGCTTCGGCTATGGGGCGGTATATAAATGTAATAAATAAAAAAATAAAAACAGGTATTTAAAAATATTCAAAATAATAAAACCAACAATGAGTTAAAAACAGATGAAAAACACAATAGCTTCTACATACTTGGGTAGGCTAAATGTTTTTAGCAGGTGCCGAAAAGAGTACAATGAAGGTGCCTGCCTAATGTCAATAGGCAGGGAGTTCCAAAGCGTAGGTGCTGCCACACTAAAGGATCTATTTCTTACAAGAACAAAGAAATACTATATGGCACCTGTAACATGGAAAGTACACCTTGAACTTGGCAAATGGTACAGATTTCAGAACAGAGGTATTATGTGCTGATAGGGTCTCACTCATGTCAGCAATCGTGCCACAGCATTCTGTACTAAACTGCACCCCGGGCCAGGTTGTACTGCATGGGGATTTCTGTGACCTTGGCTGCCTGGCTGCCAGGATTCTTTTAGTTTTGGTTAGAAACCCTGACTGGTTGTGGGATTCTGAGTGTTCTACCTTACTCACAGAAATCTTGTTATGGTTGGTATGGCATGGTATTGCATTTAGGAAATCATCACTGTCTTCTTTTTCTATTTGCATTTCATTTACCTCTGACCTCACCCCCTTACATCCATAGCAGCAACAACAGTGTTTCCATGTACTCAGTTCCACCCCCTTAAACCCACTGATGATGCACCTTGTTTGCATGATGGTTTGTTTCTTGTCCAATAGTGGCAAAAGAGAATTCACATACTGGGAAGTGTGGCTTCAATCGCTGTTGTTCCCAAACTACTGCCTGTGAAGGTAGACCAAACCATGTATGTTTTCTCTCTGTCAGTTATTACTGACTGGAATTGGGTTGGCTGTCAAAGTGAGTTTATAGCAGCCCACAGGATAGACAGGAAAGGGTAGATAATCTTAACTCCTACTCATTTCCCAAATCTCTCTCTACAGTGAAGGGTCAAGTATGTAAAATATTTGGAGCAGCCACATTGAAAGGCAGGCAGGACATACCAGGCAGGGGGTTGCCAACTCTGCTTTGATATTGATATCTTTGCAGAGGATCCCTAGTCAAGCCTACTAACAGCACAATTCTAACCATATCTACTCAAAAGTAAGTCCTGTTGATAGATTTGGCTTTAAATGAGCTGAATTGAATTTCTCCCCCAACCCTATACAAGAGTAATCATGGTCTCTATTTGATTGTTTTAGGTTTTTTATATTTGTAATGTTTGTAGCAAGAGAGTAGGTCTGATCTCTCGTTTTCCACTCTGCTTTAGCAGAAAAGTCACATCTCCACCCAAATACACAAATGACAGGATAGGTTCTGTGTAGCAGAGATATAGAGAAATTCGGTGAAAATTAACACCAAGATAGCCACTTCCCAACTTCCAAAAGGTGTTGAATAGCCTACCTGACAAGCATGACATGTGATTAGCTGGACGCCACCAGCTGTCAAAATCTTAAAAGTGGACTGTGGGCATGCAGTCTTATCCATCTTGATCAACCCCAACTTGCAACTGATACTTGAAGCTGCCGGTGGCAGAAGTGACAATTGAGAATAAGCTCTACAGTGTTAGTTTGGATCAGTGTAAGACCAGTTAGAACACTATTCTAGTATAGCGTTTTTGTTCAGTTCTGAGCTGCATTCTTGCTATTTCTCCTTTTCTTCTTTTTACATATACTCTTTTTGAATAAACTGCTGAATTCAACTTCTGGGCTATACAGGTTTCTGGACACACTCAAGGCCTGGCTGTCTGCCCACCTAACTTAGGCTGTCTGAGTTATGCTACTGATTGTTAAAGTGCCTGAGAGAGCAAGAGGGGAGATGGGCTGAAGTTGCGAAGCAGGAGACTTGGAATTCAGGTGGCTATTCCCCTACTCTTGAGGAGACCACTATAAGGCAGTGGAAATCCTGTGCCCTTGTCTTATGTGACACATAAGTCGGTGTTGGCAGTAAAGTGAGAGGAATAGGACAGATGCCCTAGGGCTTCTAGGTTACCCAACAGGGCTGGTGCTGGAGCAGTGGCCACCCTTACCTCATAATTGAGGTCAAAAACTTCAGTATTGAAGAGTAAGCCTGATTAAATTCAGCAGGATTTGCTTCTGAGCAAATATTCATAGGATTGCATGGGAATGCTCAAAAAGGATATAACTAAGCTGGCCTTCCATTGGGTGGTATCCAGCAAAGTTGTCCCATTCACTCAAGGACTTCCACTTGCGCAACAGAACATCCTCTCCCTCTCCCCCCTGTGAACCCCCATATATGTTCTGAGGGTTCCCCCAACTTTCTGGAACAGATTTTGGGGCACACGGGAAGAGAAGGGAATGGGGAAGTTCCTTTGCAAAGCAGAAGTCCTTGCATGAACAAGACAACTTCAGTGGATACAACCCATTGTGTTTTTTCAGAAGATTTGGGAGACTTGTATTGGCCATTGTAAGAATAGGATGCTGGACTAGGTGGGCCTTTGACCTGATTGAGCAGGGCTGTTCTTCTGTTCTTGCAATGAGGAGAGCTGTTGCTGGTTTTTGGCCAGGACAGGCTCTTCAGAAGCTGAGACTTGGAAGGGACTCCTCCCCAGTTTATGGAATCTCCTGCCTTTAGAACTAGGAGTGTTACCTTTAAATGCTGGGCTGCACCTGTTGAAGAAACTACATAGGGAGGGAGAGCAAGGGGACAAAAAAGGTTGGTACCTGTTCCATGGGATGTTTATCAGGATGAAGGAACCATGTGAATAAAAAGAAATGTGTTGATTAGTAGAGTCCTGCTGCCCCATGTCTAAATATGCTGGTATGGGGTTTAAATGTGTCTCTCTAGTTCAGCCTTTTTCAACCAGTGTGCCTCCAGGTGTTGTTGGACCACAATTCCCATCTTTCCTGACCATTGGCAATGCTGGCTGAGGCTGATGGGAGTTGTGGTCCAACAACATCTGGAGGCACACTGGTTGGGAAAGGCTGCTCTAGTTCAATATCCCCAGTCACAATCTGGTGAGCATTTTTTAGAGTGGGAAACATCTGTTCAAGTAACAACCAGATACTTCCATTTACTTTAATTATTTTTTAAGTGTACAATCCAAGAACTGTTCGTCTAAAGGTCAAATATGAAAGGGTAGGAGTTGAGGGGAGAATGTGGCACCAACAGATGATCAAAAGGGATTTTTTTTTTTACATTTCTGTGATTGGATTATTTGGCAATATCAATCAGACCCTTAGTACCAACAGTTCCTTAGTTTGTTTCTGTTCTATTTCTAATTAAAACCAAAAACCAGTTTGTATCCCCTGTTTCAGAAAGCTTTGTAAATGCTAATATATTACATTTTACATTTATATTAATGGGCCCCAAGATTTGAACGGTATTTGTATCTATGCTTTTTTTAATTTTAGAAACTAAACTGTTTCAGAGTAATTTGGGTTTCAAACCACTCTGTATAAACAAAGTTCCCCCCCTTTTTTTTGGCAGCAGCAGATGAAATATGTAGGCTCTGGAGCCTCTCCAGAGTGGATCAAGGGTGCCAAAGTGCAGACAAATAGGTCCAGGAGCTTTTGTGGCTAAAAAGGATTAAGTTTATTCCCTAATCCATATCAGGGTGACAGCTTTATTGGAACAACAAAATCTATATTACCTTCATATTTTCGGGAGGAGGGATCGCTTGCTTTTTCTTACTTTAAAATAATTAAGAGGTGGTCAAGTGGTGTGTACATTGTTGCTTGTACATTTTGAAAATATTAGCAGCTTTACACCAACCACCCAAGCTTTCCTAGCGCTTGTTTGTGTTGAGAGGGGATGTATTCCAATAGACATTACAAGGTGAGACTCTCCTTAATGATATTGTTGAAGTGCTGAAGAGCTTCTTCAAGCAGAGCAGCATTTCTTAAAATGTTAAATGAAGCATTTATAACTTTTTAAAAAAAATCCTCTGCCTCTCTGCTTTAACAAAAAAATTAATCTAGAGTTCTTCAGGCAGCACTTAGACAGCCTCACTTCAGGCAAAGCCCATGGACCTAGAAACATAAGAGACAGAAAGAAATAGTGCACAGAAAAGTAGACAGGGTGACATGAGGCTTTATGGGGGCCCTAATCCAACTTTTTGAGCTTTGGTGATATCACAGTTAGACTTTAGGAGGAGTAAAATAAGCCAAAATCAGTCCAATTCATCTCATTATTTGGCCTGAGTACAGAGCAGTTGCACACCTTGAGGATATACTTTTTCTCCTCTCCCCAAATGGTTTCTCTGAAACCAGTCACATAATTCTAAAGGTTGATAACAATGGTGTTCGACTTGTTTTTCCTTTTGTAAATGTTCATGTAAAAGGCTAGTGACTGACTAGTGAATGAGTTATTTTTCTTTAACTGATTAAGTTACCCTGAAATTCCATGCCCTTTCTCTCCTCTCCTTCTGCTGCAACTTTAAATATAGTGGCTGTCTTAGAAGCTCCCCCCTTTTTTCAATATTCTCTCCTTGCTTTCTCCTTTGTGCCAACCATCATACTCCCAAATCTTTTGCTACTTCCCCCCTCCTTTCTGTTTCTTTGGACAAGCTGAAAATGAGATTTTACAGGCTTCCTACTGTGGCTGCTCTTTTAAGATTAGCGGGATTGGATCTTCTCCTCTTGAGACCTTGATCGAAAAGAAGAGAGAAAATATCAGTCGACTGAAGGATGATACTGCTCACAGAAAGCAAGAATTAGGAGCATGGAAAAATAAATTGCTCCAGAATAGGTTAGAGATCATGTTGGGCCTCAGTGTTAAGCTAAAACTTCAGTACCATTCTGTAAGAAAAGCTTAGCAATTCAGTAAATACCTTTGTCATTGGAGTGTTCATCAGAATTTTGACGAATTTCCTCCTCCACCTAATAGGCTTTATTAATCTTAAGAACATAAGAAGAGCCTGCCGGATCAGGCCAGTGGCCCATCTAGTCCAGCATCCTGTTCTCACAGTGGCCAACCAGGTGCCTGGGGGAAGCCTGCAAGCAGGACCCGAGTGCAAGAACACTCTCCCCTCCTGAGGCTTCCGGCAACTGGTTTTCAGAAGCATGCTGCCTCTGACTAGGGTGGCACAGCACAGCCATCATGGCTAGTAGCCATTGATAGCCCTGTCCTCCATGAAGTCATCTTCTTCCTCAAGGGCCCCTTCTTCCTTTGGTACTCCCAGATGGTTCGATAAGGATTGCCTAGGTGTCAAGAGACAGTTGAGACGGATATATCAACATTATCGACAGTCAAATCTAATTTCCCTTCCCCTAGAGTATTACTCTATTAAAAAGTATTACAAGCAATTGATAGCCACTAAAAAAAAGCAGGTGATGCATGAAGATTGGGAAGCCCTAATCCAAGCTTCCAGAACAAAAGACTCGCAGTGTTTCTGGAGGATTGTTGCTGGCTCCATGAGACCATTAAATCCTGCCCCTTGTCACATCTCTCCTTATCTCTGGGAAAAATATTTTTCTGCCTGCAATGAATCTGCTAATGTGGATCCTTTAATTGATACTCCAACAAATCTCCCCATATGGCAACCAGTAACTCAAAAAGAAATTGCCGGCCTGATTGCCTGTTTGAAACCTGGTAAAGCCCCTGGTCTCGATAATATCTCCTCTGAAATGCTGAAAGCTCACCAAGCTTGGTGGGTCCCCCTTCTTGCAAATCTTTTTACTTTAATTAATAACTCGGGATGTATTCCTGAGTCTTGGCTTGAATCCATTGTAATCCCTATATTTAAAAAAGGGAACAATGAAGACCCTGCAAATTATCGTCCAATCAGTCTCCTTTCCATTATCGGTAAACTTTATGCCTACTATTTAAAAGGGAGGCTCTCCTCATGGCTAGAGGAGGAAAACATTCTTGGGAGGGAGCAGGCAGCCTTCAGGAAAGGTAGGTCTGGGATCAAGCATTGTGTGATCCTAAATCATTTAGCCAAAAAATATAAGAATCGCTGGGGCAACGGTCTTTTTGTTGCCTTTGTCGATTTGAAATCGGCTTTTGACTCCATCCCAAGGGAGATACTCTGGGCTAAATTCGCTAAATCTACAATCGATAAAAGACTCCTTTTTTTAATTAGTCGTCTTCACCAACACACATCTCTCCGGGTCAGGTGCAGTCGCGATGGTCACCTTACAAATCCTATTAATACTACAAAAGGAGTTAGACAGGGCTGTATCCTTGCCCCGCTATTATTCAATTTTTTCATGAATGACTTGTCTTCACACTGTCAATCCCCAGATTTTCATCCCCCCAAACTAGCGAATTTGCATTGCCCATTGCTACTGTATGCTGCTGCTGCTGCTCTTCTATCAGTATCTAGAGTAGGACTTAAACATTTAATCAGAGTCTTTATGAGCTATTGTAATGAAAATAAATTGATTATAAATTTCTCCAAAACAAAGATTTTAGCCTTTGCTAAACATTCTTCTGTTCATGAATGGACGATCAATACTCATAAAATTGAACAGGTTTCCCATTTTAAATATCTTGGGTTATCATTTCATTCTTCTCTGTCTTGGACTCCCCACATTAGAGGTGCAATTCCTACTGCCAGAAATTCAGCCAATGGCATCCGAAGGTTTTTCTTTACTAAAGGAGGACAGTATATCCCGGCAGCCATCAAGGTTTTCAGATCTAAAACTATTTCCCAACTTCTTTACGGGGCTCCCTTATGGATTGGCGCCTTCAACCCCTCAATGGAGGCAGTTCTATCTTTATTTCTTAGACAAATTCTAGGTGTTCCCAGATGTGTACCTTCGGCTGCCCTCAGGTTGGAAACTGGTCTGGCCTCACTTAAATCCCAAGCATGGATGACTGCCCTAAATTTTTGGGTTAAAATGTTTTATGAATACTCTTCTGGTTATCTCCCTTTACTCCAGGAAGATCTTTTTATTACAAAATGGGCCCAAACATTTATAAACTATCTTGCAAATATTGGCCTTTCAAATGAACATCTGATGACTCAGGATCCAAAGTCAGTTAAGCTTTCAATCCTGACTCGTATCAGTGATATGGACCTTCAAAGTTCCATCACTGCAGCCACTTCGACTTGTTCCCCCACTCATTTTGGTTTGAATTTTGCACCATCATCCAGCGCCTCTTATCTGGAATACCTTACGATCCCCAAATACCGTCTAGCCTTCATGAAGGCTAGATTTAATTGTCTTCATTCCGCCTTATTAGAAGGGAGATTTCAGCGCATTCCTTACGCAAATCGTTTATGCCCATGTGGTGTCAGCGCCATAGAAAACCTATTCCACGTCGTCTTTGAGTGTTCCTTATATGCAGCATTTCGCTCTAAATTTATAATTCCTATTATAAATAAATTCCCTAATAAACCGCTTGACCGCTTACTCTGCTACCTTTTGTCTGCGGCTAACAGGGATACTACCTTGCTTGTAGCCAAATATATTTCTGCGGCTCAATCAGTCCGGAGGGTACTTACCCCTTCAGTTGTTTCCCTCTCCATGTAACTGTTTTATTGTTTTTATACTTCTCTATGTTTGTATAGATGTATTTTTGTTATAAATGTACATAGCTTTATTTATATAAATGTTTTGGTCTATGACTGTAACAATAAAGAATTTGAAATTTGAATTTGTCTAATCTTCTTTTAAAGCCATCCAAGCTGGTGGCCACTACTGAGTCTTGTGGGAGCAAATTCCATAGTTTAACTCAGTGGCGTCACTAGGGTTGGTGTCACCCCCATGGACCTCCTCCTGTACCAGACCATACAGAATCCTTAGTAATGTTTTTTGTACTAATGTTACTCGTAAATTGTAATTCCCATATATCACTGAATGTAATAGCACACACACACAGAGCCAGCTGTGGGATCGTCACACAAACAACCTAGAACATTTTTTCCCTTTCACAAGGACATGCAAAAGATTGAACCCAGGACCTTCTGCATGCAAAGCACATGCTCAGTCTACCACTGAGATATAGGGTAGAACAGCACTCACTGTTCTGCTGGCCTGGGGATAATTCTGAGGGCCAGTGGGAACTACAGATGTGATGGCAGGGAGAAGTGAGTGGGCAAAGATTGCAGGTGCAATGCTGAGTTGCCGTCTCAGCAAAACTGACGCCAGTCCTAGTGGGTAAGCCCCATTCAACAGGGTGGGATTTACTTCTGAGTAAACATGCACAGGATTGCAAGGTGGGGGGGAGCAGCAAATCCCCCCTCCCTCAACCCCAGCTTAGCCCTTCCCTACTTTAAAGTTGACAATGAGGACACTGAACTTGTCAAGGATTATCAATACCTTGGCACAGTCATTAACCAAAATGGAGACAATAGTCAAGAAATTAGGCTAGGACTGGGGAGGGTAGCTATTGGAGAACTCACATGCAAATATGTATCACTGAACACTAAAGTCAGGATCATTCAGACCATGGTATTCCCCATCTCTATGTATGGATGTGAAAGCTGAACAGTGAAAAAAGCGGATAAGAGAAAAATCAACTCCTTTGAAATGTGGTGTTGGAGGAGAGCTTTGTGCATACCATGGACTGTGAAAAAGACAAATAATTGGGTGGTAGAACAAATTAAACCAGAACTATCACTAGAAGCTAAAATGATGAAACTGAGGTTATCCTACTTTGGACACATAATGAGAAGACATGATTCATTAGAAAAGACAATAATGCTGGGAAAAACAGAAGGAAGTAGAAAAAGAGGAAGGCCAAACAAGAGATGGATTGATTCCATAAAGGAAGTCACAGACGTGAACTTACAAGATCTGAACAGGGTGGTTCATGACAGATGCTCTGGGAGGTCACTGATTCGTAGGGTCGCCATAAGTCGTAGTCAACTTGGAGACACATAACAACAACAAATAGCTCCCAAATAGCTCCCAAATGTGTCCCTTGCTTTTGATTGCATGGGACAAAAGAGTATGTGACCTATAGCTGTTCATTCACACAATATGCCACCATGGTTTAGCATTACATCTGAACATAGCTACTCTGTCTTCAACAGCAGCCCAACAAATTACTTCAAATGCCCATAAGCAAATCAGGATGTGCCAACCAGAAGTATACAGCCTCTGAATGTAGATTCCATTTAGCTATCATGTGCTTGATACACATAATCCTTCATAGATGCATCTTTTTTTTAAAGCCATCCAAATTAGTGGCCATCCAGCCCTGAATTCCTTGACTTGATTGCATGTTGTACAAAAAGATACTTTATTTTCTTTCTACTTCTAACCAGAGATGTAGTCATCCAGGGTTGTGGGGGGATTATAGACCCCTTACTTTTTTGGGACCAGGGTCCCAGCCAGATTCCTATATATGTGTCAATCAGCATGAAAGAGGGGCACATTAGCCACTGAGTCGAGTGATTGTCCTTTTATGATGATTGGAGCCAACAGAGTGAAAGAAAGTGAGCCAGGCCCTGAGAAGACTCTTCTCAATGGCTAACATACAGCCCCCCTGATTAGCTCCAAGTGACATCTATTGTAGTGAAGTGTGGACTTGGAGATGACAAGGAGAACAAGGAAGATGAGAGAAGGTGGAAAGTGGGCATAGCTGTGAGAGAGCATGGAGTCACTATCATGAAGAGACCCTGCACTTTTGAATTTGCCACTACACTACTGCTTCCACTTTACAACTGTCCAAGTTGAAGACATATGCAGAAAAAAACCCATAAAATGTCTGCTGACATAGCTATGTAACATGGGAATGGTCGAAAATATCCTGAGGGCTTTGCAAAACATGTTCCTGTTTCACATTTAGCTACAATCTCACTAAGGGTTCCCACAAAGTTAGGTATCCCTGACCATTGTATTGCCGCTTTGTCTTTCTGAAAATGAGCATGGAAAAGTAAGTCCGAATGAAGCTTCAGCCTGTGCATCAACGTCATTTGAAAATATGCGAGAAACGGTGCTTTTAAGGGCAGCCTCAAGACTTTTTCTTGACGTTGCATTTCAGTAGAAGTTTTCCCAAATCCCCGCCTCTGTGGGCTTAAGTAGACAAGACCAATCATGACTAAACTCAGTCCCAGAATACAGGTGGCCAAATTTAAAGTATGGGGCTACCAACTAGTGTCTCAAACACACACACGCACGCGCTATTAGGGCATGAGTGACCCTTCTTGGGCATGTGTCTATTACATTAAATGGTCCCTATCTAGCATCCCCCGCCGTCAGAAAGAAGATACCGAGGCGTCTCTTAGCTCCACCAGATTACGGGACCTTGGTCACTCTGACGGTGGCAGTGGAGGCCAGGCCAGGCCAGGCTGGGCTGGCTCCTTCTTAGACCCGGAGCCGGTTCCCCTGCTCTGGAAATGACGCCCGCTTCACCTCTCATGCTGTGGGTGCTGCTGGGCGGGAGCGGCTGTGATGGGGCCCCTCAGGTAAAGACGCTGTGGCGGCCGCCACCACTGCTCAACCCCATCACAGCCGCTCCCGCCCAGCGGCGCCCACAGCATGAGGGGTGAAGCGGGCGTCCTTTCTGGAGCAGGGGAACCGGCTCCAGGGCTAAGAAGGAGCCGGCCCAGCCTGGCCTGGCCTCCACTGCCACCGCCTCTTCACGGCTCCTGCTGAGGTAGCCAGGCCGCTTGGACGCTGTCTCCTAGCAACCGCGCCTGGCCCCGCCCGCTCCTGAGAAGGTGCCCAAGCTGCATGGCAGCCTCAGCAGGAGCCGTGAAGAGGCGGTGGTGGTGGAGGCCAGCCCAGCCCAGCCCAGGCCGGCTCCTCCTTAGCCCCGGACTCCCCCGGAGCTGGAGCGCCGACCAGCTAAGTGGCTGGGTTGGGGAAGAGTCGCTTACTCTGCTTACCGGGACGGAGGAGGACGGGAGTTCTTGCCGGCTGGGGGGGATGGCTCGTGTTGTCACCCCCGTCTCAGGGTGTCACCCGGTGCGGTGCGCACCTGCCGCACCACCCTAGTGACGTCCCTGGTTTAACTATGCGCTGGGTAAAGAAGTACTTCCTTTTGTCTGTCCTGAATCTTCCAACATTCAGCTTCTTTGAATGTCCACGAGTTCTAGTATTATGAGAGAGGGAGAAGAACGTTTCTCTATCCACTTTCTCAATGCCATGCATAATTTTATACACTTCTATCATGTCTCCTCTGACCTGCCTTTTCTCTAAACTAAAAAGCCCCAAATGCTGCAACCTTTCCTCCTAAGGGAGTCGCTCCATCCCCTTGATCATTCTGGTTGCCCTCTTCTGAACCTTTTCCAACTCTATAATATCCTTTTTGAGATGAGGCGACCAGAACTGTACACAGTATTCCAAATGCGGCCGCACCATAGATTTATACAACGGCATTATGATATCAGCTGTTTTATTTTCAATACCTTTCCTAATTATCGCTAGCATGGAATTTGCCTTTTTCACAGCTGCCGCACACTGGGTCGACATTTTCATCATGCTGTCCACTACAACCCCGAGGTCTCTCTCCTGGTCAGTCACTGCCAGTTCAGACCCCATGAGCGTATATGTGAAATTAAGAATTTTTGCTCCAATATGCATAATTTTACACTTGTTTATATTGAATTGCATTTGCCATTTTTCCGCCCATTCACTCACTTTGGAGAGGTCTTTTTGGAGCTCTTCGCAATCCCTTTTTGTTTTAACAACCCTGAACAATTTAGTGTCGTCAGCAAACTTGGCCATTTCACTACTCACTCCTAATTCTAGGTCATTAATGAACAAGTTGAAAAGTACAGGTCCCAATACCGATCCTTGAGGGACTCCACTTTCTACAGCCCTCCATTGGGAGAACTGTCCGTTTATTTCTACTCTCTGCTTTCTGCCTCTTAACCAATTCCTTATCCACAAATCTTAATGTGCTCCTTGGGTCTGACCTCTCTCTCCTTCTGTTTTCAGCAAAAAGGCCTGTGTAGTAACTGTATTACATTGCTATGGACACCTGTAAGCCCCAAACATAAGCTGACCTACTTTGGTAATGTCTCTAGGTAAAATAATGCTCTAGGTAAATCTCTCTCTCTTTTAAATCATGGGTGTAATTTGTTTCCATTTGCTATCCTGATAGAGAAGACTTTTGGAAATACTTAAAATGAAAACTCCCTAGAATAGGAATGAATCATCCTGATTTCAGAGCATTTTAACAAAAGATTCTTCATTTCAAAATAAAAACTTTAAAATCCTGGGTTGTCTCCATTAGCATCCCTCCACTCATGGAAGGCTCTTTGATCCAGTGGAGGCTTTTGTGAATGGAAGGGGAAGGATGCAAGCTCCGGAGAGTTGAACAGCATGGGAGGCGGCGCGGGCGACTGCAGGAGAAAGGGGGAATTCACAAAAGTCGCCTCCCTCCCCATTTTGTTCACAGAAGCCTCCTGCTGCAGCAAGCGACCTTTCATGAGCAGAGGAACACAATTCAGTGCAACCCACCGTATTCCCAATGTTAACATTTCATCTGTTTGTTTACTGTGCAGGCTCAAATATTAATATATCACTCTCTGACTAGACCACCCTTGCTTTTCTATGATATGAAAAAGGTCATCACCCCATGCAGAAAGACAGCCCATGGGTTGGCTCTAGTCCAGCCAGATTAAACACACACACACACATTGAAGCAAATGTTTATAATGGTATGCAGAGGTGGACATAAGAGGCAACCCCCTCCCGGAATCTACTGCCTGAAGCAGATTACTTCCTATTGTTTTGGAATAAGGCTGAGTCTGTAGCTAAGTAGCTAACATACCTTGCACGTGCATTTGCCACTACATTTTCTTCAAAGGGAAAAGGCTCTGGTGTATTGTACCCCCCTTGTTCTTTGCTTTTTTACTTGAAGAATGTGATGTCTGTACTGTACCACACACAGCCTTTCAGCAGATACCCTTGGGCAGAAGCTAAAAATACAACCAGCATTGTCGATATTATGAAAGTGGGTTCAGTGCTTTTTACACAACTCTGGCTGGCTGCAGGCGCAGAGATTACAGAGTGTTCTTTTCCAAGGAAGCAGTTAGTAGCAGTCCGGCACGCAATGCACTTCATTTGTCCTCAGACACCCTGATAATCTATTCATGGAAGGTGGCCCAGGGGCTTTCCTCTTGGCTGCTAGCTTTCCAGAACACGCACAGTGTGCTTTCCAGAATAAGGTCGACATGTAGTTAATGTACAAGGCTTATTTAAGGAGATATGGACAATTACTATATAGGAATTACAAGTTCTCTCCTAAACCATCCATGCTTTTTGAGCATCTTCAGTGCACTAGCCCATTCTTTATTTATTTAAAGTAGCAGCAGCAGTAGCAGCAGCAGTAGTAGTAGTACTTTTTAGCCTTTAGGCTGCATTAATTTATAGCAGAATAAAAAACAAAGTATGTAGGCCAGAAACATTTGATAAAGACATCTACACAAAACATCTTAAAACTATTTAGGCTAGTTGCACACACACACACACACAAATTAAGAAACAGGTACCTACAATAAATGCATTTTAAAGACCCATCTGAAAGCTTGAACTGTTGGTACCATATGCAAATCAGGTGAAAGGGAATTCCCTGTTATTGTGTGTAACACAATGATTAATGTAGAGTGTGTGTTTGCATGTTCAAGGTCCCAACCGTCATACATCTTCCACCCTTTTTAGGTATTGCAGGAATACAACAACTGGGTTTAGCAGCTTTTGGCATAGAGGTCAGGGGTGCCCGCTAGATATTGTTGGACTGCAACTCCCATCATTCCTTACCATTGGCTATGCTGGCTGGGGCTGATGGGAGTTGGAGTCCAGCAACATCTGGAAGGCAACAAGTTGCTTAACCTTTCATACACGTAGCCCTACCACATGACCTTAGGTTTAAAGAAAAAATTTTTTTTTACAAATGTGACTTGAATCTATACAAATATTATTAAACACCCAAGCTAGATTTTTTCTTTTGACATGTGTGAAGGCTTCTCCATCAACAAAAGTAGCTTAACTGAATCTTTCACAGGATATACAAATATTAGCCTGGTTCACAAATCTGAAACAACAAATTAAGTTAATATGAATGAGCAGTATACTGGTACATGCTGGTGTATGCTGCTCAACTGTGCCTGCCCTTCTCCTCCCTTTGCTGAGCTATGAGAAAAACACAACACTGGTATAGTATTATGTGCAAAGCAGTGCTCATGGTTTGTTGCTTTCCAGACAAACCATGACTAGTAGTAGACCCCAGTTCAGAGTTTACAGAACTACTAGGCCCAGTTCACGTTGTTCAACAAGCATTTCCTACAGTTCTCTTAAATGAACAGTACACCACAGTGTCAGATAAAGAGAAAGCTAATAGATGGGTGTGCATATCAATTCTTATTATTTGGCCTGTGACTAGAACATGTTGGAACAAATCTACATGTGTTTTGGCATTGTTTTACAGTGAAATTTACATTATGGAGAGCAAAGACAAGCCTGGAGCACAGAAGAGAAAAGTGAGAAAAATCTGTAAAGGAAAAAAAAAAGGTCAGGCAAGTTGATTCAGCCTGGGCTTTGTTTCAAAATCATCATGTGGTGATGAGGGAGATAGTGAAAGCCATTCGTTGGGTGTTCACAGCAATAATTAATAAACATGATATTCAGTTTAAGCAATTTAAAATGGAATTAAATAAACATAGGTTAAAACTAACTACATTGGTTAAAAGCCCGTCTAAATAGAACAGTCTTCACCTGTGCACGAAAATTTGATAATGAGGAAGCCAACCGGACCTCAATAGGGAGAGAGTTCCACAGTCTAGGGGCGGCCACCGAAAAAGCCCTATTCTGTGTCTCTGCAAGATGAACTTGCAGGAAGGAAGGGGTAATAAGTAGAGTCTCGCTGGAGGATCTTAAAGTCCGAGCAGGTTCATAGAGGGAGAGGCGCTCTGACAGATAGCCTGGACCTAAGCCGTATAAGGCTTTATAGGTCAAAACCAGCACCTTGAATTGTGCCCGGAAACAAATGGGCAACCAGTGGAGCTGATACAACAGCGGGGTTGTATGTTCTCTATATCCCGCCCCAGTTAACATCCTGGCTGCAGCTCTTTGTACCAATTTCAGTTTCCGAGCAGTCTTCAGGGGCAGCCCCACGTACAGCGTGTTACAGTAGTCTAATCGGGATGTAACTAAGGCATGTGTCACCGTGGTCAAGTCTGACTGGTCAAGGAACGGGCGCTTTGGAACAACTGAACCTCTTAAGTAAGATTCACGAACTTATTATTTATTACATTTATATCCCGCCCTTGCTTCTAGTAGGAGCCCAGGGTGGCAAATAAAAACACTAAAAACACTATATAAAATCATAAAAACAGATATTAAAATATATTAAAACATGACATATTTTAAAACATTTTTTTAAAAGCCTTAAAAACATCTTAAAAAGCAAATCCAGCACAGATGCAGACTGGGATAAGTTCTCTACTTAAAAGGCTTGTGAAAGAGGAAGGCCTTCAGTAGGCTCTGAAAAGGTAACAGAAATGGTGCCTGACTAATATTTAGGGGAGGGATTTCCAAAGGGTAGGTGCCACTAGACTCAAGGTCCACTTCCTATGTTGTGCAGAAAGGACCTCCTGATAAGATGGTATCTACAGAAGGCCCTCACCTGCAGAGCGTAGTCATTGACTGGGTATATAAGGGGCAAGACAATCTTTCAGGTGTCCTGGTCCCAAGCTGAATAGGGCTTTGTACACCAAAACCAGTACCTTGAACTTAGCCTGGTAGCTAATGGACAGCTAGTGCAATTCTTTCAACAGTGGGGCAACATGTTGGCGATACGCTGCCCCAGTGAGTAGTTGTGCCACTGCCACATTTTGTACCAGCTGCAGCTTCTGGACCAACCTCAAGGACAGCCTCACATAGAGTGCATTACAGTAATCCAACCTGGAGGTTACCAGTGCATGGACAACAGTGGTCAGGCTATCCCGGTCCAGAAACTGCTGCAGCTGTCTTACCAGCCAAAGCTGGTAAAAGGCTCTCCTAGCCACCTGGGCCTCTAGCAACAAAGATGAATCCAGGAGCACCCTGACACTATGGACCTGCTCTTTCAGAGGGCGTACAACCCCATCCAAAGCAAGCAACTGACCAATTGTCTGAACTCGGGAACCACCAACCCTCATCCAGCCCACCACCGAGTCCAGGCAGCGGTCCAGGGCTTGCACGGCCTCTCCCAATTCAGATGATACAGAGAAATAGAGCTGGGTATCATCAGCGTACTGCTGACATCTCACCCCAAATCTGATGACATCTCCCAAGGGCTTCATATAGATGTAAACAGCATTGGGGACAAGATGGTATATTGTGGCACATTTCAAGATAATTTCCAAATGTTTGTATAGTTCTGGATATCTTTTGCATTCTTCCAGTGACTGTAGCTGTAGCAGACAGGTCATTCACCAATCTGACTTGTGTTACATGGAGAATACATGGAGGATAAGACTATAAATGCCTACTAGCCATGATGCCTATGCTCTGCCTCCATGGTCAGAGGCAGCATGCTTCTGAATACCTGTTGCTGGGAACACGGAAGGGGAGAGTGCTCTTGTACTTAGGTCCTGCTTGTGGGCTTACCATAATGGGTATCTGATTGGTCACTGGAGAACAGAATGCTGGTTTAGATGGGCCATTGGCCTGATCCAGCAGACTTTTCTTATGTTCTTATGTTAAAAACTGCCTCAGGTCAGCTGCGTGTCAAGAGCACCTCACAGATTTGGGAACCTTGGCCACAGAATTTTATTTATTTATTTATTTATTACATTTATATACCGCCCCATAGCCAAAGCTCTCTGGGCGGTTTACAGCAATTAAAAACAATAAAAACAAATATACAATTTTTAAAAAAACACAAAAACAATTTAAAAACACAATCTAAAAAAAAACAATTTAAAAACAAAACTTGCATGAAAACAACTTTGATTATATAATTGAAACATTTTCTAATAGAAAAGCTCGCAAACCACTGATAAGATGTTGTAGATAAATAGACTGATGATCAGTCACAAAGTGTATTTTAATTAAAATGTATTAACACTACTAATTAAGTACTTTAGTAATGTACTAGTACTAAAAAATTAAGTTTATTTACTTTCACTTGGTTTGTGAACAATGTCATTTTTAATAAATATATTAACTATCCTATTCTAAGAAATGTTTTTCATTTATTTTCAATCTTTCTCACCCTAAGTCAAACCTGAGTCTCTTAAAAACTTGTTTCAAGGAAGCAGTAACATTTGGTTTGTAAGAAGATTTAGGGAGGGGGGCCCGATCATGCATCTTGGGCTGGGCTCAGTACCTGCTCTCAGTGGTCCTGGGTAGGCACCATTTGAGCAGTGTGCACCAGTATGCTGCTCATTCACAGTAAGCCAGAGTTTGTTTCAGACTATGACTTACTGGGGCATGCATATGAGGCCTTTGAGAGGTGAGTCTTCTGCACAGTGAGTCTGTTCAGCACTGGCAACGCTGTGGAACAGACACAAATTTATAATAAGCATTCTCCTTTGATGCATAACACTGAAAAGAGACATCTTAACATCAGCCATGTTTGGCATGATTTTCTGATTTTTCTCAGTGATTTATTTATTATTATTTATTTATTTATTTATTTATTAAATTTCTATCTCGCCCCATAGCTGAAGCTCTCTGGGCGGTTTACAACATAAAAAATCAATTACAATATAAAATATACAATTCAGCTTTGATACAGTTAAAAGGAAAAACAATACCACATTTTAAGTAAACATAAGCAAACAATAAATCTCATAACATAATAACATAATAAATGAAACAAAACCAACAGAGCAGTTATAACAATATCTACAACATTCTCCAATGTCTCATATAAAATATTACAAAAACAAAAACACATTTTACAAAACTAAACAATGAAATAAGAGCTAGCTAGCATTACAAATAACATAATAAAAACCTAACAGAGTAATAAAACAAGGAATCTTCCATGATCTTCTGATCTTTTGTCTCCAGGCGACCTCATTTGCTTGAGCCTGGTTTGGATCTACATTTCTTGGGTTATGCATATGCTATTTAGGCTTGTTACAAGGAAAAGCACCTGGTTTATTGTGATGCCCTTCCCTGGCTCTCCCTGTCAGGTTCCTACCTGCTCGTGGTTACTGCCTGTCACTAGGCACCACCAGGGACTCCACCAGTCCGGACTGTCCTTTTTTATGGTTTCTCTCCCCGCTCTAGCACAGATCTCAACAGATCCCCCTGCTAGGCAGCACCACCAGTCACGTCCTATAACCAGTATTCCCAGAGACTCTGCCTGAGACTCTCTATCAGGTTACCTCTGTGACTGAGTGCTTAAGCTGTCCCCAATCCCTTTGATCTTTATATATAAAGCATACGATCCTGGTTTGCTCTGAATACTTGTGGTGTTATATTCTTCCCTTCACCGCTGCCACCAATTGTTACAGTTTCCCTTCAGCCTTGGTAAGCACCTTGCCCTCCCTTCTGGTCTGTATAACCCCAGCCAAGGATCAGGCCTTCGGTAAACCAAATATAGTTTTTATTAAATAACAGAGATAACAAGATTACTTTATAAAGGCACATAAGCATATGGTTTCATCTATTTCTGGTACTTGTCTTAGTTTTAATCCGAACTCCACACTCTCCTCACATCCACCAACTCTCCACACAATCTCCTCTCAAAAACCCACCAAAACAACCCACTCACGTCCACCCAGATTTAACTGTCATCCTTCCATTTATACTCTCAGCCATTCTAAACACTCAGCCAATCATCCAGCATTCTAGTGCCCATTTACTCCCCCCTCCTCTTTCATTCCACTTACCATGTATCTCCTATACAAACAGCACTTACCATATATACATTAATACAGGAACATCACATTTATATCTAGCAAAAGATCCCCTTCCTCTCTAGGAAGTGTGGTTAATGGGATACGTGAGTGCCAGGCTCATACACTTGGGCTTCCAACAGACACTTGGGTAAAAATACTCAATGAGACTGCAAAGCAGGGCTGGCAAGGGGTGTGGCTCAGGACTTTCCAAGGGCCAGACAGAAAAGCATGGGGGGCTGCATTTGGGCCCCAGGACTGAGGTTCCCCATACCTGCACAAAGCTGACTGTTGATCCAGACTGTTGCTACAAAGTCAAGGCTGATGGTCCTCATAGCTCAGTTCTAACTGCTCTCTGGTAGTGACTCTTCCTGATGCCCAAAATCCATTTAAAGTGGAGATTATTGAACTTGTCCCTGGATCTTATGAATGCAAAGCATGTACTTCACTCCGGAGCTACAGCCCTTCACAATATATTCCAATGACAGTTTGGGTTTAAATCAAACTTTGACTAGCCCTTGGGTTAAAATAAACAGGACACACCAGTTTTCAACTGTAACCCTATGCACCGTTCCTTGGTGTAAGCCCCACTGAAGACAGTAGGACTGGCTTCAGAGTAAACAAGTACAGAATTGCACTGTCAGTTACTTTTCTGCAGACAAATTTTTTTTGCTGTGCTTTCATAACCATTTTCAAATCAAACCGCTAAGCTGGAAAATATAAAAATGACACTGGTAGACATAAAGGCTCTCCTGTGCTTTTCGGCTTTCAGAAAGCCCCTCTTGTAAAAATTCAGTCAAATCCCATGAACGTCATGGAACAATAGGACAATAATCTGTCACGTTTCCACAATCCCCCCTGGACTGATTCCAGTAGTTATTTATGAAACTGAGATGCCAATGGTCACTTTGATGACTAAACCATAAATTAGCATGAAAAGAGAATATAAATTTGATTTCACACAAACAACAAATTGCAAGGCAGCAAGGATATTATTTAGTTTCTATCGACATGTCATGGGAAAAAAAGTCAGCAAAATATGTGCTACATCTTAATAACCCTCCAAAGTGCATAATACATCTAATATTTGATTTGCTCCATTGCCTTGGTTATAAGACCCGCATCACGTGCAGAGTTTTAAGTTTAAGATTTCAAAAAGTCCCCATTCACCCTTTCACTATTTGAATTATTCAGATATAACAGAGATAAAAAATAAACATTACACTTGAAAAATAATGGGAGTACTCTTATATTTGCTCATCCTAAATATATAATTAATTTCATGCAAGAAATGAAACATTATCAGTATAAGTTGAGACTTTACGAAGAAGTCTGTTTTTACCCTTACTGACAAGTATACTCAGCGACAATGAGAGTATTCTGCTTGCTTATTAGCAATCTCTTCCTTTAAAAATGAAGCATATAAAGGTTAATAATAATAATAAAATAATAAAATTTTATTTAGCAGACGCCCATCTGTCCGACTGAACGGACACTCTGGGCGACTTACAATATAAAATACAATCTACTCATATACATAATCATCACATTATTAATATCATAACATCTCATCTGAAGACCATCTTACATTACATTACATTAGATATTACCAGCTATATAAAGAATTGTTTTATACCATCTAGGGACTGCTTCAACATTTGAGACTTACACTGCCACAACATTCATTTACCAACTTCTCAGTAAACATGCCTAAGATTGCAGTCCCATTGCAAGAGGAAATCCTACCACATCTCACTTGTTTTTATTTCTGACCCAGGGACAATCTGATGCAATTCACAGCACAATCCTAGACATGTCTAAGTCCTGCTGAGTTCAGTGGGTTTACTTCTAGCTAAGAGGATATAGGATTGTTTCACACAGATGTAATTATTGTATGTTGTTATTTATGGAGTTTGTTAGCCACCGTGAATGTCCTTCTGGAAAGGACATCCCCCCCCCAAGCTTTGTTCTTTCTCCTGCAATAATTAGTCAGTAATTCATAGCAACAGAGCATGCTCAGTCCTCACTGGGCTGGTTTGGGGTTTCTTCTCTTTCTACAGGGTTTTTTCCCCTGAAGATTTTTTAAAAGGTTGCAGCATTTGGGGCTTTTTAGTTTAGAGAAAAAGTGGGTCAGAGGAGACATGATAAAAGTGTATAAAATTATGCATGGCATTGAGAAAGTGGATAGAGAAAAGTTTTTCTCCCTCTCTCATAATACTAGAACTCGTGGACATTCAAAGAAGCTGAATGTTGGAAGATTCAGGACAGACAAAAGGAAGTACTTCTTTACTCAGTGCATAGTTAAACTTTGGAATTTGCTCCCACAAGATGCAGTAATGGCCACCAGCTTGGATGGCTTTAAAAGAAGATTAGACAAATTCATGGAGGACAGGGCTATCAATGGCTACTGGCCATGATGGCTGTGCTCTGCCACCCTAGTCAGAGGCAGTATGTTTCCGAAAACAGCTGCCGGAAGCCCCAGGAGGGGAGAGTGTCCCTGCACTCGGGTCCTGCTTGCGGGCCTCCCCCAGGCACCCGGCTGGCCACTGTGAGAACAGGACGCTGGACTAGATGGGCCACTGGCCTGATCCAGCAGGCTCTTCTTATGTTCTTAATAGTGCTTTTTGGGTGCATAAGGATCCACAACCAGAGAATGAATTTGCTACTAGTATATATTCATAATCCTAACAGCAATAGATTTGCCATCTGAGTGTTTGTATGCATGTGTGCATGTTATATTTCCTCTGACGTGAAATCTAAGGTAGACAGATTGTAGTTGGGAAATGTGGTATCCTTGCAACACAAGCACATATATGATGAAAAACTAATGCACAATAAATGAGTAAAGTGTGCATCTTTCATGTTAAAAACATATCACACAGACAGCTTCTTGCTAAAAGTGAAGTTTCTGCTTATGTGTATTATCTGAACACATTGGGAGGCTTGCTCAGAGTAGGACCACTGAAGTTAATGGACATGACTAACTTAGGCTCACGAATACTTTCAATGGGACTTAATTGAATAAAACTCATTAAGGCTTTAGTCTGTACACAATGATTTGAAGATAAGTCGATGAAAATCAATGGGACTTATTTCTGTGTAATTCTGTATTGGTTCAGGCTGTGTGATTTCATCTCCTGATTGACTACAGCAGGGGTTGCTAGCCTCTGGCTCTCCAGATGTTGCTGGACCACCAATCCCATCCAGCATGGCCAATGACTATGCTTTGTGGGAGTTCAATTTCTTTCAGTATGTTTATTGCTTAGTCCAAAGACCATTGCAGAGCAGAACTAAATACAGATCAGACATTAAGATATTAAATGACTTTCATACAATGTCAATCACAATTAAAATTAATAAATAAAAAACTAGTCTTAAAATAAATAGAGCTTTACTTGTAAAACAGTTAAGCATTGCTACAACAGGAAATAAAATGATATTTAATATCATGTCAGAGAGCATTTTATGCACTCATATCTCAAAATCTCTATGACATAGTGGGAGTTGCAGTCCTCCAACGTTCGAAGGACCACAGGTTAGTCACCCCTCTACTAAAGAAAAAGAAAAACATAAAATCAGTTTTACAGCTTCTGGATATGCAAAATTAGTACAGAATTCCCAACAAACAGTGGGAAAACTGCTCTATGGGAGACTGCAGACCATGTGGAGCACCCCAGATTTTCTCTAGATAAAGAATCTTAGGTAGCAGGAAAGCCTCTGTTGTATGAACTAATTCACTAGTCATTAAAATGCAAACAATTCCCTCAATTAACATTGCAAGGGAAGCAGAGGAATCTACTGAAAGTGACGTCTGCTTCCAAAATTTGATCAAGCTAACTATATGAAGCATACCATAATTTTATTAATAGGAGGTAGGATTTCCTAAGCAGTGTTATTTTTATTTTATTTATTTATTGTTGTTCTTCCTCATCCTTTCCTCTTGCCAGAGCCCAGGGCAGCTAATAGTATTCTTAAAACATTATCCAAATATAAAACAATAATTAAAATTAATAATTATAAAATCAATCCCAGGTTCCAATAGAATTAGGTAATATTCCATGTGTGTGTTTTTTTTCTTCCACGGCTATAGTCTTGCATTCAGTTAGATCCATTTCAGTGTGTGTTGAAAGGCTTTAGTCCAACTTCACGTCTGTCATCAATATTCTTTTAATTCAGTACGTCAAGACAACAGTGTTAAAAAGTGATCACTATGTGTCTCTCTGGTTTAGGACCCTAAAACAGTAGATGGGATTGTCAAAAAATCCAGTTGCTTTCCTTAACTTCCTAGCACTGTAGAATGATTGTCCAGTACAAAAATAGGCCACACCTCAACAGTTGTCCAAATCCTGAACCCCAGTTCTCTGTTCCCATATTCCTAAATCTGATTGCTGGTTCAAATGCAATATATATTGTACATAATTTCAGCTTCCATTTCAGGATGACCAAAATCCTGACTTTTAGCACTTTTGTGGGTAGCTAGAAATTGCTACATGTCAAGATCTGATAACTTTCTCCCTCCTACTCTACTCTGGTTTCTTGTAGGTTCCTTCTTTGGCTGGAGGATGGAGCTTATTGTATTGCCTCACTCTTCCATGTTCAAGACCTGTGGCTGGCTTGAGTTCTTTGCCTTTCCTAGACAAAATGCATTTCCTGGTAGGCAAAACCAAGAGAAGCAGATGTGTCATATATCATACCCGGAGACAGACACACACACACACACACATCAGAGGCAGTAAAATATATCTTTGTTTTCAGTTGTTACAAGCAGTAATCTGCGCATGGGCTTCTAATACATAGAGGCGCTTTCTGTGTAGGAAATCGCCACTGTTCCATATGTGATGGTGATACCTAGACTGGGGAAGGACCATAGCTCAGTGATAGAGAATCAGCTTTGTATGGAGGAGGTCCCACATACAGTTCTGAGCATCTCCAGCCAGAGAGGGAGAGAACCCTGTTGATTATTACCTACAAAGCCCTAAAAGGAATAGCTTGGGCAATGTGTCATGTAACTTAATGTGCTCTATGCGGGACTGCCTTTGGGTCTGGTTCAGAAGCTACAGCTAATGCAGAACATGGTGGCTAGGATCTTAACCAGGACAGTCTGGCAAGAACATATTACACCGATTCTGAAGGAACTACGCTGGCTAATGGTTTGCTACCAAGTTCAAGGTGCTTGTTTTGACATATAAAGCTCTTCACAGTTTACGACCTAGATACATGATGAATCATCTGCTCCCATATATACCTTCCTGAATGTTACGATCTTGCGGAGATACCGTCTGCCAAACATCCACTAGACAGCAATACATAAGGTGTCTGTTTGCAGACTTCCTATAGACATTTGGTTGGTCACTTTGAGAATAGGTTCGTGGACTAGATGGACCTTTGGCCTGATGCAGCAGAGCTCTCATTACGGTAAGCCAATCTCAAGAATGGTACTCTGATTATGGAATGCCAGGTTTAACTCAGAGCTTGGAAGAAACTAGTTACAAGTAATGAATTACTTGTAATTCATTACTTTTTTGAGTAACGAGTGGGTAATTCCTTTACATTTTGATTGTAATAGAACTAGGAGTAATTTTACTACTTTTGTGGAGTAATTGTAATGTTTCCAGAATTACTTTTGGGCATTACTTTGGGGGGGAGCAGGGGAAGTCTTCTGCTCCTCTGATTTGTGGATGAAAATCATGTGCCTCAAACTGGGCTTCTGTGCAGTGTCGCTCATTCCTCATGCTCTGTGGATGGGTAGGAGGCGATGAATGAGAAGGCGGAGAGTGAGACGGGGTGGAGTGGAGAAAACAATTATTTAAAAAAACAGATAGTGGTGGTGAAGAATGGAGTGGAGGGAAAAAGGATCCGGAGGTCAAGGACATGGATAAAGGAAGAGAAGGAGGCAGCAGCAGAGTGGAGATAAAGAACTGTGGAGGTGAAAGATGACTGTGTGTGTGTGTGTGTGTGTGTGTGTGTGAAGACTGTGTTTGCACTTGGCACGCAAAGTGGCCTCCACCACCCTCTCTGGCTACTGTGCTGCATTTGCAGTATTTTAACTTTTTTGCGTCTCAGGGGAAAATGATTGCTTGAGTGAGTGTCCCTTAGTTGGTGGCGGGGCAGGGTCTGGGAGGTGGTTAAGTGAGAGAGATTATGCTGGCTGGCTGAGTGGGGGGGTGTTGCACTTGATTTGATGTGCAAAGATCTGAGCAGTGGCCTCAGCCTCCCTCCCCACCACCCTTACCAGCGGAGAGACCACCATTGCTATCTTATGAATAAAAATAATTATTCTACTACCTCTGTATGTGTTTGTTTATTTTTAATGTTGTTTTAGGCTACTTAGATGTGCAGCAACCAAGGCCTGCACCTTGTAGGCATTTTTTTAAAGTAACTGAAATGTAATTGTAGAGATTACTTTGGAGGAAAAGTAATCAGTTACTTTCAGAGCGATTGTAGTTGTAATGGTAATTACTACTTTTTGGGCCATGTAACTGTAACTGTAATTTATTACTTTTTAAAAGTAATCTTCCAAGCTCTGGTTTAACTGATGCTGACCCTGATGGTTTTTCAGCACCAGTGAAAATATATATTTATTCACCCAGGCCTTTGGTTAGCTCCATTGGTGGAGGTGGGTAGGCTTGCTCTCACTGGGCTTGTTTGCTATTATTGTTTTAATGTGATACTCATTTTATATACAGTACATTTGGTTTTATTATTTATAATGTTATTGTACCCTGCTCTGGGTTCTAATGAAGAGCAGGCCAGACGTTTATTAAATAAATAAATGATGGTTTGGATACATAGATGTTTGAAGGACCACCACCTGCCTGACTACTGTGTTCATCATTGAAAGCCTTGCTCTATGCAGAGGTGCAGTTGGCTGGCTGGGATGCGGGACAGAGCCCTGGTTCTGGAACTCCCTCCAAAGGGAGGCCCAGCTGGTCACTTCGCTGAAGATTTTTAGGCAGGTAGTTAAATCTTCTATTTTAACAGGCCTCTGACCTTTTAAAAACTATTGGCTGCTTTTTGTTCTTTGTCTCTGTTTGAATGCTCTCTGTTTTTAGTTTTTGCTTTGCATGATTTTAATGTTGTAAGCTGCCTTGGGAACAGTTTTGAAGGCTGAAAGGTGGGATACGAATAATTTTATAAATAAAATGTGTAAGTTGTGAAGCAGCCTTCAGCTGTGTTTATATGTAGTTCCTTTAGGGTAGTCTTCCTCAACCTAGTGACCTCTGTATGTTTTGGACTACAGTTCCCATCATCTCTGACCATTGCTCATGCCAGCTGGGGTTTATAGGAGTTGGAGTCCAAAATATCTTGAGGGCAGCAGGTTGAGGAAAGCTCCTTTAGGTGACTCTTTCACAATGCCTCCTTTGCTTGCAATGGCTGGTACATCTTTTGTGTGTCAATCACTTTTCTTCTTCTCTTTTAATCTCCGTTATTCCGCTAATCCTTCCTATGCTGGTCTTCTCAGAATTCCCCCCTCCCTTCCACCCTCTTGGTTCAGACCTACTTCCCAGTGAGCTTTTGTTCACGTTTTCAGTTTTTCTGAAGACAGTGCCTTTATTATAGTGCCTCCTGTGAAATTATTGACACTACAAATGTTTATTAGATGGCTAAAACCTTGCCATGATAGTTAATATTCACTAATAGGCAAACAACCTTGTGGTTTAAGAATGTACCTATAGCCAACAGATATTTCTATCAAACTTTATTTATTTATTTATTTATTTATTAAATTTATATACCGCCCGACTAGCGATAGCTCTCTGGGCGGTGAACATAAAATAGTATAAAAATACAATGAATAACAAAATAATATTAAAATACAATCAACAATACAATAAACATTTTTAAAATTAGATCAATGTAACTTAAAATGCTTCAGAGAATAGGAAGGTTTTGACCTGGCGCCGGAAGGAAAGCAGAGTCGGCGCCAGGCGTACTTCCTCAGGGAGACTGTTTAAAAAGCAGGGAAATTGGGCAGCTATAGTGAATGCACCAGGGGAGCAGGAGACCTGACCTCCTCTGTGAGATATTGGACTGCCCTACACATTTGTCAAAATGCAAACACAATTTGGGTTGGCCTTTCACAGTATAGCTTGGAAGAATTTGGTAACATGTGCCTCTGAGCATATGGTGAGTGGTTTTGTTTTGAAATGAGCTTATGGGAAGGATCAGAATGACATGGGGGTATTTTCAATTTAACATTGCATAATGCTAAAAATCCATGCTGACTATAGTATACAGCCACTCTCATGGCTGTATAATAACAGTTGGAAATGTGCAAGTTGCTCTTCAATATCTATCCAGTTAATCCTCACTGTGATCCAGTTATCTGTCCATGATTCCCATTTTCCATACAGGGATCAAAGACAGCAGGAGGTCCCTGTGACTTAACCTGTATCAAACCATCTATTGTTTCAGCATGGCTTAGAAACTAGGGTATAGTAGGGATGGGCAAATCTGCCTGTGTGTGTTTCTCTCAGTTTCTCATTTTTCCAGTTTTAAGTTCAAATCTCCGCGTTCCCACATCTGGTTGTGATTCCTCATGAAAATTCATCAACCTTTTACTGCGAATTTCTCCTAATATACACATTTTGGATACAATTTTGCCTAATACAATGCATTTTTGTATTTGCACAAATGTATGCACTTTTATGCACACTTTACCCCACTGTATGCATTATGGTACATATGATTTGGCTGGAGAAGTGCGAATTTTGAAGGATAGTCATATTTTGGTTTTCATATTGTTTTGGAAAGTGCAGATTAGCTACATTTGCCTTTAAATGTGAACTAAATCAAATTTCTCCCCTACTGTTGCTACCTGCTAGTTGTAAGATCAAGTGTTGACTTGCATCAAGTGTGAACAGCAATCAGAGATAACACCACAAATGGA
Source organism: Rhineura floridana (assembly GCF_030035675.1). Classification (NCBI taxonomy): domain Eukaryota; kingdom Metazoa; phylum Chordata; class Lepidosauria; order Squamata; family Rhineuridae; genus Rhineura; species Rhineura floridana. Next base: position 215,756,107 of record NC_084480.1, read on the forward strand.
TCTCTGATATACCTGCAAATGCAATACTTTCAAGTGCACACTGTGCACACACTCGCTGCACACCATCAAGTATAGTGAATCAAATCTATGTGAAAACCTGCCTTCAGTCTAATAAGGCTAGGGCAAGGTAAAGCAACTGCAGAAGGGCCGAGGTTCAATCTCTGGCATCTCCAGGTAGCAGGTCATATGAAAACTCACTGACTGAGTCCCTGGAGAGATACTGCCAATCAGAGTAGACACTTCTGTCCTACATGGACTGATAGTCTGACCTGGCATAAGGCACCTTCCTATATTCTTTGATGTTCTAAGGTCTGGTTCACTCATGAATCACTTGATAACTGCAATATCAAGCAATAACTTGCACACATGAGTAGGCCATTAGAGATGTGAAACACCAGAATTTTAGTTTAACTTCTCATCACCTCAGATGTGATGCTTTTGTTGGTATTGCGCCACTGATTCAGAAACCAGTCATCAATTGATAGGAATTGATAGGAACTGGGTATTTAGTGTTGTGGCACCTCCCCTGTGGAATTCCCTCCAGGAATTCTAAATATTAGAATTAAATATGAGACAGGCGCAGTCTCTGTTGTCTTTTCGGTGCCTGATGAAGACCATCCTCTTTCAACAAGCCTTGTAAAGTAGAGCTTTTATCCCATCCTGTATTGGATTTTTTTATTGTTCTGTTGTTTGTTGTTTGCCACCCTGGGCTCCTTTGGTAGGAAGAGTGGGATATAAATTTAATAATAAATAAATAAATAGTTCAGTAATCAAGTGCAAAGAAGCCATGGTTTAGCGGTTAGTGTTGCATCAAGAGCCACGAGACCTGAGTTCAAATTTATGCAGGGCTGTGAAGCTCATTGGGTAACCTTGGACTAAACACTGTCTGTCAGCCTAGCCTACCTCATAACATTGTTGTAAGAATAAAACGAGGGAAGGGGAAGTCCATGGGTGCCACCTTGAGCCCCTGGAAGGAAGTTCAAGTTAAAAAGGTAAAAAATAGAGATATTAAGGGATATGTATGGCCACCCTTCTTCAGATTTCAGTCTGAGAGAGTTATGTATGTATGTTGTTGTTATCTAAAATAAGCTATTATACTTCTGTTTCAAAGTGTGTTGTTCCATGTTACTTTAGCATGGCTTTTCAGACTTTTCTCTTAGGATTTTATTTCCTTTTTACAATAAATTACTTTTAATGATGCAGTAGCTTTTCATTTCTCTGGTTAATTCATGCCATAAACCCATATATTCTCTCCTTCACCCCACTCTGTAACAAAAATTTTAAAAAGGGGAATGTTGGAAGTAGACAACTTTTATCAGGCCTTAATTTGTAAAATTAGCTCAAGTTTCCTTCATCACCATAATTTAATGCTCCTAATGATTTTTCTGACATATTTATTTATTTATTGTATTTGTATACCGCCCCATAGCCGAAGCTCTCTGAGCAGTTTACAGTAACTACAAACATTAAAAACAAATATACAAATTTAAAACACATCTTTTAAAAACAATTTAAAACACAATTTAAAAAATTTAAAACAATTTAAAAAACACATGCTAAAATGCCTGAGAGAAGAGGAAAACTTTGACCTGGCGCTGAAAAAATAACAGTGATGGCGCCAGGCGTACCTCATCAAAGAGATCATTCCATAATTTGGGGGCCACCACTGAGAAGGCCCTCTCCTTTGTTGCCACCCTCCGAGCTTCCCTCGGAGTAGGCACCTCCTGGAGGAGGGCCTTAGATGTTGAGCATAGTGTACGGATGGGTTCGTATTGGGAGAGGCGTTCCATCAGGTATTGTGGTCCCTAGCTGTGTAAGGCTTTATAGGTTAAAACCAGCACCTTGAATCGATTGAATATAGGTTTTGGCAGCAAGATCTACTTCCTATCATGATTCATTTTGATATAGCCAAGTATATAATACAAATTCCCTACAGATAATATAATGGTGTTGCCTACAGCATCAGTAGGAGAATCTTAAGCTGTGGCTCATGCCTGTCGTCTGAACATATGCACCATGCTGGATAGTTCCCTGTTTGAGCAAGCCCCACTGAATGCAATGGGCCTTGCTTCCAAGTAAATATGCATAGGATTGCACTATAAACAGGTTGTGTAAATAATAAACATCTTTGACAGTCATGCTTATATAACTATTTCTTCATACTATGTCCCAATATATCTAATTTCACACTATGGCTGCACATTTTTATTTCCTCTACATTTTAAGTGTGCCCTTATTTCTTAGGGTGGTCATGGTTCCACTCTGTTGTTTTCACTCTGAGGGGCAGATTAGGCTGAGAGATGATGAGTAGTCCATGGTCACTCAGTAAACTTTGTAGATCATTTCCATTTTAAAAAAAGTAATTAAAATGATTTACATTCAGGCACAGATTATGAAATAGATTCACACAACACATTTAAAGCACATCCAGCTTGCATTTAAAGTGCATGACTTCCCCCCAAAAATCCTGGGAAGCGTAGTTTCCCCCTCACAGTTGTAGTTCCCACCACCCTTAACAAACTTCACTTCCCATGATTCCGTGGTGGGATTCATATGCTTCAAATGTGTGTTGAATGTACTTTAAATGAATGGTGTGGATCTGCCCTAGGTATGCTGTGCATTCATTAGTGACTTAAAAAGAACAATTTCAAAAGATACTTTTTTAAAGAGGGGAAGGGCTGTAGCTCAGTGTTAGGGCACATGCTTTGCATGCAAAGGTCCAAAATCTATTGCATAGAATTCTGGAGAGCCAATGCTAGTTCATGTCATCAGTACTGAGCTAGATGGTACCAAATGGCCTATGTTGGTATAAGGCAGATTCCTTTGTTCCTAAAAGAGGAAAGAGACTCGAGGGCCACAGTGACTCTGAAATGTATTTATGTATTTTATTTACAACATTTACAACATTTACACTTAATTGTAAAAAAACCTCTCAACGCAGTTTACAGAAAGAATTGAAACAATAAAATTATTGACAACAATAGTTAAAGACAGATATTTAAAAACATTTAAAATAATAAAACCAACAATGATTTAAAACCACTTTTAAAAACATAATAATTTCTACATGCCTGGTTACATAATAACTGCCTACATGTTAACAGGTGCTGAAAACAGTACAATGAAGTCTCCTGCCTAATGTCGATAGGCAGGGAGTTCCAAAGCGTCGGTGCTGCCACACTAAAGGATCTATTTCTTATATGAACAAAACAAGTACTATATGGCACCCGTAACATGGAAAGTACACCTTGAACTTGGCCTGGTAGCAAATTGGCAACCAATACAGATTTCAGAGCAGAAGTATTATGTGCTGATAGGGTCTCACTCATGTCAGCAATTGTGCCACAGCATTCTGCACTAACTGCAGCCCCCGGGTCAGGTTGTGCTGCATGGGGATTTCTGTGACCTTAGCTGACTGGCTGCCATGATTTTTTTTAGTTTTGGTTAGGAACCCTGAATGGTTGTAAGATGCTGGGGTTTCTGCCTTACTCATAGGAATCTTGTTGTGGTTGATATGATTTAGGAAATCATCACTGTCTTTTCTTTTTCTTTTTCTTTTTCTATTTGCATTTCATTTACCTCTGACCTCACTCTCTTACATCCATAGAAGCAACAACAGTGGTTCCATGTGGTCAGCTCAACCCCCTTAAACCCACTGATGATGCACCTTGTTATTTGCATGATGGTTTGTTTCTTGTCCAATAATGGTAAAAGAGAATTCATATACTGAGAAGTGTGGCTTTAACTGCTGTTGTTCCCAAGCTACTGCCGATGAAGGTAGACCAAACTATGTGTGTTTTCTCTCTGTCAGTTATTACTGACTGGAATTGGGTTGGCTGTCAAAGTGAGTTTATAGCAGCCCACAGGGTAGACAGGAAAGGGTAGATAATCTTCTTAACTCATTTCTCAAATCTCTCTCTGCAGTGAAGGGACAAGTCCATAAAGACTTTGGAGTAGGCACATTAAAAGGCAGGCAGGGCTTTCCAGGCACGGGGTTGTGAATCTGCTTTGATATCAATATCTTTGCAGAGGATCCCTAATCAAGCCTTGCCAACTGCACAATCCTAACCATATCTATTCACAAGTAAGTCTTGTTGAGTTCTATGGGACTTAGGTTCGTAGTGAGTGTGCTTAGAATTGCAGCACACTTCAGGGGTATCCATCTTTACTCCTGAGTGCTCCCATCTAACATCTTCACAGCACTAGGGTCCCTTTTTCCTACAGTAGTCTTCTGGTAACTGGCCTGGCCTGCGGGCACTTAAACCTTTCTTGCCAGAAGCAAGTAGGCTAGATTAAATGTTCCCTACCCAGATTTCCTAAGCAAGTGAGAAGGAATGATCCCATCACTTCAGTTGGCCCTGGAACACCCTCATTTAGTTTAAATTTCTATATTAATTTCCAGTCAGAGAATTTTTTTGTTTGAGTGGTATGCTCCAAGCATCTGTGGTTGATGCTTAACAGATCATGCTTAATGACATCACTATGGCCGTGCCCCCATGACATCACTAGAGCCCACCCTTGAAATCTCAGGGTTTGGGATGCTTCTGACCTGGTCAATAATTTAATAACATGTTCCAGGAAATTCTAAGATCTTGTTTTTCTCAACAAATGATAATAGTATCTGGCTGTCTTAGGGATAAGGTAGAGAAGCCCAGCTCTGTTTCAGGAGATACATGCTGCTTAAGGCAGCCAGGGCCATTTTCATCTTGTGCTATTTCAGTCCTACAGCTAAGATTGGGCAAATGGGTGTGCTGCCCCCCCTGAACTGTGTTTCACCTCCCCCCGGATTTTTATTTGGAAGATTATTTTTAATTTGTGACATGGCAGTGTGTGACATCACTGGAGCCCATGCCCATGACATCACTAGGTCCTGCCTCCGTGACATCACTAGGGCCCTCCCCTGACAATCTCAGGGTTTGGGATGCTTCTTACTTGGCAACCCTATGCCCCACCCATGTGCTCACTTACAAAACTGAAGAAATGCAAGAAAAAGTAGGCAGTATGAGTCAGATCCTATTATCAGGCAAACACATTCTGGCATGCAGAATGTAAAATGAGAAAACTGTGTGTGTGTTCTCATGGATTTGTCATTGCAAGGAAATTAGCAGTGAAAAAACATGAGAACAGCAAGATGAAATTTGTGAGAACAACCCAAGGAACGTAGTTTTTGAATGGTTTTTTGGGTGGGAGAAGTTGGTTTCTAATTGCAAAAAGTGGCAAATATATCCCTTTTTAACGTTCATTGACAAGATCTATCATCATCATGTTGCTGTGCTGGCACATAGATACTGGGCCTGATATTGCTTTCTCCCTCTCCATTCCTCTCCCCATTTTGCCTTGGTGTTAGCAATATTCCCATTGCCAGCGTCTGTTCTTCAGGAAACATAACAGGCCTTTCTCTCCCTCTCCCTCCACCGCCCCCAACTTTTCTCTTCTTGTGTATCTCTTCAAAAACTCAGCTCTATCTCTTTAGCCCAGCTGCAAGGAAGCCGCAGCATCTCCTACCTGACAAAAGAAGATACCTTTGATAGCCAGACACACAGCTGTAAAGTTGAAACACGTGCTTGGTTCAGATACCAATGAACTTTCATTTGCATCAATTCATTAGTGATGCTTTCAAACCACTGCAAAAGGAAAGCCGAGCTGCAAAAATAATTGGACATAAAATGCCCCACCAAAAGGGGAGGTGGGTGAAAAAAAGAGAAAAATTAAGAGGAGGAATGAAGAGTGGAACAGCTTGCACTGGGAGAACTGAACTAGTCTTTTATCTTCAGGCCAGTCCTTGGTTGAACCCTGATAGGAAAGAGTGCACATTAAATGTGTGTTGCAGCAGACATCTCTAATCAGAAAGCTAGCACTATTTGCTATGTACATCTAGCCATGTTGAAACGCAGAACCAGCTGGAAAGAGAAGCTGACTTGCAAGATAATGGTGATCATACTCAGAGCTTCGAATAGTAGGTGGGTAGAAAGGTAGGAGAGGTCTAAGCAGAACCTCTGTGATGGATTTGTCATATCAGCTATCAGAAGTCTTTTGATATTCCATTTGGGAGCAACATGTTCTGAGCAGAATCCTATCAACAGCATTCTTGGGAAAGGATATGCTGAGGCCAGCAAAGCCCTGGAATGCAAAGCAGTCATAAAAAAGAGTGTCTTGATCATGCATAGAATCTCATTCTCACCTTTCAGAGTAACCACAGCCTATCCTTGTATATCTAAGAGTAGCAAATCCAGCAGTGAATAGTGAAGACAGTGACCCAGTTAAGATATCATGGCCAAACCATGGTGTTGTGATAGTACCACAGGCTTACGTAGTCCTTTCCTCTCCTTTCTCCCTTCTCATGAGCCAATTCCTTCCTTCCTTCCTTGGTTAATTCAAATCGTGGTTTGCTATCACATCTGAATCAGGCAACTAGTTCTAACTAGGAAACTTCCCAAGCACAACATTTACACAAACTCACTTTAAAGCATAGCTCCCGCTTAGCAATAACCATAGCTTATTTGATTTGGATGGCTCAGCAAACTGTGGATTGAGCAAATCAGGAAAAGGAGGAAGCACGTGAGGGTGGAGGATGTATGGGAGAGTGTATGAGCTTCTGGGTACTCACAGCTGCCAAATCATACTTTGGTTGTGATGCCTGAACCAGGCTGGTATAACCCACAGGGCACCTAGGTCCCTGGGTGGGACTGGCAAGTGGGTTCTGAAAAAGTCAGAATTTATTTATGCTGGCAAATCTGCATAAATAAAAATGTTGTGACCCAATAACCTTTACGAGATTATTATGAACTTGTGCAGATTTTGTGTCTGAATGGATTAAAGGTGGATGTGGTGAAGTGGTTATCTGAAAGTTCCACCATGCACACTTTAATGCAAAAGTGGTGGGATGAATCCCAAGTGGAAATGCTTAAAAACGTTTCCTTCAGGAGATTAATGGTGGAATATTGTGAAATACCAGTATTACACAGATTGCTTTAAACTGGTATACAAACATACATTGAACTTCAATTGATTTTGCATTCTTTCCAGAAATATATATATATTGAGAAATAATGTGGGGGTAGTAAGAAGGAATGTATTCGCCAATCATTTTTTCCTGTGTTTCAGCCTCCTTTCTCTCCCCCCCTCCACTCTTATCAATGGTGAGAGCTGTTTGTAAAGTTCTTTGAACAAGGGCTTTCAAAGAACTGAGCAGCTCTGTTCTTCAAACAGCTTTATAAAGAGATTTTTGATGCAAGGCATCTATACGTGTCAGCATTGTCAAGTTATCATTCTTTTTGTTTTGTTAGGAAATAATATATCCCCCACTCCCAGTGTGGCTCATACTGTCGTTTCAGTGTTTTAGGTTTGATCTAGCCACCAAAAGGTCGGCCACAAAACAGCATTTTTACCAGCCGTGGGTTAAAAGAGTCATAATTGAAAAAGTTCAAGATTTGGTTTTCTGATTCCAATTTGCCATCTGTCTCTGCCTTTCATACCTCTGACAATCTAAAAAAAGGAAATGCTATCTTGTAGTTTGTAGTAACATTTGCTTCTGTGGATATTTAAATTTTTTATTAGTTTTTGTAATATTGTTCCCTGATAATAACAGATGATAAATTATCTATGATGCCCTGCTGGGCAGTGTATTGTTTTATAAGCATTAGAATTACAAAAGGGTTTTGTTGCATACAAAATCAGTACAATCAATTGCAAAACCACAGCTGGGCTGATAACATTACAATTTATTTATTTTTAGCATTGATTCTAAATTAGAGATTCAGGCTGCAATCCTATACTCGCTTGCTTATGGGTAAGCCCCATTTATATTCAATTGGACTTATTTCTGAGTAGACATATCAATTGTACTATAAATTCAGAACCAAAATCTGGCTCACTCATTTTTAGATCAGGATTCGGAGAGAGTTGGTGGGTGATAGATGAAGCTAATATGTAGGAAGGAAGACCTATCTGCCCACTTTTCTGGCTCTTAAAGTTTGTCCTGTGGGACCTTGTTGGTGGGGTGCTGAAGAAACATGAAATAATTAGAATCCCTTGTCCACATCTGCAGTGGTGGCCATAGATGGGAGAGGCACTTTCTATAAGAATCTTTTTAATATGTACTCCTCAAAAAGTAACACATGCACCAACAAATGAGCATTTACCATCACCTGCATCATATATGTGTATACATGTCTGGGGCATAGGATTGGTTGTAGCTACCCACTGCATGCACTCCGTCCCCTAGTGAGCCAGAGGTTAAACGCCCCAGGCTCTTGAAACTCAAAGGGAAGAAAGGACCATGTGGGATTATTAAGTGGATGAGTGAGAGGTGGCCAGAGGAGGGAGAAAGACAGGACTGAATTTAGAAACAGGTGATGCTGGTGACCATCTGGGGTGCCACGCTTCTGTGTGGTGATGGTCAACTGATACGGGCTATCTACTCAACTGTCTACCCAGCAGCAGAAAGCATAGCCAGTTTGGTATTAGTGCTGGTGTGTTAGTTTTTAATTCATGTGAAAATGTACATCAGGAGCCATTTGACAAATGACATGCATATGAGTGATTGTGATCAGATCCATTCATGCAAATGTATTATCTTTTTTATGATAGGGATAAAAGTGCTATAAATGCAATTTCTTTTGGGCTCCTGCTGGGAGGAAGGGCGGGATATATAAATATATAAATAAATAAATAAATAAAAATTTCAAAACTGAGGGAGGCACCAGAGATGCTACTCTCTTGGGGTACCATTTATTCTAGAGCTCTCCTTGGAGAAAGAGGCAAAGTACTGTTGGACTTGTGAAGCAGAAGATTATTGTATGAGTAATTAGGAGGCTGAGAACGATAATTGGAAGGGAGCTATGCCAGATAAAATTATCCTGACCATGTGGCAAGTTGATACACAGGACCAGCTAATCTAGGGCAAAAGAGATTACCCCAGGCCAATTTAGCCATCTACATGGACCTCAAAGTCTATACTCGTGAACATTTGGTAGAGAATACTCCCCTGTAATGAGTAAGTTAGTGGTACAGTAATTGTACTGTTGCTTTTCAGTGGCTTTGTCAAGTAGTCAGGAGTGCCTTCATAAACAAGAGGATTTAGGTTTTCTGTGGTACATCATCACAAAATGGCCACTCCATCTTTTCAGTGAAATACGCATCTCTGTCTGATTTATTTAGGTGTCAATTGTAAGGATGGGTGAGGGGAGGGTGAACCAAATGCAGCCAAACCACCTCATCCAGTTGGGCTTGTGCTGGAGGGCAGACGTAGAGTTGGAGGAGGGCCCTTGTATTTCTCCTGCCTTTTCCAGGGTTTCCCACCCTTAAACAATTTCCCTCCCACTGGGAAGCGTGGGAGAGAAATGAACTCCATGAACAGCTCCAAGGACCGCATAGTTTTCACCTGGGGTTGGGAGGATGTTGAGTGACTGGAAGGCTATACATCGTTTGGATCCATTAATCAAACATGCCATTAATCCATTTTAGCACACCCCTAAACTATCCTTGCATTCCCCCACACACACTTTCAGCCCTACTGATGTCAGAGGTTCAAAATCAGTAAGGCAAGCTCCCTGGAAATTTCTGCGGCAGTGAGGAGGGGGCATTTGACATCAGAACTCCCTCTCTGAGGTTGGGCTTCTCTTTCCACCCCCGGAAAGGAAGAACCAATGCTTTCTACAGCCCCTTGGGATGCCATGTTAAGTGTGAATTTTCAGTACTTTTTCTGTATGTGTATTCTAGAATATCTCTCTCCATCCCCCACCCCTCAATGTATTTTGATAGCCCTCAGTGGGCTGTCTTTTATAATTTCATAAATGAATACGTTTGTTCAGTGGCAAAGCTGCATGTTTCCCCCTCTCTTTCAGGTGAAGGGTTAAGTGTCTGCTCAGGATTGTTCTTGTTAAGGGAATTTCCTCCAGACCTGGATGCTTTGGTTACAAAGTGCATCTGAAAGCCTCCTATTGAGTTTCTATATATGTGCTGCAGATATACAGTAAAAAGGGAAACTTTTTGAGATGAATCACTCACGTCTCAGATGAGCCATTTATATTCCCCTCGGCTAGTGGGGCCACTTTGATTATGTAATGACAGGTGGGTAGATATATGGACGATGGCAATGGGCTGGCAGCCACTTCATTGTCAGTTTCTCTTTGTTCTCTTTAGAAAGGCGAAGCACAATGGAGAGGGTTTGATCCACATGTCAGACATATGAAACACAAAAGGATGATGGGAGCTGACTGCACTGCACAATCAAAGTGTCACCAGGAACTGCTGTATTTCAGCTATACGTAACAATGGCCGGGTGGCCAGCGGATGTGTCAGTCATAATTAGATGTTAGCACTGAGAATCACAGTGAAGTCCCGTCGGTACCTTGATCTATGGACAGAGGAATGACTGTAACAAAGGTACAGTCTCACTTCACTATCACCCACTGGAAGTCCCAGGAATTAACCAAAGTAAAAACTTTTTGATTGTTGGCAATGGCCCAATGCTTAGGTCTGTTTTCCTTCCAATTAGACTTCTGTGCCCTGTTTTAAATTATATTGTAAGTAGGGGATCATGTTGTTTACCACATTTTGGCCAACTTGGCTCCATTCACATGAGGATATTTTGGGTACTACTCTTCTTTACACCACTGTACTAAATAAATCGGGGGGGGCATGGCAGTGGTGGGTGGGGCCAAAAGTGTGTATGGACACCTCCACTTCCCCCTCACATGCAGCACACACAGAGAGCTCCCCTCCTCAGCTGATCCATGAAGATCACCTTGGGGGGGTATTGCCTGCCCCATGATTCTGATAACTGGAGAGGGGGCAGTTTGTATCCCTGTTAGGGCACTGGCTGGGTGCAAAGGTTTAAACCTCTCTGCCCACCCTAGTGCTGTGTCTACTTTTTTCTTTTTTTGTTGCTGCTACCCGAACCAGTGCGCTGAGTGTGGGAGGAGAAATTTGCCTTGGGGGCTGGATTAGCTTTCCCTGTTCTACCTGATCCTGTTGAGATAGAGATATCAGACACTGAGTATCCTGCATTATTATGATTATGATTACTCATTTATATTTATTTATTTATTTATTTATTACATTTTTATACCGCCCCACTAGCATAGCTCTCTTATATCCCAGAACTGGGACTCAAGGCAGATACAGTTTGTCGGAACAGAAAAGTCTTCACCTGCGAATGGAAGGACAGCAGGGAGGGAATCTAATTTAGGTATATATTTAAATTTATATATCCCAGTCTACCTTTTCCAGAAAACTCAAGAGCAGCTTGTATGCAGCTTCCAATAGCTTCCCCTTCAGGCACTGATCAAATCTATATCCCCATCACTTGACCATTACAACAGTATTAAGTTTTTCCAGATCAATCACTGGGCCCCATTCACCTAAGTATTATTACTTATTATTACTTACTTATTATTATCATTATTACTACTACTACTACTACTACTACTACTACTACTACTACTACTACTTATAGACCGTTTCAAAGCGTAAATCCACTGAAGTAGTGTACAAGATAAAAACAGTATAAAACACAAAAACACATATTTTAAAAAATGACTTGCATACAAAGCTTGTGCTCTACCACTCAGCTATTCCTCCTCCCATACTGCTGTCATGATCTGTTCTGGCTTTCAAAGGTATCATGTGCCAGAGAAGCCTATTTTCATCTCACTTACAGTGTGTGAACCTCTGGGGTGCTGAGGTTCAAAGCCCAACAAGGAAGTTTATGTATGATCCTAGAATTCAGGGATGGGGAGTCTGTGGACCTCCAGGACATGTTGGGTTCAAATTCTCATCAATCCCAGCCAGCATGTTTAATGGTGAGGGATGATGGGAGATGTAGTCCAACAACATTTGAGGCCACAGGTTCCCTACATGTTCACTAGATCTTGGAAGGCACAGAAACTCTATCCCCAGGCTATTGTCAGCAGGAGGATGCATGTCTATGGACAATAAAGAATGATCAACAGAAATAACTACCATTATAAGACTTATGCAGCCAAATAATTCTGGAGCCATTTAATTAATTATGTCAGCTTGAGTACTTGAGTTCCAGACTGAAAATGTCCCCTGGTCACTCCTAAATATATAGTCCCTGATCTTGCACACAAGGATTTCTGTGGAGGTTCCCACTGAACAGAGACACAATACTATGAACTGCGTGGAAGGGGAGCTTCTGGGCCCTCGTCTCCCTTAACAGGTGGTCAGCTCTGGCAGAGCTGCCTGGCAAGGCACATGTGGACCAAATTCAGAATGGATGGCCTCTCCAAGAGTGCAGACTTTAGGGCTGGATGTGGAAGGATTGTTAAAATCATGTGTAGCACACTTTTGTACATGTGGAATTCATCCAGGAAGGTGATTTGTGAGCTGAAGCCTGAGGCTCCACGTGGGTAGTCTTGCTGGATCAGGACAGTTGTATAAAATATATACTTAGATTCCATGTTTGTTTCTCTTCTGTTGCCATATTGTGTTCAGTGTGCAACTAAAATAGATTTAGCGCCTATCATGTTCATCCTGGGATCTGTAAGTCCAGTTGCGTTGCTTGGATGTATTTCATGCAAATAAGGAACAGTTCTGGAAGCCAGATATTTCAGCTGGGTTGCACAGGCATGGCCATATGGGATTTATTACTGTGTGTACTTCTGCCATTGGGGTAGGTGGAATACAATCCAGCAGTATGCTTTTTACTCTTTCTTTACTGGGGCAAAAGAATTCAGATGTGGTTTTGCTAATAAAATAAGCTGATGAAATCTCTACATATATAGACTGTGCTTGATAGGAAAATGCTGTTTTCCTTTACTCACTTTTTCGGTAACCTCAAACAGCATTTTCATCTATATGATTGTCTATTATTCTGGAATAGCAGTCCCTTGATTAGCTTCAGCTTCTGATTTGTTTATACATTCAAGGAGAGGATCAGAGGCCAAAGTGAGTTGAAAAGGAGAAGTAGGAATTTCTGGTAAAACAAGGGCTCTTGACTGACCTCTCTTTCATCTTAAGAGAAGTGATCATTATAAACAGGAGGTGAGCTTTATATACCAGAGATAAAAATGGGAGGAGTGTAAAGTTCACTGTAAACAAAGATAACCTGAGAATTCCTCAATAAGGCAGCAAGAGTGTGAGGAGGAAACACCTTTACTGAAATGTTTGTTGAATCAGTATAGCAACCCTGAACAATACCCTCAGCTAGTCCTGTTCATATAAACAAGGTGTATTTTGCAAATGTGTTTCTTATGAAAACTGCAGTTTGTGTCCTAATCTTCAATTTGCTTGCTAGTGTTTGTAGTCTTCTAGGCTTGTTAACAGTTACTCATCTAGACACCTATGGCGAAGAAGAGTTGACACCAGGTGATCAGACTGGGGAAGAGTTGGCCTTATTATTTATTATTGTATTATTGCATTTATATCCCACCTTTCCTCCAAGGAATTCAAGATGGCATACATAGCTCTCCGTGTCTTCATTTTATCCTCACAACAATCCTGTGAGGTAGGTTAATCTGAGAGACTGTGACTGGCCCAGGGTCATCCAGTGTATTTCATGGCTGAGTGAGGATTTGAACCCTAGTCTCCCAGGTCCTAATCCAACACTCTAACCATTTTGCCTCACTGGCTGTCTCTAATTTTATGTCAGTTGATTGTAAGTAACTAACATTGACAGACTTATTTATTTTATTATTTATTATTTGATTTATATATTCCTCCCAGCAGGAGCTCATAAAAACTATTGTGATCTAGTAACTTTGGTAGCCTTATTTACAAAGCCAGTGGGGCCAGCGCTTGTGCACCTGCTGGGCCTACACACTTTATGCCCACAGACATTCAAATAACAAGTCACATCCATAGCATACATTTAAAGCACATTAGGCTTAAGTCTTCCTCTGATTTAAAAGAGAGAATGGTGTTTGTTTGGTTAAAGATACTTTAGAAAACATAGTTGTCTAGAATCTGTTGTCAACAGCTCAGAATAAATCTGCACACCTGTAGTGTGTGAATTGTTAGGCTATGTACTGCATGCTGCCTTTGTGTTATTCACATCTGTTGACGTTAGAGACTATGCCTTTACTCCCCGCTCCAAGATTTTACTGCTAGAGATCCCAGGAAGGGAGCTGAACATTGAATGGCCATGAAGCTGAGTAAAGGAAAATAGTCACCCTCCATAATGACTTAGGCCTGGATCACTGGGCAAGGATAAGTAGCTTAATGGCATAAGTAGTGACTTAGAACACTGCAAATGAAATATACATCAGGGTCAGACTGAATCGGAATTGAGAACTTCCGGGCCTGCATGGTGGTGCCCTTTGTGATGAGCTGCTCTAGACTGTGTAGTGCAGGGAGGGATGATAAAATCTTGCTAAAGGTCCAGTGTGGTGTGACACATTCTTTTGGCTCTCCCTGACCATGGCTGGCTAGATGCTGCCAAGTCAGGCCTATTTCTTTCTCCTGGAAAAAGTCTAGTTTAGGCCCAAGACACTGGCATTTCAAGGATAAAACTGAGCTGCTTTTCCACTCTGTTTTCCACTATATAAGGCTTTCACCATAGAGATGACATGGAACAGAACAATGGCGTATGACTTCCATAGAGAATCATGCATCATCATGACTTTCATTTTAATACTGGAAGTTCCAACTGTGTGGACTTTTCCCAGCCCTTTGTTCAAGTCTTGCTTGTCTAGATGCAGCCTAGGGTGAACTTGAACTTCCAATATTAAAACGAAAGGCATACTTTTGATGCAGACTGAGTAGGCACACAGGTCACCTGGTTACAGTCACCCTCACTGTTGTGATATGTCTTGTATTTCTCTTTAAATTCTAGTCATTATTTCCAAATTGGCATGTAGTTCTGTCAATTAGTATATCCACATTTAATGCAAAATCTGGGTCCTCTTTTTTGGTGACATGGAAGTGGCCATCCTAATACCACCTCCTTTCACATCACCTCCATTCTGGTAGTCCCCTCTGCCTGTTTGTCATATCTCTGCGCCCTTCTCCCTGTGAACTGATACCTCAGCTTGGAGCCCAGACAGTGAACAAGTCCTCTGGATTGCTGCTTTCAGAGGGCTAAACTATACGTAATGTGAGTGGCTCCCGGCTCTCTTTAACATTTTGTAAATAGAAGGGATATGTGTGTGTGTTGATCTGAATTGGGACCATAGCGTGAGGGCAGGGGTGAGTTTAGTCCCCATCTCATTTTCCTGGTGAATATCCCTCTCAGAAGCTTCTGTTTGCCACATTAGGAAAATTATATATGGTCATGCACATGCTATTACAGATCAATTTCCTGGTTAAAGCCTGAACTGTGGTACTGTCCAAGAGAAGCTGTACTATGTGACTGTGCTGGTTCTATAAGTTGTTTCACACTCAAAACTGCAGAGGTGGCATAAGAGAGAGTTGGGGAGCAAGAAAGGTACCATGTTCTACTGAGTTATTTTAATATAGTTTCTATTTCTATTATGTTGAAGGTGTTTCCTGGATCCCTGTTTTCCTTTTGATGAATATTGGTTTTAAACAAATAAATTGATCTGAACTTATAAATCCATGCTTCTAGCTGTCTCAATCAGTGTCTGATAGAGGGTAGGATGACCTTTAAAATCTCAGTGCTGGCACTGCCACAATAAAATACATAATACCACGGCATTTGATAACACTTGTCTGGAAAGGCTTTGAAGCAGACTATTTTTTAATATTTCTAAACTGTATTGGCTTGGAACTTCGCCATGAAAATTTCTCAACTTAAAAGCAAGCCTTGCTCTCTAGCAATAGGCAGGCTCTTTAACTTTGGCAAGGTGCACATTTAAAGAATGTCAAAAGCAAGCTGGTAGAGATGATGTTTAAGAAAACCAACCAGAAATTCAAAACTGCTTTTGTTTGAAACCTGCATGATGGAAACAATTAGTCACTAATGTGAATAACTTACTTTTTGCTGTTTGAGGAAAGGGGGGTGAGGAGAGAAAGAATGTTGGTGACTGAGTTTCAAGGCCAATGGAATGTTTTCATTGACAATTTCAGTCAAGGAGTTCCAACTCTTGATTTCATTACAGATAAGCCAGATTGTTGCCAGTTCAAATTATTTCTTTGCATAAGAAGGGAAAGAATGTTGTACATAATAATGGCCAGCAGCAGAAGAGCAATGATGTAGTGTGTTTATCAGGAACAGACAGGCTAATGCTGATATAAAAATTGTGCGGAATTGGCTCCCCTGCTGTGTGGTAAAAGACTGTGTCAGCCATGTTCTGAACTGTTGTGTTGGGTAGCAGAACAGGCAAAGATCGAGTAGGCCTTTTCAAACATAGCACAGCAGCACTTGATTGCTATGTAAGACGTTTGAAATAAACTCCACCTGTATGAGTCACTGCAGCAAGAAGGACAAGAGCCCCCAGAGCACTAACTCTGAATCACAGCGCCCCCTGGCAAAAAAGGAGACATTTCAGAAGAGCACCGGATAAAAGACAGAGGGCCCCTTACATTTTCCACAGAGAGACTCTTCAAATAGCTCCTTGCTAGGGATGGAGTTGGGGGGGCTGTGGAGGTCTCTTTCAGGTCCCTTCCCAATTTTCTTTAACAGAAAGAGTCTTCCAGTGGTCTAGCAAGAGTACTAAAGCAATTGAATAACTGACAAGTAATTGGCACTAAATTTCTGATAACATTTTATTAGCAGCAGCAGCAGCATTAATATTTTAACATTATTATTGTTATTATTAGCATTTATTACCCGCCCTTCACCCAAAGTGCCCAACAATGTTAAAATACAGCATTAAAAACAATGAAAAAGAACCTGAAATCACAAAACAGGGTGGGTCCTAAACATATGTCTCAGGTGTCAAAGGCCAAGGTAAAGAGGTGCATCTTCAGCATTTGCCCAAAACTATACAGCGAAGTTGCCAAGTACATATCAGTGGGGAGGGAATTCCACAACGCAGGGGCCACTACAGAGAATGCCCTCTGCTGGGTCACCACTCCCTGAGCTTCCGAGGATGGCGGAGCTGCTGATCTTAACACTGGAGAGGGTCTGTAGGGAAGGAGGCGGTCTTTCAGATATTTGGAACCTTGGTCCTTTAGGGCTTTAAACACTAGCGTTTGCACCTTAAATTAGGCCTGAAAATGAACTGGCAACCAATGCAGCTATTTTAAAATGAGTTATATGAGATCTAAAGGGAAATCCAGCCAGAAATCTGGCTGCTGCATTTTGGACCAGTTGAAGTTTCTGGGTTGTCTTCAAGGGCAGCCCCACATACAGCATGTTGCAATAATCCAATCTGAAAGTTACCAGAGCATGGAGTACTGTGGCCAAGTCATCTCTGTCCAAAAAGCGCTGAAGCTGGCGAATCAGGCAGAGCTGGAGAAAGACACTCCTAGCCACTGAGGACTCTTGAGCCTCCAGTGACAATATTGGATCCAGGAGTACCCCCAAGCTGTGGACCTGCTCCTTCAATGGGAGTGCAACCCCATCCAGAGCAAGTTGTCTCCCAACCTCCCAGACAGAACTCTGGACACAAAACACCTCAGTTTTTTCAGGATTCAGCTTCAGTTTATTGGCCCAAATCCAGCCCATCACCGCCTCGAAGCACCGCTCTAGCACCTCAACTGCCTTTCCTGATTCAGATGGAACCGAGTGATAGAGCTGGGTGCCATCTGCATATTGATGACGCCTTACTCCAAATCTCCTGATGACAGCTTCCAGAGGCTTCTTTGTCCCATTCAGTGTGTTCATCAAACACCACTGCCTCAAAACAACAAAATACCACCACCCAAAAGTACATGGCTGTTGTAGGTTAATTTTTATTATTTATTGAGTTAATTTCTAAACCATCCTTCATCAGTTAAGATTCCAGAGTGCTTTACAACAATTGCTTTAAAATAATTCCAATAGCCCATATTAAAACAAATTAGCATCCCAAACAATACTAAATACAGCAGTCAGATGACATCTATTACAGCTGGGATTACTGCATCAGTTTTCCCCAAAGGCCTGGGTAAGGAGGTGCTTTTTATAGTGGCGCCAAAAGCCAGATTCCATAAATGAGGTGCTGCCATAGAGCAAGCCTCGTATCCCATGCTACCACACAATACTGTACACCCACAGGCAGAACAATGACAGAGCCCTTCCCTTCAGATCTGAGGCCCTGCTGGTCAAACTGATGTAGGAAGAGGGTTCTGTGGCTTTTAGGGCTTTATACATTAACACCTACACCTTAAATAGGTTGCAGTATGTGGTAGCACAAGCTTCAGTCCTCAAGGGTAGCTCCACATATACCACATTACAGTAATCTAATCAAAAGGTTACCTGGGCATGGATTACTGTTGCGAGATTACCCTAGTCCAGGAATGACTGTAGCTGGAAATAGCACTGATGTCAGCTAGCCTTCAAATCAAAATGATGGGTCAGGAAACACCCCCAAGTACCCGTGCTTTCAGAGGGAATGCCACCCCATCTAGGAAAGGCCTTTTCCCTGCTTCCCAGACATGCAAACCTTTTCCTTGTCAAGATCATTTATTTGTTTATTTTTGTATGTGTAATGTCTAGCCCATCCTGCTTTGTATGATGCCAGGGCAGGTTACAGGAGCAGCTGGAACAGAGGGGCGCTGCCACAGCCCTGGCCTCCTGGCATTGACATCACTGCTACTTACCAGGATGAGGCAGGGTGGACAGGGCAGCAGCGAGGCCTGAACAGGGCAGGCACACCTGCAGGAGCTCCAGATAGGAGATGCCATTGTGCCCATGCCATCCCAACCTTCCCATGACTCCATTCCACCCTGTCCCTACACTACCATCCCACTACATGGCAGTGACGTGGCCATGGAAGGCCAGGTCCTTGGCAACGCCTCTCCCCACCAGCTGTGCCTGGTGGCTTACTGTCGGGAGGCAGAATTGGGGTCCCGGGGGGTTGGAAGAAGAGGATTCAACCGGATGGCAGGGAGGAGGGGGAGCAACTTCGCCCGAGTGGAGCGAAGACGAAACAGAGGAAATGCCAGAGATAGGGTTGCTTAGCAACGGAGAGCCTGAGAGCTTTGGAGTTTCAGAATCGCCCCTGGACATTCCCACGCCTCCCCTTCTCCGAAGATCAGAACAAGAGGGAGGGCTGCCCAAGGCAGAAAAGCTGCGAGGCAGTTTACCATCAGCCCCCCCATCCCCCATACTGGAATCAGAAACTTCAGAAGAGGAGGGGCCAATGCTTCCCCCTTCGCCGTGCACAAGAAGACATCTGAAAAGACAAGAGAGAAGGGGGGGAAGGCGGGTAGTACCTGAGGGGCAGTTAAGGAGGAGCGAAAGGTTGCGCGCCCGTTTGGCCCCTTCTTAAAGAACAGGCGGGAAGCAGCTCCTTGCTCTGTCAACTTTCTCTCAATGCCGCAGGACCTGTATTTCTGTACTGCTTCATGAGAAGACGCAGTCTTTGTTTGGACATTATTCTAATAAAAACTGAATTACTTACAACCCCTCGTCTGGTTCCTGAGTCTCATCCTGGGCCTGACAGCTTGACAGAGCCTCCTCAATCACCCGCAACGCTCTCTTCACTTGACTGGGACAAGATGTCAAAGGGGAGCAGGGGGGGGAACGAACCCCACTTCCGAGACGGAAGAAGTGAAACTCTTGAGGACTAAGGTAGCTGATTTGCAGACGGATGTCCAAGCCCTGCTAGCAGCCGTCAAGGCATTGAAAACAGATAATCAAGCCTTGAAGACCACGATAGACCAGATGCGAACAGCCCCTCCAGTCGCCGCAGTAAAGGTTCCCATTGGATTGCCCCCAAAATATGCGGGACAGAGTGATCAGTTGGCAACTTTCATAGCTCAATGTGAATTATATCTGAATGTCAGGCACACAGAATTTCCAGACGATGGGGCTAAATTCGCCTTCGTGATTAGCCTTCTGGAGGGAGAAGCTGCAAAATGGGTGACTCCATATCTGGTGAGAAAGGATACTGTCTTAAGAAGATACAGAGGATTTATACAGGAGATGACCGAGATGTTTCAAGACCCGCAAAGAGCTGAAACAGTAGCGCGGCAGCTAGGCGCTCTGAAGCAAGCAAAAGGGACTGTTTCCGAGTACCCTAACGCTTTTAAAATTTTGTCCCAGGAAATGGGGTACAATGATGCCGCTTTGATGTTTATGTACCGGAGTGGATTAAATGCTGAAATCCTGGATGAGCTGGCCAGGACCACCCCTCCCACTGACCTGCCAGGGCTAATCCGGCTATGCCTACAGATAGATCACCGGATGGAAGGAAGGCGCCTGGAAAAGAAGCAGGAGGTCCCGAGATACTCAGCCTTGGCATCCCGCAGCAAGGCCCTTTCCACTGCAGGGGCGGCAGGTAATGCAACTGAGGGACAAGGAGGGGCTAGGCCAAGATTGTCAGAAGAAGAAAAGGAAAGACGACGTCGAGAACGTTTATGCTTTTATTGTTCAAGACCGGGCCATGTGGCCAGAGACTGTGGACTGAAAGGGGGGAAAGCCGAGCCGTTGGGAAACTAGAACACCCAGTCCACGTGCAGGCTGGTGGACTGGGGGCCGCGTTGTATAAAGGCCCTCCAACGATCCAACCTCCCTCAAAAGGGGTGTTGGTCTTACCTATTCGGATTACAACTTCCAGAGGAGTGGTGTTTAATTCTACTGCCTTGATTGACAGTGGAGCCTCCACAAATTTTATTGATGCAAAGCTAGCCAAGCGTCATGGAATTTCCCGGTGGAAACTGGACGCTCCCCTATCTGTGGAGACCATCGATGGGAGACCCCTGAAGTCAGGAGGGGTGACACAAGCCACAGAGGAAGTGAAACTTCAAATCCCTGGGCATGAAGAGTTCATTTCGCTATACGTGTCAGATCTCTCGAACTTTGAGGTGATTCTGGGAATGCCCTGGCTAGCAAAGCACAAACCCAAGATAAGTTGGAAGGAGGCGGTGGTGTGGTTCACCTCACAGTATTGTCAGGAGAACTGTCAACCAGAAGGAATCAAGAACACCTTGGCGGCGGCAGCGCAGGAGAGCGAGCAAGTGACCCTGCCGCTGAAGTATGAGGAATTCAAAGATGTATTTGATGAAAAAGAGGCAGAGACTCTACCCCCCCACCGCCCTTACGACTGTGCGATTGATCTCGTGCCAGGAGCCAGTATCCCATCGGGGAAAATTTACTCGCTCACAGAGACTGAGAGGGAGGCCCTGAAGGAATTTCTGGATAAAAACCTGAGGCGAGGATTCATACGTCCCTCACAGTCCCCTGCTGGAGCGCCACTATTGTTTGTGAAAAAGAAAGGGGGGGAACTCAGACCTTGTAACGACTATCGCGCATTGAACCAGATCACCATCCCTAACAGCTACCCGCTGCCCCTGATTTCAGAGCTGCTAGACCGACTGCACTCTGCAAAAATCTTCACGAAGCTGGATTTGAGGGGAGCGTACAATCTGATCAGAATGAAGGAGGGAGATGAATGGAAAACGGGATTCTTGACCGCTTATGGTCAGTTTGAGTACCTGGTCATGCCGTTCGGGCTTTGTGGGAGTCCAGGAGTTTTTCAAAAGTTCATGAACGACGTGTTTAGAGACCTGTTGGACACGTATGTAATCTGTTACTTAGATGATATCCTGGTGTTCTCAAAGAACCAGGAAGACCATGATCAGCATGTGAAAACGGTGCTGAAGAGACTGAGAGAGAATCATTTGTATGCCAAGTTAGAGAAATGTGGATTTGACCTCAAGTCTTTGGACTTCCTTGGGTACCGAATCTCAGCGGAAGGAGCGGAGATGGACCCAGGGAAAGTAAGTTGTATATTGGACTGGGGCCTGCCGGTTACCAAAAAGGATGTACAACGGTTTCTAGGGTTTGCCAACTATTACAGAAAGTTCATTCCAGGGTTTTCCAAATTAACAGCTCCTCTGACTGACTGCTTAAGGGGAAAGAAGAAGTTTCAATGGACAGAGAATGCCACCAAGGCCTTTGAGGAGCTGAAGAGAAGGTTCACTTCCGAGCCCATTCTGTGCTTTGCTGACCCGCCCCGCCCCTTTGTCGTGGAAGCAGATGCTTCAGATTTTGCCATCGGGGGGGTCCTTCTGCAATTAGACCAAGGGGGAAAGGATCTGCACCCCTGTGCGTACTTCTCTAGGAAGTTAAAGCCAGCAGAGAAGAACTACACAGTATGGGAGAAGGAGCTGCTGGCCATCAAGGATTCTTTTGAGAACTGGAGACAATACCTAGAGGGGGCCTCTCATCAGATTGAAGTGCGCTCTGACCACAAGAATCTGGAAAGCCTCCAAACAGCCAGAAAGTTGAACCAGAGACAGATAAGATGGTCCCAGTTCTTCACTAGATTCAACTTCAAGATTATTTATCATGCCCAAGCCAAAAACCAGAGAGCAGATGCCTTATCCAGACAGCCACAATTCAAAGAAAGTGAATCAGATGACCAGCCTCAGTACGTGATCCCGCCAGAGAAATTAACGTTGGGATCATGTCAGCCTTCATGGGAAGAGGAACTCAAAAAGGCACAACAAGAAGATGTAGACATGCTAAGATATAGGCAGGAGACGGGACAAGATCAAGACTCAGAAGTAACTTTCCACTGGAGGAATGGACTGTTATGGTTCAAAACAGCCAGATATGTGCCAGAAGGGGAATTAAGGCTCAGAATCCTACGCCAGTGCCATGATTCCGTCACAGCAGGACACTTTGGGATTTACAAAACCATTCAGAACGTGGCCAAGGACTTTTGGTGGCCTAAAATGCGTCGTGATATTGAAAACTATGTAAAGTCCTGCTCTGTCTGTATGTGGACAAAAACACAAACAGGAAAACCAGCAGGACTGTTACAACCGTTACCTGTCCCACACGAACCCTGGAAGGACCTATCCATGGATTTTATAACTGATTTACCCAAGTCCCAAGGAATGACAGCCATTCTAGTAGTGGTAGATTTACTCACCAAAATGGCGCATTTTCTTCCTTGTGCAGGGGCCTTAGAGGCTAAAGAAAAGGCCAAGTTATTCATCAAAGAAGTCTACCGGCTGCGTGGGTTGCCAAACAGTGTAGTCTCGGACCGAGGAACTCAGTTCACAGCCAAATTTTGGAGAGCCATGTGGAAACAGCTGCAGACGGAGTTAAAACTCTCCTCCGCCCATCACCCCCAGACAGACGGCCAGACGGAACGCTTGAATGCCGTTCTGGAAAGATATTTACATAGTTATGTGTCCTATCAACAGACTGATTGGGTATCATATTTGCATTTTGCAGAGTTTGCCTACAACAACTCCCTGCATTCCAGCACTCAACAAACCCCATTTTTTGCTAATTATGGATTCCATCCTAAAGTCTTTCCAAGCAGCTCAGAGGGTATGCTGGTGCCGGCGGCAGAGAACTTTCTTAGGGAATTGCAGGCGGCGCAACAGACGTTGAAACAACAGTTAAACGAAGCCAAAACGGAGTACAAGCGAGTTGCTGACCTGCACAGGAAGGAGGGGCCCCCCTGCAGCCGGGAGATCGGGTCTGGCTGTCCACCCACTTCCTCCAAATGCCCGGTAAATGTAGAAAATTACAAGACAAGAGGGTGGGTCCTTTTGAAATAGAAACTCAAATTAATCCCGTGGCGTACCGACTGAAGTTACCTGACACGTTTAAAATACATCCTGTGTTTCATCGATCCCTGTTAACCAAAGCCGCCCCTCCCAGTGAGTTATGGCCGGAGGAGCCTCCCGGAGTTCCGCTCCTGGTAAATGAGCAAACTGAGTTTGAAGTTGGGGAAATACTAGACTCCAGAATAAGACGCCGCAAGTTGCAGTACTTGATTCACTGGAAAGGCTATGGACCAGCTGATAGATCATGGGAAGATGAAGTTGACGTGCATGCTCCAGACTTGGTAAAACTTTTCCATCAACGTTTTCCCCACCGCCCCAAGTCAGCAAAAGGGTGGGGCAGCTTGGGAGAGGGGATGATGTCGGGAGGCAGAATTGGGGTCCCGGGGGGTTGGAAGAAGAGGATTCAACCGGATGGCAGGGAGGAGGGGGAGCAACTTCGCCCGAGTGGAGCGAAGATGAAACAGAGGAAATGCCAGAGATAGGGTTGCTTAGCAACAGAGAGCCTGAGAGCTTTGGAGTTTCAGAATCGCCCCTGGACATTCCCACGCCTCCCCTTCTCCGAAGCTCAGAACAAGAGGGAGGGCTGCCCAAGGCAGAAAAGCCGCGAGGCAGTTTACCATCAGCCCCCCCTATCCCCCATACTGGAATCAGAAACTTCAGAAGAGGAGGGGCCGATGCTTCCCCCTTCTCCGCGCACAAGAAGACATCTGAAAAGAGAAGGGGGGGAAGGCGGGTAGTACCTGAGGGGCAGTTAAGGAGGAGCGAAAGGTTGCGCGCCCGTTTGGCCCCTTCTTAAAGAACAGGCGGGAAGCAGCTCCTTGCTCTGTCAACTTTCTCTCAATGCCGCAGGACCTGTATTTCTGTACTGCTTCATGAGAAGACGCAGTCCTTGTTTGGACATTACTCTAATAAAAACTGAATTACTTACAACCCCTCGTCTGGTTCCTGAGTCTCATCCTGGGCCTGACACTTAGAGCACAAGACAGGAGTAAAACAACTCCATAACAAAACCAGTTCAGCACAAAACTTATAAAAGCAGATACAAATACAGCAGACCCTTTAAAAATACCCAGGTAGCTACAACCTGAACTTCTCACTCACACCAGTAATGGAATTTCTATTAACCCCCCAAAGCTCTTGTTTTATCTTATTGTTAGCCTTGGAGGCCCACTGTCCAGAAGGAAAGGTGGGATGTGAATCTTTAAAATAAAGGATCAAATAAATACACATTAATAAGCAATTAATAGCTTTAACCCTATATGTCTTTTGGGGGGTGGTAGTTCCCCCCCAATCAATATTTATATTGATTTTAGAATTCCACCCCCAGCATATCTGTAGACACAGCCTACCATGCCCACTGGCTAACAGCCTGCTCTCATTGATAATTGCACTATAGTGGAGTTACAAAATTAAGCAGCCTCTGTAGTAGATTCAGAAGTCACCCAAGACATCTGAAGATGGATAGAAGGTAGAAATAAATACAGATTAAAGAACAGAACATTGTTCTTGTTGCAAGCACATTTTGTGTTTCTTTTTTGAGCACCCGGGCATATAAAAAAAATGAAGAGAAAGAGATGGAAAGAAGAAAAATTAAGGCCTAGGGAAGGCATTGATCGTGAAGGAGAGAGGGTGCCTGAGCGCAAGTAGTGCTGTTGTGGCAGATGGTGAGACATAAAGAAACATGGCCCTGTAGAAGTTATTGCAATAACAGTGTGAGAAATGTACAGCTGGTGGGGGTCATGGTAGTATGTATAGCAGGAGGGAGCGGCATGAGGCAAGGATGCAATAAAGAGGTGGAAATGGGGGGAGGAGAGCTCAGCCCCCTTCTCTTTTATCCTCTTACGTTTGAAGACACATTTATATTGCATCTTTTTTTGATTTGGGTGCTATTGTATTTATTTAAAAGCATTTATAAACTGCCTAATAGTTTAAAAATTTCTAAGCGGCATACAGTATATATGTGTGCGTGTGTATACATATATTTGGATATATATGCGTGTATACACACACAATCATGAATACAAAAGTACCACCTAAAGCCAATAAAATGGCAGTATAAAAACATGTAAAAGTATATACAAGCAAAGAAAGACCAGGGGATTCAAGCACATAAAACAGGGACCAATCATATCAGTTCTGAGCAAAAATCTGTCACCCATGTTGCACTCATTTAGAGCTACTCCTTGGTTATGGATATGGAGCTGTGAATGGGGAATCATTATATATATCCACCAAGGGGCCATTCAGGAAGCTCCCACTGTCTCATTCTAAGTCAAAATACCTCCTCCCCCTCCAGCCCACCACCCCATCTTCTGGGCTCCCCAGAATGGCTATGACAGTTTTGGGTTCCTTGCAAGTCTCCCACTGTTGTCATCAACCTTCAGCATTCTGGCTCTAACTTAACTGTGCATTGTCCATACCATTGAGCCCTCCCATCCAGACACTGACCAGACCTGACCCTGCTTAGCTTCAGCAGGGAGCTGGCCTCATGTGCATTCAGACCATAGCCTGGGCCCATGATTGATATTCCTTATTACCCATGTTCAGAGCTGTCCTACTTTGTCAATAGCTAAGCTGTCCTGCCCCCAAAGACCCTCAAACATCTCCAAGCTAACTATTATTGATGGAGCTACCAAGAACAAAAATCTTGTATAATCTTAGTTTCTGGGTTTAGTTGATACTATGTGGCCACGTTCACATTCTACACTAAATAGTTTAGCCCAGGGGTGGGGAACCTGTGGCCCTTCAGATGACGCTGGACTCCCACATCAGCCCCAGCCACCTTGGCCAGTGGCCAGGGATGATGAGAGTTGTAGTCCAACAACATCTGGAGGACCACAGATGCCCTACCATCGCTTTTTAGAGTGATGTGCACAAGCCGCTGTGAGCCTTGGGCTTGCACACTCCCCCTACCCCTCTCCTACTGCTGTGTGGCCAAGTGGAGGAGGGCAAAAGCTTTGGCTTTTCATTAACCATGACTTGCTGTGTCATCCAGACTGAGAATTGTAGTGAACACTCACTAAGGTTAGTTTCAGCAAGCCAGCTTCATAACCCATAGCTTGAACTTGACTTGTTTGGAATGAAACATAATTAGTTTTAATTAGCCAGTTTGGTGCACCAGATAACAAAACCATGGCAAGGGAAAGCAGAAGCTTCTGGCTTCATCTTCCTGGCTGCAGAGAAGGAGGAGAGGCGGGGAGGTGCACATGAGCCTAAAGCTCACTGTGGCTCATTCCTGCTAGTGCATGTTCTGCTGAATCATGATTTAACAACGACCTGTGAACACAGTCAATCTCAGTCTAGATTTGTTTTGAGGAGAATGAAAAGCGCAAGGGAAAATTAAATTGTTTTTCTACCTTAGTAATCTTGCCTTGTAAGAAAATCTATGAATCATAATGGGTGGGTTTTCAAGAGGAAGCTTACTGATGTTCAGATAAATACCCAGCTTGTGGGAATGTCACTGTGTCTGCATGCAAACTTGATCTTTCTAACTCTGTGAATTAAAATAATAGGGTAGTATTCAACTACGTTTTATTCATAGTAGACCCGCTGCAATTAATGGACCTAACTTAGTTGTGTTCATTAATTTCAATGGGTCTGCTCTGAGTAAAACTTAGTTGAATACCATCCATAGTTCTCCACAAGCGAGAATAAATGGTGCAGAATTATGTTGCACTCACATATACTTTTAAGTAGGGGTGTAGTCGTCCAGGGTCTTGTGGGGTCTTACACCCCTTTACTTTTTTGAGAGAAAGGTCCCAGCAGGGTCCCTTTGTCTCCAGCATCTTATGAGCTAATAAATAGGAAAAGGAAGTGTGTTGGTCACTGAGAAGAGTCTTCTAACATGCTTCCTTGTCCTTTCTTGCTGATTGGAGCCAACTTCTGAGCTTCTCAGCTACTGAGAAGGCTCTTCTCCATTGCTAACACACACCCCTTTAATGCTCATAGAAGGTTGTATAATCTTAGAAGGGGGTGTAGCTATGAGAGGGCATGCCTGTGACCATCATAAAAGGACCCTACACTTCTGAATTTGCCTTTACACTACTGCTTTTAAGTGATCACTATACTGCTTCTTTCTTCTTTAATAAAAAATCTGGGCATTTCCAAGTAGGAAATTAATTAATTATCATTGATTGATTGATTAATTGATTAATCAATTTAATTAATTGTATTATTCTGAAAAGTTTAGCCTGCCCACATGCACAGACACACCCTTCCTTCTGTCTCTCGCTTCTCGTCCCCCACCTGGCACGCCATTTCTGGCTCCTTCTTCCTCACTCTCTGCTGTGCCTCCCGTTTCATACCTCTTTCCATTTTTCCTCCTGTTCTTTGCCTTGCCCTTCAGGGCCCCTGAGGTGAAAGGTAAGATGGCATCCCCAACCCATTCCATGTACAAAAGCTGACCAAACTGGCAGCTGACTCTGATTTCAACACAGGTGATGGAAGAGGTCCTCCAACACACCTGAGGGCTGTGGCCTTGCTGAGGGGGCACAGAGCACAGCATGGCATGCGCAGCTCTGTTCTCCAACACCCCTGACACCACTTGTCACCTCCCCCAGCATCTGCCTCCTGAGACTCCTGCCTCATCTGCCTTCTGCCCTGTCTCACCTCCTGCTTTCTCCTCCTAGCTGTCTTTTTTTTCGTCACCTCTTTCTGTCATCTGTTGGTTAGGGATGGGTGAGAATTTTGATGCAGTTCACATTTCAAGCCAAATTTTTCAATTTTGCACTTTCCGAAACAGCATGAGAACCAAAAAACAGCCATTCTTCAAAATCCGCACTTACTCAAATTTTGTGATGCAGTTCAGCAATGAAACAATGTTTACAAAAATGCATAGATTAGGGGCAAGTGTGCATAAAAATGAGTATGTGAGTGAAAACAGAGAAAAACAACATGCAAAAATGCATTATATGATGGGAAAAGGCTTGCAACAATGCGTACATTAGTAAAAACCTCCTACAAAATGTTTTTATTAGAAGAAATTTGCATTAAATGCTGGAGAATTCTCATGAGGATTTAAAAAAAATCTGCAAATTGCTACAGAAATGTGGAGAACTGAATTTAAAATTGGAAAAATGAGAAACAGGGAGAACCGAAAAACTTTCCATCCCCACTGTGGGTTTGCCTTTTTCCTCTGTCCCTCCCTCCCCATCTCTTGTTCTCTTTATTTCTTCTCTCATTCTTCCTCCTCTTGAAGCCTATGCAGTGGCTTTTGAAAGCATATCACATGAGTCCTGATCAGAACAGACTGTCACTATAAGGGAACAGGGTGAGTCTGGTGTGCGTTATATTGCATGTGCACTTGCATTCAAAGCCTTTTTTTCTTTTTTGAGGAATTTGTACTTGCACATACCTCAAGAATCATGCAGGTATCTCCCTTTTGTTGTTTTGGCCACAAAGATTTTAGCAGTGTATATGCCAACTCAGCAAGTTAGACAGGGTAGGAACCCCCCAACTCTGAATACAAGTACAATGGCAATCTGGTTCCCGTTTGTATTTTATACTAAACCTTTCCCCCCCCAAGTGCATGTTTACTGCCTAAAATATAAATGTGCATATATTTTTCCTCAGTCCTCCCTCCCTTTAGACTTGTAAGTAGAACCTGCCCTGAGGCCTTTGTCAGCTTCTCATCTAGACTCACAGGGAGCTTCCAGATTGTCATGGTTTTTGGGTGGGATTCAATCAGGTACTGGCAAACTGAAGTAGTGCAGCCAGTTCTATAGTTGATTGGGAGGTCTTGTGCAATGGACCTGCTCCCCCCAAAATATCAGACTTCTTGTGATAAGGAAAGTGATGGGAATATGCAGTGGAAGGGGGTGGGGGAGTAACACTTGCAGTGATTCAAGATTGTTGTCTAATCTCCTTGCAAACACATCAGGATGAATAATTCTCAATAAACAGGTCGTCCGGAAGCACCCACAGAGCGGTCTCCTTGGTGATGTTCTTCAATCCACCTTTGGCCACACCTGCTCATGTGAAAACCCAGCTGTTGCCAAGGCTGTCTCTGTGCCTGACATTCTATATCGCTCATCCTTGACTCTGTCCAAATCCATCTCCATCTGTATGCAATGCAGGGTTCTCATTTTTCCCTTCAAAGCCATGCATGACTCATCCCACTGTACTTCCCTGTCCTTGTTCATTTCTGCTCTGTTAGTCATACCAACTTGATCTGCCCACTTGTCAGATTCTGGCACAAATGACTCTGAATGTTCTTTCATGATGACGTCCCTGAGAGTTTTCCCTAAGCTTATTTGAAAAACTAATCCCGCTTGCCACATTCATATACATAATAAAGATTCACTTCACCTGTCATGTTTATAAAAAAAGACTAGCCTGATTTGGGGAATTTGAATCTCCCAAAGCAGCCTTTCTTCTGTGAAAGTTTGTGCTTATATTATTAAGGTTATGATATGTCTCTGTTACCCCATTTTAAGGACAGAAGAATTCCACTGATGAATTAGACCATGGATGGGGAACTTCTGGTGCTCCAGTTGTTGTTGAACTACAATCCCCATTATCCCCGACCATTGGTCTTGCTGTCGGGCTGATGGGAGTTGGAATCCAGCAACATCTGGAGAACCACAGGTTCTCCATCCCTGAATTAGACGAAGGTCCATCTAGACATAGGAAGACAGGAATCCACCTTATACCAAATCAGGCCACTGGGCTAAGGCTAAAGCGGAGGATGTTTCACTTTCTCCAGCTACGTTCCCCCCTCTTCCAGTGATTACTCTCTCGTTACATTTTCTGTTCCCGTGCTAATGTAAACCATTCACGTGTGCTTCAGAGGAAGTCAAGATCTACTGTTGTTCAATCTGAGAAGAGAGTGAGAACAACAGCTGAACATTATTATTATTATTATTATTATTAAGTCAATCAATCAATTAATTAAAGTTATATCCCACCATTCTTCCCAGAAGGAGCCCAGGGCGGCACACAAAAACACTAAAAGCACTTTAAAACATATTAAAGCAAAACGTTTTACAAAACATATTAAAATAAAACATCTTTAAAAACATCATAACAAGCAATTGCAGCACAGACATAGACTGGGATAAGGTCTCTACTTAAAAGGCTTGTTGAAAGAGGAAGGTCTGGTTGAGGCCCACAGCGGAGTCCGCTTACACTCTTCCATACACATCATTGTTAAAAACACCGGTACAGAGATGTCAAGGATACTCTAGTTTGAATTGTTACCACTTTCCTGTATCTGCTTAAAAAAAAAAAAGCTTCAGGAGAGATCATCAAAATGTTAATTCAGGACCTGGTAGTTGATCATAAAAGGTTTGTAGGCTGATGATGCTGGGGATTTCAAACCACGTGGCAGGAGGGTGGGGGGCTTACAGTTCGAGGGGTGACAGGGAGCAGAGAAAAAATTCCTTTGAAATTTAGTACAGCATGTTTGGGAAGCACAGCCATGGGAGACTTCTCTGCCGGCTCTGGAATAAACATACTGTCCTCTTGAGTCCAAATAGAAAAGTATTTTGTGGAGAAAGGTTACGAATTTAGGAAACAGGTTGTTCTAGTTGCCTCCTGTTTTCTCATTCTGCATTAAATTCTGTGGTTGTTGTTGTAGTAGAAGTTGGAATGTGCCCAATCCCTCAATGCAAAGCAACATCTGAAAGAGGCAGAACACACCCCATTTCCCCCAAAGTCTGTTATTTGACTCAGGACAAGCCCTGCCATGAGCCATGCTATACCATGTGGCTCAGGTGGCAGGTTGGGAGGGGCAGTGGATTGTAAACTACCCCTGTCTGCCACCTGCAGGGCTGCCCACTGCCATGAGTGGCTAGCTGCTACTGACCACTCCTCCCGCCACCCCCCAGTGCTGTTGCTGCTGCTGGCACTATCGCCTTCCTGATCCACACTTGGCTAAGCGGCAGTGGCACAGATGTTCTCTGGCGCAACCTCTGGAGCAAGACACTGAGCTTGTCGCTAGCAGAGCAGCAAAACAATGGCATGAAGGAGGAGGCAGAGGGAGGAGGAGAAGGTGGCAGCGGCAGAGGTGGTGAGGAAAGGAAGAGGAAAAGACGGGGTGGTCTGCCTGCCTCATGTGACCCAAATTCTTGCACTGACCCTGACTTAACCAGATCTGTGGTGGTCTTAACCTTTTAGGTCTCTACTGCAAGGGTGGGAAATCTGTGGCCCACCAGTTCCCATCAGTCTCAGCCAGCATGGCCAACAGTGAGGGTTAATGGGAGCTAGAGTCCAGCAACATCTGGAGGACCACAGGCTTCCCCATTCCTGCTTAATGTCTTGGTCCAGGATACCTGAAAAATCACATTCTTCCCCCATATAGCTGAGATGTTCTTCAACTACCCTGCTCCAGATGCCCCCACCAAGTTTTATCCAGCAAGTCTAGTCCAGTATACCCAAGAGAGAGTCTTCTCAGTGGTAACACCCTGGTTGTGGAATGCCCTCCCCAGGGAGGCTTCCTTGACATCCTTGTTAATGTTCATTCCAGTACCAAGTGAGAACTAAATAATAATAATAATAATAATAATAATTCTCCCAGGCCTTTTATTACTTTGAACCACTATTTATGTGCTGTGCATTTTTTTAATCATCTGGTTTCATTCTGTTCGCTGGAAATATTTGGGATATACATATTCTTTGATTATATTGTTATTTTTATGACTTTGTATTTTATTATACAGCCACAAGAGTGGCTGTATACTATACTCAGGATGGATTTTTCACATTCTGCAATGTTAAATTGAAAATACACCCCCATGCCAACTTGATGCTTCCCATAATGGAACATGTACCCTGTCTAATGCTAGCATAGCTTGCCAGGTCTTTACAATTCACTGATTTTTTTTTTAAGAGGCGCCAGCACTCAAGTCTCCTTCAAGTTCCAGCCTTTATCATAGAAGGCTGCATTTCCCTTTTCGCTGAACTGGTATATGAGAATCAGTGTACTAAAGACACTTATCACATATTCAGACATGACACTTTTTAGATAAGATGATTGACTAAACTGATAATATTTAAATCTTTATTTCTATCTGCAGTACAAGTTGTAGCGGTGTGTTCATTTCACATTTTCTAATTGTTGTTACAGACAACTTCTCAGCCACAATATTGCTTTTAATTGATGCTTTGATGCCTTTTTGTTTAATGATGGATTTTTACACTACTGCATTGACTTGTTTTATATTTGTTTCTGTTTTTATACTGTTTTATACTAGTCTAGGCATTTAAGGTTGAAAATATAAGGGTTTTTTTAAAAAAAGTTTTTTCACATGCTTCCCCAGTTTTTGGTGGTAATTACTAGACACAAAAACAAAACAACTGGACAATGCAACCGTTAAAAGGTTTAATTTGCATAATTAGCAAATAATGTGCATAATATGCAAATTAGCCTGCCCAGATTTGTGGAATTGTAATATGGCAACCCTATCCCTGGTGCATGTTCTTACAGATGAAAGGATGTTCATCTGCTCTTCATACGCTGATGTTTCTTTCTTACAGTAAGCATAATTCCTACATAGGATATGGGGAAAGGCCATAACTCAGTGAGCATCTGGTTCATATGCAGAAGGTTCCATATTCAATCCCTGGCATCTCCAGGCAGAGCTGGGAAAGTCATCTGTCTGAAACCCTGGAGAGCTGCCGCCAGTCAGTGTAAACAAGGATGGGGATCCTGAGGTCCAGGAATTCAATGCGTCCCTCCAAATTTCTCTGTCTGGCCCTTGAACATGCCTCTTCCCCAGGCAACACCTCCTTTTCCCAGATCACATTATGTCACGGTCCCATTCCTCATCTTCTTCAAGTGCTTTTGCTTGGCTTGAACTGTGAAGATGCCTCTTGTGAGGACTTTTAACAAATGTACAATGTACATCAACTATTTTTCTTATCTTTTTCAATAAATCAAGCGCTTTGAAACAACACTGAAAAGTCCACAAAACATTGGTAGTGTGGTTTAAGCCATTACAATGATTAAAGGTATGTCTAAGATCTCATTACATGTGTGGTGGTAAGTAAAGAGAAAAAAGTCCACAGTTAAGGAGAGAAAAGCGTTTAAAGATGTCAGTTGTGTCAGTTGGTTTTATGATATGTACTCTTAACTGCTAGGAAGTCAGAGTAAGAAACGAAATGCAAAGAAAGCTTTTATAGGCTCAATGTACTTGACAAGATCAACAGGAGAACTTCAAACCTCAGGAGGCGGACATAAAAACAGCAGATTATTCCACAAAGGTCACAGACAGTCACAAGATTGTAGCAACTTTCACCTTCTGCTGAGCAGAATAAAATGGCATTAAGGCCCTTTACCAGTCTTCTAACAAGTCTTTTTTAGCCATGAGTAGAATTTGCCATCCAAAGATTGTGTGTTTTTATCTTTCTAAAAATGACACAGTGGTGTAAGGGCCATACCTCATAGATATGTTGTGCACTGGGTTGATCTGTAATTAGATGGCCAATTTTAGGAAATTGCACCTAGGAATGAACAGATCATACTATTTCGGGTACTGGTTAATTTTGTATGTGTCCATTCTTAAGTGCCCCATTTCTGCATTAATTTGCATTTTTTTTAAAAAAATCTACACAAAAATTTATATTTAAGTACACATTTTATCATAAAATATGTGTTTAGAAACGTGTTTTATTTCAATGTACATATTTCTAAATGTATGTTATCCTAGAAATGTTATCCTAGTATGTTATGCTGAGAACTGTAACATAAAACAAAATTTGATGGATAATTACGTTCCAATTTGCACATTAGTTCAGGAGGTACAGAAAAGGTCAGCTTGCGCTGGTGTTCATAGAAATTCTGTTTGTGTGTTAATGCTGTGAGCTCTTCCATTATATGCTCAGGTAAATAAAACCATATATCACAAAGGCACCGTCTCCAGTGAACTTCATTCCAAGGAAACTGAACCCAGGGTAAGCCCTGGAACTCCTGAAGTTTCTCCCTGCCTGGAAATTGGGGTGTGTATAACATTACCTAATTCTGGTGGCAGAGAATGAAGGTCACCATTGCTGAATAGTAGAAAAGGAAGGAGACCAAGGGACCTAGTCTATACCCTTCTCCTGGCCCCATTCTGATTGCTCTGCTTCTTAGCCTCCCAAAGAAGCAAGGGGCCTGGGCTCTTCCACATGTACAGCTGTAACACTGTGGGCTTTGTTTGATGGATTCCATAATGAGTAGAGTTGAGGGCCTCAGATGTGGTAGGAACTGAAGCAACCCTGCACGTGCTATGGGTCTCTGCACCCTGTCCTGTTTGGTGAGGGGGGCAGCTTGTATCTGTAATAATTTCTGTACCGCTTTCTTCTCCATCATACTGACTTGGCCTCCATTTGTGAGAAAATTTGCCATCAGCACTAAGCCAGATTACTCCATTTAAAACAAAAATGCTAGAAAACATTATCACTGGGCAGTGTATTGCTGGAGAACTGGAACCCAACAATGGTGTATTTGAATATCTTTTAACTTAACTGTGGAGAAGATCCTCTTTAATAGCCCCAGATTTCTAGTTTCAGGGGAGCTGCTTAGGTGCAATGGGATTTTGCACATCCGTCAACTACATCAGCAATCCAAATGCAAAATCAGTGCTAGGAGACATTGTTGGGATTTCTGACATTCCCTCTGGGACTCTGGATCCATAAACCAATGAATGGATTACAATGACACATAAATACAGTATTTTCATGGATGACAAGTAATCCTGCTTTATTGTCCCTCCTGTCATGTAAGTAAAAACTGGTAAGCCTTTTTTCTCTGCCCCACACACTGGTACCAGAGAGTAGCTTTTTTATCTATTGTAATGAAACAAATTCTGATTTGTTTCATAGGGTTACTGATTCATAGTCACCATAAGTCAAAATTGACTTGAAGGCACATAACAACAACAATGAAATAAAACCTTTTCTAGGAAAATGAAAATAAAAATACGTAAGATTGACTCCAAAATTGCATTCAGGCATATAATTCATGTTCCCATTGGGCTGGATCTAGGTTTACTCATGCTTAGAGTAGACTCATTGAAATCAATAGTACTTAAATTAATCATGACTAAATTAATAAGCGAGACTAAGTCTGGATCCATCCAGCTCATTCTCATCTATTCTGGTGTTCTTTCAAGTCACAGACCCTTTTCAGAATCTGATAAAAGCTATGGACCCCCATAAATAAATAAAAAATACAATTTATTTTATTGCATTGGAAACTGATTTGTGTGTGTGTATGTGTGCCCAGTTCATGTACTCCCTGAAGCCCATCTATGACCCCCTAGGGGCCATGGACCACAGATTAAGAACCCCTGCCGTAAACAATTTTGAATCAGGGTATCTGAAGAAGTGCCTCCTCCTGTACTAACTGCTGGGGAAGACTTGTTGCCTTTCCTCTTGCCTTGAGGTATCCAGATGGTGAGGCAAGGTCTACCAGGCTTCCTTGGCAGTTGCTTCCACTTTACGGAACTCTGTCCTCAAAGATGGAGATGGAGAATCTGACAGATTCCCTTTTGTGCTCCAACCTTCTTTTGAAAGGCCTTTGATGTTGTTTTATAAGGATGGTGGTTGATGCTTCTGCCTCCTGCTTAGCTGTCAATTTGGTGAATTAGTTTTATTTTTAATTTGATTTTGTCTCCTTTATTGTATATTATTGTTTATTCATTAGTAATCTGATACAAGGGCCTGCTGCTGGATTGATCAAATGGGATATAAATGCTGGTTTAAATAAACAAAGAAATGTAGGGGAACATTAAAGTGGTTTTTTCAAGTTTACTAATAGTTTTAAAATAGTCTGTGTTTTGCTGTATATAATTTGGTGAAGAAAAATTTGCCAATACTTTCTCATTTTCCACCACTAGTGTAAGCATAAACTTTGTTAGTACCTGGGACATATACACCTTGATGGAGTCTGATCTGGAGTCTCTCATTAACTTTTAACATGATGGAGACAGATTGTACCAATCAGTTTGCCTTGGGCTTGAAAACCTTCACTGAACTTGTGAGACAATTAGAAATGGACTGAGGTTAGGACCAAGTCATCACCCACCTATGACATCTAGAAAATGAAGCATAATATTCCAATGATCTCAAGCAGGTGTTGTCTGTTCTGGAGACATCTGTT
Source organism: Rhineura floridana (assembly GCF_030035675.1). NCBI lineage: Eukaryota > Metazoa > Chordata > Lepidosauria > Squamata > Rhineuridae > Rhineura > Rhineura floridana. The sequence goes on from NC_084480.1 coordinate 215,792,726, forward strand.
CAATGCATACACATCCTTCAACATTTTTTAGTGTTTCAAAAGCCTCCTGAACATATTAATGAGGATTGCCAGATCAAAAATTTAACAATATGAGACACTATAAATCTGTGGGGTCTGCCCTTTGATTCGTATAATGTTCTGATATGATCAAAGTAGAGGAAAAATAATTCCTAGCTATTGCACATGTTAGCTAATGAAAATATACTTCCACTGTTGCCTAATATGGATGCTGGGCTATGAAGAAATGAAGAACGCTAGGTAAAACAATCAGACAGGATTAAACCAGTTCAAAGAAGGCAACTGTCTACATAGGTGTGGTTTTGTAGAATAAGCAGCAGTTTTAAGAAGCAGTAAGGTAGCACTCCTCATTCCCAACTGGGGAGTAGTGTGACTGACCAGACCCATTGCCGCATCTGAAACCTTACTGCTGTTAGGACAATTAGAACCCAGCTGTTCTAATATTGTGGCAGTACTGGCTTCACATTATCCATTTTTTTCTAGTGTATATAAACATATGGACTTTGTATTAGCATCAGCTTTATAAGAATCTATCAGCATGCTTCCTGGCAAAGAACCTGGGCCTGCTATTGCATCTCTTGATGACAAATGCAGCATCTTGGATAAACAAAAGCAAAATAATTAGCACTTTGCTTTACCTAATAATAACTTTGAAAGCTGAATATTATCTTAGTCAGTTTTATGAAACAGTGTGTTCAGATTTCTTCAGTGTATTTCTGGCGCTATGAAAGGATACGTCCTGGAATTCATATTTCTGATGTCAAACAGCATATATCTCCAATAAAATTTTCAGGTCAAATACCCTCCCCTCCTTCCACAGGGCAGCATCTGCCTATCAGTCTCTGTGCCATGGATGACTGGATGCATCTGATGCCAGACCCTCCAGGCAGCCTCTTCTTTTGGCTCACAGCAGGATGCCAAAGGCTTGTTACCTTTGTTTGTTTCTATCTAGATCTCTGAAAAGTGGATGAACAAAAACAACGGTAATAAAAGGAAAGCTAAAGAGCATCCTCTATGGTCCTTTCACTGAAGCAGCTAAAACCAAATAAAAGGTTGTCTCCACAGGTGTAAAACTCTGCCTTCAAAACTATTTTGGTAGTATTGCTTACTGGTGTTCTGGTGAGTTGAAAATAAACCCAGCATTTTAAGGTGTTCAGAGAGCCAAGGAAAGAGTAATGGTGGAGTTTTCCACCTAAGATTTTGAAGTGGCCATTTTAAATACAGAAATTAGTGATGGAAGATAATAGTTTTGGTAGGTCAGACTGCTGTGGCAAGGTACTCATGGTTTTTTGTACACACATGCACAGTTTTCTTCAGGATCAAGGCCGGGAGACGCTGGTGCGATTGGCTAGAAAAGTAGTGATGTCACTAACCCATGTCCCTCCTGCTACTGGATCTGCTTGTCAGTGTGATTCCATTTTTTAAAAGAAATGTGGGCACGATGGTCACAAATGTGTATTTAACTGCATAATTGTACATGGACTGTGCTTTAATGGTTGAATGAAATGAGGGGTGACATGATAGTACTCTTCAAATGTGTAGTCCAGCACTGTGTGTTGGACTAGGACCTGGGAGACCAGGGTTCGAATCCCCACTTGGCCATGAAGCTCACTGGGTGACTGTGAGCAAGTCACTGTCTCTCAGCCTAAGCTACCTCACAAGATTGTTGTGAGAATAAAAAGAAGAGGGGAGAGAAACATGTAGATCACCTTGAGCTCCTTGGAGAAAAGGTGGGATATGAATGCAATAATATATGCAATAATACATCTCTCAAGGGCATCACATAAAAGAAGGCAAAGACTTGTTTTCTTCTGTCCCAAAAGCCAGGGCTGGATCTTATGGTCTTAAGTTATAGAAGGGTAGATTTTGGATGATAATTAAGAGAAGCCTCTTGATGGCAGCAGCTGCAGGGCAATGTTGCATACCTGGCTTCCCAACAACAAGCATTGCTGCAACTTTCCAGGATGGGGAGGGGCGAGGCACGGGGAGCTTGGTGCAGTGTCGATGCAGTGGTGGCAAGAGCAGGGCCAGCTCCAGGAATGTCGGGGCCCTTGGGCATCAGCTTGCCCTAGCCCCCAGCGTGTGTGTATGCACATGCTGCGGTTTCCCTAAGGCGATGATGCCTCCGCCACCATCTTTGTTGATGGCACGTGTGTGTGCTACGTGCGCGCATCTCTGCCATCAACTAAAATGGCGGCAGGGGCTTCAGTACCTTAGGGAAACCACGGCCGCCATCTTCGTTAAGGGCAATGGTAAAAGACAGCAGACGTAGGTGGGGTGTGTGGGGGGGGTGGATTGCGGAAGGGGAGCAGAGGGGCGGCTGAGGGGCCCCCTGTAGCTCCAGGGGCCATCGGGCCAGTGTCCCGCCTGGCCGCCCTTTAGAACCGGCCCTGGGTAGGAGCACTGGATTGCTGCCACTGCACCCGTGCCGCACTGAGCTCCCTGCACCTTGCTCCTCCCCCTCTCAGTAAGCGGCAATGACCCTCAGTATTGGGAAGCTAGGGACACAACACTGCCCTGCCTTCACACACCCCTCCACTGACCACTGCTGTTGAATGATATAAGCAGTTAAATCATGGGATGGATATCCTAGAGCAGCCTTTCCCAACCAGTGTGCCTCCAGATGTTGTTGGACCACAACTCCCATCAACCTCAGCCAGCATTGCCAATGGTCAGGAAAGATGGGAATTGTGGTCCAACAACATCTGGAGGCACACTGGTTGGGAAAGGCTGTCCTAGAGGGGTGTTGGAGGTTTTTAAGTTTTAAGCTGTCTTTTCAGGATGTTCCAGTTCTGGATTTCCTGCATCAAGCCAGGGATTGTACTACAAGGCCACCTCCAACTACATGATTATATTAAAAGGTTTTTGTTTATTTGTTTGTTTTAAAAGGACAGGATGCCTGCTTGAAGCATGGAGCAAGGGCCAAGACACACAACTGAATTAATGTTCATTTCAGTGGCCAGTACTTCTGTCTATTGCATTCCAAAGGTGAGGGAGACTGTCAGGCCCCCACCTGTCAAGATCCCACCTCAGGCGCCACCTGCTAGGATCCCGCCTGTGGTTACCGCCTTGTCACAGTCCCACCTCAGGGTCCTGCTCTCAAAACAGTTCTCTCACCGGCTCTAGCAAATATCTCACAAGATCCCACTGTTAGGCAGCACCACCAGACACTCCCTGTAAACAATAATGCCTTGAGACTGTGCCTTAGTCTCCTCCTGGCTTATTGCTACTTTGTGTCTGGGTGCACTTACAGGCCTCAACCGCCCTGTATCTTTGTGCCTCTAAAGATTACAGCCCTGGGTTGCTCTGGATACCTGATGATGTTACGCCATCTCTTCACCACTGCCACCATTGATATTGTTTCCCAACCTTGGTATATGCCCTGACCACCCTTCTGGTCTGTGTAAACCCAGCCAAGGATCAGGCGTTTTGGTAAACCAAGAAATATTTATTTATATACACAGGGAATAACAAGATTACTTAAAGGTTTAGTCAACAAGCATGTGGTTTCATAAGATGCGTTACTCTTTATGTTTCTTAGTCATCAATAAACTGCCTCACTACCTGCCTAATCCAATCCACCCTCCAACCCTCAGAACCAACAGAACCCCCTCTCCACTGTCATCCTCTCATTTATACCTTCAGGCACTCAAGCATTCAGCCAATCATAATACAACACTCATCAACATTCCAACCCATGTACTCCCCCCTCTCACTCAGTCTACTTACCACATATACTCTAATAAACCTGCACTTCCATATTTACAGTATTATATATATACAGGGACATCACAGAGACCATGCTCTCTGTGAGGGTCTGCGGCAAGGATAGCCAATGCAGTGCCCCCCCAGAAGTTTAGGACTACAACTCCCATCAGCCTCAACCAGCATGATCCATGTAGGAATGACAGGACTTATAGTCTACAGTATAACACCTGGAGGGCACCCCTGGTCTATAGGGATGGAGGCAGTCTTTCAGATATTTGGGGCCGAAGTCATTTAGAACTTTAAACACTAATGTGAGCACTCTGAATCGGGCCTGGAAACAAACTGGCAAACCAAAGTGCATTGCTGCTACTACCTCAAATCAGCTCCTCTATTTTGTCTGAAGACCATTGCAAACTGCAGTCATAATGCCCTGTACCCCCTCTCTTTCTCTCTTTCCCTGCCCCCCCTTTTCATTGTTTTTGTTCTGCTTTGCATCTGGGAAACTCACAAATTTGCTCACCACTTTGATATTTTAGTTGGTTTCAATAAAGTTATTATGCTATTCTTGCTTTTGGATTAAGTCCACACATGGAAATCAGGATCTCAAAATGTAAAAATGGTGCACAGTCTTCACCTAGAAAGGAAGTCACAGTGTCTTGGCAAGATTAAATCCGTAGAGGATCAAATTTACTTTGCACACTGTTGCTGGAAAGCTGCTTTTAATTCCTGGGACACTTGCCAATGTGTCACCTAAAGTGACATCCTCACTTTGGTAAGCAGTGAGAGCCATCCAGTGTGGCTTATTTCACTGCTTTCCGAGAGGTCAGTTACAAGTTCTACTGTGAGCCATCTAGTTTTGAGTAACCAAAGAATGAAAAATCAATGCATGTGTGAACTAGCCCTTGGTCATCTTTGTTGCTAAGGTGGTCATTCTTCTGGAATCTTAAGCTGAACAATATAATTTATTATTCACATAGCGTTTATTATTCAAGAATTCATTATTCACTAAGATGGAAAATACTTTATAATCTTTTTCACCATCATAACAATATTGCAAGGGAGGTAATCATTATTCTCATTTCACAGATTGCAAACTGGAGGGTGGGGTTGGAGAGCAATTTGGCCAAATTGTGCATGGCTGAGCAGGGCTATAGCTCCAAGTACTGTATTGGGGATCACCAACATGACACCCATAATCACAATGGAGCGTTTGAGGTCTTCTCCTGATGCAGATGCAACCGCTGAGCTCTGCCACTCACTGTCCCCTTGATCATGGAGTGGTGAAGGTGGTTACCTTTTGGTTGCTTGAAAAGCTCATAGAAGTGAAGGAGAAAGTTGGAAGAGTAACACTCTTTCCCACTTCCAGCTCTTATGCACTTTTCAAGGCTCAGATTAATTCTTCTGGTTCCAACTTTTTCTTCCTGGATCCCTTAGAAAGGTGTGTGCAGTGTACACACTTTCTTTCTGTCTTTCTCTGAGGGGGGGGCTAGGAGGGTATATTTGTATAATCACCCATCACCCAATTTTGTTTATATCCCCAGTCCTGAAGCAGAGCTGGAGTCTAGAATGATGTTTATGAATGTACAAATGTAGCACTCTCATTTGTGTCTATGAAGATCAGGAGTAGAGAACACGCAAAGTGGTTGGTATCTCTCCATCAAATGGCCTTGATGCCCCTTATGTAGGAAAGGAAGACAACACAGACACTTAGAAAGCATTGTGCTTGTGTGTTTGTTTTTAATTTTAATTTTAAAAAAACCAGCACAAGAGAAAGGAACCAAACAAAACAGCACACTCTTTTCCCTCTGTGCTCCTGCTGAAAAGAAACCACAGCCATTAGATGCACTTCAGTTGTCTCACCTGACCTGAACTGAACTTCGTCCCTCAGGCCTGTAAGAAAATTCAATTAAAAGGTCCATCTGTGAGGCAGCAGCTGAAGAGGAATTACTGTGGGGAGGTCCACATTTTTCATAAAGAAAAGAATCCCTCTTTCCCCACTGTTCCCCTCCTTATCCCTGATTAGGGTTGCCCCTTAGTTCAAAATCACGAGCCCTTTCCAATTAACCAAACCTGAAGCAGGAGCTTTTATCTGCTCCATTCAAATGCAGAAATGCAATGGATTTGGTGCATCCCTATAAACGTCATGGGGAGAAAAGCTGGGGAGGAGAAGAGAGGCCACGAATCAGTGATGGCAGAAACCAATTAAGCGGTCTGATGCAATGGGATTAACAGCTGCTAATATGCAAAAGGCTGCGCTGGCAGTAACAACAACAAAAAACTAAACTAAAAAACTAGAAGGGCTACAACAGTGTGTGGAGGCTTGAAAACTAATAACATCCAGAATTGAAAAATGATGTGTGGCAGAGAGCTAGTGGCAAGATTGCTGATGTGTGAAAGCTTTGTGAAATCTCATGCTAAGAATCATGCTGTGGCATTATGATTGGAATCTTGTCTTGCAGAGCAGTCCAGAATCCAACATCTATTTAGCATATGGGATGTAATGTGTTATTAGTGTTAAAGAAACACTAGATTGAGGTCATATGCATTGTGGGGTATCAGCGATTCATGAGGACCACTGGATGAGGAAAGAGCTGCTCTCTGTCTAGCTAGCTAGCTAATTAATGTTCTGGAACAGCTGAAGATCTGTATTTTTGCAATGTTGGAATGGTAAATATATGGCCAGAGTCACACATGCATATTTACCACTTTGTGACTGCAGAATCCAGAGATGACTTGCATGTGTGAATGAACGATCATAGATATACCACTAAAGTAGGGTAGTAGTCATATGTCCTACTTTACAAAGGACAGCCCTTTATTTGAACGGCTGTCAGAGGATTATCTGAAGGCATCCTCTGTTTGAAGGGCTGCCCAGTCCAAGACTGATTTAAAGACAATGGACCATTAGAAGGGCAAGCAGGGGCCTGGAAGTTACCCAACAGCAGTTAGTACCTGGACAGCAGACAGCAGAAGAAGGCACACAGGCTACATGGTCACAGTCGTCCCCACTATGGTGAGATGTATTTCTGTTTAAATTATAGCAATTATTTTAAATTTCCATCTAATATATATATTGGCATATGGTGTCCTCTCTTTTTTGGTGATGCCTACGTGGCCACTCTATACTGCAGACTAGGCTAGGGGTGGAAACCCTGTGACCCTCTAGATGTTGTTGGACTCCAGCTCCCATCAGCCCCAGCAAACATGGCCAGTGGTAGGCGATGATGGGACTTGTAATCTAACATTATCCAGAGGGCTGTAGTTTCCCCATCGCTGCACACATCCTTGTTTGAATGTTAAAGTGCAAGTCCATTCGAGGTGGGTACAGCACTCCCTGCTCCTTGTTTGGGCTTGCACTCCTCTCTGCAGGCCTTTCTATGACTGTGTGTCTCATTTTGTGCCCAGAAATCGTGGATGTTGTACTGAAACGCATGGCTCTTGGGTAGGGAAAATACACTCTTTGCATCTTTTAGTACCCAGGCAGCCAGTCATTTTCTGGAGCTCCTCTGCCTGCTATATCTCCCTGTTCCCCAGATAAGTCTTTATTGTCATCCTTGTGGAAGGGAGTAGCAAAAAGTGCCCAGCCCAAGTGGCTGCCGGTTACATGTAAAGAGGGAACTGGGAGAGGAAGGGAGGGCTCACAAACTTACATAATAATGGCCACAATCTGGTTTGCTCTAAAACAGGATCACACAAATTCCTGGAATATAAGGCTATCAATAGCTACTAGCCAAAATGGCTTTGTTCTGCTAACACTGTTGGAGGCAGTGTGCCTCTGAATTCCAGTTGCTGGGAATCATAAGTGGAGAGAGGACTGGTGCACTCAGGTCCTGTTTGTGGGCTTTCCATAGGCATGTTGATGGCCACAGGATGCTGGACTAGATGGGTCTTTGACCTGATCCAGGAGGGCTCTCCTTCTTCTTTTTTTAATGAGCATGTACTTCAAGCATTTTAAAACCTCATGGGATTTTGTTCCTGCTCAATGAATATGCTCATGAAACCCCAAGGGTTGGCAAGGCCAATGATATGTTCACATTCCATCACCACCGCCACCACCACCACCACATTATCAAATGTCTAGCTATTAAAAGCTTAACATTTTTAGAACTTAATGTTCACGTTCAGGACATTCATAGTAAGCAGAGAAGAGAGGGAAGTGAGACAAAATACTAGTTGGCCAGAGTGGCAATATTTTTGGACCCTGTGTAAATAATAAAGGACAAGAGAACAAACAAAGAAGAGGACTTCTACCCTTCTCCTTTCAGAGTTTTTATAGCTGTCTGTACAACTGTACCTTTATCTTGCCCTCATTAATATTCTGACTCCAACACATGCAGAGTCCATGGGCTGTTTATTTATCGATATTTTCATTGTGGATAATCAGTAACTTCAAAAATATCTTGCTCACAGTGCTTATCCATGTTGTCTATCACAATAAGTTGTCATGGGCTGTAATGGAACAAAAAGGACACATTCCAAGAAATAACACAACACATTGCTTGTAATGAGCTCTCTCATATCTCTTTACAGCCAATTTGTCTTCACAAAACCCATGCAAAGTATATATTTTAAAAATTATAATTTATAAACCAGGATGGGTCTAAAAGACAGCCAATGTAGAGTAGTGAGCAAAGAGCTGGACTTCTGGTTCAAATTCCTTTGGTTCAAATTCTCACTCAGACTTGGAGCTTACTTGAATGGCTTTGAATCAGTCACCTACCTGCCATCCTAACCTACCTCACAAGGCTGTTTTCAGGATAAAAGAAGGGGAGGACCATGTATGCCATTGTGAGCTCCTTGAAGGCAGAACAGAATAAAAATATAACAATTGAAGAACCCACTTGGCATGGATGAATGTTGGAAGGGTATGCTTGAAGTGCTGATGGAAATTCAGCCACCAGTCACATTTCCAAGATAAGATTTCCAGTGATTGAGATCAGGGCTTCAGTGTCCTATGTAGCTTCTTTTCCAACCTCACAATGAGCAAAGGCAGAAGAAATTATGCAAGTCTGATCACTTTGCACAATTTATTCAGGTTTGAGAATGCAGTTTTTCTTCATGGAGAATCTGGATTTCCTTGGCACAGAATTGTATTTATTTAAGCCCCCAGTATGTGAACCCTTACCAAATACTTTGGATGTATGGGGATAAGTTAATGTAGATTGCAGTCTTCCTTCCTTCCTTCACTCTCAGTTTATTTATTTCCAGTATTCCTAAACCAGTGCCAGCTCATTTAAAAAATATCATGGTGATGAGTGTGTGTAAAGTTTTACCATTACATTTGTTCGTATATGTGTAACGCAGTTTCATATCATTTATATCAACAATACCCTTGAAGAAGGATTTATTCTGAAAATTTTGGGGCCTAATCAATCTTGTCCTGCGCACCTGGAGGTTCCCTCATTTTTCTTCCTTCATGTTCATTTTTCCTCATTCTGCATTCATTATCCAGGTTAGAACTTCCAATCCTTACTTTAAAAACAAAAAACAAAAACCCAACTCTCACATATTTCCTGGCTGTGTGAATCAACTGGTATTTGGAAGTAAAGTTTAACCGAACCTAGTGCTTTGTTCAAGATCTTACTGATAGATTTGTCTTACTGAAAAATTGTTAACCTTTCTTATTTTGAAACTGGCCTCTGAGTTTTATCTCTATTTCTCTTTCCCTGCTTTAACCTCTATTCAGTTTTAGCTCTTAGTTATCTGGGCATGAAAAAGTCAATGAGAATGTATATGGACACATTAGCTTAGTTTGCAGATCATGTGAGGATGGAGTATAGCTTACCATGATTGCGTGAATGTGCTGGCTCTGCACAGGAGCTCACACCTCTTTTGCTCCTCCCCCAGAGTAGGGCAGCGGCTAAGCCAAGGTTTAGCACGTCATCCGAACCCTGTAGGGATGGAATGTTCTGTCAATTTGTTTTCCCAGTTTCTCATTTTTTCCTATCTTAAATTCAGTTCTCCACATTTCTGCAGCAATTTGTGACTTTTAAAAAATCCTCATGAAAATTCTCCAGCATTTTAGTGTGAATTTTTCCTAATGAACACATTTTTGTAGGTCGTTTTGACTAATTTACACATTTTTGCACACCATTTCTCATCATGTAATGCATTTTTGCATGTTATTTTCACTCATATATTCATTTGTATGCACCCTTTCCTCTAACATGTGCATTTTTGTAAACATTGGTTGGTGAACTGCATCACAACATTTGAATAAGTGCACATTACAAAGACTGGCTGTGTTTTGGTTCTCATATTATTTTGGAAAGTGCAAATGTGATTGATTCGGCTTGAAATGTGAACTGAATTGATCTGTCACCATGGGACATACCTTGGCCCTAGGAGGAGAGATCTTAACCATGATCTTCATAGGATCAGGGCTCGTGCTACTGATCACTGAGAAGGAAGTCATTCTAGTCACTCCCCTCCATAATTAATATAAAGCCTGAGAACACAGATCTGTCATGGGGGAGGGGAATGCCAGTATTGTGGCTGTTTCAAAGGAACAGCTTGAAAGCAGCTGGAAAGTTTTGCAAAAAAAAAGGGGGGAAGAAGAAAAAAGCAGGCAGAGCAGCTGCATAGAGAGAGACATTCACAATATTAATTTTCCCCATGTTATGGAAGTGAGGAGGGGAAAATATTAGCATTTTTAATGAAGCAGAGCAGAAGCAGCCAGAGATAGGCTGTGTATACACTCCTGTTTACTCTGCATCCAGTGCGCTCCCACTGCTGGTTTGGGAAGAGGTGTATGCACGATGTTATCCATATCTTATCCTGTATCTATGCTGTCATTTTTTATGAAGCACTGCATTTCAATGCATTTTCCCCAAAACCAGCTTCGATTTGAATTGAGAAAAAGAATGACCGAGTTGTGTTTTAAACTGGTCATGTACACACAAACAGTAATGTGTACGCATACAAGGATGTGATCTGATTTCACACTGGAGATTCCAAGCGCTGTCAAACTGACATACCATATAAGCAAGATTTCCAAATGAGCTGGTTTTAAATTATGCTTGTGTATATATATATATGGGTGGGTGGGTGAGTGAGTGAACTGTGAGTGCAACTTCTATTTCATCAGGCTTGTTTGGTCGTTAATTATGTTTATATGTGGATTTCTACTGTATTTATGTACTTGATTTTTATTTGTAATGTCTTTTTTAAATGCTGAAGGGAATATTTTGTTTTCCTGTTAATTACGCTGCTTTAAATGTAGATCTTTATTGTACTTGTATCTGATTCTCATTTGTAATGTTTTGTTTTGATATTTTGTAATGTTTTACTTGATTATTTAAAATATGTTGTAAACTTTGGTTGGTGAACTGCATCACAAAATTCGAATAAGTGCAAATTTCAAAGGATAGCCGTGTTTTGGTTCTCATATTGTTTCGGAAATTGCAAATTTGATAGATTTGGCTTGAAGTGCGAACTGAATCAAAATTCTTGCCCATCCCTAAATAGCATAGAAATGATTTAAATCATCATTATCTCCTCCCTGATTGGGAGATAAAGCAGTATGTCTGCTCTTCAGAAATCACTGTAAAGGACAGCGAGCTTTATCTCCTATGATCCCCTGGTCATATCAGGAGCTAAAGCTCTTCAGGTCGCAGACCACTTTCTGTGGCTTAGCAAGCCAGTTGTACCCTGCGGGCTGCTGGCTAGCCACCTCAGAATTAAACCCTCCAGAAAACACATGTTCAGACTTGTACAAGCAGAGTATTTGAACCCAATTTTCCCCTTCTCCCAATTTTAATCCCACTTGCACCTTGCTTCACCCCCCCCCAGCTAATCTACGATATTTTGTTTTCCCAGATCTGGACCCTGATCCCATGGCAACTCCCTATCCTTGGGGGCCATCAGTTGTGGTGTTATCATTTTTCTCTTTGTTCATCCTCCTTTGCCCAAGCATATGATTAGGAGAAAGATTGGTCAAGGGCTATGTCACAAACTGTCTCTATTTTGAAATGTGTAGCAGGCAAACCTTTGGGCATTTTCACAGATGAGAATGAAAGCAGTCCTTGCTACGGTTAGTTTATAAAATGAATATAAAATGCAGTTTAATAACCAGAACATTCATTTGCTTGACAAATGTCTCTTTTCTACATTAACTAGATCAGCCACTCAAGGCCTTCTCGCAATCCCGCCAACCAAAACAGCTAGGTTGGTGGGTACTAGGGAGAGAGCCTTTTCTGTGGTGGCCCCCACTCTCTGGAACTCCCTCCCATGTGACCTTTGACATGCCCCTTCCCTAGAGGTATTCCGCAAGGCCCTGAAGACGTGGCTTTTCCAACAGGCCTTTGAGGTCCTTGGGAAGGGTAAATCTTCATGATTTTACCATCTATCATATGCTGCTAATATAAATGCTTTTATATGTATTGACTGTCCAGTATTTTATCCAATGTTATTAACATGACTGCAATTGATATTGTTGTATTGTTGTATTGTTGTATTGTTGTATTTTATCTCATTTTAATGTACGTTGCCTAGAGTGGCTATTTGCCAGATAGGCGACAGACAAATTAAATATTATTATTATTATTATTATTGTTGTTGTTGTTGTTGTTGTTATTATTATTATTATTATTAACAACTATCAGATGGTTTCACAAATAACACAGCCCTGTAGCAAGCCTTCCTTGTTAGGTGAGGCAGCTACATTTCTAGCTGGGGTATTTTCTCTGTGTGTGGGAATGAACAGAACCAGTCAATCCACCCTCCTCCACTAGTGGAGAGGATGTAAGGGCCAGGCCAGGCCAGGGAAAGGGAAAGTCAGTGACTTTCCCCCTCACTCCTCCTCCAAGCAGAGAGTGTGTTAACATACATAATAGGCTATGTAAAGGACAAGTTAACAGAAAATTTAGAATGAACACCAGGAATTAAATGACTGGATTATTTTTTGTTTCATTAAAAAAAGAATGTTAAGGATTATGTGAACAAGGGAAATGGAAATTTCGACAAGCATAACAGAAAGCTGCATCAGCCGATAGAGAATACTCTAACCCAGCCTTTCCCAACCAGTGTGCCTCCAGATGTTGTTGGACCACAACTCCCATCAGCCTCAGCCAGCATTGCCAATGGTCAGGAAAGATGGGAGTTGTGGTCCAACAACATCTGGAGGCACACTGGTTGGGAAAGGCTGCTCTAACCATTCATATTTTTGGAACCATTCTTGTTGGAAATTATGGCCGTCACTGTTTGCCAGGTATGAATAAGTTTAATCTGTTGAATTGTCTCACTCTTTTTTGAGAGATCTCCAAAAATAACAAACTCAAAAGCTTGACTTTGCCTACAGATACAGTCTTCTTTCACCTGTGGTCTGTCCCTGTGTTCTGATTCTTCATATACTGAACAACTTTGGTAATGACAGTGAGCTTCTGAAGTTGGCTTTGATGCTGGATTAGGTATCTCAGTTTTATCAGAAAAACAAACTTTTCCATATTACAAGTTTAGGAAAGAGCACAGAGAAAATAAATACTTTAGAGTGTGTTTGTTAACTCCTCCTTGAGGGTCCCTCCTTCTGGTCTTGTTCCTGACTTTAGATTCCTTTCTGTTGGACAATCAAGGGAAAACATTTTAACTGGTTTCTATATAATGGACTAACTAAGCAATTGGAAACTAATTGTGGAAAGCAATTGGATTTTATTTTTTACTGGTTGTTGGGTTGATTTAAAATGTAGAGGAAATAATAATGCACAACCATAGTGTGAAATCAGATACATATTGAGACACAGCATGAAGGAACATTTTTATAAGTATTACTGTCAAAGATGTTTATTATTTACACAACCTGTAAAGATATTTATAGTGCATTCCTATGCATGTTTACTCAGAAGCAAGTCCCAGTGTATTTAGTGGAGCTTAAAAGGGGAAGACTGCAAATTCAAATGATACGGAACTTAACTCACCCAACCCAAAATTCAGAATTATGCCACTTTAAGCTGTTTTGCAACTGTTTATATTTGTTTTATGGTTACTGGATTTTAAATGGATTTATTTCTTCTTGTCAGCTACCTTGATTTCCAACCCTACCTCACAGGGTTGTTGGAAATATTCCATATGCACACACACTGGAGATGTAAAAATACATAGACCTTATACAATAGTTTATTGTCAAAACCAGTTGGTCACTGCAGAATTTTTTTTAAAAAAACCTATTAGTTTCCTACTGTATAAAAGCCTTGACCTTTGGGTGAAGGGCAGGTAATAAATTCTATTTCTAATAATAATTCTAATTAAACCCTGTCTAGTTGCTTTAAAAAAAAGGTTGGAGGGGGAAAGATTTACAACACAGTCCTTTGCTATGTCCACTCAAAAGTCCCATTGATTTATAGCACAATCCTATGTCAACTCAAAAGTAAGTCTTATTGAATTCATTGGGGTTTACTCCCAGGTATGTGGGATTAGCATTGCAGCTTTACTCCCAAAAAAGTGGGTATAGGATTAAAGCTTCATATTGGGAAGGTTTTCAAAACAGGCTATGCATTAGACTAATAAACTGCCCTCTTCAACAGCCCAGTAAAATTTAAATTTGTTTGACTCCTTATAATTAGAAAAGTATAACATCTTGTAATGGCATCATGAGGTGCAGCATGTATACTTTTTCAAACTTCTATTCAAAAATTATTTCAAAGATAACATGCATATTTGCAAGTAATTAAAAATGCATGTACAGTTGGGCCCCATTTATACAGCGGGTTAGGGACCAGGCCCCCGCCGTAAAGTGGAACCTATTGACTATAATGGGTCGTGTCGCACAAAATGATGCGAAAATGCTGCAAAAACACAAAATCGGCTTTAAAACGGGGAATTTCCCCTAATTGAAAGCTGCCACATCAGCGGAACACCGGAAAACGGAACGCCGTAAAGCGGGGCCCTACTGTACACTTTCATTATAATCATAACAACTGAAATTGTTTACTGTGTATGCCTACCAAGCTCCTGCTGTGATCTTCAGTTCTAGGTTTCCTGGTATATTATTGCAGAAATATAATATTGCTGCTGCTGAAAGTTATACACTCACTTAACTTCTGATGTGCAACAGGAAAAGGAAACAATTTTCAGGATTTGCAATGGATTCTAGCTATTGCCTGGAGGTCACCAAATATCTTGTCAATTACAATCCTGACTTCACTTATTGGTTAAAAAGGACAGGGATTAGAACAACCGACTTCTAACAGAAGTGGCCAGGGGATGGGACTGATATTTTGCTGTATATCTCTTGAACCTGACCACCTAAAACCTTCTTTTTAAAATGAAAACTAAGAGTCCATAGATTGGGTGACTCACCCAGTCACCTGGAAAGGACTCCCAAAAACCGGAGTCTCTGGTGAAAACTGGAGACCTGGCAATCCTATCCCCTACAGATATGAAGTTTTTTCTAAACAGATCTTCCTGTAGTTTAATCATGTTGCTTCTTGCCTTGCCTAGTCAACAACTGCTCACCAGCCATTAAGGGCAAAACTACATATTACCTCAGAGAACCATTACTGGATCACCCATTGTTTTTGTTTTCATTTGACCAGAGCAATGGCTATGATGGTGTACTGAGTAGCCTTGAGCATGTATCTTACTCCCCATCCATGTGGCCTATGAAGAGCTGAATATGATTAAATGATATACAAGGCAAATCAAGTGCACATGTGGGAAAGATATGTACACAACTGAAAGTTCGCTTAATATTTTAATTGCAACAGTTGCCATTACTTAAATAACAGTTTACTTGTAAAACTGAACAGTAGTTTATCTCCTTGCCAGTGGAAAGTGCTTTACTTTTTTAAAAAAAGCTGGCAAAAATCTGGATGTGTGGACTTTCATTCTCTTGCATTATGGTCATGTCTGAGTGTTG
Source organism: Rhineura floridana (assembly GCF_030035675.1). Classification (NCBI taxonomy): domain Eukaryota; kingdom Metazoa; phylum Chordata; class Lepidosauria; order Squamata; family Rhineuridae; genus Rhineura; species Rhineura floridana. Next base: position 215,808,303 of record NC_084480.1, read on the forward strand.
ATTACTGTTTTGAAATGCTGTTACCTTCCACAAGCCTTCAGTGTTAAAGTGGGCTAAAAAAATCCAGAGAAATAAAATACTGCACTGGTATGGCTGGGTTTTTTCTTTTCTTTACAATTTCCTCATTTGAGGAGGTGAGGGGAAAACACCCAAGGAAAACATTGGCTAGTGTAGCAGACTTCCTCTGCAGATCCTCTATGGCACTTAGCTCTAGGATACAAGGACAATTCCTGTGACTCAAAAGGCTGATGTTATTGCATGCAGTCCAAAGAGGGCGTCAAATTGGAACAGACACCAGGCCATCTATGGTTACAGCTGTCTGCATTCCTATTGATCTGAGGGTTTTGTCTGCATTCTGCCTTTGTCATCCAGTGGCATCATGATTGCCATCTATTCTCTCTCATCCACCCAACCTGGAAAGCACTTAGAGGGCTATTATCAAAAGATTCAAGGCCTTAAAAAAAAAGGAATGAAAATGCCTCAAAAACACCTAGGTGTCTAGCACCTTTGAAGAAAGTTTCTTGACACTTTCCCCATTTAATTAACAGACACAACACACACACACATTTGCCTGAAACTGTAAATGATTGTTTTTCTTTGCCATGCATTGCAGAATGGTTTCTGACAGTGCTGGATTATAATGAACCTCTTATCAAGATTGCCAGTTCAAGACAGACAGACAGCTTGTATGAATGTGTTCATATTCCTGCCTTGTTAACATCAGAACAGAAAGGAGGATTGGCATGGGGGGAAGATTTATTGCCAGGAATTATCTCTCCTTACTAACACATAGCGATGTGGATTCTTCATGTTGCACTTTCTGATTGTTTTGAAAATGATGAAAGGGATGAACCCAAGATCTCTCAGGGGGCTTCTGCATTTGTCCTCTCCCCACTGCCTTTAAAAAAATATTATTATTGAGATTTTCATGGTATAGAAATGAAGGATGCAATTTTAGGAGTGTGATCCTCTGCTAACTGGTGACCGGTACAACAGCAAAGCAATGCAACTGCCAGGCGCTGCCTCCAAGAGGTCTTCTGTATCTTTAAAAGTTGCACAGGGGGAAGGGAGAATTCCACCTTGTGGTTTTTCCAATTACAGTGTTGCAAGAATACCTGCACTTGGCTGACTTTCTCTTCTCCTAAAGATACAGGATCAGTCTCGGGCCCTGAACCTGGCAACCCTAGTGTGCACACTCCTGCCCACTCACTCTAGTGGGTATGAAGCTGCTGCTGGCAGTCATCAATAGTAAGTCCCAAAAAGAGGCAGTCTGGCTAGGGGCAGGCCACTGAAGGATTTGGATCCATAGGATTCAAAGCCCCATCGATTCCCTGAGGGGGATAAACTCTTGTGTAATGTATACATTATCAACTAACTATTTGGCACACTATCTCTTTAACAGAAACAGCTATGACCAGGAGGCTAGCTTCTGGAGAGGTGAATCCTTGAGGTATAGCTTGGCTGGAGAAGTTGGTTACTACTCTATGCTCCCAGGCCTCATCAGACATTGTAGCATGTGAACTGACAAATCAAAATTCAAAATTAGCCGCCCTGGGCTCCTACTGGGAGAAAGGGCAGGATATAAATCTAATAAACAAATAAATAACATTTCCCAAGCAAATGTATTTTCATGCGCTCAAAAGCCAAGACCAAATTTAGACCACATTTCTAAAGCAATTCAGATTTTCTTCAGAAAACCCTGTGAAATTCTGTTTGCTAATATGCCCAGCTTATACTTTCTTCCGAGGCAAACTGCATCAGCTTATACCATTTCAAATCAGCCTTTGAAAACCAGTGCTATAGGATTAGGGGGTTGGTTTGGATGATATCTATGGGAACCCTCCGAGTTTGTAATTCTGTATTTGAGAGACCTGGTAAAATGGCCATGCTTGTTTCTTCCATAGGCTAATAGGTCTGGTCAAGTCTGTGAAGTGCCTCTATTAACATGTCTAAGGATATGGCCAAGAGAACATGTTTTACCATAGCAACAAGGGTAGGCCCCCTCTCACCTGGCAGGAGCAGGAGACAGATTTTGGGGTAATCCGATCTGATGTGGAGCTGGGAACTGAAAAGACAAAGAGAGTTGCTCTGTGTGCTGAACCCTGATGGCTTTGGGGACTCCCCATGAAACCTAATGGGGAAGCAAGATCTGTTAATGCTCACAGCATTAACATTCCGAGCCCCTCCATCTTATGCTCAGGTTGTATATATGTGTAATCAAACCATATATCATAAAGACACCACAGTTTCTGCTGACCCTCATTCCAAGGAAACCACACCCTGAGTAAGTGCAGGAACCCCTGGAAGTCTCTCACCATTCAGAGACTGGGGTGTGCGAAATACCAGCTATTCCTAATTGTGAAAATATTGGTAACTTTGGATATTTGCAGCCTTCATTAATTCCTCTACACATGAGACAAAGAACAGTTTTTAAAAACCTTAATTGTAATTAATAGGCCTGAACAACTTACATGACAACCTTGCCTTTCTGAACCATCACTGTTTATAGACTTCAACAAGATGTGTCAAGTTTGGGAGATGGCTCCTCAGGGGAAATGGAAAGAATAAGAAATATTTTTTCATTACTAGCTGTTGGCTGGCAGATTTTTAAGTTTTACAACCACAGCTGCTGAAAAAGAGTATTAAATCATTTCTAGACATTTTTTATTTATGTATGCTGAAAATAGCTGAAATGCAACAAACCCCAGCAAATTATTAGGTATTGTTTTGCCTGCTGACTCGCTATGCTATATGAAATAACTGTATGGGACAGAACTGAATTAGGAAACATTATGTTTCATAGAATGGAGACATTACTTGACCTTAAAATCTTCCAGGAATATACAGGCAAGCTTAGGTACACATGTTCTTAGTTTATTTTCTTTCAGTGTACAAAATTAATGTTTTTATGCGCTCAGGCCAAAGAGCGTCAATGCGTTGACAGAAAATGAATTTCTTTCATTACTGTTGCTTGCTACACATTGACATCTTTTATTTCAATGCTGTAGACTATTTTCATTTCCATAAATTACCCAGACTGTTTCTCACATGTGTGATTCAACAGGATGACTCCAATGATCTAGAAAACAAAAGGGGAGCAATATATTAGTGATTATCTCTAGTGTCATGCAAGTTATCAGCTGGCAAGCTGAGAACCAGCAAGAGACACATCTGTTACACATTTAAGGCAAGTCTAAGTCAGACTTAGTTAGCAAAGTTGTGCATAAGACCCCTCATGTTGACTACAGAACAGCATACAGGCAATGGGTTGTAACCAGTGCTGAGGTTCTGCAGACTTCTGTTTGCGCAACAGAACTTCCCCCCTCTTCTCCTCTCTCCTGCAGCCTCCCGCAGCTTCAATCACAATCAAAATGCACCAGAGGACTAGAGGACCATCCATGGGGGGACATGGGGAGAGAAGAGGAAGGAGAAGTCCCATTGTGTGGGTGGAACTCATTGGATACAACCCATAGTTTTCAATATAAAATTAATGGCTGTAGCCTCTTTATTTTATATATACTATTAGCAGATTCATTCTCTGAGTGCCAATCTTTATGTAGCTAAAATGGCACCACAGATGAACAAGAGAAGGAACCCTGAAGTTTGCAAATGTACTTTAAAAAAGGCAAAAAACCCAACCCAAAATAGTCCAATGAGAACTGAGTGTGTTCAGTGGCCAGAATATGAACTGATGGGGGGATGGATGGAAAACCAGGGGAGCGTGGAATGGAAAGAATTGACCAGAAGAAGGCATGGCTGACTGGCTGGACCACTGAACAGCAGCATTTTGGATGGTAATATTTTGTTACAATTCTCACTTGTAGAGACATAAAGGGCTTCTGAATCAAGTGTTTGAGACTCAGAGGCAGCAGGGAGTGCTATAGAGCACAGCTCCGGCTTAGTCATGGGATTGTCCAGATATATTAACAGTTTTGCCTTGTGAGGATAAAGGGGGGGCATGTATATTGCCCTAAGCGGCTTGGTGGAGGACAGGAAAACCAGGTATCCTACTTTATGGAATTCAGTCTTCCATTTGAAGGGCTGTCCAGTCCAACTGTGGTAAAAAGATACAAAATCATGAGAAGGAAGAGCAGAGGCCTGAAAGTTGCTCATCAACAGTTTGCACCCGGACAGTAGACTGAGCAGGCACAGGATGATGAGATTTATTGTACTTTTCTTTTAATTATATTAATTATTTCTACATTTGCATCTATACATAAAAATTAGCACAGGAGTGGGTAGATTTTAAGCCTTCAAGATATACCTTGTTCTCATCCAGAATGCTGATATCCATAACTAGAGCAAGGTGCAGAATAGTAGTACAGGCAGGCAGACATACATTAAGGAACAGGGTGTCTCTGAGCATATGCTAAGCCCAGGACATTGTGATCAGAGTCAGAACCAAAATTAAGCTCATAAGACATTGAAGCTCTGAGAAGGAAACTCAAGGACTTTGGGGCCCAGATAGTTTCCCCATCCTTCCAGTACTTAGAAGAGGAGCAGAAAGGGAAAGAAAAATACCACAGGTGAATGACTGGCTATGAAGGCGGTGCCAGCATGAGAGATTTGGATTCTGGGGCCATGGGCTACATTTCCTGGAAGATGGACTGCTGGCAAGTGATGGGTTGCCCCTCACAAGGACTGGAAAGAATGTGTTTGGCCACAGCATGGAGAACTTCATCAGGAGAGCTTTAAACTGAATCCTAAGGGGGAAGGAGATGTAAATGTAGAGGTAATGACTGACGAAGGCTTGTACACGGTAACAGGAACTAAGGAAACGGCTATAATGGAGCCCAGGACTAGTTTTCATAAAAATGTAGGAAGGAAGCCAGGCCATAAATCACATGGTCTTCGATGTCTGTATTGTTGTTACGTGCCTTCAAGTCGATTACGACTTATGGTGACCCATGTGACAATCCCACAGCTGGCTCTACCTGTGATACTCCCACCAGGGCCACCACCTGTCAGGATCTCGGTTTTTTATTTGTTCTCTCACACGCTCTAGCACAGATCTCACAAGATCCCACTGCTAGGCAGCACCACCAGTCACTCCCTGCTAGAGACTTTGCCTTAGTCTCCCTATGGCTTGTTACTTTGTGTCTGGGTGCCCTTGCTGTCCACAACCCCCCTGTATCTTTGTCTATAAAGCATACAATCCTGGGTTGCTGTGGATACTTGACGATGTTACATTATCTCCCTTCACCGCTGCCACCATTTATTTGATACTGTTTCCCTCCAGCCTTGGTAATTACCCTGCCCTCCCTTCTGGTCTGTGTATCCCCAGCCAAGGATCAAGCTTTAGGTAAACCAATAAAAGTATTTATTTGATAACACCAGGAAATAACAAGATTACTTTAGGAATGTTCAACAAGCGTATGGTTTCATTTAGTGCCACTCTTTATGTTTCCAGTCATATATATTCTGCCTAAATACCAGCCAAATATAATCCAACCCACAACCAACTCCAATCCACACTCCTCAACCAATTGCCAACAACTCTCTCCAACTCCCCCAACAACTTTTCCCAACTCAACTGTCATCCTCTCATTTATACCTTCAGCCATTCAAACACTCAGCCAATCATCATCCACCATTCTCCAGCATTCTAGCCCATGTACTCCCCCCTCTCACTCAGTTACTTACCATATATTGCTTAATAAACCCGCACTTACCATATTTACAGATATTAAAATACAGGGACATCACAACCCTATGCATCAGCGACCTCCAGTAGCATCCGTCGTGAACCAGCCTGTTCAGATCTTGTAAGTTCAGGTCTGTGGCTTCCTTTATGGAATCAATCCATCTCTTGTTTGGTCTTCCTCTTTTTCTACTCCCTTCTGTTTTTCCCAGCATTATTGTCTTTTCTAGTGAGTCATGTCTTCTCATTATGTGTCCAAAGTATGATAACCTCAGTTTCATCATTTTAGCTTCTAGTGACAGTTCTGGTTTAATTTGTTCTGACACCCAATTATTTGTCATTTTCTCAGTCCATGGTGTCCGCAAAGCTCTCCTCCAACACCATATTTCAAAGGAGTTGATTTTTCTCTCATCTGCTTTTTTCACTGTCCAACTTTCACATCCAGACATAGAGATCAGGAATACCATGGTCTGAATGATCCTGACGTTAGTGTTCAGTGATACATCTTTGCATTTGAGGACCTTTTCTAGTTGTCTCATAGCTGCCCTCCCCAGTCCAAGCCTTCTTCTGATTTCTTGACTATTGTCTGCATTTTGGCTAATGACTGTGCCGAGGTATTGATAATCCTTGATAAGTTCAACATCCTCATTGTCAATTTTAAAGTTACATAAATCTTCTGTTGTCGTTACTTTAGTCCTTTTGACTTTCAGCTGTAGTCTTGCTTTTGTGCTTTCCTCTTTAACTTTCATCAGCATTCGTTTCAAATCATTACTGGTTTCTGCTAGTAGTATGGTATGGGTTCCATCATGCCTACTTGATGTTACCTGGTGAGGATCCATCTTGCCATTGACTATCCCGACTGCTACCTCTCTGAGGAGAGGTGGCTAACCAACTGCAAGCCTTTTTGTAAGTATTATATTAGCCTAGCTATTCTTTGTTGTTTTTCTATTGTGATTGAACTCTCTGTGTTTTACCTTGCCCTTCTTGGGTGTGGATATTAAGGAACTATTTTGCTGCTGTTAACTGTGCACCTCTTTTATTCTTTAATAAACTTATTTCTATTTACCAGGGTGTGTTCATTTCAGGAGAAGGTTGGTTCTAAATCTGATACCTTGGCCATTGACCACGACTACTGTATAACTGGGTGTTTGCCTAAGGCTCCAGGGTAAGGAGTGTCTTTTTGGCTCCTGCTCTTTGGAATTTTTGGCAAGTTTTCTGGGCTCTGAGTTTCCCTTTGGCTCAGGGTGGTTAACCAGTATAAAAGGGTGGTGGCAGCTACCTACACTGCAGGGCTACTGTGAGCGTGCACAGCCTTGGCAGGGAAGGGTATCTTGCCAGGATCAACTGCCCTGGGTAGGGAATTGGCTCCTGGGATGGTAAAAGGCAGGGGGAGGACCCCCGGCTATCATCACATGATCCCCTCGCTGGATCATCACCTTTTAGTAGTGAGTGGGCTTGCATGTTCCAATGAACCCTATGAATGATGCCATCAGGAGTCATGTATTCCCAGCAGGGTAACCCATGGCGGTAAGGTCAAGGGAGAGGAACCAGACAAAGAACGATCCAAGAATGTCCTCAATGGCAGAACAGGCAGAGGATAACAATGTGTATGTTACAATGGCTGTGAAGGCCGATGAAGGCTGCAGCAGACAAAGGACTTCCAATTCATTGTGGTACCCATGCCATTGGATCAGAACCTTTTTCTGTCAAGATTGTGTGTTGATCGTTGTGCACTGATCTCCCCACATAAAACACCCTTTCCAATGGGGAACCAATCGGTTTCTCCATATTCTGTCCATACAGTAGCCTCTGGTCCAGAGTATAGGATGTGCATCAGGACAATCAGATGCTGTGGCACCCCCATTTCTTTTAAAGCATTCCATAGTTTTTCATGATCTACACAGTCAAAGGCTTTGCTGTAATCTATAAAGCACAAGGTGATTTCCTTCTGAAATTCCTTGGTCTGTTCCATTATCCAACGTATGTTTGCGATATGATCTCTGGTGCCTCTTCCCTTTCTAAATCCAGCTTGGATGTCTGGCATTTCTCATTGCATATATGGTAAGAGCCTTTGTTGTAGAATCTTGAGCATTACTTTACTTGCATGGGATATTAAGGCAATAGTTCAAAAATTACTGCATTCCCTGGGATCCCCTTTCTTTGGAATTGGGATATATATTGAACGCTTCCACCTTATCCGGGGCGGCTCAGGATTTCATGGTCTCCATGACAACCATGGGACTGTCCCAATATGCCATTAGCAGGGCAGACTCTAGATTTGGTTTTTGCAACTGGACATGGAGTTGGTGATCTGAATGTGGGGGCCTTACATCAGTCCCTCTGTCATGGACAGATCACTGCTTGCTGAAGTTTAGACTTACCGTGGCTTTTCCCCTCTGCAAGGGCGGGAGACCTATTAAGTTGGTCTGCCCCCAGAGACTAATGGATCCGGATGGTTTCCAAAGGGCTCTGGGGAGTTTTCCAGTTGATAGGGCTGGCGCTCCTGTTGAAACCCTGGTTGAACTGTGGAATACAGAAATGACCCGGGCAGTTGACATGATTGCTCCTGAGGGCCCTCACCTGTGTAGAGCTCGTATGGCTCCATGGTATACCCCAGAGCTGAGAGTGATGAAACAATATAGGAGACGGCTTGAGTGCAGATGGAGACGAACTCCTAGTGGATGCAATTATACACTGGTAAGTGCCTATGGTAAGCTGTACTTAGGGGCAATATTTTGCTGCCACTATCAAATCATCAATCTGCTGCCCAGCGGAGCTCTTCAGAATTGTCCGGGGGCTATTACACTCTGGCCCCAGGGACATGGTAGGACCATCTGAGGCCCGCTGTAATGAATTTGCTAGGCACTTCCAGGATAAAATCTCTAGCATCCGCCAGGACTTAGACTCCGGTGTTATAGCAGGTGAATCAAGAGAGGTATCCAGAGCACAGCCTTGTCCCAATTTCTTGGATGAGTTTCAGTTGGTACAGCTTGAGGACATTGACAAGGTGCTTAGACAGGTTTGTGCAACCACTTCTGTGCTGGATCCTTGCCCTTCTTGGCTAATAAAAGCTAGCAGGGATGGAACAGCCGGCTGGGCCAGGGGAGTGATTAATGCCTCTCTGCGAGAGGGTGTGGTCCCTGGCTGCCTGAAAGAGGCGGTAGTGAGACCACTCCTGAAGAGACCCTCCCTGCACCCAGAAAATCTTAATAACTATAGGCCGGTGGCAAATGTTCCATTTCTGGGCAAGGTCCTTGAATGAGTGGTTGCGGGCCAGCTCCAGACACTCTTGGATGAGACTGATTATCTGGATCCATTTCAGTCAGGTTTTGGCACGGAAACAGCCTTGGTCGCCCTGTATGATGACCTTTGTCAGGAGAGAGACAGGGGGATTGTGACTCTGTTGATTCTTCTTGATCTCTCAGCTCCTTTCAATTCCATCGACCATGGTATCCTTCTGGGACAACTGGCTGAGTTGAGAGTGGGAGGGACTGCATGGCAGTGGTTCTGCTCCTACTTGGCAGGTCGTCTCCAGAAGGTGGTGCTTGGGGAACATTGCTTGGCACCCTGGACTCTCCAGTATGGGCTTCCACAGGGGTCAGTTCTGTCCCCCATGCTGTTCAACATCTACATGAAACCGTTGGTTGCAGTCATCCGGAGCTTTGGAGTGCGTTGCCATCAGTATGCTGATGACACGCAGCTCTATTTCCCCTTTTCATCTTCTTCAGGTGAGGCTGTCAATGTGCTGAACCGGTGCCTGGCTGCGACAATGCACTGGATGAGGGCTAATAAACTGAGGTTCAATCCAGACAAGACTGAGATGCTGCTAGTGGGTGGTTCTTCTGACCGGATGGTGGATGTCCAACCTGTCCTGGATGGGGTTGCACTCCTTCTGAAGGAGCAGGTTCATAGCTTGGGGGTTCTCCTAGAACCATCTTTGTCACTTGAGGCTCGGGTAGCCTCGGTGGCACAGAGTGCTTTCTATCAACTTTGGTTGGTGGCCCAGCTACACCCCTATCTGTACAGGGATAACCTGGCTTCAGTTGTCCATGCTTTGGTAACCCCCAAGCTAGATTATTGCAATGCGCTCTACATGGGGCTGCCTTTGATGATGGTTTGAAAATTGCAGCTTGTGCAAAATGCAGTGGCCAGATTGGTAACAGGGACCAGATGGTCCGAACATATAAAACCAATTCTGGCCACTTGCATCCGCTGCCTGTATGTTTCCAAGCTCGATTCAGGATGCTGGTTCGTACACTATGCTCAACATCAAAGGCCCTCCTCTGGGTGCCTACTGTGAGGGAAGCTGGGAGGCTGGCAACAAGTGAGAGGCCCTTCTCAGTGGTGACCCCCAAATTATGGAATGATGTGTCTGACGAGGTATGCCTAACACCAACACTGTTATCTTCTTGGCACCAGGTCAAGACTTTCCTCTTCTCCCAGGCATTCTAGCATGTGTTTTAAAATTGTGTTTTAAATTGTTTTTAAAAGATGTGTTTTTAAATTTGTATATTTGTTTTTAATGTTTTTAGTTATTGTAAACCACCCAGAGAGCTTTGGCTATGGGGCGGTATATAAATACAATAAATAAATAAATAAATAGTGCCACACACTTATCACACAGCCCTCTGCAAATTGTAGTTTCTATCTTCAAACCCAATGGAGAGGCGATTAGAAATTCAACCACCCCCTCCTCTCTAAACAAACATACAAAGGAACAAAAAAGGGGTTTTAGATGTGGTTTTTAGATGTGGGGACAGCAACCACATAAAAGGTTTGCAAGAGGCAATCAAGACTATTGACCCCAGTAGAGAGAATACTTGCCAGATAAAAGGCTGCTTGATCCGGTGATCTGGTCTCATGGTTCATGGCAATTAACAAGAGTTTCAACTATAGGAAAAACTCAGCATTAAGTCCTTTGCACATCTGCCTATAAAGCAGCTGGCTTTGTAGTTCATGTAGTTTCACATTAATCAACAAGAATTTCAACAAGAGTAAGGGGTTTAACAGTAACTAGCTTTTGTGCATGCACCTATTTTGCAGCTGGCTTTGTTGTTCACATAGATTTACACCTGTTGATGAGAGTTTCAGCAAGAGTTTGGGGTTTACCATTACATTTTGTGTGTGCATGCGCCTACCAAGTTGACTTTAGGTTCATAGTCTACTGTACACTGAGCATGCATGCACAGAATCTTATTTTACATTCAGAGCTAGAGAAGAACTTTTTGGTGGAAATGCCACTCCATTAATGATGAAAGAGAGAATTATGAGCTGGACAGTTTTAGTGACATGATTGGTAATATTTATTGTTATTTATTTATTTATTGCACTTGTATACAGCCCCATACCCGAAGCTCTCTGGGAGGTTTACAGCATATCACAACATACTAGTCCACAGTATTCCAAGTTGGGGGGTTTAAATCTATATTTTAGTCATGGATTAATATTTTTTTCCAGCTGGACCTGATTCAAAACTAGAGCACAGCTTCCAGTCTAGGCCTTTGAACCATTCAGTCAGTGCCATAGACATTGGCATTATATTGCCAAATGGTGATGCCAAAAGAGAAATAGCAGGGTCATTTGACAAGGCCAAGGAATAGGCGTTCTGCCTCAAAATTGTGCATGATGGTTAGGCCTTTAGGCCGCAATCCAATACTCACTTACCTGGGAGTAAGTCCCATTGAACCCAATGGAGCTTACTTCTGAGTAGACGTGTATTAGATTGCAGCCCAAGTCTTTTAAAAACACTTCTGGAAGTATTTCCTGATATTGATGGGAAGGGGATGTCAATTTGTTGCTGGCTTTAGAGGTGTGTCCTTTCAGAGTTAATGAAACCCATAGTTGTTGACAGATTGGTTGTGCAATGGGATCTGTTGGCTGGTGCCAGTTCGAAAGCATTCCATCAACCCAACAGGCCAGTATTGATTTGAGTTTGTTCTCTGTTCGCTAGCCGCTGGTTTTGCTGATCATATTTTGCCCCCCTCCCCAAAAATATTGATATTAATATTGATATTTTGAGAAGAAATGTCGATATTTTGAGATGAAACATCAATATTTCAGAAGGAAATATTGATAAAATTATAGTTCTTGTTGTTGTTATGTGCCTTCAAGTCGACTACGACTTATGGTGACCCTATGAATCAGCGACCTCCAAGAGCATCTGTCGTGAACCACCTTGTTCAGATCTTGTAAGTTCAAGTCTGTGGCTTCCTTTATAGAATCAATCCATCTTTTGTTTGGCCTTCCTTTTTTTCTACTCCCTTCTGTTTTCCCCAGCATTATTGTCTTTTCTAGTGAATCATGTCTTCTCATGATGTGTCCAAAGTATGATAACCTTAGTTTCATCATTTTAGCTTCTAGTGATAGTTGTTGTTATGTGCCTTCAAGTCGATTACGACTTATGGTGACCCTCCAAGAGCATCTGTTGTGAACAGCCATGTTCAGATCCTGTAAGTTCAGATCTGTGGCTTCGTTTATGGAATCAATCCCTCTCTTGTTTGGCCTTCCTCTTTTTCTACTCCCTTCTGTTTTTCCCAGCATTATTGTCTTTTCCAGTGAATCATGTCTTCTCATGATGTGTCCAAATTAAGATAACCTCAGTTTCATCATTTTAGCTTCTAGTGATAGTTCTGGTTTAATTTGTTGTAACACCCAATTATTTGTCTTTTTTGCAGTCCATGGTATCTGCAAAGCTCTCCTCCAACACCACATTTCAAATGAGTTGATTTTTCTCTTATCCGCTTTTTTCACTGTCCAACTTTCACATCCAGACATAGAGATCAGGAATACCATGGTCTGAATGTTCCTGACTTTGGTGTTCAGTGATGCATCTTTGCATTTGAGGACCTTTTCTAGTTCTCTCATAGCTGCCCTCCCCAGTCCTAGCCTTCTTCTGATTTCTTGACTATTCTCTCCATTTTGGTTAACAACTGTGCCGAGGTATTGATAATCTTTGACAAGTTCCATGTCCTCATTGTCAACTTTAAAGTTACATAAATCTTCTGTTGTCATTACTTTAGTTTTCTTGACGTTCAGCTGTAGTCCTACTTTTGTGCTTTCCTCTTTAACTTTCATCAGCATTCTTTTCAAATCATTGCTGGTTTCTGCTAGTAGTATGGTATCATCTGCATATCTTAAATTATTGATATTTCTCCCTCCAATTTTCACACCTCCTTCATCTTGGTCCAATCCCACTTTCCGTATGATATGTTCTGCATACAGATTAAACAAATAGGGTGATAAAATACACCCCTGTCTCACACCCTTTCCAGTTGGGAACCAATTGGTTTCTCCATATTCTGTCCTTACAGTAGCCTGTGGTCCAGAGTATAGGTTGCGCATCAGGACAATCAGGTGCTGTGGCACCCCCATTTCTTTTAAAGCATTCCATAGTTTTTCATGATGTACACAGTCAAAGGCTTTGCTGTAATCTATAAAGCACAGGGTGATTTTCTTCTGAAATTCCTTGCTCCATTCCATTATCCAACGTATGTTTGCGATATGATCTCTGGTGCCTCTTCCCTTTCTAAATCCAGCTTGGACGTCTGGCATTTCTCGCTCCATATATGGTAAGAGCCTTTGTTGTAGAATCTTGAGCATTTCTTTACTTGCATGGGATATTAATATTTATTTATTTATTTAATTCAATTTTTATACCGCCCATAGCAAAGCTCTCAGGGCGGTGTACAACAAATAAAAATATGTGTTTACATTTCAATATTAAAAACCATCTAATTCTCAAATCAACAGTTAAACAAACAAATAAAACATATAACTAACAAATACAACATTAAATACAAATACTGAAATACTAAAATGTTAAAAATATTAAAAATATTAAAATGCCTGGGCAACGAGGAAGGTTTTCACCTGGCGCCGAAAGGATAGTAAAGTAGGCGCCAGGCGTACCTCGTCAGGAAGGGTGTTCCATAGTTCGGAGGCTGCTACCGAGAAGGCCCTCTTTCTTGTAGTCACCTTCCGGGCGTCTTTCTGAGTAGGCTCAGATAATTACTGCATTCCCTGGGATCCCCTTTCTTTGGAATTGGGATATATATTGAACACTTCCAGTCTGTGGGTCATTGTTTAGTTTTCCATATTTCTTGACAGATTTTTGTCAAACTTTGGACAGATTCAGTCTCAGTAGCTTGTAGCAACTCTATTGGTATGCCATCTGTTCCTGGTGCTTTGTTTCTTCCAAGTATTTTAAGAGCAGCTTTCACCTCACATTCTAGAATTTCTGGTTCTTCATCATACAGTTCCTCCATGAATGAATCTGTCATCCTTACATCTCTTTTATAGAGTTCTTCAGTGTATTGCTTCCATCTTCCTTTTATTTCATCTTGGTCAGTCAGTGTGTTCCCCTGTTGATTATTCAACATCCCTACTCGTGGTTTAAATTTCCCTTTCATTTTTTTAATCTTTTGGAATAGGGCTCTTGTTCTGCCCTTTATGTTGTCCTCTTCTATTTCTATTTCTATACAATAACTATTATAATAGTTCTCTTTGTCCTTACATACTAGTCGCTGTATTGTTGCATTTAAGGACCATATTTCTATCTCCTTTTGCTTTTGCTTTCCTTCTCTCTTTAACCATTTTAAGAGTTTCATCAGTCATCCGTTGAGGTCTTTCTCTCTTTTTAACTAGAGGTATTGTCTTTTTGCATTCTTCCCTGATAATGTCTCTGACTTCACTCCATCAATCAATCAATCATTTATTACGGTCAATGACCAGCACTATAAAATGTTAAAACAGCAAACAATAAAACATGTCAATATTCACTCCATAGTTCTTCTGGTTCTCTGTCAACTAAGTTTAAAGCCTCAAATCGGTTCCTTATATAATCTTTTTATTCTTCTGGGATGTTATTTAAATTGTATTTTGGCTTTATGATTGCTTTGTTGTTGTTCTTTAACTTTACTCTGATTTTCAATACGACCAGTTCATGATCTGTACCGCAGTCTGCTCCTGGTCTTGTTTTCGCAGAAAGTATAGAACTTCTCCATCTTCTGCTACCAGTTATATAATCAATTTGATTCCTATATCGACCATTTGGTGGTGTCCACGGGTACAGTCATCTTTTTGGTTGCTCAAAATATGTGTTCGCAAGAAACAAATTATTGACTTCACAGAATTCAATAACTCTTTCTCCTGCTTCATTTCTGTCTCCTAAGCCCCACTTCCCCACAATTCCTAGTTCTTCTCTGTTCCCTACTTTTGCATTCCAGTCCCTCATGATTATCAGAACATCTTGTTTTGCTGTGTGATCAATTTCTTCCTGTACTTCTGTGTAAAATCTCTCCAATTCCTCTTCTTCTGTGTTTGCTGTTGGAGCATAGACTTGGATGATGGTTATGTTCATAGGTTTCCCGTTTAATCTCATTGATATCACTCACTCAGACCTTGCGTTATAGCTCCTAATTGCTTTTGCTACATCACTTCTCACTATTAAAGCAACCCCATTTCTTCTTAATTTCTCATTTCCTGCATAAAATATTTTGTAGTTACCCCATTCCCATTCCCGTCCATTTTAATTCACTCGCTCCAAGTATTGTAATGTTGATATGTTCCATTTCTTGCTTGACAATTTCTAACTTTCCCTGGTTCATGCTTCTCACATTCCATGTTCCTATTGTGTGCGTCGTACAACTCTGGACTCTCCTTTCACATCTGTGCACATCAGCCTCTGGGCTTCCTTTTGGCTTTGACCTAGCTGCATCATTAGTCACAGCACTACTCGTACTTGTCCTTTGTTCTTCCCCAGTAGCTCGGAGAGTGCCTTCTGACCTGGGGGTCTCATC
The DNA here is from genome assembly GCF_030035675.1 of Rhineura floridana. NCBI lineage: Eukaryota > Metazoa > Chordata > Lepidosauria > Squamata > Rhineuridae > Rhineura > Rhineura floridana. The sequence continues at coordinate 215,823,741 of NC_084480.1, forward strand.
TTCCAGCACTATCTTGTGTTGCATTTTGGATACTCTGTTCATAGGGTTTTCATGGTAAGAGATATTCAGAGGTGGTTTACCATTGCCTTCCTCTGAGTTTGGATGCATCTTAGTCTGGTGTCTTAGCTTCGACCATTCCACCTTGGGTGCCCCTGCTAGGAGTCTAGCCTCTTGGTCTAGACTCCTGATGGCATTGCTCTCAGCTTCTTCAACACTCTCAAACCCCCTCACCACATTAAGGTGTGCATCCTAGAGGGGGTTCTTAATATCTATATTTTAGAGGCAGATTTTTAAATCTTTTAATTTGTTGTTAATAATAACAATATCAAAACCAAATCCCCACCCCTCACTATCCCTCCCACCCCTGGCGACATCACCCACTCTCACAGAAATCCACAGAATTTTGGATCTCATAGAGTCCAAAATTAAGAAGGAAAGATAGTGAAGCCATCCATATCTGGTAAAAGGGCTTGGGTTTGGGTCAGTAAGGGGTAGATAATGGCTTTAGATTTTTGAAGAGCAATTATCCATCTGTATAGCAAGCTGCCATCTTGCTAGGCCTTAGAAATGGATTACATATGGCATGAAGTCAGTGACTGATCCCTCTGTTTGCTTTTAATGCTAGACAAGCTTGGCAGTGGATTGATAGCTTGCATTCCAGATACACAACGTGGCAGCATGTGCAGTTTAGAATTTTACAGTGGGTTTCTCAGAGGATACCACTTCCAGGAAAACATGACTACACTTTTTCATGTGCTCTTCTGCATGGTTCCACATTTTCGTCAAAGCCACAAGTTCTAGTCTTTGCTTTTCCTTTCTTGATTTGGCTAGTTATACCCCCTCTCTCTAGCCTAGAGCTGCATCCTCACTATGTTGTCTGGTTACCGCATTTGCCAACTTAACCAAGTATCTTGTAAGAAAATCATTTCTAATAAAGCTGGTATGCTGAAGTTTATCATTTTATAAGTGCAGGTCAGGATTTAGTTCACTATGTTAAACTCTCCCTGCTGCATATGATTTTTCAAGCTTTGTCAAGAACAAAAAAGTTCCAAGGATGTGCAAAGCATAGCGGCTTGGTTTCCATGGAGACACTGCTAGTTAGGCTATGGAAATTCTGAAAAGGCCAGAGGATGACTGACAATACAAGGCCTTAGCGGCTCATCTGAGGAGCCAGACTGAATTAATGAGATTTTTCACAGAGAGTTATTAGCGAGACTAGCACGGTATGGCAGTTAGGCCTGCTTTCGTTTTCTCAGCTGTAGTCTTGGAAAGCAGGCATGGAAAGATTTAATTGCTGTTTTTAAGCCCTTTAAGATTATTTTAACCTATTACATTTAAAGGACGTAATGAAAAGCAAATTTGTTTGCTTTTTTTAAAACACCACATACTGTTACTGTTCTTTCTTTCTTTCTTTCTTTCTTTCTTTCTTTCTTTCTTTCTTTCTTTCTTTCTTTCTTGATAGTTGCTCTTTCTCTGTATAAAGATGGGACATTCAATAGTACTTATTATATTGAGAAGCTAATTCCCACATGCTGAGATTACGTTACTGCTCAAAGTAGGTTATCTAGAGTTCCGTTTAGAACCAAATGAGAGATATCATGTCAGTAGTTTAAATTTCCTAGGGCTGTATTAATTTATTACTACCGCTATCACAAACTTAACTCTGTGCCTGGAATAGGTGGTTCTGTGAGGCACTTCTATATATATTTTTTCTTGGCCTGATTTTACCATTTGCTCCCCCACTTCACTTGAGGGAAAAAATATTTCAGATTCTGATGTTACTAATTATTGTTACTAAATACTTTTGGCCACTTTAAAAACACTGCCTCCACACAAACGAATGTAAGGGCCTAACAATGCAATCTTAGATATGTCTACTCCGAAGTAAACCCCACTGAGTTCAATGATAATTAGACTCAGGTAAGCGTGTATAGGACTGCAGCTTGCAGTTCATAGGCTTGTATTCAGTTGCACTGCAAAATTCATTTGTTCTCTGCAGCTAAGCTAGTTCAAGCCCAATTTATCACATACGCGCATCTCAGCAGTGGATTCTAAAAATGTAGGAGATTGCCATCATGGGTGGAAGGAATTCACTCACCAGTTGAAACTGTCCATGAGAATGGAAAAACCCCTATGCTTCCTCATCACCGGGACTCTTTTGAACTAAACAGAAGCAAAAGGAGAAATGATGAGGAAATCTAAATATGGAATGATATTGTTCCATATTCTGAGCTCCATTTTTAATTATCCTCCTCCTCCTCCTGAAGGAGCCCAGGGCCTATATGAGGCTATATGAACATTTATGATTTATACTGAATTGTGTCATTGTTCTATTTCTTCCAATACTGACTGCTCCACCTGGGAGATTCTCTAGAGCATCATACATCTGATGTTAAATCAGCTGAAAATGCTGAAGATTGAACCTGGGAGCTTACACATGCCAAACATACACTCTACCACTGAGGTATGGGCCCTTCTCAATAGGACGCAATGCTGACAATGGCAAAAATGATAGAAAAGTACAACTTTGCTCTCAGTCGGTCCTTTTTGCGGGGGTCATGTTATTAATTTATTTCCCATTTTTATTCTATTCTTTCTCTCCTCCTCCTATCCTCACACAGCAACCGTTTGAGGCAAACCAGGAGGACAGATAGTAACTGGCTCAACGTCACATCACAGCTGAAGGTTTAAACCCAGAACTCTCTGCTCTTAGTTTGACACTGAATCCAGTACACCACACTGCAACTGGAGTTATTTATTTATTGCGGCCGATGGCCAACTGCAACTGGAGTGTTTTGGATGTTATACCCAAATCCCTTATATACCCTGTCAATCACTGCGCTCTGCAGGTGAGGGCCTCCTGCAGATACCATCTTATCAGGAGGTCCGTTCTGCACAACATAGGAAATGGACCTTTACTGTGACGGCACCTACCCTGTGGAATTCCCTTAAGTATTAGGCAGGCTCTGTTCTTTTCAGCACCTTTTGAAGACTTTCTTCTTTCAACAAGCCTTTTGAGTTGAGACCTATCCCAGTCTGCATCTGTGTTGGAATTGCTTTTTAATAGGGTTTTTAAAAAGTTTTTTAACCCCTTTTAAAAGATGTTTTTAAAGCTTTTTAAAAATGTTTTTAAAGTTGTTTTGTTTTGGTGTATTTTAAGATCTGTTTTGTGATGTTTTGATGCTTTGTAGCGCTTTTGTTTGCTGCCCTGGGCTCCTGCTGGGAAGAAGGGTGGGATATAAATCAAATAATAATAATATAAACCAAATAAAGAAAGAAATGAATACTTTATTTATTTATTGTGCCTCTATTGAAAGCCAGAAGAGGCAATGTTAATGTGCTGTGGTAGTTGTTAGAGTGTCAGACTATGAGCTGGGAGTCCAGGGTCCATAGAACCATAGAATCAAAAGAACAGTGCAGTTGGAAGGGGCCTATAAGGTGATTGAGTCCAACCCCCTGCTCAGTGCAGGAATGCAAGTTAAAGCAAACCCAATAGATGGCTGCCCAGCTGCCTCTTGAATGTTTCCAGTGTTGGAGAGCCCACCACCTCCCTAGGTAATTGGTTCCACTGTTGTACCACTCTAACAGGAAGTTTCTCCTGGTGTTCAGCTGAAATCTGGCTTCCTGTAACTTGAGCCCATTATTCGATGTCCTGCACTCTGGGATTATCAAAAGTAGATCCTGCCCCCCCTGTGTGACAACCTTTCAAGTACTTGAAGAGTGCTATCTTATCTCCCCTCAGTTTTCTCTTCTCAAGGGTTCAAAGCCCCACTCAGCCATGAAGCCCATTGGATGACCTTGGACCAGTAACTATCTCCTAGCCTAACCTACCTTACAGGGTTATTATGAGGATAACATGGAGAGATGAAGAAGTAGATATGTACCTGGAGCTCTTTGGAGGAAATGTGGGCTATAAATATAATAAATAAACAAAGTCATATTTATTAAAATACAAATAGATGTTTTGCTTTTTAAAAAGTCAACTAAACCATGTAAAATGTGTGGTGTACTGGTTGTGGTAGTGGCTGTGGTAGGGATAGAGTGTCTTCCTCAACTTTGTATTACTAATTAATAGCTTTAAAAACTGGCTCTGGCTTTGCTACTGTGTGCATGCAACTGTCTTCTGAATAGCCTTTGATGGTGCAATGTGTTAGACTGTTAAGAGAGCGGGGTTTGCTTTCAATGTACAATATAGCTCTATCTGCTGAAATCAGCAGCCTCAGAATAGTGGAATGACATGCCCAGGGAACTGCTGCTACTTGCAAGAAGAAGAAGAAAAATACACACAACTCCCTCTCATTCATATGTTTCTAGGAGATGCAAAACCATAACATTGCTTCTCAGAAATCCACAACAAAAGCACATGGAGGCAGACATTCCACAGATTCCTGTACAGTAGGCTAATCCACATAATCTCACTGTTAGCTTCTCCTGCTGGAATTTCACAGTCATTTTTGATCTGATGGTTTATAACATTTCTGATTAGCGTACGTGTGTTATGTGTTATTGTCATTGCTTTCCATCACCAACAAAACAATTTTGTCAAAAGGGAAGTGGGAGAGGGCTTTTTTTGTTCTTACACATTTTTTTTACGTTCTGTATTTTGCTACCTCTTCCAATGAATTCTCTTGCCACACTGCTGCATTTCTACTCCCAGTGTTAGTATTCATTTTTTAAAAAAATATATTATCTCTTAAAGAAGGAAAAGAACCCCAATCAAAATATTTGGAGGTAATTTCCTTTTTCGTTTGTATTAGCAAATGATAAATATGAGAGAGAAATAATGTGGCTTGGGACAAGTGACTTAAAATGATAAATTAAAATGATATGTAAAGTGCCCAAAGAACACTGCAATGTAAATGGTTTAAATGACTATAAAGGGACCCTGGAAATGGACTCCCTTCAAGTCGATTCTGACTTATGGTGACCCTATGAATAGGGTTTCCATGGTAAGCGGTATTCAGAGGTGGTGTTACCATTGCCTTCCTCTGAGGCTGAGAGGCAGTGACTGGCCCAAAGTCACCCAGTGAGCTTCATGGTTGTGTGGGGATTCGAACCCTACTCTCCCAGGCCATAGTCCAACACCTAAACCACTACACCACGCCATATATAATTGAATTTTTTTTACAGAAATCAACCACAAATATTTGGAGCAACTCTGGTTGCATCACATAAATCAATCATTCATTTTTACACTACTTTCTGCATACAAATCCTCTTATGTCATTTGTCATCATAAAAACCTTATAAAAACATTATGTTGAAAAATGGCAGTTTTGCTCAGGCTACTTTATGAATCTGCACACTGTGGTGTAGTGGAGGGGGAATGGGAGGGGAGTGCAGCATCACCACTTTTTCAAAGCATAAGTGATGACCATCTGCTGCCAGGGTGGACCCTCCTTGATTTGGCAAGTTAATGAGGTGATAATGAGGCTTTCAAGTTTTACAGTTCTTTTGTGACATATTAGCATAGAGGAAGTCAGAAAATGAGGCCAGCATATTACTCAAAGTCCTGGCATTTACAGCCCTAAATGGCTCCAGGCAAAGTAACTTGAGAGATCACTTCCAGCTATATATACCTGCCTGGACCTGAAGGTCTTCAGTGGAAGTCCTTCTCTAGCTTGCATCACCTAAAGAAGGAAGGCAGATGGCTGTCAGGGAAAGGCCCTTTTCAGTGGTGGTAGAAATGCCTTTGATAGAATGCCCAATGACAGAATGCCTTTGCTACGGGGGTCACTTGAAGTCTACATTAAGATCTTTTTGGCATGAGGTGAAGAACGTTTTATTCTTTCAGGCCTTTTAGAACCATGTTTTAGTCCTTAGAACAAATTATTTTTAACTGGATTTGATATTTTGGTTTTAGAATCATGTTATGTTCTTTGTGCTGTTCTTCATATGGATATTGTATTGATTTTAGTTGATTTAGTAGATATTTTATTGATTTTGTGTGAACTGCCCAGATAGTAATGTAAATGATGAGTGGTTGTTAAATGTATATATATATATATATATATATATATATGTTTATATATGTGTGTTTATATATGTGTGTTTATGTATATATGATCAACCCAGCAGCTTGCAGTTTTGGACTCTGTTTAGGGATGTGACTATGGACTCATCTTGGGTGGCATGACCAAGAAGGCTGTCATGATGGGCTCCTGCACTGCAGAATGTACTGCTATACCAGTGTACAGATATTTGAACCTGGGCCACTACATCAAAAAGGGGCAGTGCTTCTGTTGATTACACTGCACTGGTCATTTGGTTATATCAATTATAACTTAAATCACTTCTATACAATTTTAGCTTGTTTCCCCCCAAATAAATTCTGGAAAATGTAGCTGTTTCATGAAGGAGTTGCTTGATAAGTTGGTATGGTGGCCTTACCACAAGCCACAGATACATTAAAACATATCCAGAATATAGTGTCCTAGAACTAAAGCGTAGAAACTGGGCTAGGAAGGGAATATAAAAACTTCTTGGTCAGCAACCAGCCTTTTCCTTCTTGATCCTAAATTTTCTGATCGTCTGCATCCTGAAGGTGAAAGCCAAACTTACCTGCTGAGCCCCCAAGCAAAATGAGTTAAACACAATCCTGGCTCTAGTTCTGTTAGAGGTAAGTCACATTTTACATTTTTAATATAGGCTATACCAAATTTCCTGACTTCAAATTGAAAAGGTGGTATAAATTACGTACTAAATTGCCCTCTATATAATTATCAAAGATGTAAAATTCTTAATAATATCATATAGTGTCTAGCTAAGATGTCTGTTTTAAAGCAAATGTGTATTATTTCAGGCAATGGTATGTTTACTATACTGAGGACAACATTTTCTTTGGCAGCAAAAGAAAATTCAAGGCCAGCATATAAAAGATCATGGGTGTCCTCTCTCCTCAATCATCTGGTTTCTTATTAAATATTTTAGAAGTTATCTTGAATATTTTGTTTGAACTATTGTAAAGACTGAAGAAGACATTTTATTTTATTTCAACCTGTAACAGAGGTGTTGATGATCATAATATATTTGTGTATATATTTATTTGTGTATATTTTGTATAGTGATGGCCTTTGGTTGTAAGCAATACAGGTTGTTACAAATTGAAAAAATATCTGGACAACAAATGGCTCTGTGTTTGTATTTGCCATTTAATCTTGGGTACTTCTTGTACTTAAAAAGAAAAGTGTTAATTAGCTCTTGAGTCTCTGATGCCACTGAGGAAGCTATAGGAAGGTATGGAGAATACTTGCAGTGGAATCCATGTCATCACAGTGCCTTTATTATTTATATAAGGGGATGTGAGTACTAGAAATGTAGAGTTCCAGCTGAACCAAGCTTCTCGGTAACATCCAGACCTGATGTATACATGTACAGAGAAATATGCTGCTTGCTTATTGCTATGTAGCCAGCCATACATGGAGTATACGGAATGAATGCATCTTCTGCACTGTCCAGTAGGAAAACAAAGCCATATCTGCAGCTCCTTCATCCACTGATGTTTAGTGCATTAGAAAAGCTTAAAGAATGTGAAGAACAGCAAAATGTTCCTTCCCTCCCACCACACACCAGTGCACATGCACGTTTAACTAAAGGCTTTAAGGTAACCATGGACAACATTGTCGATTGGTAAAAAATGACACTGAAACCAAGACTGAAGTTCAGTCAATAAATTAATCAGCAAGTGATTGTAAGTACAAGAAAATAAACCAACCAACAGCCTTGAGAACAAAAGGATGAAGGGATAGGCATCAGGCTGTAGGTACCAGAGAATAGTTAAAGCAAGGAATTTTCTTTGGTTTGCTCAGAAGTGCAAGGAATCTGTCTTTTGGTCTTCAGATTAGAATCAGACAAAAGGCCACTTCACACCGTTTTTAAAGGGGGAACTCAGAGCTTCCTGATCAACATTTTTAACTATTCACCTAAACAAATACTATGTGAAATATCCCTCAGAATCATTCCAGGTTATTTAAGAGCCAGATTTTGGAATGAGGTATGTTGAATTTTAACTGCTTATGGCAAAATACTTTGTCCAAGCCAAGAAATTGTACAGTTCTTTGGTAAAAGGCATGCTCTCAGCACTGGACTGTCTTTTATCATTTTGAAAGCAGTTTCTACTTCCACCATAGCACATAACTCTGAATCCCAAGATTTAAAGAGGTTAAATAAAAAAATATGTGGTGCATATGACAAACTAGCAATCCTGTATCCTAACTTTCAGAGAAGCATCTTTGATTTTTGGTAGGAAGAGGTTGGCATATGCAGGGACCACCACATGACTAGCAAAAATCCTACTTCCAAAATAATGCTGCCATTCTCATATTGTCGGTTATAATTATCTGTTTGCCCACAACGTGTATGGGGGGGGGAGGGAGTGTCAAAGAGGAAATCAGCACTAGCTTTGGAGCAACTATGTATATAATTTAGGGAGCAAAATCAAGGGGAAGCCCAGCTTACTCCACCGCACCCCCTTTTTGCAGGTACATCTTTACATACTCTCATGTTAGAAAAAAATGCAGTTGGATTATTCCAAGGGAAATAAGAACAATAACAAAGACAGCAGGCAGAATTAAGGTCACTAGTGAATACTTTCAGTGTATGTTGATAAGGAGGTGTTAAACTAAATGTCACCTGAACTTTGGGTTCAATAAGCAAAGGAGGTAAGTAGCTGAAACTAACTCAAATGCAATACATCTTCTGATCCAGACAAATTTAATGGTTGCACTTGAGGCCAAAGAGGAGACTTGGGGGGGGGGAAGCCTGTCAAAACTGAGGATGAAATAGGGTGACATTTTGACTGTAGCAACTCATAAGAAGACAGCATTTAAATTCAGCTCAATTTATGCAAGGATGCCTGGACTGTGTATCATGAACCAACACAGAAAACAAAGAATGCACCTGAAGGTCTCTAAAGAAACCCAGATTCAAACAGATAAGCATAAAATAATAAATGCTGCTCCGTGCAAACAGTGTCTGAAATATAGACAACCAGGAGAAAAAGAATTTAATGATGGGCTGAAAGAGCAAGACAGGGATGTGGAAAATATAAATTAAGCACTTTTAAATGTCATTGTTTTCAATGAAAATATAAGCATGTATTTAACTTTCTCCCTCTGAAATCAGTGAGGCTTTTAAGACTGCAGTCCTGTGCAAGCTCACTCAAGAATGAGTCCTATATAACTCCATGGGAGTTATTTCTGAGTAAAGACAGATAGTTGTAAGGTAAATGGAAATGGGGGAGAAATTTGATTCAGTTCTCATTTAAAGCTGAATTTAACAAATTTGTACTTTCCAAAACAATATGAGAACTGAAACAAAGGCATCCTTCCAAGTTTGCAGTTATCTGAATTTTGCAATGCAGTTCTCTAACCAAAAATGTTTACAAAAATGCATTATATTACAAGAAATTGCTTGCAAAAATGTGTACAGTAGTCAAAACTGCATACAAAAATGTGTTTAACTATGAGAAATTTTAACAAAAATGCAGAAGAATTTTAATGAGGTTTTTTAAAAATAAATAAATCACAAATTGGTGGAGAAACCTGGAGAGCTGAATTTAAGATTGGGAAAATGAGAACCTGAGAGACCCAGAATTAACAGATTCTTCCATCCCTAATAGATGCATTGTATCCTGAATATCCATGTCTTTATAGACATTGCAGATAATTTATATATCAGCATTGTGACTTCTTAGCCCTCCTAACTCTGGATTTCACTCTCCATATTTCACAGAATCAAAGTGACTTTCAAGAGAAACCATAACATTTCTAGTTTTTTTCCCACAGGAAGCCGCTAGGATTTCTAATTACCAGGGAAAAAATCAGCCTGGTCTGTTCTTGTTGCTGCATAACTGCAGGCAAAGTTTCGCATGGCACTGTGGTTGTAGGGGGCCAGTAAAAAAGCTGGCAACCTTAAAAATAATAGTAGAAAGCTTGCATTCCATGTGGGAACGAGTAGATTATTCCAAATTCAAATACCCGCAATCTCTTCTTTTAAAGGCAAACAGATTTACTTAGATAATTGATCAGGCAAAACATGTAGCCAATCATTAAATCCCATAATTATAATATAATTTATCAAAAATTTTCACCATCATTGTCAGTCCACAGTTACAGTTCATTCTTCATTTCTAAGGCAGACACTAGTAACAGCTAAGCATGTCAAAACTGAAAACAGAATCATCCATCATTTTTGTTCTTAAACCATTCAACATATATTTGACAAGATGATCATGAATGATGTTCGTGTTTTCTTTCCAGAAGCTGATATGAGATTGGCAACACTTGTACAGAGCACACTGGACAATGAACCAGACTGTTAGATGATAAGGCATCTTATAGAGCTCATGTATGTACACAGTGAAAGCCAAATGCTACCAACTGTAAGGGAATAAGTAGCACTGGTGGAATACAGGTGTTGTTCATTCAGACTTAGCCAGGTAATTTGAACAGTTTGGGTATAAACTATTACCCTACACTCTGGGTCACATTTCAGTCATACCTGTTGTTTGCTTTTGCTTGGATCAGTGTTTTTATCTGAAGTCTTACTATGCACGTATGCCATCTGAAAGGCTTGTATATGCAAAATAAGATTTGCAAAAGCTAATGTACATTCAAGTTATTTGCAGGAGCTTCATTTTCAGAGGATTCAGATTAATTAACATAACATTTTAGTGTTTCCCATCAAAATGTTAACTTCCATCCTGCTCTGTTCTGCAGCTTCAGCCACTTTTGTTGCTGCCACCTATGATGTGGTGACTGCATGTTGGCCTCTACCAAATGGAAGAGGTAGAGTCTGTCTGCAACTGGAGCAAGGGCATTTGGGTCTAGAGGGATGAAATCTTCCTCTAGACACCATGAATGTTGAAAGACTTTTCACAGCATTTGCAACCTCTTATGCTAAGGGTGATTGCACCTCACAAAGTATGGGCTGAATTCCTCCTGTCTCTCGATTTCCCTTCCATTCCCTTCTTCCTGCTTCCTCTCTCAAGCCATGCATGCACGAGAGTCGTCTGCCCCTGCTCCCACTGCAGCTCCCTGCCAAAAGCCGCTCCTGAAGGTCAAGGGAGAAGGACCCTCTAGAGTGGAATGAGGAGATGCAGATAGAAGGGGAAATCAGCAAACACCACTCTCAACGGTTGCATAGAAGCTCTCTGCGGCGGCCCGTGTCTTCTCCGCCACGGCTTGTGTTTTTTCTGCCGCCATCGCTGCGGCCTGCGCTCTCCGCCGTGGCCTGTGTTAGCTCTGCCGCTGCCACTGTGGCCTGCGATCCCCGCCGCGGCTTGTGTCTTCCCGCCGCGGCTGGTGCCTCTCCATTGCCGCCGTTGCGGCTTGTGCTCTCCGCGGCGGCCCGTGCCTCTCTCCGCCGCTGCCGCTTAGCTGCCTCTGGGGGCGGCATTTTTTGGTGGTTTCGAGGCATTTCTTGGTCGGCTGGGAAGTGGCCACGACAGAAGAACAGGACCCAAAAAGGGGAAGATGAAGAGGCACTTTGGCCGCTTTGGCCGCGATTAGGAGATGGAGTCACTTGGCGCACTGAAGACGGCGGGGAGTGGAGATAACTGTTGTGCGGGACAGGGGAGAGCTGTGGTGGAGACCTGGGAATGATAAGAGGCGAGAGGAAGAGGTCCACCAACTGCTGGCGAGCCAACCCCACTTCGTGGAGCAGGAGAGACACAGGCAATTTATTTATTTTATTGGGGGTGGGGGCCTGCCTGATCGGCAGACGGGGGGGACATGTGTAGACCAGAGGGGAATGTTGTGGGAAGGGTGGTGGGGAGCCATGATATTATAAGGCTAGGCGGCAGATCCTGGAGTGCGGGTGGCAGGCCACGCCAATTTAGGGGAACAAGGGATAGATGCGTTATATCCATCCCCTGTTCCGGGCCTGTTCACAACCAGAAGATAACTGGGGGATGCAGGACTCCATCCAACCTTCGTCTGCTGTTGTGTAATGCCAGGTCTGTAGTCCAGAAAACATCACTCATCCATGATATCATCCGGGATGAGAATGCAGACCTTGTGTGTATTATGGAGACCTGGCTGGATGAGGCCTCAGCTCCCATACTTGGGGCCATATGTCCAGCCGGTTTCCAATACACACAGCAGCCGAGGATTGGTAGGCGGAGAGGGGGAGTGGCAGTTATCTATTGGAGGTCCTTCGTTTTCACCAGACCCCCTCTCCACGAGACCAAGTTTGTTGATTGTATGTACTGGAGGTTACCCAAAGGGCAGTTTAGGAATTCTACTCGTGTACCGCCCACCCCGCTGCACGGCAGACTCCCTGGCCGAAGTGCTCAAGGTGGTCTCGGGTGTGCGGTTGCTCTCCCCCAACCTATTGGTTTTGGGGGACTTCAATGTGCATGCCGAGACCGTTCTCACGGGAGCCCCTCGGGATTTCATTGAAACCATGACTTCTTGGGAACTGCACCTGAGTAATACAGGGCCCACCCATGTAGCTGGTCATGCTATTGACCTTGTGTTTGTCTCGGGAGGGGAGGAAAGTGCTCTGAAAATGGGGGCTGTCTCTTCTAACCCTGTGTCATGGTCAGATCACTACCTGGTGAATATGGACATCTCAATGCCGCACACCCTCCGCAGGGGACAAGGACCTATTAGGATGGTCCACCCCAGATAGAGCCTAAGGGATTCCTGAATGCGCTGGGTGATTTGGAGCTGACTGAAGGACGCCCGGTCGATACCCTGGTGGTGGAGTGGAATAGGGAGATCACTAGGGCAATAGACCGGGTGGCTCCAAAACGTCCTCTCCCCCTGAATAGAGCTCAGACAGCACCCTGGTATACACCACGGTTGCGGGGTCTGAGACAGGAGGTGAGACGACTAGAATGCCGGTGGCGGAAATCTTGTGCCAAAGACGATCGGACACTGGTTAGAGCGGCAATAGCGGCCTACCAGGTGGCAACAAAGGCAGCAAAGAGGCAATTCTTTGCTGCCTCTATTGCGTCGGCAGAGTATTGTCCCAGGAGGTTGTTCCAAGTGGTCCAAAGCCTGGTCGGTCCAGTTGCTCAGGAACCCATGGAGCATTCCAAAGCCTCCTGTGACACATTTGCTAAACACTTTGCCGATAAAATCGAACGCCTGAAGAACATGATTCCATACGCCGTGGATACAGGTAGTGGGCCAGAGTTGGCCACTTGCATTCCGGTCTGCTGGGATCGGTTTCAGCCTCTTCCCTCTGAGGAAGTGGACAAGGTGCTCTCTACTGTGAAGCCAACCACTTGTTTGCTTGATCCTTGCCCTTCGTAGCTCATTATGAGCTGCAAAGAGAGACTGGGCGAAGGGATCAAGGCACTGGTGAATGTGTCCTTGGAAGAGGGTGCAATGCCATCAGCCCTCAAGGAGGCAGTGATAAAGCCCATCTTGAAAAAGTCCTCCTTGGATCCTCAAGAGTTGAATAACTTTCGCCCAGTCTCTAATTTACCATTCTTGGGCAAGATGATTGAGCGAGCGGTGGCTAAACAGTTACAGACACACTTGGATGAAGCAGATTATTTAGATCCTTTCCAATCGGGCTTCAGGACTGGACATGGAACTGAAACAGCCTTGGTCGCTCTGGTGGATGATGTGAGGAGGGCGTTGGATAGGGGAGAATACACATTCCTCGTCCTCCTGGATCTCTCAGCGGCTTTCGATACCGTTGACCACGGTATCCTTTTAAACCGCCTGGAGGGATTAGGAATAGGGGGCACTGTTTTACGGTGGTTCCGTTCCTATCTCTCCGATAGGCATCAACGGGTGGCATTGGGGGATGAGGTTTCAGACCCTTGGCCTCTCAATTGTGGAGTGCCACAGGGTTCTATCCTCTCCCCAATGCTATTCAACATCTATGTGAAACCGCTGGGAGCTATCATCAGGAGTTTTGGGCTGCAGTGTCAACAATATGCGGATGACACTCAGCTCTATCTCTCATTTAAGTCCTCACCAGAGTTGGCTGTGAATACCTTGTCCAAGTGCCTGGAGTCCATAAGTGGATGGATGGGAGAGAACAGGCTGAAGCTAAATCCCGACAAGACCGAGGTGTTGCTTGTGGGTGATAAGAGAAGGTTGGGAGATTTTGACTTGGTGCTTAATGGGGTGAGATTACCCCTGAAGGACCAGGTCCGCAGCCTAGGGGTCATTCTCGACTCCCAGCTGTCCATGGAGGCTCAGGTCTCGGCAGTGAGCCGGGCAGCTTGGTATCAATTACATCTGATACAGAGGCTGCAACCCTACCTTCCTGTACATCTGCTCCCACGAGTGATACATGCCCTGGTCTCCTCTCGCTTAGACTACTGTAATGCGCTCTACGTGGAGTTACCCTTGAAAACGGTCCGGAAATTACAGCTGGTACAGAATGCGGCAGCACGCTTGATAAAGCAGAACCGTCGCTAGGATCATATTACCCCAGTGTTGGTAGACCTACACTGGTTACCAGTTGTTTACCGGGCCCAATTCAAGGTGTTGGTGTTGACCTTTAAAACCCTATATGGTTTCAGCCCAGTTTATCTGAAGGAACGCCTCCAGTATCACCAATCATGCCGCCAGACAAGATCAGCCTCACAAGACCTTCTCTCGGTCCCGCTGGTCAAAACAGCTAAGCTGGTGCGGACCAGAGAGAGGGCATTTTCGATTGTGGCCCCCACCCTCTGGAACTCGCTTCCTTGTGACCTTCGACATGCCTCCTCTCTGACGGGTTTTCGCCGAGCCTTAGAGACCTGGCTGTTCAGGCAGGCCTATGGGATTTCTGGGGTGGACTAGTTTTATGATGTATTAATTGAAGGATGGTTTTAGATTAATTGATGTTTGTGCCTTGTTGTTTGTATATTGATTTGTATATTGTATTTTGTATTTTGTACGTCGCCTAGAGTGTCCATTAGCTCGGACAGATAGGCGACTAACAAATAAAATTTTATTATTTTATTTTTATTATTATTCTAAATGCACAGGTGCCTTTATGAATCCTAGCCTCAATCTTTTTCCTAAGCTACCATTCATTATCTCTCTGAGTTTCCAAGCTTCCTTCCAGTCCTCTTTCACGATGTGTGGCAATATGATCTATTAAGAACCTTTGACAGAAAGAGAGGATGACCCACTCATGAACTTAGTCCCTATGGTTATAGTGTCTGTATTGATCATACCCTCAACTAGGGACCTGTCTGCCCTTGTGAGCACCGTTCAGGTACAATGTTGGCCAGTAGAACATCATAGTGCTATATTATATCTGATTGCTATACCAAGACATAACCTGTGTGGGTTGTATCCAGTTGTGTCCCTCTGATCACGAAAGGCTCTTAGCTTCAGCAGATGCTTCTGGAAAGGGGAGAGAAGCCATTTTTGCAAATTTCCCCTTTATCCTGTAGTCTTTGCCCTACATCACACCCTATTCCAAAGGGTCCCCCAGTTTTTCATTTTTTTATTTTGCATATATAACAGAAGAAAAGGGGGGGAAAGGGAAAAAAAGCATTGCCAGCTGACAATAATAAGAACAGTCCATCAATCCAACTTAAACATATAGATTAATATATGGAATCCATATGTCCAAACAATATAACCATGTGTTCAAATGTAGAAAGGACAGTGAGATCTTCAGACCACTGGCTACATTCAAACACAGAGCACGTATTAAAACTACGTTAATATAACCAAAATTTTAACAATTGCCTCTCCCACCCCCAGCCTTCCATTCACAAAAGCCTCAACCGGATTGAACAGCCTTCTATGAGTGGATCCAATTGGATACAACTCTTTCTTTGTGCTTTTAATTACTAAGTAGTTTCTAGAACTTCATTAGAGTTACACAAGGCTGTACCTGGGCTCACGTGACAGTTTGATAGAGAGCTACCAGCTACCAGATGAACGAGAAAGGGAACCCACAAAGCAGTTGTGAAAGAGGGGGCTGCTATCTCACCATAGTTGCTGAGTGAGTAGCAGAGCTGAGAATGGTGTGGCCATGATACTGTTGGTCTGCACAGGGCTTGCCAACACACTCAGGAGATGCATGTACACATTGCCTCCACCATGACTGCACCCTCTGTTTAGAGTGTTGTGTTCCCTGCCCTCCACGGGAGGACTCCATGGTGGAAACTAGGAGTCCTCCAGCATTGCATGCACTGCTGCTGGACTCGCTGCTGTCTGGCTCTGCAGGATGTGGAAAAATATTTCAGTGAGGTCTGAAAGATAAATGGAGCATTGTCCAGCCAAAGGGATGCACTTTTCAGGCCCATTGACTTCCATGGGAGAGTGAGGCAGAAACATCCCCCATAGTGAGGCAGAAACATCCCCCACAGTGAGGCCTAAACTCTTTGGAATGGAATGTGAGGGGCATTTAAGAAGTAGTCTAAGATGACTTGTTTATTCAGCATTCAGTTCAGCTAGATTTCCCCCCACAAAGCTTCCACTTTGGTTAGCCCATGCCCAATCTTTACTGAGCATTCATTCTGATTTGTTTAAGGGAGATTATATGATAGTTAGTATTCATCTTGCATTAATCTCCCATTAATGATTTGTTCATCCTATACTGTCCAATGCATTTCCCCATCACTTTCCAAACCACAAACTCTCTTTAAAAAAAAAAAAAAGAGTTGATTTGTTGCACTAAGGCAACAGAGCACTTTAATCAACTTTACTTGCACAAAGCTAGAGTTCCAGGATGCTCTTGAATCCCTTGAATACTGACAGTCTGGAGGCTCCCCAAATCACAAGACACTTTGAGGAGCTGAAGTTCAAAAAGCAAGATATAAATCAAATGATAAATAAATGTGATTAAAGCTGCAATCCTATGCAAACGTTGAAGAAAGCGTCAAAGAGTGAGCCATATGAAACTCAATGAGACTGACTTCCAAGTAAACATACATAAGATCCAGCCGTATAGATCTCCCATTGAAAATGGTGGCACCTGAGGGTGCACAAATGTGACTGACATGGACATATGCTATGCACCAGTCCTAATTCCACTTGAATTGGGGTGAGTGAGAAATCAAACTGATTTTAGCAACTGGAAGCATCTTTCAAAATGTAAGGACTTCTTTTTTGGAACAAGTATCCTACCCTGACGTGTGGACTATCAACAAACAACTGATGGCACCAGTGACTTGAGTTCCTGCATAAAGCAGCATCACAGTCTATGTATGTAAAGTCGACCACATGGGGACAGAAGAGCAGAAAACGCCGTTCACTGTGGGAAGACAATAAATTCTGAAATAACAGGGCCTTCCTCCTGGGCTTGGCCATCTATCATGTAAATATTTTAGAGTCTGAGTTCATCTCCTGGCTGCTAGAGAGATTTTCTGGCTGCTTTCCCAAACTGACGCAATGCTGTTTGTGACCGGGACATTTATTACATACGCTGCATTAGGCACTTGGTCTGTGTAGCAGTAATCAGACCTGGGGAAAAAAAAGTTTAGGAATATGTTTTTTGATGCTCTTCTACTCTGTACAACTTATGACATCATCTGAGGAAGGCCGCTAGAAGTGTGTATGTATATCTTTCTCTTCTCCCTGCCCTTGCGTTTCCTCTCCCCCTTTCTGTTAGCCGTTTGTCAAACTGTCTTGGCTTTATCTCATCTTACACACGCTTTGCAAATAAGCACAGGGTGATTGATGTGTTGCTAACTTCATTTTTTTTAAAAAGAAGAAGTCTGGGCTAAATAAAGCAACCCTCCAAAACTGATGTTTTGTGGAAATGCAGGGGGAACCCATGCATCGCTGAGTGCAGTGTCTTAAAAGTCTTATCTCAGCAAAGATAGCACACGCAGGGCAGGAGGGGTGAAGGGGAAGAGAAGAGCCATTTTCAGATAAACAAAAGACCTCCAAAGATTCCTTCTCCCTCACCACTCCCATCTCTTTAACCTGACTGGAGAGTCTCTTAAGGAATTCACAAAAGCCTCTTGACACCCTCCCCAGGGTACCTCCCCTCAGAAGATCAAGTCAGCAAGAAGCTTGCCTGCGTCCAAATGTTGCCACAATGGCTATTACAGAAACCTGTTAAAAGTTTACTGCTACCCTGTGCTGATAGTTAACAGTAAATCAACAGATGAATGCAAAATGTGTCATATTGACTCATGTGGGAGCTAACAATAGAGGCTGAACTTTCTACGTTATTATTACTGCTTTCCTTCTGTAAAGGTAATTAAAGAGAGGCTCCATAGTTTGTCATGCACAGAGGTTGGGAGTGAGGGTGGGAGTGGGGGTGGGGTGGAGGACAGAGATTCTGAAGGGGGGGCTTAACAAGGCAGACTTGGAATATTAACAAATGATTCAAGTGATAACAGCAGCAAAGAGAACTTTTCTCTTTTTGTGTTATGGTTACACTATAAAGTTAAAGATTCTCCCTTCCTCCAAACCTACTTAGGTCCTCCTTCTATAGATTCCCCTGGATTTGATATTTAGCTCTTAAAATACCTCTCCTGGGTCCAATAGGAAGACACTGCAGCCTTTGTATGCCTTTCAGCATTTTTTTAGAAAAACTTTTTTTGTTATTGTAGTAAAGTGAGAGAATTGATAATCACATTCTCTCTATGTACACCAATTTAATAGCTACAGTGCCTGTCTTGTGTTGATGTCACAATTTCAGGCACCAACAGGCAGTCAAAATAGGCAACTATCAGCTGATTGTCAGCCCTTGCAAGGCATGATTTTGCAAGTGCTGATAATCATAGCACACATTTATCAAAGGCACAGCATGTATGACATCAGGTGTAGGGCAGGTGGGCGTGGGTTGGCCGAAAAGGCCTGGTGGGCCAAATGGGAAGGCCTGGGGGTGGGCTTAATTAGATCTGTGGACTGCAGGTTCTCCACCATTGAGTTCAACCCATTAACATGTGAGGTATTCAGCACTGAAAGCTAGTTCACAGTGCTCCAGATCCTCCCTTTGTCTTTCCTTAAGAAGTGACTGAGTCTGTCATACATTTTTATATGTTTTGGTATAACAGAAAATATGCAGTGAAACCCACTCAAACATTTAAAAAAGAATCAAAATAGTCCTTCAAAACAGCAGGAGGCCAGTTCATTCGTAGGCCACTGTGCTTATAAAATATCAGCTGCTGGTACAAACTTTCTTAAAATGAGCAGAGGAGAAGGAAACATCTCTCTGTCTTCTAACAGCCAGTTGTGAAGTGAGTGGGCTATCTGGGCAGGGAATTCTAGGATAGATGTCTTGGGCTTATCCACATGGGAGCATACCTTCGTACTAAAGACACTGCTTTTACCATCGTGATAGATTTGCAAGGTCCACACTTGGTAGTTTCAAATCCGCTAGTAGGCGTTTCTCTGTGAAGGAGTAGTGTCGCTGTTTCCCTGTGGCCCCGCCCTCTAATTTTACATATTTACTCTCTCCAGTTCAAGACTGAAGGTGGGAGAGCACCTCAGTGTAAAATTGTCAAGAAAAAATGAAAATGACTAGACCCCCCTCCCCTTCTCCGTTGTCCCAGCCTGAGTGAAAGGCAGACGGGGGGGAAGTGAGTGAAAAGGCAAAGTAGGGAGCGGCTGCGGCAGCTTTTGTGAGCGACAGAGAGAGAGGGAGCGGGCAATGAGGCATTAAAAGGGATCCCCCCTAAAAAAAACATCGAAGCAAAGCGCCTACAAGGAGGAGCACAGCACAGCTGAGATGTTTTTTCCTTTCCTGTTCACATTACAATTGGATTGGGTTAATATGGATTTAAAGAGGAAAACTGCAGGATAGCTTCTGCTTGCCTGCAGTGCCAAGTGAACCATGCGAATTACAAAGGGATGCAAGTAGCACCAGACACACACTAAATCACCGTGTGAATGAGCCCATTGTTGAAAAGGCTCCACCCCTGCCCCAGGTAAAAGAAGAGCCCCTCATCAAGCTTTCATCCCCAAAGCATGGGGAGCCACAAAGAGGGTGCTTCCCAAGTGCCTTCTTTTCTTTGGTAAAGGAAATCCTGCTTCTCCCTAAACCTAATCCCCTGTTCCACATTACCTAGTCCCACACAGTTCCTTTTAGCCATGGTCGTCTGCAGGAATTTTTCCAGGAGGGAGCAAAGTAAATACACCGAATAAGAAAATGTACATTGACAGCATCACATAATAGGTCTGTGATTTCTGGTAGGTCTGGTGACTGAGCAGTGGTGATGCCTGTGTAAACCTGGCCTCTGAAAAAAGTAATATTCCAAGTCTAACCTCTATTGTTTCTCAATGAATAGACCTGCTGTCCATGAATGAGTTGATTGGTGTCTTGGTTATTCCTTTCCATCCACAGACAAAACCTCAGTTCTTTCCTTGGCTCTCTGCACCCCCTTTCACCTTTAATTAATTGCACTGCTGCTACAATCAACTTTATGGACCCCTTCCCCTGTAGTTCTCTTTTAAAAATATATAAGGATAACAACACTGGACTACACTTCAGGGTTGTCATGAGCTACTTTAACTGCTCCCCCACCCAGCAAAATGGGTATAGTAACGTGTTACATTGCAGTGCTGGTGTAACTCATGCTCTCTCAGCCACAGCCCCCACAATTTGGATTTAATAGTGATGGCCTTTTATTTGTATTGGCATAGGAAAAGTGTTTTTCAAAATATTTAGAAACTGGTGTGGGGGTAACTTGGGGAGGGGAATGAAATGACCTAAGCTAGAAAGATAATGAAATCCTGTCTTTGCTGCTTCCTTTTATTTTTGGACAGGCACACTATTGCCCAGTCATAGCTACACTGAAATCTAGATATCCAAATTGTTTTCTACAGCAATAACTTTTCCACCAGGGAAGACCAAAATAAAAGAGATAAAAATGAAACAAGAAGTTCCTTGTCCAGAAAATGGGTGCGACACTCTAGTCTTCTCTTTGTTCAATGACTATACCTCATGTCCTAAATGTCAGTCCTGTGACTTTATGTATTGGGCACAAACACTGAAAGTCAGGAGACCAATTGTGAGACAAATTGTGCACAAAACAAATGAGCAGAGTAGTGTCTGCATATGTTACCTCATATCTCAGGTTGTACAAGGTCTAGGGTCTTGCTTTTCTATATATAAAAATGAAAAGTGGGAATCTACATATTATAGCTCATCCTAGGGGAACAACCCCCCCTTAACCAGAACTTATCTGGGCTGTAGGGAAGCATCTGAAAGCGTCTCAGAAAGGTAGGGGAGAGGGTCCAATTTAATTCCCTTACCCCATACACATTCCATAAAAGTAGGCCCAACCCCACTTTAGATCCAAATGGGGCAGTGCACGTTTGTTAAACATGTGCATGTCCAGTTTAGCTCTGAGGGTGTGAGCCATGCTCCTCTTCTTGCCTAGAGCACTTGCTCTGCTGCTGCTGCTGCTTGGACTCACGGACAGTGATGAACAAAATAGAAATGGGTGGGAGGGGAATTTATCCTCCTAAGAGGATAACATGTAAACCAGCCAAGATGGTTATCAAATTACTTTGGTAAAAAGAGTCATACACATTTGGGAGAGCAATTTTGGTGGTGGTGGTGGCGGCGTATCATCGTCGTCATCATCATCATCATCATGTCACTTAAGCTCCTATAAAGCAAGCTTGAAAACCAAGTGAATTGTGCCAACACATTCAAATGGAAAATGTCCAGTTTCCTTTTCTGTTGCAATTCTGAGTGGTCACTGAGGATGTGCTGGGGCTGGGTGGGGTGGAGAATGACTGGATGTGTGAAAAGTGCTTTTATGCTCATAACCCCCTCAACTCTGTGATTTGCCAGGAATTTCTGGGGTTCCTGCCAATGGCAAAAGAATTCCCCCCCTGAGGACATGGCTTACTAGAAAAATATACCTCCTTTCACATTAGCTGAGTATTACAGAAGATTTAGTTAAATTATACAGATAATTTTTCCTCTTATGGGCAAGCTTTCAACTGCCTTTTCTCTTTCAATAAGTATGGCAGAAAATATTCCCCACGGCTGATGGAGTGTGTTAGAGGTGGAAAATGGCCAGAAGGAAAAGTAGGTGGAGCAGTGGGTGTGACTCTTACCTTTGTGCAGTGGGCTACAATTCATGCCCACAAAAGTCAGAGGGCTCCATATACACACCCCTCTCTCCTCCTTCCATCCATCCATCCATCCATCCAAGCAAGCAAGACGCATTATCACAGTTCAAGGACACATTTCACCCAGACAAAAGCACTCAAGGAGGATCAGTGGGATCAGTGAAGGGCGTGACTTGGACTGAATCCCAAGGGCCTGATCAAGATACCTGAAGGGCCACATTTGGCCCCTGGGCCTGAGGATCCCTAACCCCATTCTGCCTAATGTAGAGCAATGTTATTACCGACAGAATAAAAGTTTGTGATAATCTGCGAGATGAGAGCACATTTGGGAATCACTTATTTGTATCCTAACTGTGATATTAATTTGTTGTATGCAAGCCAAAGTTTCCTTAACAATCATAAAAAAACTTTTTTTTGTTTGCAAAAATCTCAGGTTTCTGTCATCGCTCAAGATCCCTTTCCCCAAATTCTCTAACCATGAACATTATCCAAAGAGTAAAGTTCTTTCAGAACCAAAAACCTTTTCATTCTTTTAGGCATATTCCAGCCAAGTTTATGCCTTTTCAACAGCAGATAGTTTTAGCAAATGTTTAGGTCCCCAAATATAATAAATTTGGCTCCAAGGAGTGCTTACTTTTTGCTGGATTGTGCCTAGTGATGATATGTAAATGTACTGCCTTCAAGTCGATTCCGACTTATGGCATCCCTAAAAGTGATTTATATAATATTATTTCAATAACGCTTACTGGCAATCCTGTTAGGCTGGCCAGTGTGATTATTTCCATGTTACAGAAGGTTGATGGAAGGCCTTGCTTAAGGTTCCCCTGATGAGTTCATGCCTAAAATGAGGATACACACCCTGGTGATAGCTTAGGTTGCAATTCACACCTCAGTCAGGGAGCGGCAGAGGCATTACTGCGTATGCAGCCCTGCTGCTGCCTGGCTGGGGTGAAAAGCTAGGGCAGGCAAATTGCTGCATCAGTGGGATCAGCTCAGGATCCAGCAGATTCCAGGCCAACTCAGCCCTTCCTTGCCCCTGAATGTTCCATTTTAGGGCTTTCTGTGGGCTGTTGTCTATTTTCATGGTTGGTGAGCAGGAGTTCCATGGTGGCAGAGTGATGCTGGTGTCACTTTACTGGCAGAGGTTGACAGGGCTGGGCAGAGAGACACCTCCATCCAATCACACAAACAGACCCGCCCAGACAAAGCGGTGTTGGCTTGTAGCTTTGTGATCTTAACTATGACGACTGAACTATGCTAGTATAACAACCTAAGTTCCAGAGCTTGGAAAAGTTACTTTTTTGAACTACAACTCCCATCAGCCCAATCCAGTGGCCATGCTGGCTGGAGCTGATGGGAGTTGTAGTTCAAAAAAGTAACTTTTTCAAGCTCTGATTTAACTACGATGGAATACTAATTTTAATATACATGAACTACGCTAGGAAAAGTGCCCCCAAACATCTACATTTCTCATTTGCTATCAGTATTTTATTTAACATGTAGTAAAATGTAATCTTGTCGCAGGCAAACTGAGGGCATTGTATCCAAATCAATATAAACCAAGACAAACCTTTGAACGTAAACCCATCTAAACTACCTGTAAATAACTTCTGTTTAAATTCATTGTTTGCATTGCTAGAAGAACCTGAACACTGGTGTGACTCTCCACTGTGAAAGTATTTACACCTGTGCCTCTTCCTATCAGGATGGAATAATACTGCTGTAATGCCGACACAATGTTATGTTTTGTTCAGCAAATCTTAGGTTTAAACTGTGAGGATTAGTTCAGACTAGGGATGGGGGAGAAATTTGATTCCATTCGTATTTCAAGCCGAGTTTATCAAATTTGCACATTCTGAAACAATATGAGAACCAAATTACAGCCTTCCTTCACAATTCACACTTCTCCGAATTTTGCGATGCAGTTCTCCAACCAATCAATGTTTACAAAAATGCATATATTAGGGAAAAGTGTACATAAAAAATAATATATTTGTAAAAATAACATAAAAAGCATTATATTAGGAGAAATTGCTTGCAAAAATGTGTCTGTTAGTCAAAACTGCATACAAAATGTGTTTATTAGAAGAAAATTGCACTAAAATGCTGCATGAGTTGCTGATGAATTTTCATGAGGATTAAAAAAATTGCACATACGCTGCAGAAATGTGGAGAACAGTTTAAGATTGGAAAAATGAGAAACTGAGAGAACCAAAAATGACAGATCCTCCTATCCCTAGTTCAAACTAAGAAGTTTTAAAACATGACAACCAATGTGTAAAAGAACATGCACAAGCTAAGAAAGTGATGGTTTCAAAATGAGAATTGAGTATGCTCAGTGGCCATAGAATGCTGACTGACTGTTGGAGGAGAAAAAATCAGAAAATGAGCAAAGAGGAGGAGGAGGAATGGATATCCTGGAACAGGGCTGATTAGCTGGAACCCTGAACAGAAGCACTCCACCCTACAACTTTCTGTTGCAAGTCAGACTTCTACGTATTAACTCTTCAGTTAAGTTATCTTTTGTAGAACTTGCCTGTTCAGCTACAGGGGCTATAATTAACACAGAGAGAGAGAGACTGTTAGCCTTTTCCTTTTTACTCTTGTCGGTTAGTTCCCTTTCTATATATTTTTCCAGAAAAGCACAGGGATGGGGGCCGAAATCTGACACACATTCGTCAATTGACAATATTTCTGTTAGGCTTGGTTTCACATAATTGAGTTACCACATACTATCATGAAAGCCACAACAGCTATAAATAATTTGACCACACGCTCTCCTCAATAGTATCTCTCAAACCATGTACACGTGTGTGTGTGGGGGGGGGAAACCAGCAGTCAGATATTTGTGAAACAAGATGAGGATATTGGAGCCTTTTGGTTTTGAGGCATGGTGGGAGGAGAAGGGAACTAAACAGTTCCTGTTTAGAGCTTGTGCTTTTTGGTAGGTGAGTCTCTCAACAGTTTCCTGACCGAGACTGCGAAGGCATGTGCCTCTTTGAAGGTACAAACCACCAAAATGTCACCCGAAGGAAACAAGTAAAATCACTCATCCAGGCAAGGCCTGAGTGAAAGTATTTCAATCAACCGCAATGATACTTTCATGATAAGAGCAGGAGAAACTCACGAGAGCTCCAGATGAGACAAACCTTGCATTATTTACACTGAGCCACTTTTGTGTGCCTCAGACCCACAAGTCATGCCTTTTAAAAAGAAATGTTAGTATTCAAATAGGCACTTAGGGATAGGGGAGAAATTTGTTTGGTTCACAAATTTGCACTTCTGAAACCAATTCATGAACCAAAACATGGCTCTCCTTCAAAATGCGTTCTTCTCTAACTTTTGCAATGCACTTCTTTACCAAACAATGCATATGAAAATGCATATATTAATAAAAAGTGCCAGCAAAAATGCACATAGTGACAATAATGTAGAAAGATGCATTTATTTATTTGTAACTGATTACAAGAATGCATATGGCAGGCAAAATTGCATACAAAAATGTATATACTAGGAGAAGTGCACATGAAAATGTGAACAGATTTTCATGGAAACTTAAAAAAATTAAAAATGGATGTGGAAAGGGGGCTAAGATTAAGAATGGAAAATTGAGAAACTAAAATCAATAATTTGTCTATCCCTACAGCAGATAAACAATCACACAGCTACACAACTATAGCAAGACTTGTTTTGCCATGCAGTTCCAGTGCATGTGATCTTTTGCTCATCATACCAACCAGGCTACCCTTTGGGGAATTGCTGTAGCTTAGTGGCAGAGCACATGCTTTGCATGCAGAAAGCACCAGGTTCAATCCCTGGCATCTCCAGTAAGATGGAGCTCAGGAAGGTGGTGGTAGTGTTGCTGCTAGTATTGGGAAAGACCTTTACCCAAGATCCTGAAAAGTTCCTGCCACTCAGAGGAGACAATAATGGATAAGAAGAACAAGTAATCTGATTTGGTGTACGGCAGATTCCTATGTTACCCGTATTCTACAATGATTGTTCCTACAGAGAGCCAGGATGTATAATGCAGGGCTGGGGAAGGTGAGGCTGTCCAGATGGTGCTGGACTACAGCTGCCATCATCCTTGACCATTGCCATGATAGCTGTGGCTGATGGAAGTTGGAATCTAACAATGTCTGGAGGATCAGAGGCTCCCACCCCTAGTATAATGCATATAGTAGCCTTTCCAACCTAGTGCCTACAGATGTTTTCAGTTACAACTCCTATCATCCCTGACTATTGGTCATGTTGGCTGGGGCTGATGGGAGTTGTAGTCCAAAACATGTGGAGAACACCAAGTCGGGGAAGGCAAGCACAGAGTATTAAACTTTGGGTAGCTGTGAATTCAAATTCTACCTTGGACACAAAGTTCACTGGATGCCCCGCAGGGGTGTAGTCATCCAGGGTCTCAGGGGATCTTAGATCCCTTAGTTTTTTGGAAGCCAGGCCCCAGCAGCACCCCTATGTCTCCAGCGTCCTATGAGCCAATCAGCATAAAAGGGGCAGAGCTTGGAATACTACTTATAGACAGGAATAAATTATGATGACTGTTACATGTCCCCAAAAAGGAATAAATTACCATTACAATCGCTCTGAAAGGAATTGATTACTTTGCCACTATTCAAAAGTAATCACTACAATTACAATTATGTTACTTAAAAAAAACTAGAGTGCATGCAAGGTGCCAGCCTTGGCTGTTGCACACCTGAGTAGCCTAAAACAACATTAAAAATAAACACACACAGACAGAGAAGTAGTAGATTAATTATTTTTATCCATAAAATACTAGTGGTGGTTTCTCCGCTGGTAAGGGACGTGGGGAGGGAGGCAGAGGCCACTGCTCAGATCTTTGCACATCAAACCAAGTGCAACCTCCCCACACACTGTCTCTCAGCCAGCAAGTGTCATCTCTCTCACTCAACCACCTCCTGGACCCTGCCCTGCCATCAACTAAGGCACTAACACACACACATCGTCGTCTCTCACTTCCACAGTTCTTTATGTCCATTCTGCCTCCTTCTCCTCCTCTATCTATTTTCTTGCCCTCCGGCTCCTTTTTCCCTCCACTCCATTCTTCTCCACCACCGTCCATTTTTTTAACAATTGTTTTCTCCACTCCACCCTGTCTCACTCTCCACCTCCTCCCTCGTCGCCTCCTACCCACCCGCAGAGCATGAGGGAAGAGGGAAAAGCCCAGTTTGAGGCGCATGATTTTCATCCATAAATCAGAAGAGCAGAAGACTTCCCCTGCCACCCCCAGTAATGCCCAAAAGTAATGCTGGAAACATTACAATTACCCCTCAAAAGTAATAAAATTACTCCTCATTCTATTACAGTCAAAATGTAAAGAAATTACCCACTCGTTCCACAAAAAAGTAATAAATTACAAGTAATTCCCTTTTTGTAACTAATTACTTCCAAGCTCTAGTCTGTTAGCCACTGAGAAGAGTATTCTAATTTGCTTCCTTGTCTTTTCTTGCTGGTCAGAGCCAATCAGAGTGAAAGGACATGAGTTAGCCACTTAGAAGACTCCAGCAGCAGGTAGATAAACGTGTAGACACTGAATTCAGTAATTCAAGCAGTATCTCTGACAATGAGAAAAACAGTCAAATAGTGACAGTGATAGAGAAGCAAAAAGCAGCTTTCAAGCCTGGCCAGATTATTCTACAATCTTAGAAGCCTGTGTAATCTTAGAAGGGGGTGTGGCTGCGACTTCGTTGCCAAACCTTCCCTTCTTGTAGGATAAGGTGTATCCCCAGATAGCACAACACCCTCTCAAAATTGCTATAATGGATAGGATCTTCCTCTTCCTTTCTCTTCTCCCTCCTCTTTTTAGGATAAAATTATTGCTTCCTTGGGTCTGGAACACCTGCTGCTGCTACTCATGATGGCTGTATGCTACCTTTAGGACTAGAGGCCTCTAACACGATTTTCTGGGGAACAGCAGCTTGAGAGGGCTATTGCCCTCATGTTCCACTTATAGAACAGTGCAACCTATGTGGAGCCCTC
The DNA here is from genome assembly GCF_030035675.1 of Rhineura floridana. NCBI lineage: Eukaryota > Metazoa > Chordata > Lepidosauria > Squamata > Rhineuridae > Rhineura > Rhineura floridana. The sequence goes on from NC_084480.1 coordinate 215,851,709, forward strand.
CAGATTTCTGGACTACAACTTCCACTATCCCTATTGGTCATGCTGGCTGGGACTGATAGGAGTTGTAGTAGTCCAAAACTTCTGAAAGGCATCCCATTGGCTACCTCTGCTGTGGAATGTGCTGGTTGGCCACTGTAGAAAACAGGATGCTTAACTAGATAGGCTTTTGGTCTGATCCAGCAAGGCTCTTAGGTTCTTGTGGGTATACTGAGGCCGGCTGAAATAATTAAAAAAAATAAAACCCTCTGCTGTTGTAAAGGCTATGCAATAGATGACTAAGCCATTGTTTGTTCAAGAATATCTATGCACTTTTCCATTTTACTTCTTGCATAGTCCAAAGCCCAACACAGCCACAGTACTCAAATCAGTATAGAAAATCCATTTCAAGTTTCTGTAGAGGGTAGAGAGAGATCCACAGGCCTGCTTGTCAAAATAAAATGGCAGAAAGGTGCATTTTTAATGCATGTGCTATGGTTGCATTCTCTACTTCATAATAACCAGAGATATTGCGAGGAATAATTATGGGCTGTCTGAGAAATAGTGTGGTGGTGTTGGTGGCATCCCATAAATGAAACCCTTGAAAAATTCCTAAAATGTTGTCTATTGCTTGTTTAATCTGAAGAATGGTAGGTAAGTGTTAACTGAGGGCAGTCCTTGGCAACCCCTTCAGGGTTATTTCCTATACAGCAATTTCTTTGTTTGTTGGAAAGCTTCCCGTCTCTTGAAATTGCTACAATAAAAAGTGTGACCTTGTCTAATATATCTTTTTCAGTCTCTGGAACCAAAGATGTCTGGAGCACGTCAAACAATGCAATCCAACAGCACTGCTCTTCAAGAGAGGGATAACATCTTTTAGCAATGCTCTTTTATGTGGCAGACTGTGAGACTCCTATATAATGAACAGAACAATCCCAGACAGATCTACTCAGTCAGAAGTAAGTCCCATAGAATTTCATGGGGTTTACTCCCAGGTAAGTAGATATGCAGCCTTAAGAATTAGGACATGCAGCCACTGAGAACATTTAAAATGATAAAAAAGCAAAGCTAAAGGAACCATAATATTTTGTGTCAAAATATTTGGGGGAAAATGTTGAGTCACTGAAGCAGAAGCACTGCTTTGAGAAAGGAGGTTTGGATCATGCCCAGCAAATGAGTAAAATCTTTGTGTTTATGGCACAACATCTGGAAAAGTAGTGAGACAGAAGGGAAAGTGATTTGATGCCCAGCCAAACTGCTGCCTGTTGCAGAATCCTGTCTTGGACAGCTGTCTCACCTAGGCTGAGATTGCTGAGTTGAAAAGAAGCAAATCCAGTTCTTCCTCATTCCCACAGCCCACCTGATGCCAAAAGGACAATGAGTGCTTGGAGTAGGAAGTGGGGGGGAGGAAGTGGGATGTGAGTTTTGTTGTTCAAATTAGGGAGAAGTGAGATGACATTACACCTTATCCTATCTCATCCCATTTTGAGCACTGATTACCACAATCCTCAACAATAGACAATAATAGACAGGGCTTGAATCATTCAGATATCACAGATAGGGTGTTGGTAACAGTTCTTTTTAACTTACTGGATTTTTAAATTTTTAATTATTTTATTGAATAAAATAATAAAATATAATAAAATAGTACACAATAAGTGTTCATTTTGGCATAAAGGAAAAAAGAAAACAGAGACAATTTAACTTGTTGGATTTATCATGAACATTTTAAATCCAGATTAAATGGGGGGAAATATAGGCTGGCAGTTTGCTGCCAACAATGTTGTGTGGATGCTGAAAAAAATGTGCAGGCATGAGGAATACTGATCCCACAATAAAACCAGTCTGGAAGCACCCATAGCGTTTGTCAAAAAGTAAGACTCAATAAGGAGTAAAACCCAAGGGCTTATGTGTGTAGAATGTATATATAGATATATAACAATAGCATTCTGAAATTTATGCCTTTCAGGGAAAACCATCTTTAAAGCCTACAATGAGCAAGCTTAGTATTTCTTTATTTGATTTTCCTTTTAGTTAATTACTATTAAGTGAGGCATCCGAAGGCATTTGCAGGGCTCCTCAACTGTGAAGTGCTTGGGACTTGCATGGGACTTGCACACAATTTGAAATCACTGTGGCTTGAGGCAGATGTGGAAAAAGTTGAACAGAAATTGTTTGTACCTGCAGTACATTCTAAAATGGAATAGCAATCTATCTGTCGCTTCTTCTGTGGTTGTCCTGATATCTATCAAATTAATCTTCCACTTGTGCAGTGCTTCTTTTCATGGTGAAGCTGTATTCTCCTTCTAGAGGCATACAAGAGGAGAGGACCATGTACTGAGATCTGGTCCTCAGCAAATAGAATTGGAAGGGCCTGTACTCAAAAGAATTGCACCAATGAGATGCACGGTAATCCACAGGAGATCATAGAATCAGAGAATTCTATGGAGATACAGCAGGAAAGAGTATGAGATGGTGTTTCATTGGATTAGAAACTGGGGCATATATTTATAATGAAGCAAATATGCTTCTCATTTGGAAAGATCCAAATTGCTAATCCAGCTAAGGAAGTATTTCTGATTTGAGGTTACCCACTGCTCAAGTTTTTCCTCAGCTAATGGCAATGTTACAATCTAGAGGGCTATCCACACAGCTTGGGATCAATTATTTATTTTAATTTATATACCACTTATATTTTAATGAAACTCTAAGCAGTGTACAACATAAGTAAAACATCTTAAACAGCAAATACAACAACAAATACTATACAATCTATAAAATACTATTGGAAACTGAACAGAACATCATCATTAGTATTAACATTTAGTATAAACACTGCATATAAAAATGAACTACATAAAATACAAGAAAAATCATAGCAAACATAGTAGGCTGAACAAAATATTCCCTAGGCTTCAACAAAAAATAAAAATCAAGTTAAAAAAATCAACCTTATTTTTAAATATGATAAATTGGACAAAGGAAAATCAGCTCATTTCTTAATCCATATATAATAAAGCAAAACAATTAAAAAGGACAGCTCCTTTTACAGCAGCAAACAGAATTTCAACTACAGTTGGAGGTAGAGATAATTCAATTTTCTGAAGATCAACACTCACATTAATCAAACATATCAAACATATAAATGTTCTAAAACAATGCACTCAAGCTTAGCACTTTAACACCTCAAATCACACTCTCCAAGCACTCACATAAATTCAATCTCACATCCTAAAAACAACTCACATATCCACTCCATGGAAACCACTCAGATCTAAATACATACAAATAAACAAGAATACACACTCTAAATAAAACATTCATACCAAGCACTCCCCCTTTGTCTCTCACTCAAGGAGGCAGAAACTATCCCCACCAGGCTCTCACCCTGGGGGTATAGAAACACCTTTTCCCAACATAGTAGGCAATGACACTTCCCTCATCTCTCACCCAAGAAACTAAAAACTATTCCAATATCAAACTTTCACCCAGAAAAGGAGTAGGTTTTCATTCACAACAACCTGTTGGTGTGCCTGTCTCTCTTCAGCACTTGCAGAGTGGCAATGATTTCTCTTGGAAGGGAATAGACTCCAAACAGACTCCAAGACAATGCCAAGTGTGACGCTAAGTGCACACTTGGCGATGCACTTTGCATGACACTGAGGTGCTGCCTCAGGCGGCTCCTCTCTTTTATATACCTGGAGCAAAGAGAAGATATGGCAAAGTTATGGCAAATGGCAAACAGCTGCAGCAGCACACAGAGTCCTCCCAAACACACACACATATCCAGCAATTGGAAGATTATTTACTACACCTGCAAAATTAATATCCCAGTGCAGATGTTATGTTAATGGGAGATTCTGATGCTGATACTGGCAGGGACCTAGTTATTACCTTCATTAGTATAGAGAAGTTTCTTTTGGAAAAAGAAGATAGGATGAATAATTGGATATTAAATATTAGACAGGCGCTATCTCTGTTATCTTTTCGGCACCTACTGAAGACCTTCCTCTTTCAACAAGACTTTTAAGTTGAGACTTTATCTCTGCATCTGTGTTGGAATTGCTTTCTAGTATGTTTTTAAACCTTTTCTTTCTTTTAAGGATGTTTTTAAAGCTTTTTTAAAAAATGTTTTTAAAAGATGTTTTGTTCTAATATATTTTAAAACCTATTTTTATGATGTTTTCAAGTGCTTTTAGTGCTTTTGTTTGCTACCCTGAGCTCCTACCAGGAGGAAGGGCGGGATAGAAATCAAATAATAAATAAATAAATAAATCTCAAAGGATTATAAAGCAAATATATCTAGTTTACAATTTATTCAGCTAGTAAACAACAAACGGGAATTGTAAGGATGATTTGGATGGGCAGTTTACATATCTAGGCTCCACAGAGTCATGTGGAGTGACGATTGCATCCCCCTTAGAGAATGAAATTCTTCCATTTGAAGTGGAAGAAATGTCAGCTTCTGTTGGATCAGATTCTACATAATGGTACAATACAACTTCTGTCCAGTAGTGGTAGGCAGGGCGGGATGGGACTCCATTGCTTGCCTGGCTTCCCAATGCCAGGATCACTGCCATTCACCGAGAGGGGGAAGTGGGAGGTGGTGGGGAGTTTGGTGTGGGGAGTGTGCAGCAGTGGGAACATCAGATTGGCTCCGCCATTGTGCCTGCACTGCACTGACCTCCCCATGGTCTCGCCCGTCTCCCTCTCCCCCTTGATAACCGGCAGCAAGCCTGGCATTGGGAAGCCATGTAAGCAGTGCAGCTCCACCCCGCTCTGCCCTGTCTTGCCCCGCCTCTGCCCCTTGAACAAAGCCACAGGATTGAACCCATTCAAACGGCAGCAGATAGGCAAATTAAGTGATCAATAAATCTTGCAAAAATATTGGGATCTTCATTTAAATCCCTAGCCTTAAGTTAATGGTAATGAGAGAAGCTAGCATTGTGTGTGTGGAACCCACAATTCTAGAGATGTACACTGGATTAGGGGGTAAATTGTAATCTGGAGTACTATTTAGGTTTTGGTTAGATGAGTTTCATGAATGCCTGCATAACACAACTCCCTCCATGGCTGCACCAGTTTTGTTTTGTTTTTAAGGTGGAGAAGCCACGTCTCAATTTAACACCATGTCAGCAACTTTCATACTTTACCTTGAGAATTTATAGTTGGGAGGTTAATTTTTCAGACCTTGGCTTGTGAGTCGAGAGTTTCCGTTCCAAGTGAGTCCCTTCTTGACTAGCTGAGTGTCCTGTTCCCTTAAGAGCTGGAGTGTATGACATCCAGATTTAAGATGGAAGTTACTTCTTCCATTACGTATGGAGTCTAATGTATTCCCCTCCCCATTGATTGCATATGGACTGGATATCCCTTGATCCATCTTTTTTCAGGACTGTCTCACAAAGGCTAAACTGTGGAGGGGTACACATCCCCATTTACCAGCTGATCTATGCATGGCCATTAATGACTGCTATAATACTTGGACAGGATTGTAGAGACTCAGGATATTTCTGGCAGTGTTTAAAGACATATATACTCTGCTATCATTTTAACCTGGACCATATGTCCTGCTTGTGACACACTTGTTTCCATAACAGAAATGTCTAACTCAAAAATCTTACAATCCATAGTTTTTCATTTTCTCTCTTCTCCCTCTCCTCTCCTCTAACTTCCCTTTTGACTTTTTCACACCTTCCTGTCCTGTCAGTCATTTTCAGATTAGGGATTTGTCTTTTAAAAAATGTGTTAAACAACTTGTAGTAATTTTAAAGACTTCACAAATAAAGGCAGAAGAGAATGCAAGGGTGAAGGATCAAAAGGTTCTTGACTGTCAAACTATGTTTCTGTGCTAGTGCAGCAGCACATAGGACTAGGCTAAGGCCACAGATTTGGTGCAATGGTGATTGTGTCTCTTTGCTACTGTTTAGCACAGGGATGGGAAACCGGTGGCCCTTCAGATGTTGCTGGACTCCAACTCCCATTAGCCCCAGCCAGCATGGCCAATGGCCAGAGACAATGGGAGCTGGAGTCCAGCAACGTCTGGAGGGCCACTGGTTTCCCATCCCTGTGCTAAACAGTAGCAAAGAGACACAATCACCATTGCACCAAATCTGTGGCCTTAATGCCTAGTCCTATGTGCTGCTGCGCTAGCACAAGAACATAATTTAGACAGTGAGGAACCCCTGGTGTAGCAAGTCAACGGTGCCTTCTGTGGTGGTGGGGCAGCTGGTGCCAATATGGGGGAATGGAAAATGGTAGATTCAGTATTTGATTGCCAAAAAGTGTCTTGTTACGGCTTTTCTGACAGGTGTCAAAAGTAGATGAAGTGCACTATAAATCCACTATTTAGTCAAGATATTTCAAAGGTGATTTCCTATTTAAGATCATTTAGTCTCTCTCTCTCTCTCTCTCTCTCTTGTGTGTGTGTGTGTGTGTGTGTGTTGGAAATACATGCTAAAACATGCTATGTTGTTATGCTGGGCTGTCAGAAATATTTTCACTGCTAAAGCGATAGTGGGAAGCGACTGTAAAGTTTCCTGTTTGATAGGAGTTCCTTCCCATTGTGAACAGGGTGATTTACTCGACAATGAAGCCATTATAGAAGAAGAGAGGAGGTGTTGGCTGAAGCCAACCAATCTTTTACACTACATTTATAGGGCCTATAATTATCCAAATTTTTGAGAAGCACAATAGTATCTGCTGAAAGGGAACATCTGGGAGGGGAGCAAGATGTCCCAATTGAACGATGGATGAGCAACGTCATGTATTGGATAACTTGCTGTGTTAATGGGATTGCGATTTTACAAATGCCACTCAAGTTAACAAATGTGTTCAGGGAGTAGCAATGCGTGGGTGGGGGTGGGGGGGACACAGAAACTAAGTGAAGAAAAAACTTGTTTTCCCAAGTGATTCAAGTTAGCAGAACAACAATAAAATGGGCTACAAAAAGTACAGAAAATGTTGCAAATTCATGGGCTGTGGGTGGAGACTGGGGAACACGATGGTTATTTGTGTCCTGCTGGTGGCTCAGTGTCAGTGTATAGCAATTGTCAGAATGTCAGGGCCAAACTATACAGGTCACTTTTTAAACAAACATGCTTAACCTGATCGGTTTTATTCTGGAGAAAAAACAGCTGTGGGATCCCAGTCTGGAACGTGCTTCTGATCCCGATTGGAGCTGCAAATCTGTGCTAGAGCATGGAGCTAGGCATTAAGCTATGCTAGTTATCTGCTGAAAATTGCTCTCGTCTGGCTACTTTTTTACCCCTGAAAGTGCTGTCTACTGCAAACAGCACCTTTGGGAGCAAATAGCAGCCAGATAAGGAGTGGTTTTTCAGGAGAAAACCAATGTAGGGTCCCAATCAGGATTGAGAGTAGGGGTGTAAGAAGGCAGCAATTTCTGTTCTGATGTGTATTTGTCACAACCAAACTGTTTCCATTCCACTGCAGTATGGCTTCTGCCAAATACTATGTTATTCATCTTGCTGTCTGCTGTTTAGCTTAAGTTATGTAAGTTACAAAATGTCCATAACCATTACTTACATAATTCACATTCATTTCAATGTCAAAAACAATGTAAGAATCCCTGTTATTAATTATGAATTGTTTGCAGACTAACAACAACAATGATGCGAATGAATACCCATCCTCTTTACTTGACTAATTTCCATTCCTGTCCATGGATGAACACATGAACTGCAGTTCATTCCAGTTCCAGTTCCTTTTCCATTTTTGCTGGGATTTTCAAGCATCTCTAATTGGGGGCATGTTCCCGAAAAAGTGCCTTTTTACTTAAAAAAAAAAAAGCAGCCAGGATGAACCCAGGTTAAGCACACTTATTTAAATAGGCAACTAATGTCATACATAGTTGGCCATTACTATTGATGAGGAAATAGATATGCAGGAGGTTGAGGCACATTTCTATTCCAAAACTGTCCTCTGCCAGTATTGACAGGGAAGGCAATGAGAACATCGGAACAGTGATGACTGAGAACTTCTTCATACCAGCACAAGGCAGACATCCATTGAGCAGGCTATGGAAAAGGAAGCATTTACCAGCATTTTTTAACCTTTCATTTTACGGATAAATCACTTAGGTAAACAGTGGTATGCAACACTGAAAGTATGAGAGGAAAGCAACACGATAGCTATACTGCTAAAACAGTGGGGTTTTTTTAAAGATTTTGAGAACATAAGAAGATGCTGCTGGATTAGGCCAATGGCTTATCTGGTCCAGGATCCTATTCTCACAGTGGCCAAACAGATGCTTGTGGGAAGCCCACAAGGAGGACCTGAGCACAACAACACTCTTCCAACTTGTGATTCCCAACAACAGCCATTCAGAGGCATACTGCTTCTGGCAGTGGAGACAGAACATAGCCTTCATGGCTAGTAGCCATCACTAAGCATATCCTCCATGAACCTCCAGAGAATTCTTTCCACTTTTCTGAAGTGCACCTGAGCATCTGCCACAGAAACTCTGCATGTCTTAGGTCACATAGTTCATGATGGGTCACTGGGCAAGCCTACCGGGTCTCACCATGAACCAAAGTGAGCCCAGAGCACCACTGCATCAGCAACACATGTTAAGGAAGATTGATAGTAATGTGTTTCAGGGAAGCTTGTCTTCCATGGAACTGCCTGCCTTAGGAGGTGATTGGCTCCTCTTCACCAGAGGTGTTTAAGCAGAAGCTGGACAGCCTTCTGACATGGATGCTGTAGTTGCATCCTGCACTGTAGACCTTGCATTGAGCAAATCTGTCTTTTCACCAGCCTACACCTGATGTCCTATATGATGATGTCAGGTGATTGGCAGATGGCATGGTTTGGCCACAATGGCCTGCCAAATGAAGTGGGGAAGCCTGGTGGGTCAAATTAGGCCCAAGGACTGGAGATTCTCCACCCCTGATCTATTCAGACTCTGGCTGGTCCTTGACCGAAATAAATTTATTTATGATTTTTTATGATCTATTCAGACTGGCATTTGACCATCATTTATTTATTTTTATTTTATTTATTAGATTTGTTAGACGCCCATCTGGCAGAGGTTAATCTGCCACTCTGGGCGATGTACAACAAAACACAATACAATCCATGTAAAAACAATTCAAAAAGCAAACAGTATAAAATTTAAAAACTGAATAAACCCCCACGGAACTACCCTCTGCCACCCTAACCCCCTTCCCAAGCCTGGTTAAAGAGCCAGGTTTTCAAGGCCCGACGAAAGCATAACAAGGAAGGGGCCTGACGGAGGTCAGTTGGCAAAGAATTCCAAAGTGAGGGAGCCACTACTGAAAAAGCTCTGGACTGTGTCCTCCCCAATCTCACTGCTTTTGTTGGGGGCATAAGAAGCGAACCATTCAAGGATGATCTTGTAGGTCTTTCCCAGTCTGCTAATTGAGATAATTAAACCAGATGTACTAGGGATTGGATCTGAGACCTTCAGCATGCAAAGCATGTTTTCTAGCATTGAGCTTTGGGCCTCCATCTTGTCTTCTCCTGGAGAACCCTCTAGAACTCTTCAAGGGAATTCCAGGATTCTCTGGAATTGCAGATCCTCTAAAACAAAGTGAGACTAGCCTATGATGGCTGTCTTGTCCCCATACTGTATGGGCATTTCTGGATAACCTTTTTATTGAGCATGCATCCTGACTTGTTTGCAGGGACAACATTGACTATTTAATGAGCATTCATTCTGATTTGTTTGCAGGGAGGTTAGATGATGTTGTGTCAAAGCAAGCATTATCTCACAATTTCCAGTGCATTTGCTTATCACTTTCCTTACTGCGACCAGTCTTATTTTTGGGGAGAAGTGGGTTTGCTGCACAAAACCTCCCAATCAATTGTAATTGTGCAACCTGAATTTGATGGTTTCTAAATGAATCCCACCCCAAAACAGCAACAGTCTGCAAGCGCCCTATATTAGCATAGAGGAAACTAAATTAGAGGTTTGTGAACAAAAAGCAAACACTCACATGTAATGACAGCTACTGTTGCAGGAAGGTGATCTCTGATAAAAGATTCAGAATAAAGATTCAGAGAGGGATAAAAAGGGGAGAATGGCAGCCTTGAACAGATGAGTTGATGTTTGATTTAAAGCACAGAAACATCTCTTAGGTCTGAAGAACATGCTTGCCTTGTTAAATGAGCTGTCTTCCAAATGCCGTTAAGTTGTGTTTTCTGTTCTAACGTTTTTTGTTACTGAATGTCTACCACAAATACTTTTTTTCTGGGCCTTGACAGATGGCTGTCAACTCCCCACAACTTCAGCAGGTTCTTTTTCCCCTTGCCAGTATCATTCATTGCTTGTTTGCTGTTCCAGGCATGCCATTTGCACACTTCGGAAGGACTTGTTGCTAGCAACAGCTTTTAAATTCTAACGCCATCCTACTGGGAGAAACTATATTTGGAACAAGCACATGCCTGCCTTTTCATGTTCCTTTTGTGTACAGGCTGGACAATTTGGTGCCAGTATGCGGATCTGAAGCATAATCAGCTTCTTCCACTCAGGTGCCAAAATTCCTCAGCTCTTCAAAGAAGAAAAAAGGAATGATATTAAAGAATTAGGCCAGTGATTAATTTAGTAAGCCCTTAAAAAAAGAAAAAGGAAGTTAGTCTTGGATTTTGTTCTGTTTAACAGTTTGCTCTTCTTCCACTGAAAACTTCCACTGAATTCAGGGCCAAACTACAAGCGATGAGGATAGTCTGTGTCTTTAAATGTGTGATCTGGCATGGAGGTGTGATTTAAAATGGATGGATGGAGGGGAGCTGAATGATCCCCCTCAACTTCTCATCTCATTGCTGTTGGCCATTCTCCCCCGTGCCCCACGTCTGGCACTGATCGCAAAATTGAGCCTGGCTGAGATAAAAACTGGGGGATGGGGAGGTTTAGGGAGAAAAACTATTGGGAGGGTTTTGGAGAAAAGCAGCAGGCAGAAAGGTGCAAAATCTTCCATGCATGCACCTCTTTTCATTTTAATGCGCAACCCATTTACGCATAATTGTGGCAGATTACAGTTCACTACATTGATCTGCCTTTGTCACTTGCAGTTTAGTGCTCAGTTAGGGGTTGCATTATGATGTTTCTGGTGTAGTGGATGTTTTCACATCTGTACATGGAAGAGAATTGTCTGAAAGCCACACTCTCATCTTCTTCCTAAAGACATTTCCTCAGGCCCAGCTTAACTACACAAGAATGAAAAGCAAGCTATTGCTTGTAGTGGCAATGTTTTAAGGGGTACCACTGAAGTAGCAGGCACTCTTACATGCCTTACGATTCCTTTCAGTGTTGCAGAGGATTCTGGGAACTGACTCTATGCACACACGATCTGAGAGTTGCACTCTGGTACCTGCTACACCATTGCAAAGGATCCTTGGGTACCTCTCTCAGATCATGTGAAGCAGCCCCTGGGAGTGCTGTCTGCAGCATGTAGATTCATTGTCAGCACTGGTGACCTGGCATCATGCAGGTAAGTGGGGATGGGAAGTATAAAAGCAACTCAGTCTGCAGCTGAGTGACAAGTTGCCGAGCCAGCAGCTTTATTGGATCAGTTGCTTCTGTATTGCCCCCTTGTTCCTGTTTCCTGTTGAATTGGTAGCTGCAATATCATGCTCTGGCAAACTTCAGTGGTGGCACTGCTGTGCTATAGAGAGCAAGCCAGCCGTTAGTTCCTCCAGCAGGCTACTGTAGTGGTGCAGCCTTGGCCCTGTTTCTCAAGTCTCCTGTTAGAGAGCTTTGATACCTCAGAAATGTTAGAATACATCACTCTTGTGCCAGAGAGTTGAAATATACATGTAATAAATATAATGTTAAAATGTTGAGAAGCAGGGAGGGAGGAAACCATGGAATTATATGAGGAGCTTTGTTGTATGAAAGCAGACACATAATGATTTTTCAAGTAAAGTCTGTTCAGATTTTTGTATAGAAAGTTCTTTGCAGCACTGTGGTGCTATTTAGATGTAATGCCAAACCACTGAGCCCCTGGCTTATGTGTTTCTTCCTCCTCCTCCATTCACATATGGTGATTATTAACTTTTCAACCCTGTTTTGAGCCAAACCATAGCTTCCTGACATTTCATCTGCACAGGTGAACTATGGCTTGTGGTCAACAAAGACAGGAAGTTAGTAATTGTTGCATATGAGGAGGAAGTATGCCTTCTTGGTGGTGCCACAGCCAGGGGCTGCCAGTTGGCACTGACTTATGACAGGGTCTTTTCAGAGGGGGCTCTCCATTTTCTGGAATGTCCTCCCTGCTGAGGAGTGTCTGTCTCCATCATTATTGACTTTTAGGAGGAATTTGAAAACATTCCTGTTAACCCAGGCACTTTGATGACTGAAGGAGACTGTTCCTGGCAAACTGAAGATCACAGGATGAAAGAATGTGTTTAACTATGACTGCTTTTAAAATGTTTTTAGTATTACTGTTTTTAGAATGTTTTAAAATGTTTTTAGAATGCATTTTTTCTTTTGTTAAATTGTTTTTTTATGTGTTTTGCTGCCCTGAGCTCCTCCAGAAGGAAGGGTGGGATACAAAATTCAATTATTATTATTATTATTATTAGGGTGTCTGACATTAATTGGCTTTTTTATAGCTCAGGTACAAATTGGCAGTGACAAGTCTTCTAGGCCCTATCTTATTCTTGATGCTCTTGAACTGCCCATTACTGCTTGGAGGTGGGGGAATGCTTAGGCATGGTCCAAAAGGGGGAACTGCATTGCCCAAAAAGAGGGCAACCACAAAATTTGCATGTGCTAATTTATATGTATATACACACATTTAGAAGTAAGTGCTGTGATTTATATAGAAATATAATACATCTCACCATAGTGGGGAAGCCTAGGACTAGACGATCTGTGTGTCTTCTCAGTCTTCTGTCTCTGTGCTAACTGCTGATTGGCAGTTTCTATCCCCCTGGTTCTTTATCTCTGAACTACTGGGCTTGGACTGGACAGCCCTTCAAACTAAGGACAACTTCAAACAGAAGACTGTCCTCTGCAAAGCAGACCAGGTGGCCACTGTACCCTACACTGGTGTTGCAGCCTGTTATAGATTGCCTCTGTGGAAAGTTAAACTGATTAAACCAAGAAACATTTCAACAGTTTGTCTAATTAAAGAAAGCGACAGGCCATTATTTTATATACAGGAAAATGATTTAAACAAGATCATCAGGCTTCTGTATCCAATCACCTTGTTGGAAAATGACGTGCTGATACCAAAGCACATACTCCAGTGTAGTTTTTGTTCTTAAAAAAAAAGCAGTTCCTGTAAAGAATGATGTTTGTTAATGTGTTCACAAAGGTGTTATTAAGCATCCCCCCAAACGCTTCAGTCTACAACTGCAGGCTCTGTCATTTTGCTTCTTGATGTGTTCAGTATATGAATTCTTCCAGTGCAGTGGTATCTGCACATCACCATATGCCACATGCCGGGGTGGGGAGGGAGGGCAGGAGCTAGAGAAGCACTCTCCCTTTCTGTCATATCCAGTGGTAAGAAGGGATAATTCCCAGTATAGAGATGCTTGAGTTTCTCCAGAAGCACTACAAACAGCAGTGGGTGGGCAGTGGGAGTCTGCACTTTGTACTCCGCCTTCTTTCATTTTTACCTAAGAGCCTTCATTGCACATTGAAGCTCCAGGGGTTAGAATGACAGTAGCTGAAAGCTCCATGCTAAAACATTTTCTTCCACAACCAACCAAAAGATCTGCATTGCTAATAATCCTGGTCAGTTAGCAAGCTTAGGTCCCTTTAGTCCTTTTTAGTCCATTTAGGGTATTAAAAAAAAAAAAGCACCAGTGGTGGAATTGAATGCAGCTAGGATGATTGGGTCATGCCTTCTTTGATCAGACCAAAATCCATTTAGTCCAGCATATTGTTCCAGCAGTGTCGAGCTAGATTCTTGGGCGCTCACAAGGAGTATGACTGTGAGGGCCTTCTTCAGACACTTTTCCCCAATGTCAATTACTCAGGAAACACACTGCCTCTGTACATGGGAGTCCTGTTGGATTAGATCTTGGCTAACAGTGACTGGTAGACCTGTCCTCCATGAAAATGAACATGTAGAGTAGGAATGGGGAACTTGTAGCTCTCCAGACATTGCTGGATTCCAACTCCCATAGCCCCATCTACCAGGGCCAATGGTCAGGCATGATGGGAGTTGTCATCCAGCAACATCCAGAGGACCACAGGTTCTAATCCCTGCTGTAGAATCATGGTCATGCAATCCAAAGTTACATCTAGACTTTAGCCCATTTGCTACCCCCGAGATAACAAGAATTAATTACTCTGCTTTTGCAACTCAGTGCAAACATAAATCATGGAATCCAATCCCTTAGTAAGTGGGGACCCTGAGGACCACTCAGACCAAGCCTGTTTTTCAAACTGTAATGTAAATTCTGCCAGACAGTGTCTCCAGGTCATATGATACAAGTTTAATCTATCAGTAGAGTATTTCCCAAAATTCATTAGTATTGAATTAAAGTATAAGATCTTGAGATTATTGACAAATAATTTAGAATTTCTGCATTGTTTGCAGTGAACTCAAGTTCCAAATTTATGGTACAGAATGCCCCAGTTGCTGTTCCTATAAGATTCAGTCAGATGTGCTTGTCATGCCAAATTAAAGAAAATATTTCCTGGTTTCTTGTAGTGGAATTGACAAACTGCAAAGTGGAGTTACTCCTGTAATATTCCCTGACATGTTCAGCCAACTAGCTGGTAGCTGTTGAATCTGTCGAGAGCCAGTGCGGTGTAGTGGTTAAGGTGTTGGACTACAACTTGGGAGACCAGGGTTTGAATCCCCACACAGTCATGAAGCTCACTGGGTGACCCTGGGCCAGTCACTGCCTCTCAGCCTCAGAGGAAGGCAATGGTAAACCACCTCTGAATACCGCTTACCATGAAAACCCTATCCGTAGGGTCGCCATAAGTCAGAATCGACTTGAAGGCAATCCAAGAGGGTAAGGTAATTGAATCTGTCAATTTCTGTTTCTCTCAGGCTGTGTACATACAGCATTTTATTCTAGAATCAATGGAGACTGAGTACCTGCTTTTTCTGCTTAGTCCACACACAGTCTACATAGATCTACTGCATAATTCCACACATGGTCTACTATAGATCTACTGCATAATTCTTTACCCCTGAAAAGTGCTTTTTAAGAAAGTGGTTTCATTCTGAAAATAAGAGCTCATCACAGATTGATTCTGCATTACCCTGCAGTGTATCCATTTGAAAACAAATGAAATGAAATTAACATTGTTTTGTTTTAATGTATTTTAAGGTCTGTTTTTATGATGTTTTAAAGTGTTTTTAGCTCTTCTGTTTGCTGCTCTGGGCTCCTGCTGGGAGGAAGGGCAGGATATAAACCAAATAATAAATAAATAAATAGATTGAAAGCAACATGTTAAGGATGAGCACAAACAATTCTAGATTTAAAAAAAACACCCATATTTATCCTCTACAAGTGGGTTTGTGTGCATTTCTCATTTTTCCAATCTTAAATTTAACTTGCCCCATTTCTGCATCAGTTTTCATTTTTTAAAATTCCACACAAATATGTGTATGCGTTTTCACAGGCATTTCTCCTAATATACACATTTTGTATGCACTTTTGTCTCATTAATGCATTCTTCCAACCATTTCCCCTAATTTTATCTTTTGTTTTCACTAAAATATGCATTTTTGTACATTTTTTTGGTTGGAGAATTGCATCCTAACATTTTTAGAACTGCAAATTTCTAAGGATAGCTATTTTTCGGTTTGCATGTTGTTTCAGGAAATGCAAATTTGGTAGGTGGGTTCACACTGAATGTGAATCAAACGAAATGCCTCTTCTATCCCTATCCTGAATGACAGATTACAGAAGCTAGTTGTATGGCAGGATAGGGTTGGACTTGGAGCAGGAAAATAGGACTCTGCTATGCAACACAGAGAGTGGCTTTGGACAACTCAGTTTAACCTACCTTACCAGGTAGCTGTCAGCACAAAGTGAGATAGCCTCCATGTATTCTGCCCAGATCTCCCATGAGGAAATGTGGGATTTAAATAGCATAGATCAATGTATGAGGAAAGGTGAGTGAACTGCAAATTCTCTTTTCAATCTTCCAGAACCTTGGGTGTAGAGCAGGGGTAGGGAATCTGTGGCCCTCCAAATGTTTACAGCTCTCATCTTCCCCAAGCCATGCTGGCTGGAGCTGATGAGAGCTGGAGCCCAACAACATCATTCTGGAGGGCCACAAGTTTCCCATCCCAGGTGTAAAGGAAACACATGCATCTCCTTTGGATGAGATAAGTGTGTTTTTGATGCAGAGATAAGTTGCATGTCACCCTACTTTGGAGAGATGTGCAAGTCCCTTCTTGGCAGGAGACTTAAGGGGTGTTCACATGTTATTCAATGAGTGTACAATCTGTATACCCATGTACACAAACTGATGAGCTCTACACCCAAATAGTTATTTACATGTGATGTCCAATAAGTGTATAGTCTGTGTACTTGTGTACACAACAGCTAAGCTGTATAAATTGAAAAGTGTACACTCTTTTTATTACCTGTGATAAGAGATGGGTGAGAAATTCATTTCAGTTCACATTTCAAGCTCCATCTATCAAATCTGCACTTTCTGAAACGATATGAAAACCGAAACACAGCCATCCTTTGAAATTTGAATTTTGCAATGCAGTTCGCCAACCAATGTTTACAAAAATGCATGTGTTAGGGGAAAGTGTGCATAAAATTGAATATATGAGTGAAAATAACATACAAAATGCATTACATTAGGAGGCATTGCTTGAAAAATGTGTGCATTAGTCAAAATTGCATGCAAAAATGTGTTTAATAGCAGAAATTCACACTAAAATGCTGGACAATTTTCATGTGGATTTTTTTTTAAATGCAAATTGCTAAAGCAATGTGGAGAACTGAATTTAAAATTGGAGAAATGAGAAACTGAGTGACCCAAAACTGACAGATCATTCTATCCCTACCTACGAGCAACGTAATGCATGAAAAAGCCTTCTCAAAGCATGGAAAGGATGTGTGCTGGGCAGCCTCTATTGCTGCTTCCATATCATGTGGAAAATGGCAGAGATCAAAAAATTTAACAACTGACAAGCTATACAGTGTTTGATAGCTGGTATAGCACAGTGGGGAGGAGAGCCTGGCTGGGAGTCCAGAGTCTGTGAGTTCAAATCCCCGCTTGTGTCTCCTGGGTGTCAAGGGCCAGTTAAAGATCACCCCCACAGTGAGTGGCTCGGGGTTATGTGCCCTGCCACCTGTGCAGCCATGGGCAAGCTGCATAGTCCCAAGGAGCCCTGTTGCCCCCAGCTGGCAGTTGTGGACAAGAAAGGGGCTGGCTTGTGCAGCTGTGGCAAACTTAGCAGGCCCTAGCCATCTGGGGAGGACTAGCATCAGGGGGAGGCTATGGTAAACCCCCTCAGAATACCGCTTACCATGAACACCCTATTAATAGGGTAGCCATAAGTCGACTTGAAGATAGTCCATTTCCATACAGTGTTCAATTATTGGGAATACCTGCCAGCTGGAAGCAGGGAGTGTACTGTCTTAGGTTTTTAAGGAATTCAGCCACTCTTCATGCACCTTATCTGTCCTGAAAGAAGTGGCTTTATGATTCAGGACATAATGGAGGTTTTTATTTTATTTTTGGTACTGTCTTACAAAACTGGGTCAGTTGGCATCTGTAATCCTTGTGTATTTGAAATGTGTATGAAAGTAACAGCGCTTTCCACCCTGCTCCATCCCACCCTTAAGGTCATTCTTCCCCAATTTTCCAAACAAAAGGCCAGCTGCATTGTCTTGCCACAGCTTGGTTACACATGCAAAGCAAATGGTGGGGGAGGAAGAGCAGAGGATAATCCATTATTAAAGGGTGAATGGTGAAGACTTTATGGCCCACTGAACTTGTATTGTGTAATAAGAAAAGAAAGAGAGGGTCTCTGCTTACCTCGTGCCTTGGGTCCATGGGGCCAGATCTGAGACACGGCCAGAAGAAAGGAAGAAAGAAAGAAAGAAAGAAAGAAAGAAAGAAAGAAAGAAAGAAAGAAAGAAAGAAAGAAAGAAAGATGGTGTTACTGCAGCATATTGGTTGTGACTACCTGGAGGGACCTTGTGTGGCTTTAGCACTGGCGATTTTAAAAAGGAGCAGGAGACAAATGGACGATCTCTACCTACAGGAGACAGAATTTCTGCAGAGACCAGGGATGGAAAGATCTGCTAATGCTGGTTCTCTCCCTTTCTCATTTCTCCAATCTTACATTCAGTTCTCCACATTTCTGGAGCAATTTGTGATATTTATTTTTTAAAAGCCCTCATGTCCTCAAGAAAATTCTCCAATGTTTTAGAGTGAATTTCTCCTAATAAACACATTTTTGTAGAGATTTTTGACTAATGTACACATTTTTGCAAGCCATTTCTCATCAGACAATGCAAATATATTCATTTTTATGCACACTTTCCCCTAACATCTGCATTTTTGTACACATTGCTTGATTGGCAAACTGCATTGCAAAATTCGAGTAAGTGCAAATTTTGAAGGATGGCTGGGTTTCGGTCCTCATATTGTTTTGGAAAGTGCAAATTTGATAGATTTGGCTTAAAATGTGAAATGAATTGAATTACTTGCCCATCCCTATCAGAGACTAGACCCTGTCAGCCAGGCAAAATAAGAATAGATTTCATCCTCAGAAAGAAATGCCAAAAGCATCTTTTTAACCATATGTACCCATCTCAGTCACCACAGAACACTGACCAGGAGGGCTGCTTCAGACATATTGGTTCTTCCCTAAACATGAGCATGCTAAGCTGCTCATCATGTGGGAAGCCCATATGCATTCATTATAGTGGGCCCAATCCTGTGAAGCTGCCTCCCTACTGAGATTAAAAAGGCTCCCCCTCCTTGATGAACTCCAGGTGCGTGACTTTCTTGTGCCAGCAGGCATTCTAAAATAGTGTTTGGTTTTATGATAAATATTTATTGTTTTATTTTCTGTATGGTTTATTGTTATGTACACCACTTAGAAAAGCTAATGATTAAGCAGTATATAAATGTCTTAAATAAAAAATAATAAATAAAATACATGTGATTATTGGCTTTCCTGAAATAAATTTGGCCAACCTGGCTGGCTCGCTGACACTCACATGCACTTTCCACACATGTAGGAACATGATTTTCCTTTCTGGCAAATGGCAAATGTGTTCATGTTGAGGGTAACTGTCTTGTGTGTAGCGGCATTGAGGACTGTCCTCTTATTCTTTTTGATAACTGGCCTGATCTGGGATGTGCTATGAATATCCACATGGTCTGCATGGACTGGGCCCTCTCTACCTCATTTCCCACATAGTCATCCAGGTGGCTACAGCAGTTTGGAGGGCCCAGTCCATGAACAAAGGCTGCAGCAGGTGCAGAAAAGCTGGATATTCAGCCTCCTCTGCAGGGATAGTCTTCCAGCCCAGCATGGCTCTGGATGCCATTTAAAAAGTCTTTGCTCTCCACCACAGCCCTTGGATCCTCACCATGTTTTCTGGAGGATGCCATGAAATAAGAAAAAAAAAAAGCCTGCTCCACATGGTCATTAAACAACTGAAGAATTGGTGCCTCAGCGTGTCTTCTTTTCCTGCTCCCTCTTCATGTGTTTTCCCCTTTGTATCATCTCTACCAGATTGTAGGCCCGCAGACAAGGAGTATTTCATTTTCTACTCTTTCTGCAAGGGTCTAGAATACTTTAACCACTTGATGACGATGAAGATGATAAAGAAGAAGTAGTTGCATGTGCTCTGCAGGGAACTGCTAGTATCTCAGTAACACAATACACAATTGGATCAACATATTTATATACCCCATTGATAAAAATATATCAAAGTTGTTTACAAAATATATAAATACACAATAAACACATGATGAAACCATATAAAAATTGTAAACCAGAAATCATTAACTAACTATTGCAGAAAAATATCTTCTCAATTGCTTGTAAAAGCCTGGTGACTTAGAAAAGTTTTCAGCAGGCGTTTAAAAGTCAGAACAGAAGGTGCCTGCTGAATCCCTATTGGCAGAGCATTCCACAGGACTGAGCCAATGATACTAAATGCTCGATTTCATGTTGGTGTTAAATGAGCCTCACTAATTCAGGGGATGAGCAATAATGCTCCTGCAGATGATCTCACTGACTGAGCTGGGATAAAAGGGTTCAGGCAGTCCCTACGGTACCCTGGACCTAAGTTGTTCAGGGCTTTAAAATAATACAAGAACCTTGAACCTGGCTCAGTGGTGGATGGGCAGCCAGTGCAGATGTTTTAACAATAGTGTCACATGTTGTCAGCCATGTGCCCCCATCAGAAGTCTGCACCAGCTGGGGCTTCTGAACCAGGCCCATGGGCAGCTCCACATAGAGCATATTGCAGTAATCCAGCTTGAGGTTACCAACACATGGACTACAGTGGTCAAGCTATCCCTGTCCAGAAATAGCCATAACTGGCAAACCAGAGAACACTGGTAAAAGGGACTCCTAGCCACAGAGGACACTTGAGCCTCTAGCGACAGAGATGTATCCAGGAGTATTCCCAAACTATGCACTTGTTCCTTCAGAGGGTATGCGACCCTGTCCAAAACAGGTAACTTGCCTACCTCCCAGATATGGGAACCACCCACCCAAAGAGCCTCCGTCTTCCTAGGATTCAAGCACTGCTTATTGGCTCTCATCCAGTCCACCACACACTGATACAGAGCTTTCACAGCCTCTCCTGATTCAGATTTTATGGATAAATAGAGCTGTGTGTCATTGGCATACTGATAACAGCTTGCTTCAAAACTCCTAATGACTGCTCCCAATGGGTTCATATAGATGTTAAATAGCAGTGGGGAAAGGATAGTACTCTGCAGAACCCAATAGCACAAGTGCCAGGGGCTGAGGAGTAGTCATCTAGTGCAACTCTCTGAATATGGCCCTGTAGGTAAGAGCGGAACCACTGTAATATGGTGCCCTCAATACCCATCCCATTGAGTTGGTCCAGGGGGATACCATGGTCAATGAGAGATCGAACAGAAGTAAAAGGATTGGACTCCCCCTGTCTCTTTCATGATAAAGGTCATCCATCAGGGACCAAAGCTGATTCAGCACCAAAACTGAGTTTGAGAACCCAGATTGCAGTGGCTCTTGGTAAATAGTCTCATTCAGAAATGCCTGCAGTTGCTCCCAACCACCTTCTCCACCATCTTTGCCAAGAAAGGGGTGTTGGCAACTGGTCTAAATTTATTACACTCCATTGAGTCCAGAATGGGCTGTTAAAGAAGTGGATGCACCACTGCCTCTTTGAGGGCAGCAGGCAACACTCCATAACGCAGATATGCCTTTACCACACCCATGTCCCAATCAGTCACCCCACTCTGGCTAACTGTAATAAGCCAGGAAGGACAAGAATCTAATGAGCAGGTAGTTGGGCACATCACTGTAAGCATCCTGTCCACTAAATCAGGCTGCATTAACTGGAACTGATCCCACAACACTGGGTTCAACATTGTGTTGGACACCTTGGCTGGCACTGCCACAATAGCAGCATCTAAATCATAGCAGAGCCAAATGACTTTATCCTTAACGTGTTCAGCCAGCCAGTTACAGTTAGACAATGTGTACTCCAGAGGTACATCCCACAGGAGTTACCAACCTCTGGACCACACAGAGCAACTACATCATGTGGTTCCTTGAGCATGTAATGGAGAATGGAGGAAGGAAAATAAGATGTCTTCGCTGCCCTCACAGCAATATGATAGGCTCTCCTTATTATTATTATTATTATTATTATTATTATTATTATTATTATTATTATTATTATTATTATTATTATTATTATTATTATTATTATTATCATTATTATCGTTATTAATAATAATAATAAAATAATAAAAATAATAAAATAATTAATTAAATAAATAAAAATTGTATCCTGCCCTTCCTCCCAGAGGGAGTCCAGGGCAGCAAACAAAATGCTAAAAACACTCTGAAACATCTTAAAAACAGACTTTAAAATATATTAAAACAAAACATCTTTTAAAAAAACTTTAAAAACAACTTAAAAAGCAATTCCAACACAGATACAGACTGGGATAAGGTCTCTACTTAAAAAGCTTTTTCAGAGGAAGGTCTTCAGTAGGCACTGAAAAAAATAACAGAGATGGTGGCTGTCAAATGCTTAAGGGGAGGAAATTTGAAAGGGTAGGTGCCACAACACTAAAAGTCTATTTCCTATGTTGTGTGGAACAGGCCTTTTGATAAGATGGTATCTGCAGGAGGCCCTCACCTGCAGAGCACAGTGATTAACTGGGTATACAAGGGGCAAGACATACTTTCAGATATCCTGGTCCCAAGCTGTATAGGGCTTTGTACATCAAAACCAGAACATAGAACTTGACCTGGTAGCTAATGGGCAGCCAGTGCAATTCTTTCAGCATCAAGGTAACATCTTGGCAATACTGTACCCCAGTGAGCAGTCACACCACCACATTTTGCACCAGCTGCAGCTTCCAGACCAACTTCAAGGGCAGCCCCACATAGAGCGCATTACAGTAATCCAGCCTGGAGGTTACCAGTGCATGGACAACAGTGGTCAGGCTATTCTGGTCCAGAAACGGCCACAGTTGTCTTACCAGCTGAAGCTAGTAAAAGGCACTCGTAGCCACTGAGGTCACCTGGGCCTCTAGTGGTGAAGATGGATATAGGAGAACCCCCAGATGACAAACCTACTCTTTCAGAAGGAGCACAACTCTATAAAAGTAGGCAACTGACCAATTATGTGAACTCAGGAACCACCCACCCACAGAGCCTCCAACTTGCTAGGATTCAGCCATGAGAGATTAAGTAAGAAGGTCACTCTTCACCTGTCCTTTTCCCGATAAAGGTCATCCATCAGAGTGACCAAAGCCGATTCAGTCCCATAACCAGTGGGCCTCTGAAGGGTCTAAAACATCATTTCCTGGAGTTTTATGCACCTGAATATATGCTCAGTCTACTCTGGAGTGAGACTTATGCCACTTATGGTCCAGTCCCCACCCGGCCTGTTTCATCAATCGCAGCTCCTCAGCATACCAAGGAGTGAATTGGGCTTCACAGTGCCAGACAGGGCCCTCAGGAGCAATTATGTCAATGGCCCTATGAGTCTCACCATTCCATAGTGAAACTATGGCCTCAACAAAATATGGAGAAGAGTAGTTCAAATGTTACCTCTCACATCTTGGCTACAAGCCTGACCAGGGGCTTTGGTAAAGAGGACTAGTGAATATATTTAAACTACACCTTGATGGATTACTTGCAGGTAGGGATGTGTATATTACTCAAAACTGCATACAAAATATTTTTATTGTGGGAAATTTGCATTAATATGTTGATGAATTTTCATGAGGATTTCCCCCTCCCCAAAAAATCACAAATAGTTGTAGAAAAGTGAAGAACTGATGTTAAGATAGGAAAAATGAGAAACGGAGAAACCAAAACTGACAAACTGTCCATCCCTGCTTGCATTTATTTCACTCATCCAGGTATTTGCACTTTGCACATGGCAGCAGGCTTCTGCGCCTGCATTCCTAACTGGACAATTTGCACAGCTAGGTGCTGCTCACAGGGCTCCCCTTCTCCAGACCATTAGACAGGGCTTTGTGTGTATAACCCCTTTTGTAAAAACAACTTTTATTCTATTGGTCAGTCAGTTAGTCCAGTTGTATTGTTTATAGCCAATGGCCATTGCAGTATTAGCCATTCAGGATGGGGAGCAGAGCGCTGGATTCACCCCACCCACCCCAAGCCCCACACTTTCCATTTCCTGCAAAGCAGCAGACTGATGTACTTTAGCTTTAAAAAAGGGACTGCATCAGGGAATGCCTGCTTTTAGGGTCATAGTTCTAGTCTGCAATTCTAAACTTACTTGGTAATATTTTCTTTTGAAATAAGTGAGACAAACTCACTAGTGCTCAGGGCCAGGAATGGCACTGAATAACTTTAAAATGTTGGCAAGCCTTGGAAGAGTACATAAATGCTTTAATAAGATATATGGAGAAGGATCTGCTTACAAGAGCAGCAAACCAAATAACAGGTCCACAGGCATCTTAAAGAATACGCTGCTGGTTGTCTGCAATTCAAAGAGCAACAGGGTAATTCTGTAGTGACCAACATATCATTTGTAAGTTTCTTTACATAATATTTTGTGTTTTAGCTAATATTCTTTGAACTCCAGTTAACATTAAACTATTTGTACGTTAACTGGACTGATCTTCCCTACAAAAATAAAAAAGAAGTATGCCATGGATGGTACAAATGCTTTCTTTTTATTGTGTTTTAAAAGATATGAGAAACATAACAGTTTTGCAGTCTCGTTTATCAGTAACTTGGATAAAACTGTTCTCTAAAATTTATTATTATTATTATTATTATTATTATCCATCTGCAGCACTATAAAGAGCTAATGTTTCATGGGCAAGTGTCAAACATATGGTAATGTTTATTGGAAACTGTGGAAAAAGGTTTAATGGCAAATGACCTATGACCAACATAACATGTGACAATTCATTGACAGACACCTACAAATAATTGCTTCCAAAGCAAGACCCTGTGCATAAGACACTTTACTATTAATCATAAATTGCAGGTTGGGATCAAGTCCATGTGGAAAGTTGTAATGCATACAGGAGTTTACACTTGGCTGTGGCAACACTCTATTTGTTTCTTTTCATCCCAACATTTATCAACATTTCCGGTGAAGACAAGTGTCACAGAAGTCCTCTTTTT
The DNA here is from genome assembly GCF_030035675.1 of Rhineura floridana. Lineage (NCBI taxonomy): Eukaryota > Metazoa > Chordata > Lepidosauria > Squamata > Rhineuridae > Rhineura > Rhineura floridana. The sequence continues at coordinate 215,876,467 of NC_084480.1, forward strand.
TAAGAGGATTTCATATTAATGATCATCAAACAAATTTTCATGTCAAATTTTGTTTTCACAACAAATTTTTGCCAACAAATCTGCTTCTGCACTTTCTTTCAGTATAATCACTTTTCCCATAGGGACATTATTCCCTGTATTTTGGTGTTTATTTTAAATTATGTGAAAAATTAATTTGTGTTCAAGATGGCCTTCAACCTTCCACAGGGTTGTATTGTTCCCTTAGGCAAGGCAAGAGACCTTCAGCTCCTAAGGTGATTTTCTGGTATCACCAGATGACCCCATGGGTCTGCCTCCTTAATACATCTGAGGGGAAGCTGCTAGAAGCTTCTACATGCTTCAAGAAAGGGGGTGGGGTCTAGTAGAGAAATATCAATCCTACACTTTTTAAAACCACACCCAGGTTGAAGTTTACTGATAATTATTATAAAAGTTATCTAATTACTAAATATATTAACATATAATTATATTATCTTTCTTCTAAAAGGAATAACATATTTCCCACTCCTCTGCCTCCTCTGCCTTGTCTTCAAGGTTGTAAACTTTCTGAGAGCATGGGCCTGTCCCTTTTTGTAAAACTGTAAGATGCCCTACACTGATCATATGGTACAAATAATAGGCCTAATAATTATTAAATTCTCAGAGAAAGAATTATGACAATTCTTTAAAAAGGGGTTTAAATGGCACACATGACAACACGTTCATGCTATGTAAGTTGCACATGTGGTGTTATGTTGGTCAAAAGAACTGTTGTATGTAAAGCACACTTCAGGTAACATTTCATCACATTTTCTTACTGCTAACAACCTCAAAGAAGAGAATAAGGTTAAAAGTGATAGAATTTTCTGTTCATTTGTTGGGGGGGGGGGTGGAATATGTGTTTCTCTGACCAACATAACATGCTTAACCAACACACGTTTTATTGTCCTAAGCTCATCTGATTTTGTTCCTAACATAAAATCTCTTCTTAATTTACCAAATGAGAAAGGAAAACTATCAATACAATAAAGGATCATTAGCCTATTGTCTATTTTCTTGGAGAGGCCTTTAACTGAAGATTAGAAAACAAACAGAGAAATTCTGAGTCATCTTGCATGCCATACTTCTGGTTGTTTTACTCATGTGGAAAATGCCATTTTGAAAAACTATTGCCAGATAATGAATCTTTGAAAAATTATCTTCACAACAATATAGAACATGTTAAGTATATATGAAAATGAAAAATGGGTCTGTGGGTTGACATTTTCATGGAACTACCCAACATATGACAGTGTATAGCTTTAGACTGGTCAACTCATGCTCTCGTCATTATGTAAAACATATGCTGCTTATACAGCATTTGCATGTAAGCTCATATATTTTGGTTACACATGGGTTCTCTTGGAACCCTTAAGGCCCCTATCCCATTTGCAAATATTTGATTTAGATGGAGGCAAAGCTATCATGCAAACATAAACATATGCGGAATGGGAAGCGTAGTCAAAAATACAAATTGACTTTTCTATTGTTAATTCACTTCCTGTTTCGTGCGCACATCTATCTGTCTGGATGTCTGTTTGCTTATCTATCTATTTCTAAGTACCCAGATTGCTGGATGCTGGTGATATTTGGATGCACTGCATTTGCTTTCCCTGTGCCATTGTGCCTGGAGGAAGATAGCATGGAACAAAGAATGAAGAATGTTTCATCCTGTCTGAATTCTAATGGGCATTACCTCCTTCCCTCTCAGCAGGTTTATTTGTGTATTTCCATGTTCAGAAATTCAGGATGCCCATGAAAATACAGGATGAAAACAGGTAAGATGCCATTCACTAAAATTGGCATGGCAACAACAGCTCTTCATACCAAATACTGACTGTATGACTTGTATTGGAATTATTATATATTAGTTACAGTGTAAAAAGCAGCCCTTTTACAACTCCCTCATTGCCAGAGATCAAAAGCACCAATTTGATACCAATTGTTGCACAAGTGCTGGACTTCAAGAACCACCTCTGACTACATGGACCTGTTAGATCCTCCAATCATCACCAGAAGCCCTTCTCTGTGTGCTAGGTGTAGAAGGTAGCAATAAGAGAATGGGCCTTTTCTGCAATAGCTCCCAATTTGGGTTGCCAGATCTCCAGTTTTTGCCCAGAGACTCCAGTTTTTCGGAGTTCTCTCTGGGTCTCCAGGTTAGTCACATTAATGTCCAGACTCTTTCATTAAAAAAAAAAAGTTTCTAGTTGGTCTGCTTCAAGAGATATAGACCAAAACATCAGCCACCCCCCTTGCGACTTCTGTTAGAAGCCAACTGCTCTAATCCCCACCCTTTCAGGTCTTTAGCCAGTAAGTGAAGTTAGGGTTGTGGCTAACAGGAGATTTGCTGATATCCAGGCAAGAGCTAGAACCCATTGCAAATCTTTAGAACAGTTTCCTTTTCCTGTTTGTCTGCACATCGGAAGTTGAGTGAGTGTATAATGTTATACTTTTCTAATTATAAGGAGTCAAACAAATTTAAATGTTACTGGGCTGTTGAAGAGGGCAGTTTATTTGTCTAATTCACAGCCTGTTTTGAAAACCTTCCCAATATGAAATTTTAACCCATTATCCAATTTTTGGGAGTAAAGTTGGAATGCTAATCCCACATACCTGGGAGTAAACCCCACTGAATTCAGTAGGGCTTACGTTTGAGTAGACATGGTTAGGATTGTGCTGTAAATCAATGGGACTTTTCAGTGAACATAGCAAAGGATTGTGTTTCTACTGTAAATCTTTCTCTCCCTCTCCAGTCCCTTTTTTTAAAGCAACGAGGCAGAGTTTACTCAGAATTATTATTAGAATTAGAATTTATTACCCACCCTTCACCCAAAGATCAATTCTTTTATTACTGATTTTAAAAAAAGTTCTTCAATGACCAACTCGTTTTGACAATAAAGTATTATATAGGGTATATGTATTTTTACATCTCCAGTGTGTGTATATATGGAATCTTTCCAACAACTCTTTGAGGTAGAGTTGGAAACCAAGGCAGCTGACAACAAGAAATAAAGCCATTTAAAATCCAATAACCATAAAACAAGTATAAAACAGTTGCAAAACAGCTTAAAGTGGAGTGATTATGAATTTTGGGTTGGGTGACTGAAGTTCCTTATAATTTGAGGTTGCAGTCCTGTGCATGCTTCCCTGTTTGAATACTCTGGGACTTGCTTTTGAGTAAACATGCCCATGGTCACCAAATAAACTTAGCTGATTTCCATATTAAAAAATAATTAAAATCATTTATACATAGGCAAAGTTTATAAAGTAATGCAGATCCACACAATACATTTAAAGCACATCCAACTCACATTTAGGTTGGTTGTGCATTCCTTAGTGAATTGAAAAGAGCAATTTTTAAAGATAATTTTTAAACAGGGGAAGGGCTGGAGCTCAGTGGTAGAGAACATGCTTTACATGCAAAGGTCCAAAATCCAATCTCTGGAAAAGACTATTGCCTGGAATTCTGGAGAGCCAATGTTAGTCCATGTCATCAGGACTGAGCTATTTAGTACCAAATGGCCTAAGTCGGTATAAGGCAGATTCCTTTGTTCCTAAAACAGAAAAGAGACCCAAGGGCCACAGTGACTCTGAAATTTATTTATGTATTTTACTTACAACAGTTATATACCACTTTATTGTAAAAACACCTCAAAGCAGTTTACAGAAGGAATTAAAACAATAAAAGTATTGTCAAAAGCAGTCAAAAACAGGTATTTAAAAACATTCAAAATAATAAAACCAACAATAAAAATTGTAATAGGTTTTACATGCCTGGGTAGGCTTGCCTAAACTAAAAATGTTTTTAGCAGGTGTAAAAAAAAGTACAATAAAGGCACCTGCCTGATGTCAATAGGCAGGGAGTTCCAAAGTGTAGGTGCTGCCACACTAAAGGATCTATTTCTTATAAGAGCAGAACTAATACTATGTGGTACCCGTAACATGGAAAGCACACCTTGAACTTGGCCTTGTAGCAAATTGGCAGTGCAGATTTCACAGCAGAGGTATTATGTGCTGATAGGGTCTCACTCATGTCACTAATTGTGCCACAGCATTCTGCACTAACTGCAGCCCCCAGGTCAGATTGTGCTGCATGGGGATTTCTGTGACCTTGGCTGACTGGCTGTGAGGTTTTTTTAGTTTTGGTTTTTGGTTAGGAACCCTGACTGGTTGCACAATGCTGAGTTTTCTGCCTTACTCATAGGAATCTTGTTGTGGATGGTATGGCATTGCATTTAGAGAATCATCACTGTCTTTTGTTTTCCTTTTTCTTTTTCTGTTTGCATTTCATTTACCTCTGACCTCACTCCCTTACATCCACAGAAGCGATAACAGTGGTTCCATGTGCTCAGCTCAACCCCCTTGAACCCACTGATGATACACCTTGTTGTTTGCATGACGGTTTGTTTCTTGCCCAGTCATGGGAAAAGAGAATTCATATACTGAGAAGTGTGGCTTTAACTGCTGTTGTTCCCAAGCTACTGCCTGTGAATAGATGCTTCTGACCTGGCAACCCTATCGCCAACTGTGGAGTTTTCTCCCCAAGGAAACACACCTGGTTCCAACTTTGTTCTGGCAGTTGTCAAATCTAGGCCTATGTTAGGCCCCTTCACAGGCAGTCACAGCAGAATGGGAACAGCTTTCCTTCATTGTTATCTCAGGCTTTATGCAGATGTAGCAACCGTTTGGATGGGGCCAATCCTATGTGTCTTTCCTATGTGATCGGTTCCTGGCCCTCCCTCTCTACTAGGGATGGGAGGATCAGTCAATTTTGGTTTTCTCATTTTTCCCATCTTAAATTCAGTGCTCCACACTTTTGCAGCAGTTTGTGTACTTTTTTAAATCCTAATGAAAATCTTTAGCATTTTAGTATCAATTTCTCCTAATAAACATATTTTTGTAGGCAGTTTTGACTACTATGCATATTTGTGCAAGCAATTTCTCCTGATATAATGCATTTTTGTATGTTATTTTTACTAATATATTCATCTTTATGCACACTTTCCTCTAATATATACATATTTCTAAACATTGGTTGGTTGGTGAAGTGCATGGGAAAATTTGAATGTGTGAATTTCACAGGATGGTTGTACTTCGGTTCTCATGCTGTTTCAGAAAGTGCAAATTTGAAAGATTTGGCTTTAAGTGCGATCTGAATTGAATTTCTCTCCCATCCCTACTGCCTACATGGCTGCATCATTCATACACATGACTCAAGATGGCCCCATGGCTGTGGAACCCTGTCCCCTAGGGATACCATCAGCCACTTCTTTGCTATCATGAAGGCAAACTCTAGAAACACATTTATTTATGACTGCTTTTAGTGAGACTGTGCAAGTGTTAGGAGCTTTTGTTTATATTGGGATGGTCAGCAGATGGAATTGGATGAGAAGAAGTTAACTGTTGTGCTGCTGCTATTATTATTATTGTGTGGATTGATGTATTATTGTTGTTGTTGTTGTTGTTGTTATTATTACCCAACCTTCACCTGAACATCCCATGGCAAGACACAACAATTTAAAATACAACATTAAAAACAGTTTGAAACAAATTACAATCACAAGAATAGGGTGAATCCTAAACGTTTTTTTACATGTGTTTAAAATTGTTTTTATATGCCATTATGGGAAGACAGGATACTTTGAATAGCAGTATATAAATTAATTCAATAATAATAATAAAAATCATAGCCACATGGGAATACACTACAGAAAAGATTCTCAAGCTATGCACACCCCTGTGCCTTTGACTGTGCTGTTTGATTTCAGGTTTCCCAGACAAAGGGGAGGGTTTGCAGGCACTGCCAGTCAGTTGACCAGTGGTACCTCCAAACCCTTGAACCTTTGACTGTGTGGTTTAATTTCGAATCATGAAGGTAAAGGAAAATGCTTCACCTGATGTCACACCATGGTGAGGAGACTGACAGGTGGGAGGCCTTGGCCCCCTGTCAAAGCAGCCTGCCAGGGGTTGAGGATCTAAGAATCCGACCAGTCAGGCTGAAAAGCTTCTCCACCCTTGCTGTAAGCTTTTATGTTCCTCTGAATATGAGGGATGGCTTGCTCCATCTCTCCCCTTGCCAGGCGCCCTATCCCTGAAGCACGCTGAGCTGTTCTGCTCCCTCTTATGCAGCCACAGTGTGCACAGGAGTCACTGCCACTTATTAAGGAGGGAGGCAGCCTTGGGGAGGTTGGGGCTGTGCATGTGCATTGGCAAGATGCCACCATGGCTCTGCCAGTGCACCCACACAGCCCAAGCTCTCTGCTGCCTCCCCCTCTCCCTCCCTTCCCCACCGACTGCTCCTGTGCAGTGGTGTCAACAAGGAGAATGACATTAGGGAAACCATTTATGTCAATTTGCCTTGATGGCAACCCACTTCTTGTCCATCCATGTTTATATCCAGTCAGGCCAAAAGTGGGATGCAGAAGAAGCCAAGGGCAGCTGCCTCAGACTCCTCCCCACAGCTGTCATCAGGAATTTTTAACTGATATAATTAATCTCATCAACTTTTCTCATGCATTTTACAAGCTGAATGACCATCACAGAGATAGAAATGGCTCTCATCTCTCCCGGGTGTTTTGTCCATGGTAACACTGTCACAAGCTGTTACATATGGATAAAACTGGATGACAAGAGTTCCCCCCCCCAGCCCTCAGTGTAAATCTGCTTGAGTATTACTAAAGAATTGTAGCTGTAATGATGCTGTCCCCCGGCCTTCCTCTCTCCTTCCAGATGTTTTTCCTTTTATTTTTGTGCAGGGATTGTCATTGTTTCCATAACACAATAAATCAGATCATTCTTTTGATTCCTTCTACAAGCAGGGCTGCCCCTCTGAATCCTGTAGTGGCAAGCAAGCAAGAAATCCACTGGAGTCCTCTGCATATATTTACTTAGGCTCAATGTAAAAACATTTTTTTAAGCAGGCAGACATCTGCCAGAGTGGGTAGTCTTTTCATTGATTGCTGCTACAGGAGCCCTGGAGACAGCAGAACTGATCCACACTGAACTAAAGTTTCCATAAATATGCCAGGCCCAAATCCTCCAGTGGCAACTCATCCGGCAGCTTAGAGTTTGTTTGTTTCCTTTTGATCCATGCTAGTGCCAAGTTCAAATAAGCCTACTAGTTGACAGTGTTCTTGAAACTAACACCCTGGCCCTAAACCTTCTGGAAACAATGAAGTCCCTTCCTTCTATTGAATGTCCTCCCCTATTTACATGGAAACCAGCACTGATTGAATGGGTGTGAGTCCAAGATTCCTGGGTAAATTGACCTAGCCTTCACTGCCTTTAGTCCTGTGTGAGCAATGTGTGTCCTGGAGAGATCACACAAAATGCTGTTCAAAATCTGCACTAGAAGACATTTAATTGATGTGGAAGATCCATCTGCAAAGAGTTGTTTCCTATGTGCCTGTTTCCAACACAAGGATTAATCTCAGCAGCAACAACTGAGCTCCTGGGCTCCTGCTGGGAGGAAGGGTGGGATATAAATCAAATAATAAAGAATAAATAAATGAATAAATAAATAAACAACATCTTTGTAATGTATGAAACACCATGTAAGCATTGGTTTTCTACCAGGAGCGCACAGACAGGGAAGCTGCCTGAACAAAAGAAAATGAAGGGGTAACATGGGGCTCATCCATGATTTACTGTGTGTCTGGTGCTACTTGCATCCCTTTGTAATTCACAGGCAATCAGAAGCTATAACACAGTTTTCCCCTTTAAATCCAGATCAACCCAAACCAATTATAATGCAAAAAGGAAAAGAAAAACCATCTCAGCTTCGCTGCGCTCCTTCATGTAGGCACTTTGCTTCAATGTTTTTTTAGTGGGCAGGCTCTCTTATGCCCCATCACCTGCTTCCTCTTCCTCTGCTGCCCACAAAAGCTGCTGCAGCTGCTGCCTACTTTGCTTTTCACTCACTCCCCCTTCCAATCAGTTTCATATAGTTTCATGTCAATTGCACCCCAAGGCATGCAACTGACAAGAAACAATGACACTGGGGAAAAAAACTCTCCCTTTCTCCATGAGCAATATTGATACTCCAGAGGGAGTAGACATGTAAAATTGGGGGTGGGCCACAAGGAAGCACCAATACTAAACCTTTCCAGAGGAAAACAGCGGATTGGAAGCTGCTATTGAGCGAGAAGTGTGGACCTTCAAGATCCCTTCCAGCTCTATGATTTCTGGACACCCAAGGTTCGAATTCATAGATAATCAGTAAAAAGTGGTTGCCATTCCCTCTGACTCGATCCTATCAGTAAGTTTTGACAGGTGAATCATGTAGGAGAGGTGGGTTGGACAGGAAGTTTTTGTCATTTTATACCATTTTCTTGAAGTTTTTAGCCAAAAGATAACAGGAACAACAATAAAAAGAAATGAACATCTAAATCCAACGGCTCTGTAAACCATGTCCTCTCTAAGCAAGTGAGCAGTGTATGATAGGAGCAAAGAGAAGGAGCAGCAGCCAGTGTCATCTTGTCTTCTCCCTCTGGATGGCTGTGCAGATTAGGCCTACTGCAGTGGCAGGAGTGGCTGGTGGGGAAGGTGTTGCCACTGCTCACCTGGCTTCCTGGCAGAAGCATCACTCCCGCTTACCAGGAGGGGAGAGACAGTGGGGAGGTTGGGGTTGTGCATGTGCACTGGTAGGAATACCAGATTGGCTCAGCCAGCATGCCCACACAGCCCCATCCTCCCTGCCCCTCTGTCTCTCCTCCCCAGCTCCTGGGCAGTAGTGACAACAGTGACAATAACATTAGACAAACTATTATCTTTCACCCTCAGCACCCCATTTATATAAGACAATGCTCTACGCTACAGAGTTGATATAAGGATTACTGAGCTGATGTATGTGAAACACTTTTAATGTTAGGGAAAGGGCTGTATAAATATTATATTTGTTTACTAAAGCCCTCCTCAGGCATTTGCCTAAATTCATAAGGGTTAAATGTGTGTACAGAGGGGTGGTTCTGCACACTTTTTGTAATTGGAAGAAAGAGCATGAAAGAGTAATGAAAGAACAGGTAATGAAGTAGTTGACTCCCTTGTTGAGTTATTGAATAAACATTTTGAAGTCGATGCTGACCTGTTGCCCAGTACGAAGCCACATTGCAACTTTCAGTAAACCTGGAAAAAGTTCAAAAGGTGCTAGGTGCAAACCTTGATCTGCCAGAACTTTCACTAGAGTATGGGGAGATACCTCAGTATGACAGCATCAGTGACGTTCACAAGATGACATCATCTTGTTTGGTTCTCTTCTTGTATTATCTGATGCATATGCAAATACTGCAATGCTCACGGTGTATCTTCTGGCAGCTAAACCTCATAGTGCTGATGATGAATGTCTCATCAAGAGTTCTCTTCAAGCGTACCTTGAAGTCCATCAACAGAAACAGACTCTCAGTTGATTCAGAAAATGAATACCTCTGTATCTTTCACAATATGCTCCTATTCATCCCATGAGATCCTAGGGAATCAGTGCTCCTATGGATTAAAAAAGCACAGAACCAAAGATACTGTACGGCTAAAGCAAGAGAACAGATATGGCTTAAAGGGATTCCCCCCCCCCCCCGAGATTTGCATGTGAATCTGCTCACAACACCCAGTGACAATCTGACCATCTCGGAGCAAAATATACTTTAACATGCTCAGCATAATGTGAGAGGAGGCACCATGGAACAATGGCGTAATTTTCTGTTCTATGTTTGTTTTGTACTGGCATGTAAAGATTGTATGCCTACATATACTATTTAAGGAGAGTTCAATATGAGTCAGTAAATGCCTTTGACTTGTCAAGTAATTGTACTATTAATATAAGGTTATGAAGCTTTGAAAGGAACCAGTATTCAAATTCATTTTCTATTTCTTTTTATCTTTTCTCATCGGTTTCTGTTTTTTAGAAACAACCTGGCTCCTTATTAATTCCCATATGCCCCAAAATATGCCCCCAAATGGTCCCCTCTATTGAGATCACCCAAGAGGGTCTGTAGAAAACGTATTTCACACTGCACAGTTGTTGTTTTTGACAATACACAAAATGTGTCTAGCTGCATATTAGAATAAAACCTGCTGGCTCATCTCAGACCTTTGCTAGTTTGTGTGAAGGCCTGAAGAGGGTTTCTACATGCATGGATTCCACAGAACATGCTTAGAAATTTCTGCACAATATTACTAACCCTTCACCCAGAGGTACCAGGATGGGTTACAACCATTTTAAAACACATAATTAAAACAGTTAAAAACAACCTAAACAACATCACAGAAAATAGGGTAGGTCCTAAAAATATACATCTCAGGTGTCAAAGGCCAGGATAAAGAGGGGCATCTTCAGCATTCACCGAGAGTTGTACAATGAAGTTGCCAGATGCACCTTGGTGGGGAGAGTTCCACAGCTTAGGGGTTGCCACAGAGAATGCCCTCTCCCGGACCACTCCCGTGAGCTTCCAAGGGTGTTCGAACTACCAAAATGGCCCCGTCTGTTGAGATCACATGAGAGGGTCTGTAGAAAAGAAGGTGGTCTTTCAGATATTTGGGACCTAAGTCATTTAGGGCTTTAAACACTAATGTGAGCACCTTGCACTAGGCCCAGAAACAAACTGGCAACTAATGCAGCTGTTAAAACGAGTTATATGAGTTCTAAAGGGAACCCCTGGCAGTAATCAGATTGCTGCATTTGGGACCAGTTGAAGTTTTGAAGTCATCTTCAAGGGCAGCCCCACATAGAGCACATTGCAATAATCCAGTCTGGAAGCTACCAGAGCATGAAGCACTGTGGCCAGGTCTTCCCTGTCCAAGAGGGGCCAAAGATGACAAACCAGCTGGAGCTGGAAAAAGGCATTCCTAGCCACTGAGGCCGCCTGAACCTCCAGTGACAGCATTGGATCAAGGAGTATCCCCAGGCAGGCAACCTACTCCTTCAAGGCAAGAGCAAACCCATCCAGAACAGGCTGTCTCCCCACGTCCTGGACATGAGAACTCCAAACACATAACACCTCTGTCTTTTCAGGGTTCAGCCTCAATTTATTGGCCCACATCCAGTCCATCGCTGCCTCCAAACATTGGTTCAACACCTCAACTGCCTCTCCTGATTCAGATGGAACAGAGAGGTTGAGCTGGGTGTCAACTGCATATTGATGGCATCTCACTCCAAATCTACCAATGACAGCTCCCAGAGAGCCACTCGCTATGGGCGGTTTAAAAATGAAACAAATAAAATAAATAAATAAATGTTAAATAGCATGGGGGACAAGATAGAACCCTGTGGAACACCACAGGACAGCTCCCATGATGCTGAACAATAGCCTCCCATAATTACTTTTTGGAAGCAGCCCTGGTGGTATGAGTGGAACCACTGAAGTACAGTGCCCCCAACCCCCACCTCCCTGAGATGCTCCAGAAGGATACCATGGTCAACAGTATCAAAAACCGCTGAGAGATCAAGGAGAATAAGCAGGGTCGCATTCCCTTTATCTCTCTTCTGACAGATGTCATCAACAAGAGCCACCAAAACAGTTCTAAGAATCATGAGAAGGCACGGTTTCTGATCCCGTGGAGGCTTGGAAGTGTGCTCAGAGGAATCAATGCACATAGACACCCTCTTCAGACCTTTACACATAACATGCAAAGGTCTGAGAGGAGTTGGGGCACTGCACATTGGAGCAGCACACCCTCGTCCCTCTACACACATCTAACCCTCACAAGTTCAGGCAAATGCCTGAAGAAGGCTGAAGATGTATTAATTTTCAAAATCTGGGATACTTGCTCACATCCCATGGATGTTTTTAGCACAACTGCTATGGATAAAATATCTCTGGGTAGCAACTTATGAAGTTTGAATTCAGTGGTCATTGTTGAGGTGGTTCTCTGTCCTTACTAGAAACAGGGGGGGGAGCATTAGTGGAGGCAGTGGTGTCTCAGTCACCACTGTACAAGCATGTTCTTGCTTATTGTCTAGCAATCTATGACGATAACTGCCAACTCCAGAGGCTGCTAGCCAGTCAGCAACCACACACTTACATTTTGTGGAATAAGATACCTCCTGTCTCCTGACAGGTCCTGGCAAAAGGACAAACTTTCTGCTCTCCCCTCAGTTGCCTCAAAGTGACATCCAGCAGTTCCCACCAATAAAGCACCTGCCTCATTAGCTATGGCTCCCAGTGAAATAGTGATAATAAAAACAGACAGATGATGAAAGTTGCCTAATGCCTATCATTAATATATAGACATGTAGATATAGATAATGTCAAGGCTCTCATCTTCACTTTAAAAATGAAAATATTTTGAAGAATTATTAATGTTTGATCATATTTAATTCACTTGGGGGATGCCTTTTGTCTTTTCAGGATCAATTTTCAATATGATCAGTCAAAAAGGTAAATAAATAAAGAATCTAAAAACAAAAAACCATGAAAGCAACAGAGCTGGGGTTCTCACAGTATTCTAGTAAAAATATCATGATATTTGTCACCAGAACGCACAAGAGTAATTCATATTGGGCCCATTTGTTTGCAATTAATAAAACAGCTTTCCATAATTTGACCTATGGGTAACCTTGACACATTTTCTGTTTGCTGAAGACACAGAGCTTCAGAACATTTTTGTTTTATCCTTGAACAGAAAGAAAGTAGGACTAAAAAATCTTGTTTAACAGCAAGGTTAGATGAAGTTGCCATTTGGGATCACACAAGGCCCTTTGTTTCCTACAGAGATGTATCAGAACTTATTTAGAAGATCTTGACACCTATAACATTCTGGAGCATAGATTGTAGATTCATAAACAGAAGATGGCATGAGTAATGGAGGAGAGCCAGCTCTTGGTTCACAGCTATCCCATCTGTCATCCTTTTCTGTGCCATCATTTATGGACAATGTCCAGTCATCTCATGGAGCAGATTGTTCTGCTCACTCGATAGCCAATACGGATTTCTGATCACAAATCTAGCTGTACTAGAAAGATTAATTTATGAAAGGTACCATCCTTTACTGTTGTTTTATATCTATCTCACTATAGGAAGAGTTTGGGAGAGAAAATGGAACTGGTTGCAAAAATGTGAAAAGACCCCTTCAATGGTCAAATGGGGAAAGGCAGGGCAATCAACTCATACATAAGAACATAAGAAGAGCCTGCTGGATCAGGCCAGTGGCCCATCTAGTCCAGCATCCTGTTCTCACAGTGGCCAACCAGGTGCCTGGGGGAAGCCCGCAAGCAGGACCCGAGTGCAAGAACACTCTCCCCTCCTGAGGCTTCCGGCAACTGGTTTTCAGAAGCATGCTGCCTCTGACTAGGGTGGCAGAGCACAGCCATCATGGCTAGTAGCCATTGATAGCCCTGTCCTCCATGAATTTGTCTAATCTTCTTTTAAAGCCATCCAAGCTGGTGGCCATTACTGCGTCTCGTGGGAGCAAATTCCATAGTTTAACTATACGCTGAGTAAAGAAGTACTTCCTTTTGTCTGTCCTGAATCTTCCAACATTCAGCTTCTTTGAATGTCCACGAGTTCTAGTATTATGAGAGGGGGAGAAAAACTTTTCTCTACCCACTTTCTCAATGCCATGCATAATTTTATCATGTCTCCTCTGACCCGCCTTTTCTCTAAACTAAAAAGTCCCAAATGCTGCAACCTTTCCTCATAAGGGAGTCGCTCCATCCCCTTGATAATTCTGGTTGCCCTCTTCTGAACCTTTTCCAACTCTATAATATCCTTTTTGAGATGAGGCGACCAGAACTGTACACAGTATTCCAAATGCGGCCACACCATAGATTTATACAACGGCATTATGATATTGGCTGTTTTATTTTCAGTACCTTTCCTAATTATCCATAGCATGGAATTTACCTTTTTCACAGCTGCCGCACACTGGGTCGACATTTTCATCATGCTGTCCACTACAACCCCGAGGTCTCTGTCCTGGTCGGTCACCGCCAGTTCAGACCCCATGAGTGTATATGTGAAATTAAGATTTTTTTGCTCCAATATGCATAATTTTACACTTGTTTATATTGAATTGCATTTGCCATTTTTCCGCCCATTCACTCAGTTTGGAGAGGTCTTTTTGGAGCTCTTCACAATCCCTTTTTGTTTTAACAACCCTGAACAATTTGGTGTCATCAGCAAACTTGGCCACTTCACTGCTCACTCCTAATTCTAGGTCATTAATGAACAAGTTGAAATGTACAGGTCCCAATACCGATCCTTGAGGGACTCCACTTTCTACAGCCCTCCATTGGGAGAACTGTCCATTTATTCCTACTCTCTGCTTTCTGCTTCTTAACCAATTCCTTATCCACAAGAGGACCTCTCCTCTTATTCCGTTACTGCTAAGCTTCCTCAGAAGTCTTTGGTGAGGTACCTTGTCAAACGCTTTTTGAAAGTCTAAGTACACTATATCCACTGGATCACCTCTATCTATATGCTTGTTGACACTCTCAAAGAATTCTAATAGGTTACTGAGACAGGACTTTCCCTTGCAGAAGCCATGCTGGCTCTGCTTCAGCAGGGTTTGTTCTCCTATGTGCTTAGTTAATCTAGCTTTAATCATACTTTCTACCAGTTTTCCAGGGACAGAAGTTAAGCTAACTGGCCTGTAATTTCCGGGATCCCCCCTGGATCCCTTTTTGAAGATTGGCGTTACATTTGCCACTTTCCAGTCCTCAGGCATGGAGGAGGACCTGAGGATCAAGTTACATATTTTAGTTGCAGATCAGCAATTTCACATTTGAGTTCTTAGAGAACTCTCGGGTGGATGCCATCCGGGTCCGGTGATTTGTCAGTTTTTATATTGTCTATTAAGCCTAGAACTTCCTCTCTCGTTACCACTATTTGTCCCAGTTCCTCAGAATCCCTTCCTGCAAATGTTAGTTCAGGTTCAGGGATCTGCCCTATATCTTCCACTGTCAGTGGCGTCACTAGGGTTGGTGTCACCTGGTGCGGTAACTCATGGTGTCACCCCCATGGACCTCCTCCCGTACCAGACCATACAGAATCCTTAGTAATGTTTTTTGTACTAATGTTACTCGTAAATCGTAATTCCCGTATATCACTGAATGTAATGGCAATAGTAATGATACAAACAACTAGCAAAATTAAAATTACACCTTTAAATTACAATATCATACGCACAGCCCAAATTCTTGCTCTTATCACTAATGGGAGTTAATTATCTTGCATATGCCCATAGTAAATTTTCAGATTCTTTCAGACCCTCAGCAATTTTCAAGTGGTCTATGTAGAAGGAAAGTTTGGGAACCCCTGGTCTAAGACATCTGCTTATGTCCCTATGCTGCTCTCTCCCCTCATTTAGGTGCCTGGGATGCATGCTTGTGGACACACCTCCTTACAATTATGGAAAGTGATTCTTAATAATAAGTCTCTAGACACAAAGTTACATAGGTATTTATCAGTTGTTTAGTAGAAAATTCAGAGCTGCAGGGTCCCTTCATGATAGTTACAGCCACATACACCCTTTTTTGCTCCTGGATTAAGAATGAGATCTTTGTTAATGCATTCTCTCACAACAACAAACATCTCTAGGAGCCAATCAGCATGAAAGTGGAGAGCGTTAGCAACTGAGAAGAGTCTTCTCAGTGGCTGACTCACCTCCTTTCACTCTGATTGGCTCCAATCTGCAGAAAAGGCAAGGAAGCATATTAGAAGACTCTTCTCAGTGACTAACACACTCCCTTTTCATGCTGACTGTAGGATGCTTGGAGACATAGGGACCCTGCTCCCAAAAAAGCAGAGGGACTAAGATTCCCTGGGCGACTACCCTCCTGGTGCTTATGGACATGACCGTAATATATTTTGTGACGTGCAAGTTCAACATTATTTATTAAGTGTGTTTAGGATTACACTGATGGCATTCCCAAATACGTACTTTCACACAGACTTTGGTTTTCCATAACACAATGTTTGTCCAAGCCTCCAAACTTGGGGGGGCACTACTTGCACACCCCTTCCATATGCACATCAAAGTTGGATACACACCTGAACCAAGACCCAGACAAAAGGGCACTCAAAACAAAAAGGTAATTACAGTGGCTGAGTAGATCTTGTACAGTGGTTATACTGACTGGGCAGCCACTGTCCTTCACATTTTACAAAATACTTTTTCCTATACAAAGATTAAATTTCTGTGTATGAAAAAGTAATACATGAAGTGGTCTCAATAGTGAGAAAAGTAAACAAGTGAATGGTGATCCAAATGTTTTTCATTCTCACGTTATGAAGCTAGCTGCCAGATGATGTATCACCTTCGCTACGCATACAGCGTAGACTGAAAAAACAGCACCCAAGCCACCATTCAATACGTGTACGTGTTCTTTCCAACATGAATCTACAGGTCTCAAAAAGTAATGTGTGACAAAGTCCTCAAACACCTTGTAACAGGCCTCAAACATGGTCTCTTGTTCTACCAGCATGCCTTCACACCATCACTTTGTCAAAACATAAGGATAGGTAAATTGCTTTTAGGGAGGTTCACAATTATGATTTCCTATTTATTTAATCTAAAAATATTTAAAATACATAAAAACAGCCAGAGGAAGATATTGGAGAAATATAAAATAAATACAAATAAAAAAGGGGTGGGGAGGTGAAGAGACCTTAAATGTGCTACTCACCATCTCTCAGCCTATACTCCCCTCAGGATGAAAACAATGGAGAACCATGACCACCCTCAGGAAGAAGGGCACACTTAAAATGTAGAGGAAAAAATCATCTACAACCATACTGTGAAATCAGATACTTATTGGGACACAGTATGAAGAAATATATACATAAACATGACTCTCAAATATGTTTATGAATTACACAATCTGTAAATATATTTATAGTGCAATCTGATGTTTGTTTACTCAGAAGCAAGTCCCAATGTATTCAATGGGGCTTACTCAAACTGGGAAGTGTGCAGAGAACTACAGCCTCAAGTGATAAGGAACTTGTTCTTTCAACTTGTTCTTTTAAGTTGAGACCTTATCCCAGTCTGAGTCTGTGGTGGAATTGCTTTTTAATATGTTTTTAAGCCTTTTCCTTTTTTTAAAAAAATGTTTTTTAAAGCTTTTAAAAAATGTTTTCAAAGATGTTTTAATATATTTTAAAGTCTGTTTTTATGATGTTTTAAAGTGCTTTTAGTGCTTTTGTTTGCCGCCCTGGGCTCCTACTGGGAGGAAGGGCAGGATATAAATCAAATAATAAATAAATAAACTTCATTCACCCAACCCAAAATTCAGAATCATGCCTCTTTAGGCTGTTTTCCAACTGTTTATTCTTGCTTTATGGTTATTGATTTTAAATGGCTTTATTTCTTGTTGTGAGCTGCCTTGGTTTCCAACCCTACCTCACAGGGTTGTTGGAAAGACTACACACACACACTGCAGATGTATAAATACATATAGCCCATATAATAGTTTATTGTCAAACCAGTTGGTCATGGCAGAAAAATCAGTATTAGTTTTTAAAAAATCAGTATTCGTTTCCTACAGAATAAAAACTGTAATACAGTAAGCCCTGCCTACTTGCTTTAAAATAGGACTGGAGGAGGGGGGACAGAAAGAGAACACAAACACAATTCTTTTTTACATTCACTCCAAAGTCCCATTGATTTTCAGCACATTCATAACCATGTTTACTCAAAAGTAAATCCTATTGAATTCAATGGGATTTACTCTGGAGATATGGGATTAGCAATGCTTTTACCCCCACAAAAGCAAGTATTGGGAAGGTTTTGAAAACACTGCCCAGGATCTGACTCCTACACACAAGAGGGGGAAAAACTGAAATATATATACTTACCCAATTTATGAGATTTTCAGATAAACGGGGGGGAAACCACCATTTTCTGGCCTTGCAATGAGGTTTACTAGACACTGCCACAGGTCAAACAAACACTTCACTGATTGGCTGCAATCCTGAATGGGTGGGGTTAAAGCTATGAAGTGCTATACAGTAGTTTAAAAAAAGATTTAACGGGGGCGGCTGATGTTTTTATGTATATCTCGAGAACAGGACCACCTAGAAACTTAATTTTTTTAAAATTAAAGCTGATAATCACCCCCCTCTGATGGTGTCACCTGGTGTGGTCCGCACCCCCGCACCCCCCTAGTGACGCCACTGGGGGGCGACTGATGTTTTTATGTATATCTTGAGAACTGGACCACCTAGAAACTTAATTTTTTTTAAAATTAAAGCTGAGAGTCACCCCCCTCTGATGGTGTCACCTGGTGTGGTCCGCACCCCCCGCACCCCCCTAGTGACACCACTGTCCACTGTGAAGACAGATGCAAAACATTCATTTAGCTTCTCTGCAATCTCCTTATCGTTCTTTAGTACACCTTTGACTCCCTTATCATCCAAGGGTCCAATCGTCTCCCTAGATGGTCTCCTGCTTTGAATGTATTTATAGAATCTTTTGTTGTTGGTTTTTATGTTCTTAGCAATGTGCTCCTCAATTCTTTTTTAGCATCCCTTATTGTCTTCTTGCATTTCTTTTGCCAGAGTTTGTGTTTCTTTTTATTTTCTTCATTCGGACAAGACTTCAATTTTCTGAAGGAAGACTTTTTGCTTCTAAGAGCTTCCTTGACTTTGCTTGTTAACCATGCTGGCATCTTCTTGGCCCTGGTGGTACCTTTTCTGATCTGCGGTATGCACTCCAGTTGAGCTTCTAATATAGTGTTTTTAAACAACTTCCAAGCATTTTCGAGTGATGTGACCCTCTGGACTTTGTTTTTCAGCTTTCTTTTTACCAATCCCCTCATTTTTGTGAAGTTTGCTCTTTTGAAGTCAAATGTGACCGTGTTGGATTTTCTTGGCAATTGGCCATTTACATGTATGTTTAATTTAATAGCACTGTGGTCACTGCTCCCAATCGGTTCAACAACACTTACATCTCGCACCAGGTCCCGGTCCCCACTGAGGATTAAGTCCAGGGTTGCCATCCCTCTGGTCGGTTCCATGACCAACTGGTCTAGGGAATAGTCATTTAGAATATCTAGAAATTTTGCTTCTTTGTCATGACTGGAACACATATGCAGCCAGTCTATGTCCGGGTAGTTGAAGTCACCCATTACTACCACATTTCCTAGTTTGGATGCTTCCACAATTTCATATCTCATCTCCAGGTCTCCCTGAGCATCTTGATCAGGGGGTGATAGATCGTTCCCAGTATTAAATCCCTCCTGGGGCATGGTATCACCACCCACAATGATTCTGTGGAGGAGTCCGCCTCTTTGGGGGTTTTGAGCTTGCTGGATTCAATGCCTTCTTTCACGTATAGAGCGACACCGCCACCAATACGTCCTTCCCTGTTCTTCCGATATAGTTTATATCCAGGGATAACCGTATCCCACTGGTTTTCTCCATTCCACCAAGTCTCTGTTATGCTTACTATATCAATGCTCTCCTCTAAGACCAAGCACTCCAGTTCTCCCATCTTGGTTCGGAGGCTCCTAGCATTAGCTTACAGGCACTTGTAAGCAGTGTCTCTCCTCAAGTGTCTTTGGCACTTGTGGTTTGGCCTGTGGTAATTTTGCCCTTCTGAATTTATATCCTGTGCCCCTGCTCTCACAATGCCTACTTCTTGGCCTACCCCTTTTAAAATTTCATCATTTCTTTGGTCTTTATCCCAGGGAGGAGGTTTATTCCGAACTGGACCTTCCTCAGCTCCTGTCAGGTTTCCCCCCTCAGTCAGTTTAAAAGCTGCTCTGCCACCTTTTTAATTTTAAGTGCCAGCAGTCTGGTTCCATTCTGGTTCAAGTGGAGCCCGTCCCTTTTGTACAGGCCCGGCTTGTCCCAAAATGTTCCCCAGTGTCTAACAAGTCCAGCCACTTGACAAGGAAAGTCACATCTCTGAAATAGGACAACCCAGGTATTAAACTTGAAAAGAATGAAAAAGGAATGGATCTAGATTTCATCTGCATGGGCCACAGATATCATCTTGTGTGGGTTTCCAGCCTGCCGCTGTTTACCCTAACTGCAGGATGAAATGCAAGATCATCACTACAGACCACTGAGTCTCCAAAAAGAAAAGAAAAGAAAAAAAGTAACCCATTTTGAAGGGTTTATCTGATTTAGATCTATCTATTTGATTTAGTGCATGTGCCAAGTTAGGGGCACAGAAAGTTGTTGACACAGTTATTCCTTTTATAGTTATGCTAGTATAGTTTCCCCATTCCTGTATGATCCCTGAAAACAACGACTAAAATTCTAGAATCCTCCAGATGATGTCAAATCTGCCCTTTATTTCATAGGAGACTAAGCATTTTCTCCATCAAAGGGCTACTTCACATAAGGACATACCTGGTGTGGCGTAGTGGTTAAGGTGTTGGACTACGACCTTGGAGACCAGGGTTTGAATCCCCACACAGCCATGAAACTCACTGGGTGACCTTGGGCCAGTCACTGCCTCTCAGGCTCATGAAAACCCTATTCATAGGGTCGCCATAAGTCGGAATCGACTTGAAGGCAGTACATTTTACATACCTGGACGATACACAAATACAAAGAAACAAACAATGCATTTTCAATATTATTTCATGCAAATTAGATACACTGTAACTTTCTTCCAGGGATGGTTTCCTCCCTCTTACGGCCCCAGCACATACTTATGATTCTCATCCAAGTTGCTATCACCCAGAGTTAATTCTGCCTTAATACTGACAATAAAAAATGTGATATCCCCCTCACACCCGCTTCCTTGTGCTCAAGCCTGTAAAATACTGTTGTAGTGCATTATCAGACAGAACGGAATAGACTAACAGCTCACAAGGATTGATGTTAATTGGCTGTCTGTGAGAGAGAGAGGGGGGGAGAGAGAGGGAGAACACACAAGATAGCGCACAATTCTAGTACAGAAATTTGTGGCTGATCAGTATCAAGATGTTCTTTGCATTTTCAATCTAAAAACACAAGAGGGCTTTCAGGATATTTTAAAGGGCTGTTTCTAATATAATATTTGGAGATCATGACTATACTTTTAAAAGCTATCATGTGGAGCAATCTGAAATGTGCAATGTTTCCATATGGAGACATAACATGGATATTAGTCATCTAGACAACTTTTCTGTAGATTTATCAAAGACAGGATAAAAATTTAGAATCTGGTTCATAGCAGAGCTTGGAAGTAACTCGTTATTTTAAATACAATTTTAAATAATTTTTAAATTTTAAATAATTTTAAATAACGAGTGGGTAATTTATTTATTTATTTATTTATTTATTTATTGCACTTGTATACCGCCCCATAGCCGAAGCTCTCTTGGCGGTTTACAGCAACCAAAAACATTAAAACAAATATACAATTTAAAATACATATTTAAAAAACAATTTAAAACACCATTTAAAAATTAAAAACAATTTAAAACACATGCTAAAATGCCTGGGAGAAGAGGAAAGTCCTGACCTGGCGCCGAAAAGACAACAGTGTTGGCGCCAGGAGCACCACGTCAGGAACATCATTCCACAATTTGGGGGCCACCACCGAGAAGGCCCTCTCCCTTGTTGCAAGCTTATGAAGACACTAGAGTGAAAATGTGGAGACCCACAATGAGGAAGAAACTAGAGCATGAATAAGGTAATAATGAAACCAGATCTTATACGAATGAAAGAGAAAGTGTAAGGATGGATGAGATATTGGGGATTTCCATTACATTTGGCAAGTAACGGAACGACTAGTAAGTTCCCTACTTTTCAGCTGCAACTTTAACGTTTCCACGTTAGGTTGGACGTTACTTGGGGGCGGGAACAAGGGGAAGACAGCTCCTGGCTGTGATTGGTTAACACAAGACATGTGCCTCACACTGATTGGACCTCTGCGCAGACTCTCTCTTCCCTCGTGATCTGTGTTAGGATGCACGAGGGAAGAGGTGAATAGGCAGGGCCTGCTAGCGTCTGAGAGGACAAAATGGACGCCGGAGGAAAAAGCCAGGGCAAGGACAACAGAGGAGAAGGCAGCAGCAGAATGCCGAAGAGCTGTGGAGGTGAGTGACAATGATTTGTGTGTGTGTGTGTGTGTGTGTGTGTGCCCCCCCGCGGCACCGTTCTGCCCCCCCACTGCCTCTCCTTGCCTCTGCCGCCCCCTCCATCAATCACAAGGCACTTCTGAAACTTCGGCCTATCAGAGCTTGGAAAAGTTACTTTTTTGAACTACAACTCCCATCAGCCCTAGGCAACATGGCCACTGGATTAGGCTGATGGGAGCTGTAGTTCAAAAAAGTAACTTTTCCAAGCTCTGGCCTACTTCTCTTCCTTCCCCCCCTTTTTGAACTCTCCCCCTTGTTCCCATGCATACTTGTGTGCTGTATTTATCCAGACAGAGCACTCCTGCCTTTTAAAATGCCGGCTAGCTTTTTATTGTATATTTATTTGAACTCCATCTTTCTTTTTATTTGTATTTTTGTCCTGTTTAATCACAAGACTGAATTGTATGTGGGACAAAAACTGTCTCAGTAATAATAATAATAATAATAATAATAATAATAATAAATCATTAGGCGTATAATAAATGGCTTAAGGCTGATTTTTTTGTTCTTGGCAGAGATGAGGTGAGAAGTAGGGTCCTTGCAGCTCCTCCTCTCAGTCCCCCAGCTCTCAAACTCATGTTCTGTGAGAAAGAGAGATTCCCAGTCCCTGAGAGAAATAGACTGTTGACAATCTCTGCTAATATCTATACAAATGTACATAACATGCATCACCTGAACTCACATGATCTAGAGTTACCTTAGATCTTACAAGATTTGCAAATGAGAAGCAATAGGGTTTTATATTAGTTCTGATTGTCTATTGGGCTATCATAGGTTATATGTTTTTTTTCATTTTCTATGGCAAAAACTCCAACTTCAGTGGAATTTATGTGATGTGTTCTAATCATTTGAATTTGGCTAATGAATGCTTTATTCTTTCATCAGAACTTTAGCAGTAGTACTAAAATAATAATAAAAAAGAAAAGGGAAAGAAAAAATACTTTACATACATCATTCAGCTGTATTGCTAATTATACATATAGATATAAAAGATAAACGGCATTTTGTCAAAAGTATTTTTGTCTACATTTTATACCTCATCCTTGGTTTTCCAAGCTTGACATGGAATGCTTCTCATACAGAATTCATTTGAAATGCTGCATATTTATTATCATAATCATCATATTCAAAATAAAAAATATATGTACCGCCTTCAAGTTGATTCCAACTTATGGTGACCCTATGAATAGGGTTTTCATGAGGCTGAGAGGCAGTGACTGGCCCAAGGTCACCCAGTGAGCTTCATGGCTATGTGGGGATTTGAACCCTAGTCTCATTTGGTTCTCACAACAACCCTCTGAGATAGTAGGTTAGACTGGCCCAGGCAGGGTTATTCAGTGAGCAAAAATGATGCAAATAGGATCTCTTTTAATTGTGCTATCGACCTGCTTACTTCCACTCTGACTGGGGCATCTTGCAGCATGGGGAAGAGATGGGGGCACATCACAGCTGAAGTTCACCCATATAGGAGCATTATCTCTTGTTTATTACAGAGACGCCTGTTGCAGGTTTTGCTGCTGAGAGCAGCAGTCAGTTAGTGCGGCCACTTGAGTCACAGCTTGTTGATCCTGAGGAGGCAAAACTAGAAAGTGAGGTTCAGAAAGGAGGCCCTGTGCATGAGGAGGAGGAGGAGGGCATGAAGCAGTGCCAGTTGCCCACAGCCACATCTGCAGAACAGCAAGTACCATGGTTTGGCTTTGAGAAATCTTGTACATTTGTGAGCCAGAGTGGGAAAAATGTTGTTGTACGATGCAATTACTGCCTTCCAAGGATCAAAAATCTGAGATCAGCTGTTTCCTCCTCATCCAATGTGAAGAAACATTTTGAGGTAAGCCTTTGTCATGCTGGTCCTCAAAGAGTGTCCATTGTCTATGTTTAAATTGTGAAGTTCCTCTTCCATTTTTTCTTGGATTCATGCTTTGTTCTTCTTCCTCAGAGGGCACACCCTGAGAAGCTGAGAGCAATTGAAGAAGCAATAAAGGCAAGGAGACGTGGCCTTCCTGAACCAATGCATGACACCCCTCCTCCCAAAATGCTGAAACAGCAGCAGACAACCCTTGAGAGGTGGGGATCTGGCAGGGAGCCTGTCACCCAGAGCAATCTCGACAGGAGAATCATTGATTTCATTGTAGAGGAGACATTACCACTTCAGACTGTGGACAAACCATCATTCATTAATCTGGTTCGCATTGGACTCCCCAAAGATCTCACCATCATATGTGCCAAGACTCTGAGAGACAGAATTGAGAAGAGAGCATGCCACATGAGAGAAACTCTTGCAAACCGAACGGGTGCTGTGGCATATATAGCAACCACTGCAGATTGTTGGACCAATGGCAAGAAGAGTTACTTTGGGGTAACAGCCCACTGGATCAACCCAACTACCCTGAAATGTGAGGTTGGGGCCTTGGCTTGTAAGCGTCTGAAGGGACGCCATACATACAATGTCCTTTCAAAAGCACTGCATGATGTACATGTGCAGTACAGGATCCACAACAAAGTTATGTGCACTACTACAGACAATGGCTCCAACTTTGTGAAAGCGTTCAGAGTTTTCATGGCCAAAGAACCAGTGGAAGCTGCAGGCACCAGTGACGATGATGGTGATAACCAGGAGGAGGAGGAGGCTGAGGTGGAGTTTGTGCCTATCTGTGAGATCCTGGACACAGGACCTGAGGCAGAGGAAGAAGCTGCAGACTCAGGAGAGGATTTTGTTTTACCACCACACCAGAGATGTGCTAGCCACACCCTCAACCTTGTGGCAACACAAGACATAGAGGCCATGCTTTCTGACTCCTCCAAAAGTAGTCTTCTTGGTCCTTTCAAGAAACAGTTTCGTTCCTTGATGGGAAAGTGCAGCAAGTTGTGGTCCAAGCAGAACCAGTCAGCACAGATTGCTGAGTATATCCATGCGCAATATGGTGTGTATCTGAAGGTACCGAATAAGACCAGGTGGAATTCCACCTTTGATGCATTGAAGCAACTACATGAGCTCCTGTCAACTGTGCCACTAAAAATGCATGTCATAATGGACCGCTGCTCCTTGTCCAGGATCACAGTTGCTGAGATTGAAGTGGTATAGGAATACACAGAGATTATGGAGCCACTAGCCCAGTCCCTAGATATCCTGCAACGGGAGAACGGCATGTTCATGGGGTATTTGCTACCAATGCTCTGCAATCTGGACCGCAAGTTAGAAGGACTGGAAAACAAACCTGAGAGGTACACATACTGTTTTCAGCTGCTGAGAGGTGTGCGCGAAGCCCTAAGAAAGCGGTTTGTAGCTATCTGGGAGGACAAGAGGCTTCTTCTGGCAGCCTGCCTACACCCTCGCTTCAAACTAGATTGGTTGGAATCGTGTCAGGCCGCCACCCATACCAACAAGTAAGAACATTAGGGAAGCCCTTTGGGTGGATTACTCCAAGGGAAATGTTGTCTCAAGGGAGGCATCAGAGGGCTTAAGGTGGTAGGCAGGGGCTGGGCCTTTTCTTCCTGGGGCTCCTCATCACAACCTTGGGTTGCTGCAGGTAATCCTTAAGGGTCTGCTGTGCTGCCCCATGAGTGTGGTGACTTGGTCACCTTCCTACCTTCCATGTCATCATCCACAGGCTCAGGCTGGACCCTGAACCAGGGGACATGACAAGCATCAGGAAATGAAGAGCAGATGATGGTTTCCTAACATATATGTGTTAACATATCCTCTCTCTTTCTTAGATACACAATGGAAGCCTTGTTGAAAGCTGAAATAAAGATGGGTGTACTTAATGAGGACAGTGATCAGTCTTCAGATAAAGACCAGGAAGGAGATGACTTAGAAGATGACTTCTTTAACTTTCTGCCCCAGGGCAAGAAGTCAGCAGTGGACACTGCTGAGGAGGAACTGGTGAGGTACCTGAGGTCTCCCAGCAGGGAAGTGTCATCACTCCATGGCTTTCCACGTGTGCTGCGGTGTTTTTTGCAGCACAACACAGGCATGCCTTCAAGCGCCGCAGTAGAACGCCTGTTCAGTACTGGTGGCAACGTAATGACTGTAAAAAGACATTCCTTGTCTGACATGCTCTTTGAGCATCTTGTTCTTTTGAGACATAACAAAAACAAAAGCATATTATAAAAGCATTTCAAGTGTAAAATTTGATTTCAAGAGTTGGGGTATCATTGCTTGGGGGGATGTGAGATTCTGTTATGCCGTTATGTTAATCTTCAAGTGTTGGGCTATCTTCATTGCTTGGGGGGATGTGAGATTCTGTTATGCCATTATGTTAATCTTACAGATAAATTTTTTTATTCTATTACCCCCTGTGTGTGTGTGTTTATTTTTAATATTGTTTTAGGCTTCTTAGATGTGCAGCAGCCAAGGCCAGCACCTTGTAGGAGTTTTTTTTTAAAAGTAACTGAAATGTAATTGTAGTGATTACTTTTGAGAAAAAGTAAAGTAATCAGTTACTTTCAGAGCAATTGTAATTGTAACGGTAATTGCTACTTTTTGGGCCAAGTAATTGTAACTGTAATTTATTACTTTTTAAAAGTAATCTTCCAAGCTCTGGTTCATAGTTATAGCTATAAAATGTTGCTATCCCTGTCATGCCAGTTTGATCCCCTTAATTATTTTCCTGGGTCCCTGGTCATAAATAGTTAAATCTTTTGATATTTTTCCATCCCGGTGACCTGGTGATTTTTACAGCCCAGCTGTATCAGCTTACAGCAATTTGGCACCTCTTTATCAGCAAGAGGGGCCTGGTTCCGTCAAGGCCGTAAAAACTCCTTCGGCTTGTTATGGGAAACCAGGAGGGACGGTGCCTGGTACTGTGGGAACATCATTTCATCATTCCTGTGATGAAACTGCTAATTAGTTTATTGTTTCCAGCTGAGGCAGGGATTTTCTCCATAAGAGAAGGCCTCGGTCTCTGGGCTGTGTTCCACTTGTGGGCACCACCTTGCTTACGGTGATGCTCTGCGGTGGCTCCATTATACTTCCTGACTGGCAGTCCCTGAGGGGAAGGACGCTAACTACTGAGAGAGAGCTGAGGCTTTGTAAGTACAACTGAGGCAGTTAGCTTTATTATTTTCATTTTGTGCCAGGAACCTTTTGTATACTGTTGTGATAGACCTTGCCCCTTTGGGTGTTGGTTTTAGGATTTGATTTGCTGCTTAAAACTATTTTGTATGTACCTTTTTATCTTTTGTACCCCTTATCCCTTTTCTTATTTTTTTTTCTTTTAATAAACTTTACTTATTTTAAAGCAACGTGTGTTTATTCCAGAGAAGGGGTTCAGTTCCTAAATTCAGTCCTGGCTGCTTGACCAAACTACCGTGTACTAGAGGAACGTTTTCACTTAAGACCTCTGAAGGGGCCAGGAGGGTATCGAGCCTCTGGTCCTGAGAGGCTTAGGTGTTCAGTGGGCTCTGGGGGTCCCTTCACCCCAGAGTGGTTAACCAATAGAAGGGTGGTGGCAGTACTACCGTGCAGGGTTGGTGTAAGCATACACAGCCCTAGCAGACCAGGTTTGCTAGGATCAATTGCCCAAGGCTGGGGATTGATTCCTGGGACAGTAAAAGTAGGAGGAGTGGAACTCCCTGCTTTCACTACAATCCCTGTACTGGACATCCACATGGAGGTGTTTACATGCTCACATCTAAATATCTGTCTATGAACACCAAGCCTTACATCAGAGATCCCTGAGATCAATAATGAAGACGATTCTTGCTAAATTGGACATTGGAAAGTGATGAATATCACATTTAAAAGCTTTTTTAAATGTGATATGGCAGTATACATATTAGAGCTGTGCACAGATGCCCCCGATCCACCTCATGGCTCCAATCAGGGGCGCATCAGGCCTACCCACCCTGGGTCAACCCGAGGATCACCTGCCGCAGCTCAGAGCCCCTCCTCAATAAGTTTGGGAATGAGGCTATGTTTAAATAGTTGGGGTTTTTTTTTAAAAAAAACACCCCTAATTAAATATATGGCTGAGGGGAGAAGGAAGCAGACACTGCATCTCCTCTCCCCTCCCAACTGAGAGCCAGGTCATTTCTGTGCAGGATCACTCCCTCCACTCATCAGCTGTTGAGCTGAGGGAATGATCCTGTGCGATGCTGGTTTGCAAGGGGCTTTTCTGGAGGAAAGCCCTTTGCAACCCCCCCCACGCCCCCCAGGATTGCGCTCCTGGCTCAACAGCTGATGAGCGGAGACAGCGATCTTGCATGAAGCTAGTTTGCAAAACATACACACACAAAGTTTCCTTGACTCAAGAGCTGATGGAGGGAGTGATCTGATGGAGTTTAGGCAGGAAGGAGAGCCATGGCACAACAAAAGGGATTCCTTTAATGATAATAATAGAGCACTTTCAGGGAGCAAGCCTACCTACTTGGGGGAGAAGGGATGGGGGCAGAGATCTGGGGCAAGCAGGGCAGGAAGTGGTGTGGTTGGTAGTTTATTCTTTTGTTTTGTTGTTTGTTTTTTTGCCCTTCCAGTGGGAGGGAATTAACTTGTACCACTTCTAAGGAGCTTTTTGAAGAAGTGCCAGGGAAACAAGTAGCCATAGTGTCCTGCAGATCCACAAGCTTGTGAGCCGCCTTGAGGGCCTTTTGGCCAAAAGGTGGCATAGAAATAGAATGAATGAATGAATGAATGAATGAATGAATGAATGAATGAATAAATGTTTACTACATCCTGGAGATATTTGCTCCTTATGAATCTTCAAGACAGAAGAAATGTCATCATTATCTGTGATGGAGCATTCACACACAGAAGTCATCAAAATCATCAAATGATCAATGTGCATATGTGAGCCAGCTCCTACTTACAGTGACCAAGAAGCCCACTTATTCACTGACACATTAGTAGGGTATAAGTTCTAGACCAGGTCTTGAAATATAGGCCGCATTCACACAAGACATTTATTCCACTTTAAACAGTCATGGCTTCCTCCAAAGAATCCTGGAAAGTGTAGTTTGTAAAGCGTGCTGAGAATTGTTAGGAGATGCCTATTCCCCTCACAGAGCTACAATCCCCAGAATTCTCTGGGAAGACGGGCTGACTGTTAAATCGCTCTGGCCATTGGAGCTTTGTCAGAGAAATTTGTTGTTACGTGCCTTCAAGTCGATTACAACTTTTGGCGACCCTATGAGTCAGACCTTCCAATAGCATAAACCACCCTATTCAGACTTTGTAAGTTCAGGTCTGTGGCTTCCTTTATGGAATCAATCCATCTCTTTTTTGACCTTCTTTTTCTACTCCCTTCTCTTTTTCTCAGCATTATTGTCTTTTCTGGTGAATCATGTCTTCTCATTATGTGTCTAAAGTATGATAACCTCAGTTTCCTCATTTTAACTTCTAATGATAGTTCTGGTTTAATTTGTTCTGACACCCAATTATTGGTCTTTTTCGCTGTCCATGGTATCTGCAAAGCTCTCCTCCAACACCACATTTCAAATGAGTTTATTTTTCTCTTATCCACTTTTTCACTGTCCAACTTTCACATCCATACATAGAAATCAGAAATACCATGGTCTGAATGATCCTGACTTTGGTGTTCAGTGATGCATCTTTGCATTTGAGGACCTTTTCTAGTTCTCTCATAGCTGCCCTCCCCAGTCCTAGCCTTCTTCTGATTTCTTGACTATTCTCTCCATTTTGGTTAATGACTGTGCCAAGGTATTGATAAGCCTTGACAAGTTCAATGTCCTCATTGTCAACTTTAAAGTTACATAAATCTTCTGTTGTCATTAGTTTAGTCCTCTTGGTGTTCAGCTGTAGTCCTGCTTTTGTGCTTTCCTCTTTAACTTTCAACAGCATTACTGGTTTCTGCTAGTAGTATGGTATCGTCTGCATATTTTAAATTACTAATATTTCTCCCTCCAATTATCACACCACCTTCATTTTGGTCCAATCCCACTTTCCATATGATATGTTCTGCATATAAATTCAACAAATAGGGTGATAAAATACACCTTGTATCACTGGGTTTCTCCATATGCTGTCCTTACAGTAGCCTCTTGTCCAGAGTCTAGGTTGTTCATCAGGTCAATCAGATGCTGTGGCACCCTCATTTCTTTTAAAGCATTCCATAGTTTTTCATGATCTACACAATCAAAGGCTTTGCTGTAACCTATAAAGCACAGGGTGATTTTCTTCTGAAATTCCTTGTTCTGTTCCATTGGATGTTGCCACCCTGGGCTCCTGCTGAGAGGAAGGTGGGATATAAATAAAATAATAAATAAATAAATAAAATAATGGTCTCCGGTACCTCTTCCTTTTCTAAATCTAGCTTGGACATCTGGAATGTCTTGCTCCATATATGGTAAGAGCCTTTGTTGTAGAATCTTGAGCATTACTTTACTTGCATGGGATACTAAGGCAATAGTTTGATAATTACTGCAAACCCTGCGATCCTCTTTCTTTGAAATTGGAATATATATTGAACTCTTCCAGTCTGTGGGCCATTGTTTAGTTTTCCATATTTCTTGACAAATGTTTGTCAAAATTTGGACAGATTCAGTCTCAGTAACTTGTAACAACTCTATTGGTATGCCATCTGTTCCTGGTGCTTTGTTTCTTCCAAGTATTTTAAGAGCAGCTTTCACCTCACATTCTGAAATTTCTGGTTCTTCATCTTCATATGGCTCCTCCATGAATGAATCTGTCATCCTCGCATCTCTTTCATATGATTCTTCAGTGTATAGCTTCCATCTTTCTTTTATTTCATCTCGGTCAGTCAGTGTGTTCCCCTGTTGATTATTCAATATCCCACTCTTGGTTTAAATTTCCCTTTAATTTCTCTAATCTTTTGGAATCGGAATCTTGTTCTACCTGTCTTGTTGTCCTCTTCTATTTCTATACAAGAATTATTGTAATAGTTCTCTTTGTCCTCACATACTAGTCGATGTATTATTGCATTTAGGGTTCTGACCATGTTTCTATCTTCTTTTGCTTTTGCTTTCCTTCTTTCTTTAACCATTTTAAGAGTTTTGTCAGTCATCCATTGAGGTCTTTCTCTCTTTTTAACTTTTTGCATTCTTCCCGGATGATGTCTCTGGCTTCACTCCATAGTTCTTCTGGCTCTATCAACTAAGTTTAAAGCCTCAAATCTGTTCCTTATATGATCTTTATATTCTTCTGGGATGTTATTTAAATTGTATTTTGGCATTATGATCACTTTGTTGTTCTTCTTTAGCTTTACTCTGATTTTCGATATTACCAGTTCATGATCTGTACCGCAGTCTACTCCTGGCCTTGTTTTTGCAGAGATTATGGAACTCCTCCATCTTCTGCTACCAAATGTATAGTCAATTTGATTCCTATATTGATCCTTTGGTGATGTCCATGTGTACAGTTGTCTTTTCGGTTGCTCAAAATATGTGTTTGCAAGAAACAAATTATTAGCTTCACAGAATTCAATGTCTTTCTCCTGCTTCATTTCTGTCTCCTAAGCCCCATTTCCCCACAATTCCTAGTTCTTCTGTACCCTACTTTTGCATTTTAGTCCCCCATGATTATCAGAACATCTTGTTTTGCTGTGTGATCAATTTCTTCCTGTACTTCTGTGTAAAATC
Source organism: Rhineura floridana (assembly GCF_030035675.1). NCBI lineage: Eukaryota > Metazoa > Chordata > Lepidosauria > Squamata > Rhineuridae > Rhineura > Rhineura floridana. Next base: position 215,908,049 of record NC_084480.1, read on the forward strand.
TCTCCAATTCCTTTTCTTCTGTTTGCAGCCGGAGCATAGACTTGGCTCATGGTTATGTTAATAGGTTTCCCATTTATTCTCATTGATATCACTCGCTCAGACTTTGCGTTATAGCTCTTAATTGCTTTTGCTACATCACTTCTCACTATTAAAGCAACCCCATTTTGTCTTAATTTCTCTTTACTTTATTTAATAATTTGCATATAGCCATTGGCTGTTACAAAAGGAACTAAAAACATTTGTACAAAATGAAATAAAACATTCTGAGTTAAAATACAATAAGATTCAAATAATTTGGTTACAACAACTGTTCGTGACATAGGAGACTCTGAGTTTCTTAGCTGCCAAAGCAAAATTGGCAATAGAAATTATTATACATGGTTGAATGGAAGATAATAGGGAAATCACTGTCTGTGTGCTACTATTGTTTGGTTGGATTAGAGGTAGAATAAATCTCGCTCTTGGGAGGGAAAACAATGGGCATTCTAGCATATAATGTATTAGATCTTCCGGGACTTTACAGCCTGCTATGCATAGCCTGTCGGCGTGAGGGATGCCTAGGTATCTACCATAGAGATACGCCGAGGGCATTACCTGAAAACGGAGTTCAGTATATGTCTTCGGAGGGGGGCACTTGTCAGAATGTCCAGGTAGTGGGGCCACACTTGGTTAGGTTTGATCTGAGAAAACCATTTGGAGAATTTTGAGGTAGCAATTGCTAAACTGTCTAACTTTGCATCCTGGTCCTAGATCTGTTGTCGCAGGGCCTTTGCATTTAAATTAGCAAGCATAGGAGGGGTCAAAAGATATTGTACCCCCAAAGCAAAGAAATTTTTGGCCCAACCCCCATTTTCCATCTGCTCCTCCCAACAAAGTTTGACCAGTGAAGAAGGATCAGCAACGGAGAATTTCTTCCAGAGTCGCAAGAACGCTAAATCGACCCTGGCCATTAGGGAGGGAGAATTTAGTTCAGCTCTTAAATGAGCCGCCGGGGTGCCCTTGGGCAGACCCAGAATTTGTTTGTAAAAAGTGTTTTGGATCGGCTCAAGGGCTAGTCGCAAAGAAGGGCCCCAGATCTCACTCCCATACAAGATGGCCAGGAGAGTTTTTGTTAAATAAAGTTTGGTCATGGGTCTCAACAGTTGACCTCCCTTGGAGTAAAAAAAAATTTTCAGTGAGCCAAGGGCCCTGAGTGCTTGACATTTAATGTGGGCCAGTTGGTGGGACCATGATAGTTTATTATTGATGTATATGCCCAAATATTTGAAAGTGTGGACCTGCTCAATAGAATGTCCATTTAAACGCCAGATGGATTTGACTTTGCTATATTTCCCACATGTCATTATTTTAGATTTTTTGTAATTGATCTGGAGACATTGGGAATCGCAGTAATCTTGAAAACGCGCAAGCATTCGTTTAAGGCCAATTCTGTTTTGCAAAAGCAGGAGTAGATCGTCGGCGTACAATAAGACCGGGATTTTCCTTTCTTTAATTGGAGGTGGAAAAAATGCAGGGGAGGCCAGTACTGAAATGATATCGTTAATGAAAAAATTAAATAAAAAAGGAGCCAGTATACATCCCTGTCTTACTCCTTTTTCCATTGGGATTTTTTGTGATAAGAGACCATTTTGGCCTAGGTGAATTCTTAAAACAGTATCCTGATGGAGAATTTGAAGAAGCCAAAGCAATCTTTTATCGATGCCTGCCTTATCTAATTTACTCCAAAGAAGATGGCGATTAATTGCATCGAAGGCGGCCGTAAAGTGAATGAAAGCTAAGTATAATGAGTGAGGGGGTCTCATCTTTATTTGCGTGATGAGATGCTGTAATATGAACAGTTGGTCTAGTGTGGAGGCCCCTTCCCTAAATCCTGCCTGGACATCTGATATGATGGATTGTTCCTTGTCCCAGTCCAGGAGTTTATTTAGAAGATAGCGCCCATATAATTTTGCCGCTATGTCCAAAAGACTGATGGGTCTATAATTAGCCGGCATGGCAGGATCGCCTTTTTTAAAAATGGGAACTACTATACTCATTTTCCAGCCCATGGGGATACTTCCGGATTCGTTAATTTTTGTAAATAAGGTTGCAAAAATGGGAGACCACCAGGCGGGAAAGGATTGATACAGATCTGAAGGTATCATGTCTTGGCCCAGGGCTTTTCCAGAGCATAATGATGAAATTAAATTTTCGATGTCAGCCACAGTTACTGGGGGCCATTGAGGGCAATCAGGGGGAATGATAAGTGAACGTTGAGATGTGAGGGTTGGATCGCCAAAAATAGTTTGAAAATGCGAGATCCATGTATCTGGAGGAATTTGAGGGCTTGGCGTGAAAGAATTTCCAGATAAGGAACCATGGACCAATCTCCAAAAGTCCCCTTGGTTGCCATGGAGGGCCGCAGAACCAAAGCGTTGCCAGATTGTGGTTATGTAAGTAGATCTTTTGAATTTTAATAAGTTGTTATATTCTTTTTTAAGAATTAAGAGCTTAGCTATGGCCATTTCTGAGTAGTGTTGCCTAGTGAAGCGTGTTTGGTAACAAACTTGCTTCTTTTTGGCCATGCAGAGCTTATCAAACCATGGCTTATTGTTGTACTGAGCCTTGACTAGATGCACCTTAGTTAAAGTGACAGTTGGATGGAGAAGTTTGATTATCTGGTCAAAAATCTCCCTAGTATCATTTGTTGGTGAAATAGCTTTTTGTCTTAATTCCATCAACAAAGGGGACGACAAAGTTGTTTTGACCTCTTCCAGTAACAAAGGAGACCACTTTCGACGATTCAAGCCTGGATGAATGCCCATGTCGGGTATAGATTTTAGACAACTAAGTGGAGAGGACAATGACAACCATAACGGGAGATGGTCACTATCTGATCTGTCTGCAATAGACAAATTCTTTACAGAATCAAGTAATTGTGGGGAGATCAGAATATAATCGACTACGCTTGCTCCTTTTTTTGTTATAAAAGTAAAGAACCCTTTAGATGAATCATATTTTGTGCCGTTAAGGCACAAGAGGTGGGCACCTAACAACATGTCATATAAAGCATGCCCATTTCTATTTATTATTTCATCACGTGAAATGCGAGGGAGGAATGAGTAATCACTTTGGGAAGTATCTGGAAAATCCGGAGATTTCAGAAAGGTGGTGCCCATCCTAGCATTGAAATCTCCACCAATAATTAAATTAGTTTTAGGATACTTTTGTTGGATTAGATCTATGAAATCCAGAAGCTCTTGCCATCTTTGAGAACTTAGCCTTGAACCAATAGGGGGAAAATATACATTAATACATATAAACGAAAAATGCGAAGAGGAAAAATGTGTAGAAGTTGTTTTGAGGGAGATGATTAAGGCTTGGCAATTTTCTGGAGCTGAATATGGTATTTCTATTACTGAGGCATTTAATTCAGAGGAAATTAGAAATGCTAGACCCCCACTAGCTCGGCCTTTCTGAGCTAAGCGTTTAGCTGGGTTTAACCAAGATTTAAATCCCTTGAGATAGAGAAAATGGTCTTCCGTTAACCACGTTTCTTGAAGACATACGATGTCGAATGAAAGAAGAAAAGATAATAACTCCGGGTCATTTGCTTTGTTGTTCCAACCGGCTATATTCCAGAATAATAAGTTAAAAAAAGAGGATGAAGATTGGATGGGAGGATCAACCATGGGAGACTGGGACACCTTGTCGGCGCAACATAACACAGGATTTCAAGGATTTGGTTCGTCTAAAGAGAAAATTAAATCTAAATCCGGTCTTATGACACTTACGTTTGTAATAGGCAATTTGTCCCCCCGTTCGGAGCACCGGGGAACCTGTGTAGGTTGGGATACTTCAATTTCATTGGGAGCCAGGTATCGCATCTCTGTCCAAGAAACGAGGGGTGAGGTGGAAACCTTGGTATGCGGTAAGGAGGAGCCCTTGGTGGATGTTACTGAGGGTCTGGAGGGGATGGGAGGAGGCAGCTGATGCTGTTGTTGTAAGTCGGCCTTCAGACGATCTATTCTATTGATTATTTTTATTTGCTCCTCTCGAGGAAGGTCGGGAAAAACTTCGATAAGTTGGAGGTCTTCCGAGTCGCGTGATTTGTTGCATATGTCCTTAGGGAAACCTTGCTGGTCGCAATCGGACAATTGAAGTGAGCCAATCGAATCGGAAAGGGGGTTAATGGGTTTATTTAAGGAGTTACTTTTACGAGAAGGATTAACCACCAATGGGAAAGGAGGAGCTACATTTTTAAAATAGTGAACGATAAATAGTCCAATGTCCGCCAGAAGTGATTTCAAAGAATAAAACCGCAGTGAGGTCTCCTTGTTTATAAAAGTTATTATTACACCAGTAGTGGAGTAGTTGCTATGGAGAAAAAAGAAGTTGCTTACATCAGAGGCAGTAAAATGAATTGATACAGTAGACGTTAAAAACTCACAAAGCTGATATTTGTCAGGATAGCATCCACGTCTCCTTGGAAAATTTGGAAAATTTAGGAGGACAACTTTATTTTGTTCCATAACTAAGTTCATGCAACTCTTAGATAGATCAGTTTCTATCACCTTTTTGAAGGAGGGTTTCATGACTGGCATTGATGAAGGCTTATTTTTTGCAAGCAATCCCACCTCAGCCTTTGCGCAGGAAAAATGTTCTTGAGCATTAAGAATACAGGAAGAAAGGGCGCTTTTTTTTAACCATTTGCACAATTTGGAACATTCACTGTTCTCGGGTCAGAGTGGATTGACTTGCTGGAGGACAAGGAGGAAATGAAGTCTAACAATTTCAATATTTCAAACAAAGGCTTAAAGTTTAATTTCGCCCAAGTGGAGTGCTTGTAGTTCTTCATGTTCTTAGGTTTCTTTAGTTTCCTCTCTTCTTTCTTGCGTCTCTTGATTTTCTTTGGCTGGGATAACTGGATAGTCATGTTGGTAAGCTTTAAATGATCCTCCTTGTTTACTTTAGTTGTGGTTGTAGCAGAGGCTAGAGATGAAGCGTTATTTGACAGAAGAGCTTTAGCTGTTGTTATTAGAGTCTTAAGGAGAGCATTGGTCTACTCAAATAAAGGCTTCATTAAATTGAGTTCATCAAGGATCAATAATGAAAGACCCAAATTGTTGCCAGGCTGCATAGATGACATAAGTTCTTCAGTCATCGTGCTTTTATTTAGAAAAGAACACAAGGTAGGAATAGTGGGCGAAGGTGGCACAAACTGTGTGCACGATTGAGGACAGCTGGCTGGAATCCCTCTAATTAGTAGATCGGCATCTGCCAACTCCACGCTAAGTGGAGTAGAGTAAGAGTCTTGTCTCTGTTGGGGGGGGGGGGTTTGTTGATGTAATTTAGAGACCAATCCAATGTTAAAGGTGTTATCTTTGGGTCAGAGTCTGTTGATGGACTTCTTAAATCTTGTGTTCCGGGAGCGGAGTCAGGCAAGAAAAAGGAGGTAATTTTCGCCTGGTAGGCTCCTTGTGATGATGTTTGAGACTGTGATTGCTGGTTGTCCATGAGCTCTCTACATCTTTGCCTGGTTAGGACCATTTTGATGTACAGCTACGCGAAAGGTAAGCAAGATTTAAAATATATTTTTGTAAAGTCCTGTTTTCCACTCAGTTTAGAAGATTAAGAAAGTTCCAATCCAAGATAAAAACTGAGCCTCTCCCAAGAATTCTCAGGAAAGCACCAAGAAAACATCAAAATAGCAAGGGATCTGTCTTGTAAAACAAACTGCGAGCAGGAACGTCCAGGGGAGAGAAAGCAATGAATCAAAGTTTCTCGCCGAAAGCTTCAAAGTAAACTTAGCGGAGGTTTTAATGAGCGAAGAGTTGAATGTTGCTTAAGATAGTAGAGTATTTCAGGTGGGAGCTGCTTATCAAGGAAAGAAGTCAATAGATCATTAAATCAAATTCTTACAGGAGACGTTTTGCAGCGGCTTGGGGAATCGCCACCATCTTCCTTCCCTCCTCGTATCATCTTAATTTCTCATTTCCTGCATAAAATAATTTGTAGTTGCCTGATTGAAAATGTCCCATTCCCGTCCATTTTAATTCACTCACGCCAAGTATTGTCATGTTGATGAGTTCCATTCCTTGCTTGACAATTTCTAACTTTCCCTGATTCATGCTTCTCACATTCCATGTTCCTATTATGTACACCATACAATTCTGGACTTTCCTTTCACATCTGTGCACATCACCTCTGGGCTTCCATTCAGCTTTCACCCAGTGGTGTCATTGGTCACAGTGCTACTTGTCCATTGTTCTTCCCCAGTAGCTCACTGGGTGCCATCTGACCTGGGGGTCTCATATTCCAGCACTATTTCGTGTTGCATTAATAAAAACCTGTTATATCATAATCAAGCAGTCACATAAACAAATATCTTTCTAGTCTTCAGTGCCGTTCTGAGAATTCCAAAAGTCTAAAAAAATCCCATCTTTCCGCAAATTCATTAACTCCTAATATAGACTAATATAAGCAGGTTAGACTTGCTGATCACATCAATCAATACATGAAGGCAAACGCTAGAAGTACAACGATTCCAGACTGGAACAGTGTGCAACATCATGTTACATTATATTCCATTGCACATTTGCAGCAAATATTAACATGGTTAGTTCAATTCTCTAGACCTACTACCTTTCCTGTTTAGGCTATAGTGATTAAATAGCAAAGTTCTTCCCTAGTAGCTCACTGAGTGCCATCTGACCTGAGGGTCTCATCTTCCAGCACTATCTCATGTTGCATTTTGGATACTTTGTTCATAGGGTTTTCATGGTAAGAGGTATTCAGAGGTAGTTTACCATTGCCTTCCTCTGAGTTCAGATGCTTAGTCTGGTGTCTCAGCTTTGACCATTCTGCCTTGGGTGACCCTTGCTAGAAGTCTAGCCTCTTGGTCTGGACTCCTCATGGCATTGCTCTCAAATTCTTTGACACTCTCTAACCCCCTCACCACATTAAGATGTGCATCCTAGAGGAGGGTCAGAGAAATAGGAGTCTCCTAATAACACTCAGCACCCTTCACAAACTACACTTCCCATGATTCTTTGGAGGACTGCTGAAAATGGAATAAATGTCTGGTGTGGATGTGGCCATAGTATTTTTGTTTTCCCATGGTTGACTGATTTTTAAAAATCTGCTCTTGTTGTATGGTATTCTTGTGCTGATGGGTATAACTGTTGGTTTTTACTGTACCCCATTCTGGGACTGCTGGCAATGAAGGGTGGGTAAGAATTTTTTTAAAAAATACAGTAAATAAATGCTGCTCCACAACATAAAAATAATAATAATTTGAAGATTAGGCAAAGATATACAGCCAAAGTCTAGTAAACAGGTCATTTATAGAATTGATAGCCTATCTTACAGTGACTGCTGGCAGTGCCATTTTTACAACATTTTCAAGTCATAATTGTCACTTTAGCACGGAATGAATCTCAATTACTGCACAGAGATTATAGCTCTTTCTAAAGAATTTAATACTGCCTTTACGTTAAGGGTTTGCTTTAAAGTCTCCGTTACAGGATAACAGCCTGCACAACTGCAGCATCAAAGAATAACGCAAAAGGTACAAAACCAACAAGCCAATCCTTTCTCACCTTTGGAGATGAAGACGACCCACAGTAAAGCAGGGCTTGTAATAAGATTAGAACTCAAAGACTACTGCTCTTCTTCATGTTTTTTGGACATTGGTTCTGTCAGAGTAGCTTTTCTTTTAGAGGCCAAGGTCACATCCACACCATGCATTTAAAGCAGGAGAGGAGAACCTCTGGCCCATGGGCCAAATTTGGCCCACCAGGCCTCACCGTTTGGCCAGTGAGGCCATTTTGGGGAAGACCCATCCTTACTTGTCCTACAGCTGAATGTCATACATGAAATCAGGTGTGGATGGGTAAGGGCAGGGTTCCAAACAAACAACCAAGAGCTTAATGTAGGCCCCCAATTATTCCTCTGCTGAAACAAGGTTCCCCACCCACCTGCCAAAGTTGGTTTGTGGGCCAAAAAGGTTCCCCACATCTGATTAAAAGCACATTTAGAGCACATAGTTTCCCCCAAAGAATCCTGGGAACTGTAGATTGTTAAGGGTGCTGGGAATTGTAGCTGTTTGAGAGGTCAACTACAGTTCTTAGAATTCTTTGGGGTAAACCATGTGCTTTAAGTGTGCTTTAATGTTTGATGTCGATGTGACCAGAATGACTCCTGTGACTCATTAATTTGCCTGAGTTCATGTACAGATCTATTGTGTTTATACATTGTGTATACATCAATAGCTGCCTGGCAGACCTCTGGACTGCAATACGTTTCACAAATTTGTCTGTGATCCAGTTGCCTCTATTATTCAAGCAGAGATTGATTTATTAATTACATAACCAGAGTGGAAGCTGCTTCTGTGTGGTTGGATCTCATTCTTCTCTGCAACTCACGATAATTGGTGTGGTTCCCTGCCCTGCTATGGTTCCCTCCTGTGCACAGGAGAGCTCTGGAATGGAAAGGGACCATGACCAGTTCTAAATGTTACCACGTTAGGCACTGGTGTGGAAACTGAGTTGTTTTAAAAGAGAATTTCTAGCCATTGTGACAAAGCAGCAACAGCACAGTGCAGGCAATCTCCCAGGGCATCTCACCCAGAATGCCTCCCTCTGCGGGAGGATCCCTTTTCTCAGAATGAAGCATGGAAATGGGGCAGGTGCTCTGGAGAACTGACCCTGGAGATAGGATCAGAACCACTTTAAAACCGTGCCTCCAATACCCATCTCACTAAGTCTCAGAAGGATACGATGGTCAATGGTATCAAAAGCTGCTGAGAGATCAAGTAAGAATAACAGGGTAGCACTCCCCCATCCTTCACCCGATAAAGGTTATCCATCAGGGTGACCAAGGTTGAAATAATAAGTTTCATCCAAGAGTACTCAAAATTGTTGCACCTAAAGAGGGGGTATTTGCAACTGGGCAGTAGTTGTCACAAACCAATGGGTCCAGGGTGGGCTTTTTCAGGAGTGGTTGGATCACAATCTTTTTGGCCAGGATAGCCAGGACCATTCCCTCCCACAAGGATGCATTGAGCACACCTTGGATTCACTCAGTCATACCCCCTCTGCAAGCTTTAATGAGCTAAGAGGGGCAAAGGTCAAGGAGACACATTGCTGGCCACATCATCACAAGCACTTTGATCACGTCATCAGGCTGCATCAGCTGAAACTGATCCAAAGAAATTGCAGCTGACATTGCATTGCACACCTCACTGGAGACTGCAGTGAATGTGGATTTATTTGCTGCTAAAATGCACTACATCTGTTGGAAAATATAATACACCTGTTAATTATTTTAAAATGTAAGTCAATATTGCTTCTTCTTTGTAGTCTAGAAATGACCAGGCAAACCTTCTTTTGAAATCTCCCAAAGAGACTGGCATATGGAGTTATGTGTTGTAAACTGATGCCTCACATCCCAAATAGAAAAGAATTCACTCAACTGTAATCCAGGGCAAATATTTGTATACAAGTACTGTGCAGCTTGCAGTGAGGATGCTATACAAAATCAAAATGATATGATCAAAAAAGGCCCAAAACTATATAAAGGAATAAACCACATGTTTCGTGGGTTTAGAAAACACATGCATGCATGTATGCATAGGCACACTCACGCACAGTGAGTTCTGGAGCTGAAAAGAAATGTTGAAAAAAGTTTACAAGTTTGAGTTCAAAATTTTATAAGTGTATTCCTTATAGGGTATAACGTGGGTATTACATATTGACTATCACTAGCTTGTGGTGTGGATGTTTTAGGGACCATTGTCTGGGACTCAGTGTTCTACTCCTCCACCTGCTACTCCCTTTAGTTCTTTTGTTCCATCGGCCAATACTCATTCACAAAACAAGCATAGAAAATGCATGTATGCACATCTAAATTTTTAGATGTCAGCTGATGGGCAGGTGGGGATGGTTTGGGGGAAATGGCTTCATCTTGGACCCCCTGGCAGGCCAAGATTGGCCCTTGGGCTGGGCTGGCAGTTCCTCATCCTGATTTAAACTATTCAAGGTGTTGGTGTTGACCTTTAAAACCCTAAACGGTTTCGGCCCAGTTTATCTGAAGGACCGCCTCCAGTATCATCAACTAAGCCGCCTTATAAGATCAGCCACACAGGACCTCCTCTCAGTCCCACCAGTCAAAACAGCTAGGCTGGTGCGGACCAGGGAGAGGACGTTCTTGGTGGTGGCCCCCACTCTCTGGAACTCTCTCCCTTATGATCTTCGACATGCTTCCTCCCTGACGGGTTTCCGCAGAGCTTTAAAGACCTGGCTCTTCAGGCAGGCCTATAATTTCGGGATGGATTAGCTTTTTGCCGTACTAATCAGATGTTTTGATATCAGTTGTACTGTATATTGTAATTTATATTTTATTTATTGTATATTGTATTTTAATTGTTGTTGTAAGTCGCCTAGAGTGTCCGTATAGTCGGACAGATAGGCGACTAACAAATAAAATTTATTATTATTATTATTAATAATAATAATAATAATAACTATTACTAAGTGTGCATGTAGACATCTCACCCTCCTCCTCCTCTCATTTACAAATCGCTTCCCATGAGGAATCCCAAAGCTATTTACAATATAAATAGCCACGCTAGATACCATGCATGCAATTAGCAATTGTGTGGAATATTTTTTTAAAGCAGTGTTTTTTAAAAAAAAGTAAATAACAGGCATAGGGGCTCAATCCAGATTTGGACTGGGATGTAGGGGTGTAAAAGAGCTTTCACCTTGTGTCTTCTGCTGTGGTCTGGATCTGGATTGGGGCCCCGCAGCTTCTTGTTGCATTGGCAGGAAAGCTTCCGTTCACGCCGTAGAAGCTGGCCTTCCCATGCCAGGAAGTGCTGGAGAGGGCAGGAGAGCCAGATCAGGATCAGAGCTGGGGAGACAAAGTTAAAGCAACCTAGTCCCCACTAAGGTTTTGATATGGATTGCCCCCCCATCTTTCTTTCTTTCTTTCTTTCTTTCTTTCTTTCTCTCTCTCTCTCTCTCTCTCTCTCTCTCTCTCTCTCTCTCTCTTTCTTTCTTTCTTTCCACATTCATGCAATTTCTAGTTATGTGAATAGTGTTATGTCTCATTTGGTGTCTGGGTATCTGCTTCTCCTAGAATGGTGGGTGGGGGAAAGTATATTTCTAAGTGGGCAACCTTTGTTTTATGAGCTGTAGGAACTTCCAATAATGTTTCGGTCAAGGGTGCCAGTTGGGCATCTTTTCCACATGAGGGACTCAAAACAATCACACCATGGGCTCCCAGTTTGGTTAGGTCAGCCACTGGGTGCAGAGTCAGGCCGTTGGTCCATCAAGCTGAGTAGCGTCCACAGTGCTTGGCCGCAACTCCCCAGGGTTTCAGGCAGAAGCCTTTCCCAGTCCTGTCTGGAGATGCCCCAAGGAATGGACCTGGGACCTTCCACATGCAGAGCAGATGCTCTGCTGCCACTGAGTTACAGTCCCTTCTTCTGCTCTACTCTGTGTACTTAACACAGTAACTAGTCCAGTCCTGATCTCTGACAAAATCACACACGTGCAGGCACGCACGCACACAAACGCACACCCTACACTCATCACCTGGCTATACAGGCATGCCTGGAGGGCTTCTGCTGTTGAAAACACTGCAGTCCTGCTCTATAGACAGAACAACTGAGTTCTGGCTGCGCTTGCCCCAAAGTGGTGTAACATAGCTGCAGGGAGCAGGTTCTTCTTTCACAGGATTACCAAATACTGGGTATCAGGTGTCAAATATTGAATTTCAAAAACATGGTGGAGAGCTGACTTCCGAGCCTGGAAACATCTGTGGGTGCAAATCTATTTCAGTGCTAATTACAATCTTTCAGAATTGTCCCAGCTTTTTCAGTGTCTTCTTTTGTGTATTGTACTGTGACCTCAACGGCTCCCTTTGCTACAAGCAAGATAGGTCAAGCACAGTGCACATGTGAATACTGTCAGCAAAATCTAATTCCTTTCACCACTCCATAATGAAATCACTATGTGGCTGCCAAATTCAGCCCTATTATAGGCAAAAATATGTCCACAGTCATTCTCCAGAATATTCCAATCATGTCAGTTTTCTTGTCTTAATTTATGGCACTTGTTTTCTGACTCCACATACGTATTTATGTGCAGCTGGGGCTCTTGCTCTAGCACAGGCCAATTAATCTGGCAAAATTCCTTTTAAGCAAGCTCACCGCTTATTCTGTATTGTATACATTGTGCATTCATTGTCAATTCTCAGGCCAAACTCACTAGAATTGGAGTGCACAATGACAGGAACTCCCCAAGTTTCTGTTTGAATGTTCCATTCAAGAGTGATTCCATCTGCTTACAAAAAAGAACAGAACAGAACTACCATTGCATAACTTCTTAGTTTGTGACTTGATTTTTACTGCATATGAAAAAAAAGATGTCCAATTAAATTGCAGGGTCTGTGACTTCCAAACCACAAACCCCTCATCTTCAACAAGTCATCCTTTCTTAACCTGATATCCTCATCTGTAGAATGAGAACAGTGGCCTACCTGAAAGGGTTGTTGTCAAAATAAATGAAGTAAAATTGATAAAGCAGTTAGTATGTTAAAGATGTAATAGAAATGATGATCAAGGATCAGTATGGTCACAGAAGAAATGATATAAGTAAAGAAGGAGAAATAGGAGTGTATTGGTAAATGTATATGATTTGAGATTGTGAACAAAGGACAGAGAAACAAAGCTCTGCTGTTTGAACATTGGATCCTTTTGCAGAGCCTGGCTCCATAATCATGAGAGCTTGAAACCTGATTTTAAAATCAGAGGCTGTAATCCTAAGGAATCCACGTTCTTTGCCAGATCTCAAATGTACCAACTGTGCTGTCACACTGTCAATCTCTGCATCACATTCAGTTTCCTCTCCAGTCCACTAATAAGACCAGCCACAATGGTTGAGAGGTAATGTTAGCTGCTGGAAATGCTTTAGGAAACATTGGCAGCATCTTTATTTTTAAACATGGCTCGTACTGTTTCTGCTAATTACAGTGGCCATATTAATGGCACAAACTGTTCATTTTCAGGCAATGCTGGAAAGACTGCCTAGAGAGGTGTTATTCTCCTCAGCACAGTGTCAGATGTCACCTGGTAGGATATTAAAAGCGAGGTGAGATTGTGTCAAAAATATCTTCTTTTACTGTACACTAACTCATAGAGCACCTTTGTGTTAAAGAGAAATCCTTTTGCTGGGGAAAAGTTAATGCAGGCTGCCAAAGGGGAGCGATTTTTCCATAGTTTACTGTTAGCGTAAGCCACAAGATATGTTGTCCTGGAATGAACAGCTCTTTTAATGAGAGCCAAGGAGCCAGCATTTCATACCTCTGCTAAAAAGACAATTGAGTTAGAAAAGAGAATCTTTGATACTCTACCCCTCGGCTTAATTTCTTTTTAATACAAGCACTAATTGGGTTTAAACAAATCATAATAGTTTTAACAGATTTTATTTCAGGGAGATGAAACCAGATTTGGAGCATTCAGAAAATACAGGCTCCCTGCTTTTATGAGGTAATTATGACTTAGTGTTTACTGTTTCCCTGATGAGGCAGTGGACTGCTTTTAAAGTGGCTCTGGGATAAATATCAAAAAACAGGATTTACAGTCGGGCCTTTTCAGCATGTAAAACATAGGAGGCCTTTATTTATTTATTTGTGTCCCCGGCAATATTTCTTCTGTATTTCTGCACCCTTGCTTTTCTCCAAAACAGTGCCAATAAATTTTTCTCTTCTATGGAAAACCTTTGCTGCCTGACCAGGAACGATTATTTTTCTGGAGGCAGAGTCATGAGGATTCGTGTAGAGGAAAATATTTTCCCTTGCAACAGATACACAGGATTTACAAGGGTAAAATTCCTCTTGCTTCCATTTAGAAACACTGGTCAGCAGATGAAAGTGTGAAGGGTGGGTCGTTTCACAGTCAACTTGTGGCTGCCTTGTGTTTTGCTCCAGCTTTCCTTTGGAATGAAGCATTTGGCTGGATGTCTTGGAAGGTCTTCACATTTGCTGCAGCAATGAAGGTCAAACTGACCTGTGCTACAGCCCGACAATAATGAACTGCGGGAAAAGCAGTCCACATATATGGAACTGAAACAGCCTTGGTCGCCCTGGTGGATGATATGAGGAGGGCATTGGATAGGGGAGAATATACCTTCCTCGTCCTCCTGGATCTCTCAGCAGCCTTCGATATCGTCGACCACGGTATCCTCTTAGATCGCCTGGAAGGATTAGGAATAGGGGGTACTGTTCTATGGTGGCTCCGTTCCTATCTCTCAGACAGATGCCAACAGGTGGCATTGGGGGATGAGGTCTCAGACCCTTGGCCTCTCAACTGTGGAGTGCCACAGGGTTCTATCCTCTCCCCCATGCTATTCAACATCTATGTAAAGCCGCTGGGGGCCATCATCAGGAGATTTGGGCTGCGGTGCCACCAATATGCAGATGACACTCAGCTCTATCTCTCGTTTAAGTCCTCACCAGAGTTGGCTGTGGATACCATGTCCAAGTGCCTGGAATCCGTAAGTGAATGGATGGGAAGGAATAGGCTGAAACTAAATCCCGACAAGACCGAGGTGTTGCTCGTGGGAGATAGAAGCAGGTTGGGGGATATAGACCTGGTGTTCAATGGGGTAAGATTACCCTTAAAAGACCAGGTCCGCAGCCTCGGGGTCATTCTTGACTCCCAGCTGTCCATGGAGGCTCAGGTTTTGGCAGTGAGCCGGGCAGCTTGGTATCAATTACATCTGATAAGGAGGCTGCGACCCTACCTTCCTGCCCATCTGCTCCCACGGGTGATACATGCCCTGGTCTTCTCCCGCTTAGACTACTGTAATGCGCTCTACGTGGGGTTACCCTTGAAAACGGTCCGGAAATTACAACTGATACAGAATGCGGCGGCACGTTTGATTACGAACAGCCATTGCTGTGATCTACACTGGCTACCAGTTGTTTACCGGGCCCAATTCAAGGAGGTGTTGACCTTTAAAGCCCTATATGGTTTCGGCCCAGTTTATCTGAAGGAGTGCCTCCAGCATCACCAATTATGCCGCCTAACGAGATCAGCCACACAAGACCTTCTCTCGGTCCTACCAGTTAAGATGGCAAGGCTGGTGCGGACCAGAGAGAGGGCATTTTCGATTGTGGCCCCCACCCACTGGAACTCCCTTCCTTTTGACCTCCGCCATGCCCCTTCCTTGATAGGTTTCCGCCGGGCCATAAAGACCTGGCTGTTCAGGCAGGCCTACGGGACCTCTGGGGTGGGTTAGTTTTTAATGTGGTAATATTAATTATTGTTGTGGTCCTCATTGGCTTTTATTGTATTTTACTGTGAAGTTGTACGTCGCCTAGAGTGGCCATTAATTCGGCCAGATAGGCGACTCACAAATAAAATTTTATTATTATTATTATACATACTGTTTGTTTTGTTCTTGCTTTTACTACAGACTCCAGTGAATGAGTGTGGAAACTTGGTATGAACAGAACAGTGCAGTTCTGAGATGACCAGAAGCAAATACTTGCAAATATTCAAAATTGCCCCAAACATCAACTGTTACCCTTTAAGTTTTGAATGCAAATGTTTGAATTTTGGAAATTCTCTAGCAAAAGATATTATTCATTTCATTTTATAAACAGATATGCTTATAGAAGCTATGTGCTGAATTCTACTAACAAGTCCCATCTGTACAAGGTTTTCTGCTTGTGCAATAGGATTTCCCCCCTCTTCTCCCTTGTCTGCCCTGCATCCTCCCCAAATCTGTTCCTGTTCACTTTCTAAAATTTACAGTATTCACAGTCAATGAGCAGATCCACATAAGCATTTGCATAGCCCTTTTTGCTGCTTTTCCCCTAATGCCATTGGAGAAGTGAGAAAATTGGGACTTCAGGACCATAGATCTCCCTTCACCTTATTATTTGTGCACTAAATATAGCAAAACTACCACAAGTGCCTGCCAAGTGTGCATCAGCTAAAGATCACATTTTAGGCTTCTGGTATTGATTTAGTAAGACCATAAAAGAGTAAATTGCAAATACGTCAAACAGGGAGTGATTAATATGTCAAAGGAATTAATCAAAAGCAGGATATAAATAAAGAATAACACTCCCCCCCCTCCAATCAAATTCCCAAGACCTTGATTGCAGCTAGAAGAAGAAAAGATATAAATACAGAGCTGGTTGTACACAACGTTTGAACAATGTGAGTAAAATCTGGTTCACAAATTCAACAAAGCGATTTAAAATTACCAAGCATAAGAATTATCTGAAAAATTATAAGGAAAGTACGCAGGCAATTATCCTCCTTGTTTTGTGTAGGGATGGAGGAGAAGTTCAATTCAGTTCTCATTTAAAGCTGAATCTATCAAATTTACACTTTCCGAAACAATACAAGAACTGGAACACAGCCAGCCTACAAAATTTGTACTTATCTGTATTTTGCATTGCAGTTATCCAACCAAACCATGTTTACAAAATACATAAATGTAAATGTACTGCCTTCAAGTAGATTCCGACTTATGGCAACCCTATGAATAGGGTTTTCATGAGGCTGAGAGGCAGTGACTGGCCCAAGGTCACCCAGTGAGCTTCATGGCTATGTGGGGATTCAAACCCTGGTCTCACAGGTCGTAGTCCAGCACCTTAACCACTACACCACACTGGCTCTCATACAAAAATACATATATCGTGAGAAAGTGTCCATGAAAGTGAATATATTAGTGAAAATAACATACAAAATGCAATCTGTTAGGAGAAATTGCTTCTAAAAATGTGTACATTAGTCAAACCCATATACAAAAATATGTTTAGTAAGAGAAATTCACACTAAAATGCTAAAGAATGTTCATGAGGATTTTTTTTTAAATCGCAAATTGCCGCAGAAATGTGGAAAATTGAATTGAAGACTGGCAAAATGCGAAACAGAGAGAACCAGAATGGACAGATCCTCCCATCCCTAGTCTTGTGTTTGAATTACTCATCATGATTTTGGTAAAGAAAGATATTTCTAGATGAAGAAGACCACCCTAGAACTTAGCTAGAAACATTGTGCTGAGGATGCCTAAGGAAGAGGGGAATCAGAGACCCAGAGCATAAATAAATGGGAGTTATTTAAATGCATTACTTCTTAGTGAACTATTCAGCAGAATACTGCCTGCACATTTCTTTGGCTGAGGGCACACTAGTCACTTCAAAAGCAGCAGGAATGTTTTTTTCTGGCTGCATTTTGAAGTGACTCTGCCCTCGGCTGGACACACCTCCCTTCCCCACTGCTGACTTCAGGATGGGCCTGTCACTGTCTCTGCTTCAGCCTACAGCAAAGCGTTCCCATTGGCCACACCTGAAGGGGAAACGGGTTGCTCTACCAATCCATTGTGAAATCTGTCTGAAGCTGAAATTTAAAAAAATACACTCGAGCTGATCCAACCAGGTTTTAGAGTAAAAAGGGGCAGAGTTTGACTAGCATTGTGTGCTCCTGTTTGCAGAAAAGTGAGGTGGAGACTTTATCTCTCTGCAAGGAAAAGAGCTATATACCTTTTTTGCATATGAAAGCTGAATATTCAGGGAATAGACCTGCTATAGACTTGAGGAGTCAGGACCCCACAGTAGCCCAAGGCTATAGCTTTTGAGACAATACAGCACTCCATAGCTGCAAACAGAATGGAGTTTGGGATGAATCAATTCCATTACGCTACTGAAGAAAAAGAGAATCCATTCTGTGTGTATTTTGCTTTCTCTATGAGGCATAGAGTTGTGCAAAACTGTTGGTTATGGACAGGGTTGCCATGTGGCCCAGTGGACTGAGCTTTGCCTGGTTTTAGCCATGTTTCTTACTATTTGTTTGGACCATTAGCTGGCCTGGATTCCCAAAGTTTGGGGTTTTTATTAAGTGAGTATTCAGCCCTTATACAACTGGAAATATGGAGCAAAATACGTAGAAAGTATTTTCTGCCTAATCTTTTTTTGAGAAATGACCCTGCTCCCCCTACCAGTGTTCTTAACCATTGAGGGAAGTCCCAAGTATGACTGACATTTATTAAAGCAGTGATATCCATAGGGACAATAAATGACCACCCAATAAGGGACTTCTTGGTTCATTTTAAACCCATTTTGGGGTCTTGCATGGGGCAGAAGTGCCTACAGAAAACAACAGAGATCCGGGATTTGAGTGTAATGGAGCATTGGCACATAAGTTATTTATTAATGAAATTAATCATGAAAACAGGAGGTCCTCAGGTATCTATAGGCCATAGTTCATACCTGGTTATGCTATGAAAGGTCTTCAGGATGTGAGGGCACCAGTTTGATAGGCCTTGTTATGTTCTCTGGCTTCAAAATTCCTCTGGCTCAGAGGAAGTCTCAGAAGGGGAGGCAGTATCATCTCAGAAGCCATCATCCCCTGCTTCATGACTGTCCATGGCTTCACCCAACTTGTCAGAGTTAGAGGGCATCCTCCCACTCCCCTGATGCGGATCTCACCCCTCCACCCCAGCGTAGCCTACCTTGACTTGACTTTGTCAGATGTGGCTGTGCTCTTCTGGAGGTGACCCTGCCCTTCAAGTAAGTGCCTCTTCTTCCTCCAGCCTCCCCTGGGACCCTCAAGCCAACCTAGGACTGGATAGGCCTGTATTAATTTATAGTATGCGCCATGTGCTTGGGGAAAGAGAAACATGTCTTCTTTTTACATAGAAAACTGTAAAGTGCCATGCTGGTGCCAAATAAACAAATAATAACATACCCTAATTATTTATTATTTGAGGAACAGCCGTGGCTCAGTGATATTTTATTAAATTTATATCCCACCCTTCCAGTAGGAGCCCGGAGCATCCGCTTTGCATGCAGAAGGCCCTAGGTTCAGTCTCTGGCATCTCCAGGTATGGCTGGGAGAGAATCCTGGAAAGCTGCTGCCAATCAGTGCAGATGGGCCCATGGTCAGACTCATTATACGGCAGCTTCCTGTATTCCTGTGCCATTTTCACACAGAATCCTAATTACAGTGTTTGCATCTGTAATTTAAAAGGAATAGAAAATCAATAGGTAGGATGTGTATTCAAATTTAAAATGACTATCTTGCGTTAGAAACTTTCACATTATCGGAGAAAAAACATACGCAAGAGCATAGAAGGTGCTTAACACTGTACATGTCAACATAGAACAGGCAACATGAGGCAAGGCATGTCTCAACACTGTCATACTTTCTGTCTTGCTGGTAGAGATGAGGGGAGGAGTTTGTTGAACATTACATTTTTCTCCATGGGAATCATTTATGGGTTCATTCCCATGAACAAAAATGGTAACATCAGAAGCAGAGCAAAGAATTCTTCTCGACAGTCCTAATGTAGCTCAGGGAACTCTATCCCCTTGATCATGAGATTTGGAACAGGGAACGAAGATTAAATGAGTGAAACTATCATTACTTGGGCTGAGCAGTGAAAAGGTATCCCAGAGTGAGCAAACAAGCAGAGAAGGAAAACAGCCAAGGGTTGTTGGGGCTGATCAGCTGAGGATATTCAAAATTACCTCCCGGCAGCACAAAGGGGATGCTAAAGAAGGGAAGTAGAAAATGCTAGAGAGGCCATGGGAGAATAACAGTGGGAAATGTATACAGTAGGGCCCCACTTATACGGCAGGGACCAGACCCCTGCTGTAAAGAGAAAACCGCTGAAAAGTGGAACATCGATCAGCTGTAGTGCGGGGAGCTCCAGCTGATAGCGCTTGGCCCCTGAAGCTCCCCCCACAACAGGTGATTGATATTCCGCTTTTCAGTGCATTGCTCTCTCCCCCCCGCTCGCTCGCCCTTGTTATGGTGGGGGAGTAGTGCTCCCCTTCCGCAGCAGGCTCCCTGCTGCGGATCGCAGGGAGGAAGCTGCCTGCCCGCCCATGCCTCCTCGCACACCCTCCGCTGCCTCCCTGGCTCATCCCCCCCTTGCCCACTGGCTCGCCCTCTGCCACCTCCCTGGCTCGTCCCCCCATTGCCCACTGGCTCGCTCGCTTACCCTCCACCGGCTCCCTCGCTCGTCCCCTGTTGCCTGCTCACCCTCCCCCCTGCCTGCTCGCTCGCTTGCTACTGCTGCCTCCCTGGCTCATCCCCCCTTGCTTGCTCGCCCTCCCCCTGCCTGTTCGCTCGCTTGATCTCCTCCACCTCCCTCGCTCATCCCCCCTTGCCCGCTCGCTCTCCCCCCTGCCTGTTTGCATGCTCACTCGACCTCCACCACCTCCTTCGCTCATCCCCCTTGCCCGCTCGCCCTCCCCCCTGCCTGTTCGTGCACTCACTCACTCTTCGCTGCCTCCCTTGCTCGTCCCCCCTTGCCTGCTTGCTCTCCCCCCTGCCTGTTCACATGCTCGCTTGCCCTCTGACACCTCCCTTGCTCATTCCCCCTTGCCCGCTTGCTCTCCCCCCTGCCTGTTCCCTAGTGTGCTTGCTCGCCCTCCACCACCTCCCTCATCAATAAAATGGTGCCAGACGCCCTTCTCGGACTCAGCTGTTAGCGCGTTGTCAGAGCTTGGAAACGTTTCTTTCTTGAGCTACAACTCCCATCAGCTCAACTGTAGTTTAAAAAAATGTTTCCAAGGTCTGACAACACACTCAGGGCATCAGGCGCCATCAATTTGTGCACTCAGGATCTCTCTTTTCCAAGCTCTTCACATCATACTGCAAAATTGCAAAATCACTGCAAAAACGGAACAAGCGCTGAACATATGGGACATGGACACAATTCAAAAGCGCCGCATTAGCAAAGTGCCGAGAAGCAAAGCGCCGGAAAGCAGGGCCCTACTGTACCTCCAAAACTGAGATTGAGGAAGGAAGGATAGGCACTTAACCAATTGAAATGAACTGTTGTTATCAAGCACTGTTAACTATTGTTATCAATATGACCACTGACCAAATTTCTCTCTGTCTCTGAAAATGTTTTTATTCAAACAGAAGTACCTCACACCAAGGAAACACATTGTACAGAGAAAAGCTGCCTTGAAATTTGTGATTTCAGGAAAAAGCAAAGTACAATTGTTTATAAAACTAGTCCTAGACTAGTGTGTGAGCTAACACTTGATGTGACACAATGCCATCAAACCTCCCTCTAAACAATTCAGGATGAACACTCATTAAATAGCCAAGATAGCCTAACCTCCCTGCAAACAAATCAGGATGAATGCTCAATAAACAGGCAGTCTGGAATAGGGTTGCCAGGTCAGAAGCATCCCAAATCCTGATATTTCAGGGGGGTGCTCTAGTGATGTCATGGGGGCATGCCCTAGTGATGTCATAGGGGCTGGCCCTAGTGATGTCATTAAGCATGATATGTTAAGCATCAACCACAGTTGCTCAGAGCATACCACTCAAATAAAAAAAGTCTCTGATTGGAAATTAAGATAGAAATCTTAGCTAAATGAGAGTGTTTCCAGGTCCAGCTGACGTGATGGGATTATTCTCACCTGTTTAGAGAGCCTGGATAAGGAACATTTAATCTAGCCTACTTGCTTCTGACAAGAAGGGTTTAAGTGCCCTCAGGCCAGGCCACTCCCCAGAAGGCCTTGTAGAAAGAAAGACTAGTGTTGTGGAGATGTTAGATGGGAGCATTCAGGATTAAAGATGGATGCTCCTGAAGGCTGTAATTCTAAACACACTTACTAAGGGACTAAGCCCCACAGGACTTACTTCTGAGCAGATATTGTTAGGATTGTGCTGTTGGTAAGGCTTGACTAGGGATCCTCTGAAACAATATCCATTTCAAAGCAGGGTTGGTAACCCCTACCTGGAATGCCCTGCCTGCCTTTTAACATGGCTGCTCCAAAGTTCTTTATACACTTGACCCTTCATTGCAGAGAGGTTTGAGAAATGAGTAAGAGTTAAGAAGATTCTGTACTCTTTTCTGCTTACTCTGTGAGCTGCTATAAACTCACTTTGACAGCTGACCCAATTCCAGTCAGTAATAATTGACAGAGAGAGAAAAAAAGCACGGTTTGGGCTAGCTTCACAGGCAGTAGATTGGGAACTACAGCAATTGAAGCAACACTTCCCACTATGTGAATTCTCTTTTACCACTATCGGGCAAGAAACAAACCATCATGCAAATAACAAGGTGCACCATCAGTGGGTTTATTGGGGTTGAGCTGACCACTGTTGTTGCTTCTATGGATGTAAGGGAGTGAGCTCAGAGGTAAATGAAATGCAAATAGAAAAAGAAAAACAAAAGACAGTGATGATTTCCTAAATGCAATACCATACCAACCACAACAAGATTTCTATGAGTAAGACAGAAAACTCAGCATCCCACAACCAGTCAGGGTTCCTACCCAAAACTAAAAAAACTCCTGACAGCCAGTCAGCCAAGGTCAGAGAAATCCCCATGCAGCACAACCTGACCCAGGGGCTACAGTTAGTGCAGAATGCTGTGGCATGATTGCTGACATGAGTGAAACCCTGACAGTACATAATACCTCTGCTCTGAAATCTGCACTGGTTGCCAATTTCCTACCAGACCAAGTTCAAGGTGTGCTTCCCATGTTACAGGTTCCACATAGTACTTGTTCTGCTCTTGTAAGAAATCAATCCTTTAGTGTGGCAGGTGCCTTCATTGCACTCATTTGCCACCTGCTAAAAACATTTTTGTTTAGGAAAGCCTACCCAGGCATGGAGAAGCTATTATGTTTTTATCTGTTTTTCACTCATTGTTGGTTTTATTGTTGTGTATGTTTTTAAATACCTGTCTTTAACTGTTTTTGCCAATAATTTTATTGTTTCAATTCCTTTTATAAACTGCTTTCGGTTTTTTTACAATTAAGTAGTATAGAAATGTTCTAAATAAAATACATAAATAAATTTTAAATTCACTGTGGCCCTTGGGTCTCTTTCCTCTTTGAGGCACAAAGGAATCTGCCTTATACCGAGTCAGGCCATTTGACACCATCTAGCTCAGTACTGATGACATGGACTAACATTGGCTCTCCAGGATTCCAGGCAATAGTCTCTTCCAGAGGTTGCGGGAGGGGCTGACTTTTTGGTTTATATCTTTTGAACCAGACCACCTAGAAACTTAATTTTTTTTCAAATGAAAGCTAAGAGTCCAGAGATTAAGGTGACCTACCCAGACACCTGGAGAGGACCCAAAAAAACGGAGTTTCTGGGCAAAAACTGGACACCTGGCAACCCTAGCTCTGGAAGCACACAGAGAGTGAAAGCCCATGAGTAAGTCTTGCTTTAGAATCTGCTTCTTGAAGCAGCTGCTTCATGTTCCTTCACAGTAAGGCTGTGCTGGCCAATATTACCTGATAGGGACTGCTTTTTGAGGTTCATGGGCTGTGTAGTTCACATTTGGCATCACCTCAGTGGGATGTCCTGGGGAAAACGTCCTGTGCTTAGGCTGTGCTTTGCAATACTGAATTACTTTTTAAAAGATATATTTGGTTTAAATGGTGGTCTTTTAGTATGTACGCACACACATGCACACACACACACACACATATGCACACACAGAGTCCCTTGAGGGACTGGTGACATTTTGTAGCCTAGTTTTGCAGCCACTCCACTCTCCCCCTTCCTGACACACTTGTATGCCAATGTCTGTGACACATAGATAATTTATGAAAACAGAGTAGATGCTTTTTAATAATTAAGTAATAGATAATGGGAGGTTTTATTCCAATGATGCACAACGGCTTTGAAATAGGCCTGAGCCTGAGAGGGTTAGATGCTCACATATTAGTAAAAGGATGAGAAAAAGAAAGAGAGAGAGCTGACGGGAGCTACTAAACTTGCACCATATAATTAACTAAATCAAGGCACTGAAAGCTTCTCTGTATTTTGCAGCATATGTACTTCACTGCAGTCACATGATATCAGCAGCACGTCTGTGGCAAAATGCCAGCTGATTGCCCCAGCCTAAATCACACAGCATCGATGTAGCCTATTCTCTCCAAATTACAGGGCAAACAATAACACAGGTAAAATTAGCCAAGGTACTAATTATACAGCATGAGCGTGTAAAGGCTATAGAATGACAAATGGCAAATGTGGAACATGTTGTGTCATATCATGTAATCTTTCCTGCTGCAGTGCTGGGAAACAAAAGGGAGAATTGTGTGTATTGTTTGTCTAACATGCCCTCAATGCAAATTAGAAATCCTTCCCAATTAAGATATCGTTAAATTTCCTTTGTTAACAAATTTTAAACAATGAATTAAGAGGCTGGGGTGATCATTGTTCATCTAACAAACAATTAACCTGATTTGAACTGGAATTTGAAGAAACCCAAGAGCCTCTATTCCCACAAAGTTCCTGCCATTCTTTTCCTTTCTTTTACCCCCAGGGTCCTCTTGAACTAAGGCAGGGCATCTGGGAATGCTAATGCAGCACCACATAGAGCAACTCATTCCTCAGAGGCAGGGCTGGGAATTCATGTCTGCCTCAACTGCACGTAACAGTTCAAAATGATTGCAGCCTCACAAGATTGCCTTATTTTATAGGCTCAAGCTTACAAAGCCACAGAGGCTGTTGCTGCACTTCAGAGAGGTTCATCCACGACTGGTCAACTTCTCTTTCTAGAAAAAGCAGGGCTGTGGCTGGTCAGGAAAAAGCGATGGAATAACTGTTCAATGGGGTTGCCAGATTCTTTGTCAGCCTTTGCCCCTGTGCTTCAACACAACAGCTTGATCTGCAGAGAACAGGTTGAGTTCTATTCTGGTCAGTTGGCAACCCTGACCTTTTCTGCAGTCACCCTTGTCATTATGCAATCCCAGGTACAGCGTTTAGGCTGTCTTTGGAGAAGAAAACCTTCTACAAGTTCCTACATTCAGTTCCTGGCAACCCCAGTTAAGAGGAGCAGCTAGCAGGTGATGGGGAAGAACTTTCTTTTCCAGAGAGCTCCCGTTTTGAAGTGTGCAGTTTGCATGCAAGCCTTTCATTCTCACATGTAATCTGACACCCGTGTGCAAACTGCACACTTCACAACACTCCTGCCAGTCAAAATAGACAGTACTGGGCTGGATGGACAAATCATCTGACCAGATATAAGGTAGCCTCTTAGCTCTAGAAGTATCAGGCTCTAGAACAGGGTTGGAGAACCTGTGGACTTCCAGATGTTGGTGGACTCCAACTCCCATCATCCCCAGCCAGCGTGGGCAGTGGGCAGGGATGACAGAAGCTGTAGTCCAGCAATGTCTAGAGTAGGAATGGGCAAGAATTTAATTCATTTTGCATTGGAAGCCGAATCCATCAAATTTCCAAAATAATATGAAAACCAAAACACAGCCGTCCTTCAAAATTCACACATTCAAATTTTGCAATGCAGTTTGCCAGCCAACAAATGTTTACAAAAATGCGTATGTTCGGGGAAAGTGTGCACAAAAATGAATAGATGAGTGAAAATAACATGCAAAAATGCATTATATGATGAGAAATGGGCAGAACAAAATGTGTACATTAGTCAAAGCTGCTTACAAAATGTGTTTATTAGGAGAAATTCACACTAAAATGCTGGAGAATTTTCAAGGGTTTTTTTTTTAATGAAAGAATCATAAATTATTTTATTTATTTGTTTATTTATTACATTTATATCCCACTCTTCCTCTCAATCGGAGCTCAGGACAGCAAACAAATACTGATTTTTTAAAAAAATATTTGCAATAACCAGCTGGTTTTGAAAATAAACTATTATATAGGGTATATGTATTTTATATCTCCAATGTGTGTGTATGGCATCTTTCCAACATCCCAGTGAGGTAGGCTGCCAACTGGAAACCAAGGCAGCCCACAACAAGAAATAAATCCCTTTAAAATTAAAATTCAGTAACCACAAAACCAGGTATTAAGCAAAATAGCTTAAAGGGGCATCATTCTGAATTTTGGGTTGGATGACTGAAGTTCCTTACCAGTTGAGGTTGCAGTTTTGTGCACCCTTCCCTGTTTGAGAAACCCTATTGAATACATTAGCTCTTGCTTCTGAGTAAACATGCATAGAATTGCACTATAAATATATTTACAGGCTGTGTAAATAATACACATCTCTGACATAAATGCTTATACAAATATTTCTTCATACCGTGTCTTGATATGTATCTGATTTCATACTATGGTTGTACATTATTATTTCCTCTACATTGTAAGTGTGCCCTTCTTCCTTGGGGTGATCATAGTTCCCCTCTGTTATTTTCATTCTGAAGGGCAGGTTACACTGAGAGATGGTGAGTAGCCCATGGTCACCCAGTAAACTTTGAAGCTATTTCTATTTTAAAAATTAATTAAAATGACTTACATGCAGGCAAGGTTTATGCAGAAGATCTACACAATACATTTAAAGCACGTCCAACTTGCATTTAAAGCACATGACTTCCCCCAAAGAATCCTGGGAAGTGTAGTTTACCCCTCACAGTTATAGTTCCCACCATCCTTAACAATCTACAGTCCCCATGATTCTGGTGGGATTCATATGCTTCAGATGTGTGTTCAATGTGCTTTAAATGCATGGTGTGGGTCTGCCCTAGGTATGCTGTGCATTCATTAGTGAACTGAAAAGAACAATTTTAAAATATATATTTTTTTCAACAGGGGAGGGGCTGTGGCTCAATGTTAGGGCACATGCTTTGCATGCAAAGGTCCAAAATTCAATCTCTGGAAAAGACTGGAATCCTGGAGAGCCAATGCTAGTCCATGTCATCAGTACTGAGCTAGACAGTACCTACTGGCCTGAGTCACTATAAGATAGATTACTTTGTTCCTAAAAGTGGAAAGAGACCCAAGGGTCACAGTGACTCTGAAATTTATTTATGTATTTTATTTACAACATTTATATACTACTTAATTGTAAAAAACCTCAAAACGGTTTATAAAAGTAATTAAAACAATAAAATTATTGGCAAAAACAGTTAAAGACAGGTATTTAAAAACATTCAAAATAATAAAACCAACAATGAGTGAAAAACAGATAAAAACATAATAGCTTCTCCATGCCTGGGAAGGCTTGCCTAAACAAAAATGCTTTTAGCAGGTGGCAAAATGAGTGCAATCAAGGTGCCTGACTAATGTAAATAGGCAGGGAGTTCCAAAGCATAGGTACTGCCACACTAAAGGGTTGATTTCTTACAAGAGCAGAACAAGTACTATGTGGCACCCGTAACATGGAAAGCACACCTTGAACTTGGCCTGGTAGCAAATCGGCAACCAGTACAGATTTCAGAGCAGAGGTATTATGTGCTTATAAGGTCTCACTCACATCAGCAATTGTGCCACAGCATTCTGCACTAACTGCACCCCTCAGACAGGTTGGGCTGCATGGGGATTTCTGTGACTTGGCTGACTGACTGTCAGGATTTTTAAAGTTTTGGTTAGGAACCCTGACTGGTAGTGGGATGCTGAGTTTTCTACCTTACTCATAGAAATCTTGTTGTGGTTGGTATGGTATTGCATACGAAAAGCTTGGCCTCTCGTTTAACATCAAAAAAACCAAAGTGCTTCATCAGCAGGTGCGAACCAATCCCTCTGTAGCGCCATCAATCCAGCTTAATGGTGCGACGCTGGAGAATGTCAATCACTTTTCTTATCTTGGCAGCCATCTCTCTGTAAAAGCTGACATCGACGCTGAATTCAGCATCGTCTGAGCTCTGCGAGTGCCGCATTCTCCCGAATGAAGCGTAGAGTGTTCGAGGATCAGGATATTCACAGGGAGACCAAAATGCTTATTTACAAAGTCATTGTACTACCGACCTTACTGTATGCCTGTGAAACATGGACCATCTATAAATGCCACTCCCAACTTCTTGAAAGATTCCACCAATGCTGCCTCCGGAAAATTCTGCACATTACTTGGGAAGATAGGCGGACTAATGTTAGCATATTGGAAGAAGCAAAGACCACCAGTGTTGAAACAATGATCCTCCAACATCAACTTCGCTGGACCGGCCAGATTGTTCGAATGCCTGATCACCGTCTTCCAAAGCATCTACTTTACTCCCAACTTAAGGATGAAAAACGGAGTATCAGTGGACAGCAAAAGAGGTTTAAAGATGTTCTCAAAGCTAATCTAAAAAAATGTAACATGAGCATCGAGAACTGGGAAGCCTTGGCCCATGAGCGTCCCAATTGGAGATCGGCTATTATCAAAGGTGCTATGGACTTTGAAGAAGCACGAGTACAGGGCGAAAGGAACAAACGAGCTAAGCGGAAGGCACGTCAAGCAAATCCTCATTGTGACCATCTTCCATCTGGAAACCTATGTCCTCACTGTGGGAGGCTGTGTGGATCCAGAATTGGCCTCCACAGTCACTTACGGACCCATTGTTAAAGACCTTACCCTGGAAGACAATCTTACTCGGCCACGAGTGATCGCCAATGAATGGTATTGCATTTAGGAAATCACCACTTACTTTTGCTGTGCTTTTTTAAATTTTCATTTCATTTTTCTATTTACATTTCATTTACCTCTGACCTTATTCCCTTACATCCACAGAAGCAACGACAGTGGTTCCATGTGCTTAGCTCAACCCCCTTAAACCCACTGATGATGCACCTTGTTATTTGCATGACGGTTTGTTTCCTGCCCAGTAGCGGTAAAAGAGGATTCACATACTGGGAAGTATGGCTTCAATTGCTGTTGTTCCCAAGCTGCTGTGTTTAAGGGATAACCAACCCACGTGTATTTTCTCTCTCTCAAGTATTACTGACTGGAGTTGGGTTGGTTGTTAAAGTGAGTTTATAGCAGTCCACAGGGTAAGCAGAAAAGGGTAGAGAATCTTCTTAACTTCTACTCATTTCTCAGACCGCTTTCTGAAGTGAAGTCTGTAAAGAAGTTTGGAGCAGCCATGTTAAAAGACAGGAACAGGGCATTCCAGACAAGGGGTTGCCAACCCAGCTTGGATATGGATATATTTGCAGAGGTTCCCTAGTCAAGCTTTACCAACAGCACAATCCAAACCATATCTACTCAGGAGTAAGTCCTATTGAGTTCTATGGGACTTAGTCCCTTAGTAAGTGTGTTTAGAACTGCAGCCTTCAGGGGCATCCATCTTTACTCCTCACTGCTCCCATCTAACATTTCCACAACACTAGTCTCCTCTCTTCCTGCAGTGGCCTTCTGGTGAGTGGCCTGGCCTGAGGGCATTTAAACCCTTCTTGTCAGAAGCAAGTAGGCTAGATTAAATGTTCCCTACCCAGGCTCCCTAAGCAGGTGAGAAGGACCTAGGAACACCATCTTTTTGCTAAGATTTCTATCTTATTTTCCAATCCAAGAAATGTTTGCTTGAATTGTATGCTCCAAGCAACTTTTGTTGATGCTTAATGTATCATGCTTAATGACATCACTAGGGCCCACCCCGTGACAAATTCATTAAAATCACATTCATTTCATTACTCACATTTGTTTTTGTTTCCATTTGCTCATATGGTTTTCTTTTTTAAAACATTTGCTGAGCTAATTTCATTGGCTGCAAGTGGCAGCTGTCCTTTTGGTTGCCATTTCCCTTCCAGAATGCCCTTGAATCATGGAGTGAGGTTTCCTGGGAAAATAAAAATAAAAGAGGACCTACAATGTCAACCAGAAAACCACGCCCAGACCGAAGGGAGTGATAAATGGGCAACAAAAGCAAATCAGTACCCAGTATCTTAGTACTCAGTATGTATTGATAGCGTTTGTTTTGTAATTAACATAAATTGAACTGAATAGAAGAAATGATGAGTATGTTCAGTAACCAAGTTTCTAACTAGTATGCAAAGCTACTTTAGGCAAGCAACTTAACAATGAGGAGAAGATTACTTCTGCCTGTGGGCAAAACTTCCCCCCCCCCATTGCCTGCTTAGTGGAAAGGAACTGATACAATCAGATTAAAGGCTTCATATATTTACAGTTTATTATTAATCCCTCCTCTTTCTGTTTATTATTGACATCATTAGAGTGTACAATAACCTTAACCTGCTTAGTTCTCATGAATATAAATGTGTGTGTCCATCTATCATATTCACATTTGCAAAATGTCCTTTGCGCAAGGACTTAGGAACTGGAAAGCAATCAATAAAAATTAAATTGGTTAGTCTGGATTCAATGACAATTAATATTTCAGAATGCGTGCATTAGAACCACTTCACACACCCATAGTTTTTGTTTGTAAAAATGTGGGCCAAACTGAATTGGACTGACAGCAGACAAAGCACTCATCTAAAGTGGTTCACTATGAGCCCAGATCCCCTAAAAGGCTATGTAGAGCACAAGAAGTCCCTCAGGCTCAACATTGCCTTTAAACCACAGTTCTATCAAACTTTTAAATGATTCCCTGAAAACCGTCCATGAACAATGTTTGTCATGTAATGCCAGTGTTTCCCAAACATCTGAGAGTTGATGGACCTTTTTTCCTAAATTAGTATGAGAAGCACAATTCGAGGTGGAGAGTGTGTACAACTGTTGACTACCTGCCCTCAGTTAGAGGAGCCAACCATTTTTTGTATGAGTTACCATTGTCATATGTCATATGGCATTGGGAGCACTGGAATGATCCAGTCACCACACCAGATACAGAAATATCTGATTGATTGATTGATTGATTGATTTATATCCCGCCCTTCCTCCCAGCAGGAGTCCAGGGCGACAAACAAAAGCACTAAAAACACTTTAAAACATCATAAAAACAGACATTAAAATACATTAAAACAAAACAACTTTAAAAACATTTTTAAAAAGCTTTGAAGATATATTGGTTTTCAAAAAAGGTTACAAAACATATTGGTTTTTTTTAAAGGTTTAGAATTATATTAAAAAGCAATTCCAACACAGAAGCAGACTGGGATAAGGTCTCAACTTAAAAGGCTTGTTGAAAGAGGAAGATAACAGAGATGGCGCATGTCTAATATTTAAGGGGAGGGAATTCCACAGGGTAGGTGCCGCCACACTAAAGGTCCATTTCCTATGTTGTGCAGAACGGACCTCCTGATAAGATGGCATCTGCAGGAGGCCCTCACCTGCAGAGCGCAGTGATCAACTGGGTATATAAGGGATGAGGCAGTCTTTCAGGTATCCTGGTCCCAAGCTGTATCCCCTGTTGAAGACTGATTGGAAGGAGTCAAGAATTAGGGATGGAAAGATCTGTCAATTTTGCTTCTCTCTCATTTTCCCAATCTTAAATTCAGCTCTCCACATTTATGCAGCAATGTGTGATTTAAAAAAAAAAATCCTCATGAAAATTCTCCAACATTTTAGTACAAATTTCTCCTAGGCTGCTTTCAGGCATGGGGCTTATTGCATTAATTTAACAGATTAAAATGGTAACGCTTCTGTCCTGATTTCTAAAATTCCTTTCACATTGCAGTACCTGTTGCATTAAGGAACAGTAGCTATTTCAGCTGATATACCGGCATTTCACACAAATGTCTTTCACACAGCTGCAATGAACACCATCTTGTTTTTGTCCCTCACCTGTTATACTCATGAGCACTGTAGCTCCCCACTGTGTAGATCTAAGATCTCATCCGGTCACCATGCAACCCCTCTCCCTTTAGCATCCAGCTCCCATCAGCCCCAGCCAGCATGGGCCATGGTCAGCTATGATGGGAACTGGAGTCCAACAACCTCTGGGGAGCCACAGGTTCCCCACTCCCAGTTTAACAGGAGGTACTAGGAATCCAACCTGGATATTCTGCATGCAAAGCATTTGTTATATGAAATAGGGTCACTGCCCAAACTAAAAGCCTCTGATTATGATATGGATGGATTTGAAATAAGTGCCATATCCTACATTATACAACACTGTGCAGCATATTTCTCAATGCTGTGTCCATTCTCGGAGAAGAGCGTTTCCAGAGGGTAATGCAACATGCATTTGAGTTCTCTCTTGGGTGGTTCCAGTAAAGAAGTCACAAAAACAAAGGCAGACAATTATTGCTTAAGTCTAGCTTGACACCCTGACCTTAGCTGGGTCTGCTGTGCCAACAAACTGAAAGAAAAAGGTGCAAATTAAAACCAATTATTGTCAACCCAATGTGTTAGCTATAACTGTGAAATTCCTGGCTTTTATCAGCAAAACCCTCAGTGTTTTACTAATAGCAAACTGTTTGGCAGCGGAAGACTTTTGTAACATAAATAGTCAAAAGTTTCCTTTTTTTTTGTCTTTTGTGCTGAGGAAAGCAACGGGGATGATGGAGAGAAGAGGAATTAGCCATTTAATTATTTAAAGAGCGTGGGAGAAGCCAAAAGACTGACATAAAAAGAGCGACTGTTTAAATTAGCAATTAGGAACTTCGAGTATATATTTTAAAGCAGGAATATGCAAGCCATGTAATATGTTTTTTAAGGTCTTGGCCTTTCTTAATTTAGTGTATGATACAGAGAGGCTGCAGAGAGCCTAAAGTTGCTTCTGCATTGATTTCACCCTTCCAGAAGACAAATCAGGAAAAGGCAGCAGACAGAGGCTGCATTCACACTACATATTTATTCCACTATTATTCCACTCTGAACACTCATGGCTTCCCCCAAAGTATGCTAGGAACTGTAGTTTGTGAAGGATGCTGAGAGTTGTTAGGAGACCCACTATTCCCCTCTCAGAGCTACAATTCCCAGAGTTCCCTGGGAAGGGGGATTGATTGTTAAACCACGCAGGGAATTGTAGCTCTGTGAGGGGAATAGGAGTCTCCTAACAACTCTCAGCACACTTCACAAACTACACTTCCCAGGAATCTTTGTGGGAAGCCATGACTGTTTAAAGTGGAATAACAATGGAATAAAGGTATGGTGTGAATGTGGCCTGGGAAACTACAGATATCCTAGAATTCCGCCCAATTTGGATTTGGCATTGAATTTTCCATTAATTCGCTTATTCTGTATCATTGTAGATTGGATTTTTATGTAGTGATTTTCAATGGCCATTTTCTTTTCATTTTTTTAAAAACTATTTTTATTAATTTTTCATTTTCCATGGCTATTTTCAAAAATTGATTTTTTAAAAAAATCTGCCTCTAAAATATAGATATTAAGAACAATAATTTTATTATTGATATTTTATTTCAAAATATCAATATTTCCTTTCATTCATATTAACATCAATATTTTTGTGAGGAAAAATGGATTGATAGGAACGGTGGCCAGTGGACAAAGAACAAACTCAAATCCGTATCAGCCTATTCAGACGACGAAATGCTTTCAAACCGGCGCTGACCAATGGATCCCATCCCTAAAAACAACAAAACAAAACTCACAAGATGTGGGAAGCAGGAAAAGTAGAAAGACATATAATTTAGGCAAGAAACTAAGTGAAATGAAGGCTTGGACAATATGACAAGTCATTGAGAACAAGTAGTAACGGACAGGAAATAAACAAGTAAGGGTAAGGATATTCATTCCCATCTATAATGCAACATCTATGACAACAGTGGAAACCCTCAGGCCCAGAGGCCCAATGCAGCCCTCCAAGCTTCTCTCTCTAGTCCTTGGGACTCTTTCCTGGCCACACCCAGTCCCAGATACACCCCAGGTTAACACCCCTCAATGGCCCTGCTCTATGCCCTCCTCAAGTACTTCTGCCTGGATAGAACGTGACCTTGAACAGTGATAATGCCTGTTGCTTGCCTGGATGGAGGACAAAGAGGGGTGTGTGTATGAAGAAACGGCTGCTTTTACTCTACAAAGGTAACAGTAACACTTTGCTGCTCCACCCATTTTTGCCTCTGGCCCTGCCCACAAATGGCATGCAGCCCCCAGAAGATTGCCTATGAGGGAATGCATCAGTCAGGCTGAACAAGGTTCCCCATCCCTGATTTATGGGAAGGTGTATCCTTATCCCCACTGATCAGCAGCATTTTATGGCCCATTGTTTTCATACACAATGACGTCTGAGCCAACCAACATGCATTTAGACAGAGTCCTGGAGGATAAGGCTATCAATGGCTACTAGCCATTGTTCTACTTGTAGTGGCAGAGGCAGTATGCCTCTAAATACCACTTGCTGGGAATCAGAAGTGAGTAAAATGTTGGTGTGCTCTGTTCTTACTTGTGGGGCTCCCATAGATATCTGGTTGGCCACTGTAAGAATAAGATGCTGGACTAGATGAGTCCTTGGTCTGCTCCAGCAGAGCTCTTATCTTCTTAATCATTCTCAGATGATCTGCAATTCAGGTCCTTATTCAAACAGGTGCAGGAAATCTTTGGTCCTCCAGATGTTGCTGAACTACAACTGCCATCATCCCTGGCCACTGGCCATGCTTGCTAGGGCTGATGGGAGTTGTAGGTTGGCAACATCTGCCGAGCCAAAGGTTCCCCACACTTGTATTAAAGGACTAAATTGGGCCCATTCTCCCTTGCACCCTTTCTACATTTCTATAGACCACTTGTAATTATTTGAAGATCTTCTGGCATAAGAGTGCCGGGTAATTAGAAATGAGGGAAGAAAATAAAAAGGGAAGATTCATGTGATCAGAGCACAAAGAACCTACTGAAGGTGTCATTCTTCCTTTTGGACTTCGAAATCCTTTTGTGTTACCCGCACTCTAGCGGAGTTAAGCCATTAAAAAAATAGCCTTTGTAAATTTTATTTCTCTTACTCATACTCAGATGATTCCATGAACTGCTTTTAAGAAATGGATCAAATATCAGATTGTGAAGTCAATCTATAGGGAACCTGTAACAAGCTGGGGCAAATGGGAAAGGCTACTAACTGGGGGAGGGAGTGGAAGTTGAGGGGATGAAAAATATTTGTTGCAAAGTTATTAAAAGTCAGTCCTTCATGCAAAACCTACTTGAACATTTCCTGGACAGTTTGATAATGATAACAATGTTGAGGCAAGTCCTGTCTTGGCTTGCTGCCAAGCCCACCCAGGTCATCTGCAAATAAAGTGAACCTTGCCTGACACACCAGAAACAGCAGTTGGGATTTCTCCATGGTTGAACAAAGTGTACAGTCTTGAAACCATTTTTAAGGCAATTCTGCAACTCTCCTTTAAAAAAAAAAAAAAAAAAATCTCTTTGGTTACTCACTTCACAATTTCTTATGAACTTTGCATTTGTTGGCTCTTTTCCACATTCTAAAACAGTGTTGATTTAGGGCCCATCCACACCTAACTGCAAAATCCACATTTTCCATATTCGGTTGGTGGCCTCGAGATCCATACATGTCCTGTTTCTGATCAGATTATTGTGAAAACGTGATTATCAAGCATTCATATGTGTGCGCTTTTTTGTTTGTTTGTTTAGATTGCTTTAGCATTGGCTGCTCCCCTGAGTTCATCCCTTTTCAGTGATTGGTCCATAACGGTCATTTGCTTTTCTTGTGCTTTTTCGGAAGAGCACAGAAATGTATATCTTTTTTTTTTATTCCCACACATGCGCAGGTTTATGGATGTGCAAGCAAAATAAACGCCTGGGCTGTTACATACAACATAGTGCATAATAAGGATGGGAGCCACTGGTTACTCCCGATTCCATTGAATTTGTCGAACTGGGAGGCAAATCCCTTTCCATGTTTGATTGTTTCCCACTGTCTCCTGCCATTACCATTTTGAAAGGGCTTTCCTTCTGCCCAGTGCACCCACCAAGTCTCCTTTTCATGCCTCCTCCTCCCAAATTGTATTAGATCCTCCACCGCCCACCATGGGAAAGAGCAAGAGATCCTCTGTCATTCAATTTCAAGTTAGCAAAGGGAGGACCCAGATTATCATTTTCAGGCTCAGAGGAAAAGAACACAACTTACAGTGCATGCTCTCACACAGAGAGGGAGATCTGGCTGCCTGGCTCTTTGGTCTGTTTGGCTCCCCCTCCCATCCCCATCAGCTGTTGGGCGGGAAAAGAGAGGCTTTCCTGCTGCTGGATTGGCTGCAAGATCAATGCCACATTAAAGTACTGGAGCTTGCTCCTTTCCTGACCATTCTCCCTATCAGCCCAAAGAAGCTCAGTTAAAAACATCCTCCTTTAAACTCCGTGTTTTCAATGAATAGCTTGAGTAATATTGTGAAATAGCTTTTAAGTGGAAACATTATTCATTAAATATTTGATTTTACGTTTGATCGCAAAACAGTAGGGTTTTTTAAAAAAACCAGAAAAACCAATGCTATACAGTTACAGAAGCCAGAAGGAGGAAGTACCCCAGTTCAGTACCAGAAGCAGGAATGAACTGTAAAGAAGAAGGAAGAGGCATGGAGAGAGGGTGGATCCAACTTGAGTACCGGAAATGCAACTGGCTATTAGGGGGGAAGGAGACGGAGTCTTGGCATATGACAGAGGAACGCTCATAGACCACCTATTGCAGGAAAGTCCACAGCATCGCGTCCGAGTGCACGGACGTTAATGCGATTCGATACAGGAAAGCATATAGGTTTTTCAGTGGTATTTCTAATGCAGATTTGTGAACGCGAAAATCCGTTAGCTTGCAATGTTATAGGGACGATGGTGTATTAATGAGGACACAAAGCAGTAACATTGCAGATTATACGGTTGTGTGGACGGGCCCTTAGTATCCTCATCCTAGTGATGGTCAGGACCTGGGCTGTCACTGACCTACGGCATTTCAAGAACAATGTCCCTCTCAACCCAGGCTTATAAATGATCACTTGCCTATGGAACATAAGAATCCCATCCAGGTGCATAGCAGGGTTGGCCCAATAATAAGGTGAAATGAGACGCGTGTCTTAGGTGGCAGACACAGGTTTGGTGAACTGGTGCCACCCTGGCCCCCCACTCACCTCCTCCTCCCTGACTCACCTCACCTCCCTCTGAGGAAGGACAAAAGCATCTTTCTTCAGAATCAGGCCATCTGGGTATGATGGCCAGGAGAATGCCTACACAGCTACTGTGGCATGCTACCACAGCCAAAAACACTTTAAAAACGTATAATTTTTTTAAAGCCTTTCTAGCCACCATGACATTCTCCTGGCTACCTTGCCCAAAATGTCTAGCTCTGAAGAAGGACCCCTCAGCCCTTTCTCAGAATGAGACAGGAAGGAGGAGGTGGCACAGAGGAGGTGGCAGAGAAGCCACCAGCTCTCTGCCACTGCTAAAGCAGCAGCAAAACAACAACAGAAAGAGAGAAAGCACTGGGGAGAGGCACAACTTAATTCTAGCTTTATCAGTCCTTTGTAAAACTCCATTTCAGACTCAAGTTTGATGATAATTAAATGACAATCAGTAGATAAATGCAAGTTAGACTCTAGGAGCCCGTGAAAACAAAAGGGTTGAAGTGCTGAAGATGCTGAGCTATCCACTTTAAGCCTTGGATTACACAAGCAGCAGAAAGTAGGAGAATCACCAGAAGGAAAAAAGGAGGGAAAATCAGGGAGAAAGTTTTTTCCCCATACTGTAATATATATATGATGAAGGGAGCATCTACTCACTGCCCCCTTGATCATGAAATTGTAAGGGTGGCTGCTTTTCCCCCCCTTGAACAGTACCCAGAGCTGACGGAGGACGTTGAAAGAGTGATGGTCTTTTCCATTGCTTTCATTTCTATGTACTGTTCAAGGCAGAGGTCAATTCAGCTGGATCCAACTTTTACACTGATCCCTTGGATAACTGAAGTCTGTACACATGCTTTTTCTCTTTATGCCTCTTGAGCAGGAGGAGGCTGTTCCAGGGAGGAGTGGCACCTACAACATTCCCCAAAAGATCCAAATATACCCATGAGCCTAAAATGGTTGATGACCACTGATATGCCCAATTTCTATATCTAATAATCTAATCTATATGTGCACACACGTACCTTCAATGTGAAAGGATGCACGGTGAGCCCAAGGCCTTTTTTGTGGCTTGAGGCAAAGGACAAGATGTTGCCATCATCTAATTCCATATACAGATGTCAACAGGACTGGCAGTTCAACACTTCAACACTGATGATGGAACAACATCCACTGCCACACCTGAGGGCAGCATACTAACTTAGCGGGGAAGGGGGTGGCTGCTGCTCTTGGCTGCACCTTCAAAAGCTGTCAGCGGAGGTAGCCACCTCAGTCTGTCTAATGGTTGGGCTGGCCCTTAGAGAGATGCCTACAGCCTTCAGCTATAGTCTGAATAGTCTAGCCTAGCAGAAGCCCTGCCCATGTGACTGCTCTGATAATTGGTTTATCTGCTCTAGGAGTGCAGTTGTTTTCAGCATAAGTCTTTAATATTTTACTTCTCCTGTCATGAAGCAAATAAACAAAGATGACTCAAAGATAATAACAAAATGAATTCGGAATGCACAGATGCACAAACAATTTACATAAGCGGTGTGGGAAATAAATCCTGAATTCAAGCAAACAAAATGCTCAAGAGAAATATAAAGTGGCAGTGTGTGTGTACACATAGTGCATTTGAAATATAAATCAGTAACAACATTGAAAAAGTAATTAAATATGACCTATTTTGTTTGCTGAATGGAAAACGTTGGCTTTTCCATTTGAAAAGAGGATGTAATGGCTTGGTAAACAATACCTGTGGGCACCAAAGATTGGCCTGTTTTTGGATAGGAATTGGTCAAATGTGTATGGAAAGAGTAAAAGAAAGGCAAGTTTTAAATAACTAATATGCAACCACAGGACCACCCTGCCAGAGGTAAGACACTCACACAAATGCGAGGACACTGAATGAATTTGTTAGGTACACCATTCAAAATTATTTATTACCAGCGTTTTCTGAAATCTCAGCCAAAAGCACTTAAGGCATACATTTCAGTCTCTAGTTAGGTGGTCTTGGAAGCTCAACTTTACACTTGGAATTTCAATATAAAAAAATGCAGGAATGTGTACAGGCTTCATACAACATCCATACTTTTTGTTTGTGGTTTCTGTTTTGCTCGGTCCTCTTGTTTAGAGATAGAAACATATTTGCATTTTGGAAACCAGACTGATCTCCAAAATGTATAAGCATTTTGGTGACTCAGCAGAATTTGTCCTGCAGTCTGCTTTCCTTCTTCTGCTAATCCTTGAGCTGTTTTGAGGATAGAGAAAGAGTTTCCCTTCCTCCGAAATGTGAAGTTGTAGCTATACTTTAAAATGTAATCCTATGAGCTATTTTTTTCAACAACACCAGCTCATAGGATCTCGTGTAAAGAGGATCCTGCTACTGGCACACAGTTATAATTTGCACCATTGTCCCGGTGCTGGGAACTGATCCAAACATTGTCCCAGGTGCTGGCACATGGATCTTACTTTGCCTTTTGGTAAATCTAGGAAAACTTGCAGCAGCCTTTTAGACAACATCCTGAGCACCTATATTGTATGTAACAAGATATCAACTGATACATTTTCATTTAAAATACTACAATTCCCTAGGAGCCCAACAGATGCAGCTTGTTTTTACCATGTGTATCTTTGAAATCTAAATGTACTAGAAAGACACTGGAAAAGACAAACCTGCAATCTGGAATATTGCCTTTGATTATTACTTTCATATTGCTTCAACAGCTGAGCCAAATTCTTACAGGAACCCCAGGGCACACACAGAGTTCATTTTTGCAAGCAAAAGCCTCCCATTTACTTCGGAGCTCCATGCATATCGTAATTTTCCATGCACTCAATAAACCACTGGAGCAGGGATTTTCATCTACAAAGAAATTTACCATTGCTTTCTTGCTATCTATTTTGCCTGTGAGGAACTGAGGTTGCCAAAGACTGATTTGCCCAAATTCTCCCATTAAGTCGGAATGATTTGAATCCAGATCGCCAAGGGCCAAGGATAACAGAGCGGAATGCAAGTGTTCGCTCTCTCCCCCCGCCCCCCCCAGTCATCCAAAACGAACTGATGTGGATTGATCCAACATTATTGAAATTTGTGGCTGAAATATTATTGGCCATACTGGTCCAAGGCAAATTTGTGCCTGAGTAGCATCCCATTATAAGTATCATGCACTATCCCTCTGGTAGCCATGCCCACTCAATGTTCTGTGGTGATTTTGCTTGCTTAGTAATGGGTATATCCAAAACAAAATGCTTATATGGTGGCATAACAATAATCTGCCTGTTAATATGCTAGATGTAATTCTAAGTAAGTGGGTTGCTGCTAGGGATGGGGGAGAATATCTCATGTTTGTTGTGCAAGAGTGCCAAATACAGTTTAATCAAACAGCCTGAATTTGCCGGTATGTGACTGATTCCCACCCACAAATAGTGACAGTCTGTAAAACATTTACAGATGCTTAGAAGGAGTTTGGAGTGTTTGGAGTGGGGAAGTGGTAATGATAAGCACGTATATATGACTAGTGGATTACAACTGGAAAGCAATCTAACTATACATGAAATCTAAATCATGAGAGTTCAATAGAGGGTCCATCACAATATGAGTGTACACGATATGAATGCAGGCAAATTTTATTGACTTTTAACTTCCATGAAATTTACAAGACACAAATTAGTGTGAATTTGACTCGCTCCATTGTAGATCTGTGTGTCAGGAGGTTCTTTATAGCAGTAGTCTTCAGTCTTTTCAGATCCAAGACACAGCTTTAATTCAAGCATGCATTTGGGAACCCATTTTTATTTTTTATTTTTTTACCATGTATTTGTATGGTGGTAGTACTGCTGTTGCAACCTACTATAAATCAGGAGGCAAGCTGGTACTGGGTCCCAAATCTACCAGTTGAAGATTAATACATAGAATCTTGCTGCTTGCAATCCTCTGCATGGATTTAGATAAATGTGTTCACCATTAACTCTTGAGAGTGTGCATTGCTTTTCCATTAAAAACTAACAAAATTAGTGCAGGTTCCAAGTTGTGGGGGAGCATGGGCAAGATGCTCTCAGTTTGCCCTCCTCTGTGTAGGGATGGGATCCGTTGGCTGGTGCCACTTTAAAAGCATTCCATTGACCTAACAGCAGGTATCAATTTGAATTCATTCTTTGTCCTCTGTCAGCTGCTTTTACTGATCTTTTTTTTCCCTTCCAAAAATACCGATATTAATATTGATAATTTTAAAGGAAATATCAATAAAATTATAATTCTTAATATAAATATTTTAGAGGCAGATTTTTTTTTAAAAAAATCCATTTTCCAAAATAGCCGTGGGAAATCCTTACATAAAAATCAGATCTGCAACTATAGAGAATGAGCAAATTAATTAAAATTTAGTATCAAATCTGAATTGGAAAGAATTCTAGCACATCCCTGTCCCTGAGTAGGCTTGCCTCCTTCTCTTGCCCCTGCAAATTTGCTTGCCTCTTCTTATGGGCTCAGTAGGCCCCACCTTGAGAGACTGCGGACAAGACATATAGAGGTTACTCCTCCATCTCCTTGCTGCTTTCATTGGAGAGAGCAGATGAACAGGCAGCAATAGCAAGGAGGAAGACAGGTGGGACCAAAAGGCTGCAGGGATTAGCAGTGGACCCCTTACTGTGACATGGGCCTTGGCAGGTGCCCAATGATGCCAAGGAATGCCTCTGGGCTACTTCAGATGTGACAGAATTGCTACATGGAAAGCACTTTCATGTAGAAAGTAGCATGCAACCTGTCTTTCTGTTGTCATTTGAGATTAGCACACGTGTGTTTTGCTACATGTACAGTATATACATCAGAAAGCTGTAGCTGGAGAACACTGTGTGTATGTATACTGTGTGTCCAACTGTCACCGTTCCTGCATATTAAGATTAGAGATGTGAAGGCCCAGGAAAAAGGGGGGGGGGTTCTCAATGTTTGATTTTTTCTCTGAAAAATTGGAACAAAAAACAGGAAGAAAATTTTTCCCCAGACCATCACATCTCTAGTTAAGATGTTTCCTACAAAGAACAAGATGTAATAATGGCCACTTTTAAATCTCGCAATGGATCTTGTTGTAACTATTTGTTATAGAGCAGCTGCAACTCCCAACACAGTAAACTTCATTTATTACCTGGGTTTTGGAGAGATGGAAGCAAAGCAACACATTAACATTTTGTATCTATGTGCATGCATTTACATGCAGGCAAGTCAAGATGAATCTCCCCCATCTCATAGATTTAATTCCAAGAGACCTGGGGGCTGAAAGATAAGAACTATAGTGCATGAGTATAAGTGCACACATTAATAGCATATTTAAGAAGATACCACAACACCTTCCTAAAAGGCAAAAACAGAAACAGTGAATTACTAGAAATAGGTAAACAGGGACGAGGAAGTATGTGGAATAGTAAGGGAGAAATGTGTTTGTGCTCTGTAGAACGTTTAACATTTAACTGCTCATTATCTCTCTCTCTTTCTCTCTCTCACTCACACACACAAACACACACACATACACCTTTTCCAATGTGGATCTCCCTTTTCATCTTAGAATATATAATGGCTGTTGGAACCAAGATTAAAAAATGTACCAGCAGGTGGAAAGTCTCCTAACGAATCCTAATTGTTATTTAACTGAAAAACCTATGCATGACCTGTTTTTTTTAAAAGAAAATATCTTTTAATTCTGCAAAACATTAATTACATCTTGACATACAGATGTCTTTGAGATATAGGTTGCAGCAAAAAGGGATTTAAAAAGAGCTGTGTAAACAAAGTTAACAAAAAGTGCTTTCTGCCCCACACCCCTGCCCTCTAAAAACACATGATTTGGAAACGTAGCTTTGCTAGGATCTACATAGGCGGGTCTGGCCACTCTGTCATGTTTATTGGAAGCATGACAAATGCAATGTTGAGCTTCTCTCTCAAAAGGCACATTGTTGGCAAACGTAGCTGCTCCAGGGAAGCGAACACTTTCCATCTCTCCTGCCTGCTACAAGGTCATCTGAGTACAGTAACGCTGCTCTTGTGCTTAAACTCGACTACAGTAACAGCAGAATTGAAAGTCCATGTGCTGGATCTAACTAAGTTATACTTAGAATAGACTCGCTGAATAAACCTAAGTTAGTCATGTCCATTAATTCCAAAGGTTAATTCCATAATTTTAGTAGCTCCTGACTTCTTGCATATTGCGTTTAGGTCGGTTTATTCATATGCCTGGAAATGGGTCCTGGTTTCATATACAACATGCAGCTGGCGAGACTGGCTGAGGGAGCTGCGTTGCTCTCGTGACTTGTGTGGTAGGAGCATGTTGCACCCCCTTTAGCAATGGGAATAACACAGCCAGACACAGGTTTATGGGTGAAGTAAGGCCACAACTTTATTCATAAGAGCAAGGTAGGGCAAGGATCCACTTCATTCCAGCAGGCCATGCTGGAGGAATGCTGAATCAACCAGCAAGCAGTTGGGAACTACCCTTGGGAGTTGGCCCACTTTAGACCCAAGTGGGGTGTGAACCCAAGGCACCTGTGGTCCTGCTGATCAACCAGTGGGAGGGATTGTGAGCTGGATGAGGTGGCACCCCTCCCAAGCTAGGGGCATGGCCATTGTGTACCCCCACTGGACTCCTTATGGGAGTCCCCCTTATGACTGATCCTGCCCAGTGCCATTTCTGCCACAAGGGAGGGGAGCTGTGCTTCATAGCCCCCCACCTCACCTGCTGGCTGTCCAGAGCCTGTTGCTGGGTACCGGCTGCTGTAGGAAAGAAGCCATGGGGCAGCTGCCATAAAGCCCTTATCCATACTAACCTTGACCTTGCTCTTCACGTGGCCCCTTAACAGTCTGATCCAGCGATGTCCTCCTCCAAAGCCGGCAGACGAAGAAAGAGGCCGGCTCACAAGAGATTGGGGCCTTTAAAGGCCTGGGTCTGGCTCCACCCCTTGGCTGCTCTCACGAGACTG
Source organism: Rhineura floridana (assembly GCF_030035675.1). Classification (NCBI taxonomy): domain Eukaryota; kingdom Metazoa; phylum Chordata; class Lepidosauria; order Squamata; family Rhineuridae; genus Rhineura; species Rhineura floridana. Next base: position 215,951,640 of record NC_084480.1, read on the forward strand.
CCCAGGATTGTGGGTGATCTCATGAGAGCTGGGTCATAGATGGGAAGATTCTAATTCCTCCCTCCCGTTGCTGCCTGGGGCACACTCCACCCCACAATCAGCGCCCCTTGCGGAGGCTCAAGGCTTGTCTTCCCAGTGCTGCATGTTGGTTACTGAGAATGGAAGGGGCACGGCAGCAGAGATCTCAGCAAGGTGCAGCACAGCGGTGGAGCCAACCTGGTGCTCCTGACACTGTCCCGGCAATGGGCCGAGCTCCCCATTGCCTTGCTCCTCCTCTTCCTCCTCCTCCTCCTCTCCCACTTAGTAATCAGCAGCAGCACAGGGTGTTGTGAAGGCAAGAGAGCAACGCAGTCCCACCCATGCAGCCCCGCCGGCTGCTACTAACCACAGGTGTGAAATTACACATGTTAAAGTATATCATCACTATTCCAAAAGTCGCATTCAGCTTCTGAAGAACAAACTTCAAAACTTTGTTGAATTGGGAAGGGGATTTGTGGTGCCACCACAAGGAGTGGCTTGGGCGTGGTTACACAAGATAAGACAGCCTTCTCAGTGGTGACACCCCTCAACTTTGGAACTCCTTACATGGGGAAATTTGATTGTCTCTGCCTTTAGGCACCAATTAAAGACTTGTTTATCCTTCTGGATCTTTGCTAATTAAGTAGCTCTGCCCATGGGACAGCAGAATTAGAAAACAATAGGTTGAATGCAACTAAGTTGTTCCATTTGCATAAGGACTTCCACTTGTGCAACAGAACATCCCCTTCCTCTTCTCTCCCTGTGTGCGTCCCCCCCCCAAAAATCTGGTCTGAAGAGTTTGAGGAAGCCTCAGAACAAATTTGGGGAGTGCATGGGAAGAAGAGAGGGAGGGAGGGAAAGTTTAATTGCACAAGTGGAAGTCATCAATATATTGATGACACTCAGCTCTATCTCTCCCTACCACCTGATTCTAGGGAGGGAGTGCTCATCCTAAATCGGTGTCTGGAGGCTATGAGGGGCTGGATGTGGGCTAACAAACTGAAACTTAATCCAGACAAGACAGAAATGTTGCTGGTCAAGGGGAAAACTGCACCAGGGATAGGGTTGCAACCTGTTCTGGATGGGGTTGCACTCCCCTTGAAGGAGTAGCTCTGCAGTTTGGGAGTCCTCCTGGATCCTGCCCTGCTGCTTGAAAATCAGGTGGCTGCAGTAGGCAGGAGTGCTTTTGGCCAACTCAAACTGGTCTACCAGCTGCGTCCGTTCCTGGAAGCAGTTGACTTGGCCACAGTGATACATGCATTGGTGACATCAGGCTTGATTACTGTAACACACTCTATGTGGGGCTGCCTTTGAAAACAGTTCAGAAATTACAGTTGGTTCAAAATGCAGCAGCCAGAATGTTAACTGGAGCATGGCGCAGGGAGCATATCACTCCTGTGCATTATCAACTCCACTGGCTCTCAGTTTGTTTCCGGACCCAATTCAAAGTGCTGGTTCTGATCTTTAAAGCCCTAAATGGCCTTGGACCAATGTACCTGAGGGACCGCTTACGCCCATATGTACCTGCCCGGGATTTAAGATCATCTGCCTCTGGTCTCCTCTGGTATGAAAGATGTTAGACTGACAGGCACGCCGGAGAGAGCATTTTCAGCTGTGGCCTCCAAGCTTTGGAATACCCTACCGCAAGAAGCCCGCTCTCCTCCCTCCCTGATGGTTTTCCAGAGAGTTCTGAAAACAATCTTGTTCCGGAGAGCCTTTGGGAGGGACTGAGGGTAGAGCCTGACACTGATTTTATGCCTTCTATGTTAATTTTTACCTCTGTAGTCCCTTTAGTACCACTCCCTATATATATATGTGTGTGTATATATATATATATATATATATCAGAGCTTGGAAAAGTTACTTTTTTGAACTACAACTCCCATCAGCCCCAGCCAGCATGGCTACTGGATTGGGCTGATGGGAGTTGTAGTTCAAAAAAGTAACTTTCCAAGCTCTGATATATATATATATAATTTTATGTATTTTAATTTATTGTAATGTTTTTGTGATCTTTACTGTGTACAGTTTTATTATGTACATGTTAAATTTTATTGGAAGCCATGCTGAGTGCTCTATCATAGGGCAGAAGGGCGGGATAGAAATATTTTAAATAAATAAATAAGTCCTTGCATGGACAGAATGACTTCACTAGATAGAACCCTGTGTTTTTAGATGTGAATGGTGTTGATTTCAATTGATGCTGATGGTTTTAATTGCATTGTGCACTTCTCTGAGCACAAAACTGGTTGGAAGAGTGGTATGAAAATCAAACAAACAAATAAAATCTAATAAATAAATCAAATTACTAGAAGCCCAAATTAACACCCCCCAGAATACTCCTGTTGCCTCTTTGTGGCCTTCAGTGTTTGGCACCTTTATTCCTCCTGTGCAGAAAAGTCATGGCAAGACTGTAGGAATGGGGGAGAAATTCAATTCAGTTTGCTTTTAAAGCCAAATCTAATAAAGTTGCACTTTCTGAAACAATACAAGAACCAAAACACAACCTTCATTCAAAATTCACACTTCTCTGCCATGCAGTTCTCCAACCAAACAATTTTGCGATGCAGTTCTTCAACCAAATGTTTACAAAAATGCACATATTAGGGGAAAGTATGTATAAAATGAAAACATTAGTGAAAATAACATGCAAAAATGTATTACATTAGGAGAAAATGTTTGCAAAACTTTATAAATTTGTCAAAACTGCATAAAATGTGTTTATTGGGAGAAATCCACATTTAAATGCTGAAGAATTTTCATGAGGATTTTTTTTAAAATCACAAATTCCTGCAGAACATTTTAAAACTGGGAAAATGAGAGGACCCAATTTACAACTGGAAAACAGAGAAACAAAATTGACAGATCCTTCCTTCCCTAAAAGACCACAATATGATTTGCCAAAAGAAAATTACAGATGATTATTTTTAAAAAAATTATTACGGTTTCGTGTAAGCTGGTCTGAAGGCACATGAGGCCAGCTCCCTGCTGAAGCTAAGCAGGGTCAGGTCAGGTCAGTGCCTGGATGGGAGACCACCTGGGAACCATATGTAAGCCACCTTGGGTTTCTATCATGAAAGAAAGGTAGGGTATAAATGCAATAAAAATAAATAAATAAATAAATAATATTGACAATCCTGTGGTGTACAATTATTTAGATATAAAAGAATAACATAAGTAAATAAAGGGTCTCCTCCAGATTACTTACTGAAGTACTATTGAGGTTTTGTTTCCGTTGAGGTTTCTGTTGAGGCCACAGTGAAGTCAGGGCCCAGGGGACTGCAGAGCTGGGCAGCAGGAACAGCCAGCAGAGTGAGGTTGGAGAGCCAGCCTCCCAGCAGCAGCATCGCTGCCACTTACTAGGACAGTGCAGGACAGCAGCAAGGCTGAGGTACCAGTCCAGTGCTCCTGCACTGCCCCAACATTGCCACCACCCTGTCTCACCCCGTCATTTTCTCAGGAAGCAGCAGTGACACCACTGTCAGGAGGCTGGCTTCATGGTGATTCTCTGCTGGCTGTTCCTGGTTGGCAATGGGCATGTACTGGAGTAAACGCTTCAGCTGACTTCTGATGCTGGCCCTTTATGTGGCCTTGATAAAAGAAACCAAACTAGAATGTTAATACAGTAGAAATTAAGGAAGGAGGAATCTGTTAATTTTGCTGTCTCTCAATTTCTAATTTTTCAAATCTTTAGTTCCATTGGCTATGGTCCAGCATCAGTTTGTGGATTTTTCCCCCCAAAAAACCTCCTCATGAAAGTTGGTCAGTGTTTTAGTGTGCATATCTCCTAACATACTCATTTTTATGCAATCTTGCTGAATACATTTTTGTTGCTATGAATATACAGTATGCATTTTCAGCATACTTTCCCCAGTATACAATTTTATACACATTTTTTTAAATCAGAAAACAATGTTTGAAGGATAGCTGTGCTTTCGTTCCTGTAAGCTTTCAGGAATTGCTTGGACCTTGGGCAGCTCCTTGAAAGTTCAAACTAAAACCCGGAGCAGATTTCACCATCCCACTGACTTGGAGCCACCAGCCACCACTGACTACAGGTCTTATAATATTTTTATCACCCATTTTCCCTTGGGTTCTGAGGCCCTAGTAACACCCCTGTGCTTAAATGCCAGTGGTATTTATGTAGGCTTGTTAACACTCTCCTTAAATACGTTACTGTTGAATGATAACTAGGTTACAGCAAGAAATGCTAACTATATATTTTGCTTTTCGTTTATTTATCCCGTGTGTAAGTTATTGTGTGCTTGCCTGTCAGAAGTGTATGTCTGTGTGTGCATGGAGAAAAGAGACAAGCTTTCCTTTGTGAGTTTGGAGGTAGGGAGTAGCCCTGGAGGGAGCAGTAGCAATGAGCAGTCTCTGTCCTTGGCATGGAAGGCAGGCTCATATGCAGGACTGATTCTCCGGCCCACATTCTCCTTCCTGTCCTTATGCTTGCCACAGCAGGCAAATGGAGTGGCAGGGCTTGGAGGAGGGGAGGCGACAGGACCAGAAATGGAACTGCAGCTACCTTGACTCCCACATCATTAGGACATTTCTGTCTGGCCCTAGATTGCACAGGGGAAAGCCTAAGAAGGGGAGATCAGCACAATATTTTTGGAAAACGTATCTATTACAGCAAGACGTGACCGTCATTGCAGGCATCAATGTGCCAGTAGGTTGGCTCACTTCTAATGGTCATTTTTCAATACCAAAATCTATGGAGTTCATTTTCTGTTGCTCTTGTACTAGGGATGGAGGTGGAATACATTTTAAATGGGTTTGTACCTGGAATTTGACAGCTCTGATCCAATCAAGCTTTCCCTGCATTGGCCTGCCACTTGCATCAAGTGCTCATTCTTATCTGAGTAACTCAGAGTTATGTGTTACAGGCATTAAAACAGGAGTGGGGAACCTCAGCTTCCAGCCTCTCTGCTTGGCCCTTGGGACTCCATACAAGCATATCTCCTCCCCAGGAGACATCCTCTCTCCCCAGAGGCTACACTCCTCATTGGCTACATTCTGTGATCTCCTGAAGTGCTTTTGCCTGGCTGGATTGTGCCCTTGAACTGTGTTAATGCTTCTTGTTGGCCTGGATGAAGGGTATGTAGAAACTTCTAGCATATTGTGCAAAGTTCAGTCACACCTGTTGCTCCACCCACTTTTTGCCTCCATTGGCCTGTGGCCCCCAGAAGGTTGCCCATAAGGGAAGTTGGCTCTCAGGCTGACAAGATTTCTCCACCCCTGCATGAAAAGATGTGCAAGGGTTGTCCAGTGTTAGAAGTGGGAGGATAAAGGATGTGGGATGGTTCCTTTCAAGTTGGGCCATATCTAAGAAGTCAGTTGGTTTCAGGTTCCCCTGAAACAAACTGGGATGGCATCCCTCTACCTCCTGGCTGGTTTCTGCACCTGAATGTGTTATTTACTGCAAACAGCACCTTTGGTGGCAAATAGCACATAAGTAGGGGGTGATATTTTGTAGAAAACTGGCATGCCCCCCCCCAATCTGGACTGAGAGCATGTTCTGCATCAGGGTTCACAGTTCAGTTGAGGACACATGTTTAAACATGTGATACTAGTTGTTTGGCCCTGAAATATTTTTTAAACTGCCATTCTTCACTCTGATTGGTAAATACTATATAGTCAATTTAATATTTATTTACAGCTGTTTTAACATATTTTTTACTGAAACCAAGTAGCCAGAATCCTAATGCAAAAATATTAGCATTAATACCAGTCAAACATCTGTATATATTACTACAGTTGTTCTTTGTTAGAAATGGCAGATGAGAGGCTGTGTCTTTTGAATGACCTGTTATTCACAGTATTATGGGCTTCTGAGGAATTTAGTGTGTCCTTTAAAGCCCCCTGCTACTGATGCTTCCCATCCTGTGAATGTGAAAGGCTGTTAACATAATAGGAACCAGTAGTGAAATTGGATGGTTACAGAATTAACGCTAACAGCCTATTTCTATGCATATTGACTGGGAAGTAAATTCCATGGGACTTACTTGGGGCATGTACACATTAGCAGCTTAAAATGCAGCAAGGTCATTTCCTCCCAGTGTGTTTCAAGTTGTATTTGCATGCTGCTGTACACATCAGAGAGGGGGTGGGAATATCTTCATCTCACCCACATTACCTGTTTGGTTTCCTTGCTCCTGCGAGTCCCTTGGAACTCCTATTCATGAAGCTGCCATCTGTGCATGTGCAATGACTGTCTCAAAAGTACACACCTGGCTTAACTGCAAAGTGACTGTGGCTTACCTTTTCTAGTTGGATTGAAGCTGGTTTGAGGGAAAATGCGTCAAACAGCAGTGTATTTCTCATGAGACTACAGGATCGATATGGATTGTGGCTCACATGTGTATGCGGCTAGCAAAGCTAGCAATTGGAGTGCACTGGATACAGAGTAGAGATGTGCTGTAATTCCCCCCAATTCACGTTCGGTACTGGATTTTCCATTGGATTGGATTTTTATGTAGTGATTTTCTGTGGTTTTTTTCAGAAACTTAAAAAAAAAATCTGTGTCTAAAATATTAATATTAATATCAATTTTATAGCTATTTCTTTTGCTTTATCAACATTTCCTTTGATTGATCAACATTTCCTTTCAAAATATTGGTATTTCCTTTCAGAATATTGAAATTTTGGGTTTTTTTCCAAGGCAGGTGAAACAGATTGATAAAAGCAGTGGCTTGTGGACAAAGAACTAACTCAAATCCATACCAGCCTGTTAGTTTAATGGAATGCTTTCAAACCATGGATTCCATCCCTAATACAGAGTAAATGCTAATGTGTACACAGCCCTATCCTTAGTAAGTACCCTGGCCTTTGACCACTCAGATATAGGTTTAGGACCTACCTTTCTTCTATGTTTTAAATTGTATATTTGGTCTTGTATTATGGATTAGATTTATCTGATTTTAAATTGTATCCTTTTTTTTTTTTTTTGGTATTCTATCCGGGGATCTGATGGCGAAGGGCAGGTAAGAAATCATATAAATAAATAACAAAAGAGTAACTGGGCAAGGGATTGTGCATTTGGATAGAAAAACATTTTAACCATGCATCACTCAGATTAGAGTTAGAGTGGAAAGGGTGGGGGGAAGAGATAAATGAACCCATTTTCATCACTGTATAAAGTGCTGCGACCACTGCTCTATAAGCCCAAAGTAAAATGAGTAGCTTGCATGTAATTGGCACATTGTGGCTCTCCAAATATCCTCCACCTGGATGCCCTTAAAGCTATTTCAGGTTCGCTAGAAGTATTCCTGGGGTGATAGAAATCAGAACAGCAACCTATATGGTTTCAGGAACTTTCAGCTGAGCTTAATTAAACACAGATGTAGGCAAGCTACAAAAATACCCAATCTTCAGCATGTTCCTAAGCACTTCCCAGAGTTCAAATAAAATAAATCTATATACAAAATGCCTTCAAAATGATTATTTGGTGGAATAAATGCCATGCTGGGCAAAGGAGCCATCAAAAAGTCAAACAGAAAATACATGTATTTCGCACGTTGTGTACATATAAGGCCTCTGTGTAAAAACATAGGCAGGGTTTGGCTTTTTTGCACTTGCTTCAAAGTCCAGGCCAGATCAGCATGGAAGTCCTTCACAGACTGCAAAAAGTTTTGTTGCCTCCAAAACTAATGGCAGTTAAGAACATACTGAGCATATCCAAGACCCCTTTAGCCCAGGACTCCAGCAGTGGCCGGTCATGTGCTGGGGCAAGCTCACAGGCAGAGGGCAGATTTGCCCCAAGCATCCAACACACAAAGGCACACTGCCTCTAATTGATAGGTCTATTTTCTGTTGTATCCCAGGCTGCATTGGCAATATGTGATCCTGGAAAATCACATAAGAAGCAACAAGACTCTTAGCTCCTCCCATGTGATCTACCTGATTTAGGCTGCAATCCAATATATATCTACTCAGAAGTAAGCTCCATTGGGTTCAGTGGGACTTACTCCCAGGTAAGTGTGTATTGGATTGCAGCCTTAGATGCCTACAGAGGGATGATCACAGGCATGGGGGTGGAGCAACAACAACCCCATTCCGGCAGTGCAAGGATCCATGACTGTCCTTTCAAGACTGCTATGATATGCACAGGAAGAAAGACAATAAAACATCTGGAGACACATCACACAGGCTGCTTAGACTTTTTGAAAGTACATTTTCATCAGCATGTTATTGTTTTTTAGTATCAATATAAATATTTCTTTATCCTGCAACTGCTAATTACATCAACTTAAACTTAATTTGTAGTGATAATCACAGGGCTAATTTTGTACTGCTGCCAAACCTCATAACCGACACTTTGAGGCATCATGTAAATCCAGCCATTAGCAATCACGTAAATGCTCGCATTATCCATTACTGATATTGGCTAAAGAACTTTTTAATTGACTTCTCAAAATTTATGGCAGATGGTGCAGCCTGTGAGCTCAGATCCAGAGAGCTTTCCCCCCCCCATATTCTTTGGCTTCTATTAGGATGCCAGTCACTGTATGTTACACAATGCAATGTTTTAAGCGCAACACAAAATGATAACTTGGAATCAGCAATGTGCATCTATAGCTTGTAAAACAGCATCTCTTACTGTCAGCACTCTTGTGACTTTTGATGCAAAATGTGGTATAGATGAAATGCATCTCATGGCTCTTTTACATTTTACAAGCATTAACATGACTGGTTGTGTTGACGTGAATGCTTTGTACATAACCTGATGAAAGGGTATGAGGCACGATGCTGATCCTTGTTATAGCACCTTCCTCACCTATTTCTGGTCATTAGTCATACCTCATGTCTTTACTCTTAATTCCCAGCCACACACTCTTTTCCACATTCAGGAGGCATAAAAGGGATGAAGGACCCCTTTGGGCTGCAATAGCATACAAAGAGGGTTTGCACACTTTTCATCAACACAAGTGTAATTGGATGCAGGCACACATATACCATGAGGGCAGGCAAACTCGGAAGGGTGAACTAATACTGGACAACAAGGCTGTGCTGGGACCATGTTACTCCTATTTCCCATCTGCCTGGTGAATGAATGAATGAATGAATGAATGAATGAATGGGAAACCTTTAGTCAGAAATCTTTTGAGACAGGACATGCACATATTCACACATGTATGGGTTGTGAAAATAGCTCCCAGTTGTCCTGGAAAGGTTTGTGTATCCTCTAAAGACAACTGCATTGGTTGCCAATTAATTTCCAGGTTCAAGTCCAACTGCTGGTTTTGGCCTATAAAGCCTTATGCTAAGAACCCCAAAACCTTAGGGACTGCCCATCCCTACATGAACCTCCCCAGATTTTGCATTCATCATCTGAGGCTCTTCTTTATGTTCCTGCACAACTTCCTGTAGTGCCACATTAGCACACTGCATGTTGATGCTTATCATCACCCAAGATGGCAGTGGGGCCATCAACATGCCTCCGCCATCTTGGGTGATAATAGGCAAGCACCCACAGCGTGCTAATCCGCTGACGCTTCCGGGCCTCTTTAAGCCCCTGGTGGCAGTACTACTGCTGCTACCACTGCTGCTGCCGCTGCTGCCGGCATTGTCAAGGGCCCCTGCCACCACTGCTAAGGGCCCCTGGCACCTAAGGGTCCACTCCAGGCTGGTCCCAGCCTTGACTGTAAGTGAGCAATCCTAACTATGGGAAGTCAGTTTAAGTTAAACTGGCATAAAGTATGCCAGATCCAAACCCCATTCAGGAGCGAGGCTACTGATGGCTGAAAAGGCCCAAGCCTGGCAGAAAGGGAAAAAACACTTTAAAATAAAATTTGACTAACATTGCCCTTTTTGCTGGTATGAGTTCTGCTAGGTTGTCAGGTCATGTGATTTAGTTGAAAGGAATTATAATCCAGCATATGTCTTCCCTACCTGGTCCTGGAACGGCCCTTTTCAGGACTTAACGCCAGCCCAACTTCTGCACTGGGAATTCCCCATGGTAGAGGAGACCCTGTGCAGTGTGATTGCTGGGCTGAGAACCAGTGCAGTGCATGAGCTGGGCTGAGAACTAGACGTTCTTGGTTCAGATTTCCATCCAGCCATGAAACTCACTAGTTAACCTTGGCTGGACCAGTCACCATCTTTCGGCCTAACCTACCTCACAATGAAGATAAAATGAGAGGGAAGGGAGAACCGCCGGTTACTTATGAGCATATTGACTAGGACACTCTGGGTTCATGAGCCATGGACACACTGGGTGGCATCAGGCAAGACATTATCTGTCAACCTCATTCTCAGCCTGATCTTTAGGTAAGAATGACTAATCTTGCAGGCCCATTGTAAAGATGACTGATTAATGTACATGGCACTCTGAGTTCTCAAAGTGCTCTTGTTTTACTTTTACCTCACTACATCCTATTCCTGGCAGGCTTGGCATGTGAAAGAAGTTCTCAGATTGGGGATGCAAAAGTGCATGAGAGTTATATTTATTATTTATTTATTTATTTATTGTGCTTTTATACCGCCCTTTAGCAATAAGCTCTCAGGGCGGTGTACAACAATAAAAACAGGTTAAAATACAAGTGAGTATAAATAAAATGCACTATAAAACATATGTGAAAACAAGATTGCAACAAAAAAAAATTAAAATTAACATTTGAAATTTAAAATTTAAATTTAAAAAGCCTGGGCAAAGAGGTAGGTCTTTACCTGGCGCCGAAAAGATAACAAAGAAGGCACCAGGCGTATCTCGTCAGGGAGGTCGTTCCATAATTCGGAGGCCACTACTGAGAAGGCCCTAGTTCTAGCTATTGCTCTCCGGGCCTCGCTATGCGTTGGAACCCGGAGAAGGGCCTTCGACGTCAAGTGCAGCGAACGGGTAGGTACATAGCGGGAGAGGCGTTCCGCCAGGTATTGCGGTCCGATGCCGTTAAGGGCTTTATAGGTAAGAACCAACACTTTGAATCTATATATGTCTCATTCTCCTTGGAGGAATAGAGGGTGATGGAGAGGTTGGTCTTAAAGATACATCCTTTGGTAGGGCAAGTCCAGGCCACACTGGAACTCCCATTATCTGGGACATAAATTCAGTTAATAGGGAATAAATCCCACTGGATACACCATGTATTTCAATTGAGTAAATGTGCTTAGGAGTATGTTCTAAAACTGACAGCAAAATAATGTTCCAAACACACCCAAACTGGATGCTTCCATAGGACCTGTTTATTGAGCATTCATCCTAATTTGTTTGCAGGGAGAGTAGATGGTATTGGCTATTCAACATGCATCCACTCTGATTTGTTTGTGGGGAGGCTAGACAATGTTTCATCAAAGCAAATGTCATTCCACACTTGCCCATACATTTTCCCATCATTTTCCAAGAAGTTCAGTCTTTTGAGGAAGAGGGTTTGTTGCATAATCATGCAACCTGAATGTGCCAACATTGAATCCCACCCAAAAATAGCAACAGTCTGGAGGTGCCCAATGCCTGATAGTAAGTGAATTCTTGAATTGTAGTGGGGAAGTGTTGGTTTTTTTAAGAAAGAAAGAAAGAAAGAAAGAAAGAAAGAAAGAAAGAAAGAAAGAAAGAAAGAAAGAAACATTTTTATGAGCCAATGCTTTTCCTAGACTGGAGCCATGGTCTCATTCCCTCATTAGGCTTAGCCAATATTTAGATTGGAAAATGTAACAGGCATAAATATGCTGGCTCTGGAGCAACTGTATCTGAGTAATTTGGGCTGTAACATTAATCGGTAAGAAGCTCAAGGCATTCTATTGATAAACTCAGTGCTGAAATTTGAAACAGAAAATATTTATTTCATTAAAATAAAGACCCTTTTCACCGTAACATGACCTTAAAATGGAGAAATTCAGGAGCTACGAATGAACAATCTAGGAGCTCTTAGTTCCACAGCATGAAGTACCCTGCAGTATTACACTAAAGTTATTAGGTTAGAAATGTTGAAGGCGTCCAGCAGTTTTATTTGTGATTTAAATTACTTAGAAATCCTTTTAGAAACAGATTAATGTATAACTTTGCTCAAAAGACCCAAAACATTATTGCCGTAAGAGGTACAGCATATCCACAGAGAATATGTACTGTAGTTTTGTATTTTGCCATCATGGCTGAAAAGTGATAATTAAACATATTTTTCCTTTTTAAGAAGTCCTTTTAACTCTTCATTGCAGAACGTTTTTATTTTAAAATAATGCTATTAATTTAAATTGGTTTTTGATTAAGAGGAAGATATATCATAATTGCTTGAAACAATGTTTCAGGAAAATGTGCAATTTAAGGGCCTTGCCAGATGTAGTTTCCTCCAAGGGACTGAAACATCTAGATGTAATCTTCCCACTGTGTAAAAATAACTGTTTGTCACAACTCAAAGCACTAGATGCTAGAAGATGACGATTCTTATACGAGCAGACTCAATTGTTCTTTTGCTTTTGTGAATGTTTGCTAAGCTAGCGTCACAAGCAACTGTTGGTCCATGTGCTATTAGGGACAGGGGAGACATTTGATGCAGTTCACATTTCAAGGCAAACGTAACCTACTTTGCACTTTTTGAAACGTGTTGAAAGAAACCAATGACTTGTGTGGCTGGAATGTTGCCTACTGTACAACATGAAAAGTTACATCCATTGATCTGCCCACTTTCCCCTGTAGCGCCACTCACTTTCTGCCTCTCACCCCACACTTCTGGTGGGGGGCTCCTGGAAGATTGCCCAGGAGGAAATGTAGCCTTTGGGCTAAAAATTTTTTCCCACCCCTGCTATACACACTAAACAGGGTTAAGCAATATTGAACTCAGCCGGACTTAACTCCAAGTAAACTTGCACAGAATCAGGTTGCAAGTGAGTGCAAAGTATTTCCTTGGTGAGAGCAAACTAGAAAGGCATTGGTGGCCAGGAGGGCTATGGTACTGGCAGGTTGGGGGCAGAGGAGATGTTCACAGAATATTTGTGGTGAAGGGAAGAGATCTCGATTATACTGAGAAAAGAACATTATCCTGTTTTTGCAAAGGGGTTGGTCTTAAAATGGCACTGCCTCACATTCATCATATTTTGCTTGAGCACATCTGTCTCAGTCAGATTTCCACACATAGTGATTGCAAAAGCTTGCATAAATTATGTTTCCTCTCTTTTTTCCAGTTTCAGTGTTTGCTTTTAATATTTTGACAGTGTTTTTCAAATGCATCTCCTATCACTAAACAACATTTTTAAATTCCCGATGTGACATTGGTTAGTGTTATCTTAACAGATCTTTTTCCTTTAAAAAAAGTTTGCTGTCTTTTAAAAATATAAGTGCTTTCTCTAATTGAAATTCCTTCACAGTCCCTTTCGGAATTGTCAAAATTCTAAAAGCTGTTGACAGGTGAAGCCTAGAAGTTGCCATGGCAACTGTCTCCCTTGCTAGGAAGACAGTTATCTTATGAGATCCAGACTGGACATATTTGGCACCTCAGGAGCTTGTTGGTCTTTTGAAAAGAAGATGCACACTCTTAAGCATATTTTATTTTGTAAACTTCGAATATAACTCAGCAGCATCAGTACATGAGAAGGAAAAGGAAATGCAGACTTCCTTATGAGGCTCTTCACAGTGGAAGATGAGAGGCACATGACAAATATGTTAATACCCGCTGATCTGATTTCACTGTTGACCTTTTTATGTGAATAGCTTCAGAATGGCATTAACATCAGTCACTTCAGCTGTGACAGAATACGAGCTGTGTGGCTGAGTCCTGATTCACTTGCGAGCTAACAAGATGTGTCTGGGAATAAGTCATAAATGAACAGACACTGCTCCCTAACATCCATACTTGCTTGCTTGGCTTCCCTGTTTAGCTTGCACTAGATAACAGGATTAGTTAAATGGAGTACTGGCCCTGAAAGGTTCTGAGCACTTAAGCAACATTTCTGCCTTCTCTGCTCTCTGTATGTGTTTTGACTGTGAGTGCTCATTACAGCCTAACTGTCAGTGAGGAAGTATACAAGTGACTGGTCTGTACCAATTAAGACAGCAGATAGGGGCCAGGGGCAGAGGGCGGCCAGGTCGGGCCCTGGCTGAGAGACCCCTGAAGAGCCCCTCCTTAGGGTGGGTAGGTAGGGCTCCAGTTATACAATCCGTGGCAGCGGTGGCTCCCAGCCCTGCCACGGGTCACAGAAAGGGAGCTCCTAGGCGCCCCCTACAACCGCATAGGCCTGCAATGCCTGCCTGCGTGCCCCTCCCACCTCTCCTGTTGTGGTGAACACTGGCTGCGCTGCACACAAATGCCTGCCATCAACCAAGATGGCGGCTGAGGCTTCCTTAAGGGGCTTATGCCCCTGCCGGCATCTTGATTGATGGAAGGCATGCGTGCGCAGCACGGACAGCATTCACTGCAGCAGGAGAGGTAGGTGGCACATGCAGGCAGGCACCATGGGCCTGGGGCAGGCTGGTGCCCAAGGGCCCAGTCATGCCTGGTGCCACCCTGATGTGGGCTTACATGAGTGAATGCTCCCCAGTACATACACACACAGAGAGCACACAAACAGAAACAGCCTTTCACACGGAGCACTAAATGTCGGGAAGACAGGTTCTAGTCTTTGTGGGATTTTTACAGAGAAGCATTCAGTTATATGACCCTGAACTCACTCCCCAATTGCAGTCTGTAGTGGCACAACCCAGACAAAGGCCCCATCTGCACTATACATTTGAAGCAGTTTCATATCACTTTAAACAGTCATGGCTTCCCCCAAAGAATCCTAGGAACTCTAGTTTACTGAAGGTTGTTAGGAGACCCTGATAATCCTCAAACAGCTACAGTTCCAACAGTTCATGGGTACAGGGATTGATTGTTAAATCACGCTGGAAATAGTAGCTCTAGAAGGAAAATAGGGTCCCTAACTCTCAGCATCCTTAACAAATGACAGTTCCCAGAATTCTTTGGGAAAAGGCATGACTTTAAAGTGGTATGATACTGTTTTAAATGTATAGTATAGATAGGGCCAAAGGCTCAACCATCTTGGAGTACTAAACCAATGTTGCCTAATCCAGCATATAATTACTGGCCTGTCTCACCAACATCTGCTGACTTGCTTGTCACATTTAATATCTAGGGTTCATTGACACTATAAAGTTATACCTTTGTGTAGAACCAGAAGAAAAGTGTTAACCGGGGTCTGCTTACAAACTGCACCCATCACCTCTTTCTTCTTGAGGTCATTCTTTTAAGTCATTTCCAGCTGGCAAGTCTTTTCAACTCTGCCAGACAAAATCTTCTACAGATGTCAGCTGTGTAGTAGTAAAGCCAGTCACTACAGTCAGTTACTGCAGGATTTCTTTTCATGTCTTATAAATTACAAGAAGTGAGAGTACTTGGTAGGGGAATGTATAGAACACATAGTATATGAAGCTGAAAGGCTGAGTCAGCCTTCGCATAGAACTGGACAGAAACTAATATTTTACTTCCTTCTTAGTTTTGATCTGCAAGTGTTCAAAATCTGAATAAAAAAGGTGCTAATGAATGGAACAAAACATTTTTCAGAGATAAACAAAATCTAAAACAAAATGTTAACTACTAATTCTTTTCCTTTTTAAAAACAAACAAACCACAAATTCTGTTCTGAAAGAGACTATGTCCCTGGCTTTGGGGCATTATCTTGCAAACAGGTTGTTCAGATCTGATTTTTCTGTTTGTGCAATAGGCACATGAGGATCAACATACTCCCATTTTTTTCACTCACCATACTAATTGCTTTTCTGCTGCTTGTTGCCCACATTACTGGGTACAAGTTTGTCAGAAAATATCTGGGGTGTGTTTCTTTTGTCCCTCCCCTCAATCCCTTCTCTCCTCCCTCCCCCAGTTAGCTTACAGCAGTGGTTCCCAACCTTTATGAGTATGGGACCCCCTTTCTAAGCTCCAAATATTTTGTGACTCCCCCATTCTAATTGTAATTTTAGTCTCTGTTAATTGAAAAAATTGTGCATGGCAAAATCATATCTCCAAATAACCCTTTCCATTAAAAGCTCCCTGCAGATAAGTAGGTGTTGCTTTCTTTTCTTAATGCAAAGGTCCAATCAAATTGGTATCCCCCTCCCCCTCACATACACAGTCTGAAGATGTACAGTCCTGTCTCCCAACACCAGTGAGTTACAGTGTTGGACTAAGATCCAGGTTCAAATCCGCACCCAGCCATGAAGCCCACTGGGTGACATTGGGCCAGACACAGTCTCTCAGCCTGACCTGTCTCACAGGGTTGGTGTAAGGTTAAAATGGAAAGGGGGGGATCATGTGTACCACTCTGAGCAACGTGGAGGAAAGGTGGGATATAAATGCAATAATAATTAAATAAATACATGCATTTCTGCTACAATGCCAGGATCCCAGCCTCAGCCAACCTGTTGAGCTTCCCCCCCTTTTTTTAATAATAATCAAGAAGCAGCAATGTGTTAGTGAAGGAGGTGCTACACTGCAGACAACAAGGTGCACAGACTGAGGAGGGGGTTAGTGCCTTTAGGCCTTGGGATGACCATCAGAACTGATGATTTGGTTAGCGTGCACTTGGAGAATGAAAGTGCAGCAGAAGACCTCCTCTCGATTCTTCACGGCCCCCCTGGGGATCACAGCCCCCAGATTGGGAACCACTGGCTTAGAGGATTAAACTGTAGCTTTCTTGTTCTTTTAAAAAATAAATACATTGCACTATTCTGATGTTAAAAGAATTGTGCAAGATCTGTAATAATCAGAGGAAACTTTGAAGGAAACATCAATATTTTTAAAGGAAATATCAATACATTTTCATTCTTAAAACAATATTTTAGAGGTGGAATTGTATTTTTTTAAGTCTATTTTCAAAATTAGCCACGGAAATTTACTACATTAAAATCCCATCCTCAACGACTGAGAATAAGTTAATTAATGGAAAATTCAGTACCAAAACTGAATTGGGTGGAATTCTAGCACATCTCTACTCTCCATTCCTGGTGAACTGCTTTCCCTGGTTCTGAGGAGCTGCCAGAGCCCATGTAATAGGTGACCACTTTGAAACCTTTGCAATAGCTTGAAACAAAGGACTTTGGAAGCCATGTACATTTTGGGGACCTGCCTACTATCTTTGCTAGGCAGCACAGAAAGCCATTTATCTACTGAGACCCATGTTCTGCTACTTTGCATGCTTTAGAAGTATTTTCTTCCTCTTGTAGAAATGCCATGTTAATTTGATTTTCTATTCATATAAACCAATCATATTTTATGCAGTATTTGCTATTCACAAACACAGAACATACAGAGAGACAGAGCACTTTCTTAAATTCTTGAGATACAATCGTCTCTGACTTCACTACCAAAAAAGTCGCTTATTTCTTAGTGGAATGTGTGCACAACAACCTCTTAATTATAACTTCAGTAACTAGGTCCCAATACTTTTGCTGCTCACTTCTGTATGAACCAGTGTAATGTATTGTATATGAAATGTGCAACAAAAATAGCAGACATTTACACATATTTATGCAGAAAATGCTGGGAGTGGATTGGGGAACACTGCAGTTTATGAAGGATTGCTGGGATTTTATTTTGTTAGCGGCAGCTGCAGGCAGTTCCTTGGACTAGAACTATTACAATCTGGGTACGCCTCTAATTAATAAGCTGTTTTGCCACTGTATTTCCTTTTTGAAACTAATTTAGTTATGCCAAGTCTGTAATTATTTAGAGAATGATATGCCTTGATACTTATTCATCTTCCCTCCTTCTCGCTAAGAAAATAATACTGTCAGCTTTAAATACCCTTTGATTCTACTTTAGATTTTGATTGAAAATCTGAAGCAAAGTAACCAAAAGCTTCACTTTGTCTCCCCCCCCTCTTTCTGGTTTATTATGGGTAATAAACACTGGCCCTGTTTTTAGACACACCTACCACCACCATTGCCTACCGCACAACACTCTCAGTTTAATGGATTCTAAACGAGACAAAGTAGTGACAGACATTAAAGCCTCGTCATTCAGAGTGGCTCTCTGGTAGTTGTGGGCCAAAGGCCATTGCACTCCAGGTAACAAATGCAATTTCCACATGGTTTGGGCAGATCACATGTTGTTCTTGGAAGCAGCAAAGTCTTGCCTCTCCATCAGAGACATCAAATAGCCAAATACAGGCACAGAGTTTATCACACAAGTGATCAGGCAATGCAAGTTAGCCGTGGTTTGGAAGTGCAAACAAGGTCCAAACTACACATTATGCTAAAGAAGTTTTATTTGCACTATAAATTAACGCGCGGAGGGGGGGGGGAGAGACTGATTTTGATTTGAGTGCTAGGGAAGGGGGGGTCAAGCTATTTTCCTAATCTAAATCTCTCCTGTCCTTCACCTTTCATCCCCCACATCATTTTCCCAGTCTCCCACCAAAGCTGCTATTTTTCCACTGTGGGAGTAACTGCAGCTTGGGAGGCTATTTATATTGTAAAAATGGCACCGGGTGTTAAATCTATCCCCTAGTTCTGCTGGACTGATCAAAGCTGTAGTCCCCATTGCCGATTTAAATTGAAGATAAGAATGTTGGGAAGACTGTGGGAAACAGATCTTGCACAAAACGTGTAGTTTGGCCCTAAAATTTCTCCTTCCCTTCCCCTTTTCCCTGTGTGTCATTTATTTTAGACAAATTCCAGAAGTGTAGTTATGTTAGTCTGTTGCAGCAAAAACAACACGTTAAGACTGAGCAAATATTACTTATATCATACAATATTTCTAGACAGGAACTTAAAGTAGATTTCAGTGCAAGAAACTGATAGTTAACTTACATAGTTGGCTTTCAAATAGACCCTGACAGAGTCTTCCAATAAACAGAAAAACAGATTTAGCATATCAAAGGTACCAAAAATGGGTTGAATTCCGAAAGAAGACTCCAAATAACTGTTTTTTTAAAAAATATATGCAGTTCCTTGATCTGTTACAGTCACATGAGTATAAAAATTAGGTTGCTTAAATTTAATTCCTCCCTTTCTGGAACTCTCCTATGCAGAAGCCTTGACTGAAAATGAAATATTGACATTCTAACATTTACCATCAAAATGTATTAAAGCCAAGTGGTGTTTTGTTTTGTTTTTCCCTTGGAAGATTTAGATTTTCCAGAACTTGACAAGGCACTGAATGGAATCCAAGCTGCTCTCAGCAGAGCTTTAGCCACCTCAATACATTATTTGAAATCAAGAGGACTGGAATCTTTGAACTAGTATTACATCTAAGGTGATGACAAATACAGTCGTGCTGGAGCGATGATAACATGGGGATTTCAATCTGGTCTTGTCTAGACTAGGCTTTTTAGAGATTAAAAGTCACAAAGAAAAAAATTCCCGTAATGCATTGCTATCCATGGGGAACTTTTTTCCCATTTAAAGTCCAAAGATTGCTTCTGACCTCTAGCTCAAACTGCTGTTAATAACATCAGTGCCATCGTTCAGCTGTGTCTGGTGGGAAGCCTTCATATGAAAACAACAAAAACAACAATAGTCCAAATGTCAAAGACAGAATTAGCAGTTCCAATTATCCTCATGTATGGGCATTTGGGGTGGCAGGATCAGTTCAGCAAAAGAACAACAACAAAAAACTATAAAAGAATGTATGCTTTCAGTAAGGGGCTGCACATTTTTGACTGAAGTAAGAATCCACCTGGTCTGTATGTGTAACTATTTAATGCAGCAGACATTTGCATATAATATGCACTTTGATCATCTATATGCATGTGGACGGATGGATAGGTAGGTAGATAGATAGACAAAGGAATTTACAAGGTTTTCATGAAACAAAATTAGATGTAAAATCCATACTGTCATGTGCATTACACCGCTGACTTATATGTAACAAGCATGCAATACTAACACAAAATTGGATGCATTACTGAAAGTGGTTCATGCAACCCAACTCTATCCAAGCTCTCTCAGAAGCCCCATTGAATTTAAGTGTGCATAGAACTGCAGCCATAAAGAGCAATCCTATGTGTCTTGAGTTGGAAGTTAGTAAGTCCCATTGTCTTTCTTGAGAGACTCAAGGTCCCCAGTGAGATTCATGGTTATGGGACCTGCCTTGCAGCAGTGTCACAAACCAGGATGAGCCAAGTGACAGTCACATTGGGAACTGCGGCCTTACAGAGCAATCCTATGCATGCTAAGTTGGAAGTAAGTCCAACTGTGTCCAGTAGGGTTCACTCCCTATTAAGTGTGATAGGATGCAGCTGAAGGCCATGGGACTCACCTGAATTCTGTGGCGCTTATTTCCAACTTAACGTGCATAGATTTCAGTGAGCTGTTCAGCAGTGAGGAACCTCAGTTAACAAACTGAAGCTCAATCCAGACAAGACTGAGATGCTGTTGGTGGACGGGTTCTCTGATCGGATGGTGGATATATACCCTGTCCTGGACGGGGTTACACTCCCCCTAAAGGACCGGGTTCGTAGTCTGGGAGTCTTTTTAGACTCTTCCCTCTCACTTGAGGCTCAAGTAGCCTCGGTGGTTAGGAATGCGTTTTACCAACTTCGGTTGGTAGCCCAGCTACGTCCCTATTTGAGTAAAGAGGACCTTACATCAGTGGTACATGCTCTGGTAACCTCATGTTTGGATTACTGTAATGCGCTTTACGTAGGGCTACCTTTGAAGACAGTTCGGAAGCTACAACTAGTGCAAAATGCGGCGGCCAGATTGCTGACAAGGACCAAGCGGTCCGAGCATATAACACCTGTTCTGGCCAGCTTGCACTGGTTGCCAATATGTTTCCGGGCTAGATTCAAAGTGTTGGTATTAACCTATAAAGCCTTATACGGTGCGGGACCACGATACCTTGCGGAACGCCTCTTCCGATATGAACCGGCCCGTGCACTACGTTCTGCTACGAAGGCCCTCCTCCGGGTTCCAACTCACAGGGAGGCCCGGAGGGTGATGACAAGATCTAGGGCCTTCTCAGTGGTGGCCCCCGAACTATGGAACAGTCTCCCCGAGGAAGTACGCCTGGCGCCGACTCTGCTTTCCTTCCGGCGCCAGGTCAAAACCTTCCTATTCTCTGAAGCATTTTAAGTTACATTGATCTAATTTTAATAATGTTTATTGTATTGTTGATTGTATTTTAATATTATTTTGTTATTCATTGTATTTTTATACTATTTTATGTTCACCGCCCAGAGAGCTATCGCTAGTCGGGCGGTATATAAATTTAATAAATAAATAAATAAATAAAATAAACCTGTGGTCTGTGGAACTGTTAGTCCCACCAGGCCTCCCCATTTGGCCTGTGATGCTGTTTTGACTAAGCCACACCCATCTGCCTATATCTGATGTCACTATGACGTATATGACTCTATAAGTTCATGTCATAGCATATTATTGCACGGCATTTTGTTTGCTGTTTAGTGTCTTTTTTATCTGTTTTAGGGTTGCCAACATTCAATAGCTAAATGGCAAGCAGAAATGCAGCAGGTAAAGCTGCTCCCAGCCCACAGATGCAGTGATGGATAAGCTTTGTCTGCTGAATTTCCTCCTTCCATGCAGGCTGATAGGAATGTAGCCTGTGGAGTAAGCACAGCTGGTTTCCCGTTTAGTAGTGTAGTGGCAGATGCAGAAGGGCAGGGTCCCTTCATTTTAGTCATCGCCACGCCTCTCCCTCTTTTTCCTCAGGACTGAGAGTGAGATCCTTGTTGATCCTCCCCCCCCAACAGCAGACATCCCTAGTAGCCAATAAGCACGAAAGGGGAGAGTGTCAGCTGCTGAGACGAGTCTTCTCGGTGGCCGACTCATCTCCTTTCACTCTTCATTGGCTCCAATCAGCAGGAAAGGAAAAGGAAACCTGTTAGAAGACTCTTCTCAGTGGCTAATACACTCCCCTTTCATACTGATTGGCTCATAGGATGCTGGAGACATAGGGACCCTACTGGGAGCCTGCTCTCAAAAAAGTAAGGGGTCTAAAAAACCCTGAGACCCTTGGACCAACTTAAAATGATCTATGTATTTCCCCATGGTTTTCCTCCACCAGCAGATAACTTTCAGGAAGTAGAGGGAGAGAGGCAGAAGCTTAAACCAAATCCCCTGCCTTGTAAGTTGTGATAGTACCTATATATAGTACCTCACCACTTATATACCCAATTGATTGCAGGTGAGGGCCTCCCACAGACTCCATCTTATCAGAAGGTCCATTCCATGCAATATGTTGTCTATTCGGAGCCTACTGAAGACCTTCTTTTTCAACAAGCCTTTTAAGCAGAGATCTTTCTCAGTCTGCTTCATCGGTATTAGAATTTTTTTTAGATGTTTAATTGTTTTATCTCTGTATTTGCTGCCCTGGGCTCCCTTGGAAGGCAGGGTGAGATATACATTTAATAAATAAAATAATAGTGTCATAGAGCACGTAACTGGAGAGCATATTTCCTGCATAGAATCATAGCATTTGTGTTGAACAGTCCTGTCTTCCTTAAAATGTTGTACAAATATGCGGAGCTATTTGTTTTTAGAAATGATTAGACAAAGATGTAATGTCAAAAGAAATTGCACAGCTATTGTCAATATAAAATCTTAACTTCCTATAGACTAATTTATTGCCTCCTTTTAAATTCATACACGTTCAGTGCAAACACATGTATTAATGCAGCATTATGGCCGTGAATACCAACTTCAGAATGGATTGAGCTTCCACAGTATTTTTGACAACTGCAATTATAATGTTATAAAACAGATGCCATAAAATTTAAAGTATGAGCAATGTGAGGAAATAAACATTTAGCTTATATATTTCCTGAATAGCTTTTTTAAATAGAAAAGTTATGTGACTTCCATTAACTTTGTTTGCTTTTAATGCATGTTTCTCATAGAATGTTGGAATGCGGTTTGGTAAACTTATTCTCTGTCAATAATTTCTTGTACAGTTCCAGTATTCTATCACCTCTGTCCCTGCTGCTTACCCTCAACTAAGTCACATTTGAACCTAGTGTGAATCAAAGCAGTCTCTTTCAATTTGCATCCTGTCAAGGGCTCTGATGACAGATGGAATTAAAACTGGATGTGATGCTTAGCATTGTATCAGAGGAATGAAAGACAGGAGTGGAACCAGCAACAAAATGTTCCACTGTGGAGTATTCTTGCTGTTCAGGGCTCCAGTCAACCTGCTACGCCCTTTTCCAGGATATTCCATTCCTTCCTCCCACCCGCAAACAGTCAGTCAGCATTCATGGCCATTGTGCATGCTCAGTCCTCACTGGGCTATTTTGGATTCCCTCCACCCCATTAGGGTTTTTTTTCTTAAAAAAAAAAACTCTTTGTACATCCTCAAACCGTGGGGTTCACCTGAGTCACTGATACCTCCCTCTTGTTCATGGATGGTGCCACTTTGGTTACATAAAGACCATCACTCAGACACCTGAACTTGTGACTAGCATATATGATTTAGAACATATAGTGTAGGGTACATTTCAGTGTATGGAGAGATTTTTCTTTCTCAAGTTATGGTCTTATTTCCATATAAATATGCACTGGTAACCTCCAGGCTACTGGATTACTGTAATGTGCTCTATGTGGGGCTGCCCTTGAGGTTCATCTAGAAGCTGCAGCGGATGCAAAATGTATCAGCAAGACTGCTCACTGGGGCAGGGTATCACCAACATGTCAGTCCGCTGCTGAACGAACTGCACTGGCTGCCTATTTGCTACCGGGCTAAGTTCAAGGTTCTAGTTTTGGTGTACAAAGCGTTATATAGCTTGGGACCAGGATACCTGAAAGATCGTCTTACCCCTTATATACCCAGTCGATCACTGCGCTCTGTAGGTGGGGGCCTCCTGCAGATACCATCTTATCAGGAGGTCCATTCCACACAACATAGGAAATGGACCTTTAGTGTAGTGGCGCCTACCCTTTGGAATTCCCTCCCCTTAAATATTAGTCAGGCGCCATCTCTGTTATCTTTTTGGCGCCTACTGAAGACCTTTCTCTTTCAACAAGTGTTTTAAGTAGAGACCTTATCCCAGTCTGCATTTGTGTTGGAATTGCTTTTTAATACATTTTAAAGCTTTTTTTTAAAAAAATATGTTTCTAAGTTTGTTTTTATGATGTTTAGTGTGTTTTTAGTGCTTTTAGTGCTTTTGTTTGCTGCTCTGGGCTCCTACTGGGAGGAAGGGCGGGATATAAATCTATTATTATTATTATTATTATTATTATTATTATTATTATTATCATCATCATTATCATCATCATCAACAACAACAACAACAACAATAATGCAGCTAACCTCTGTTCCTTTTGGGGTACTTCATTGCATCTGTTTCTCCAGACTTTGAATACTTCCAGACTGTTGCTGTCACATATTGACAAATTCAGGTAGCACAATTAGAGTTAATTGGAAGGTCTTGAATAACAAACCTGCTTCCCCTAAAGAGCAAAGGAAAATGACAGGGAAATGCAGTAGAAAATGTGGGATAACACTTGCTTTGATGCAACATCATATAAGTTCTCTGCAAACAAATCAGGATGAATGTTCAGGTCATCAGAAAGTAGAGGGCAGAAATTGCAGCCTTGCTCCGTCTTCCTCTGTTTAAGGTGAGATTAAGTGGTTTCCTGCTCTCTGGAACTCTGGCTTCAGCTAGTCATAGTTCTCAGTGAAGTGGTAAACTTGTGTCTGGGCTGTACACTTCAAGTAGCTGGTGAGGGCTTGAAAAGAGAATGAGACAAATTCACGGAGGACAGAACAAGCAATGCCTGCTACTTATGATGGCTATGTTCTTCCTCCACTGTCAGAGGTGGTATGCCTCAGTAAACTGCTGCTAAGAACCACAAGTGAGGAGAGTGCTGTTGCACTCATGTTTGGAAGCTGCAGCTAGAGTGGAATGCCGCAGCTAAGTTGTTAAATGGGATCACCTACCATAAACATATAATACACCACTCTTAAAAAGAACTGTACAGACTATCAATTTGCTACCGGGCCGGGTTTAAGGTTTTGTTTATGACATATAAAGACCTAAACAATGTAGGACCTTCTTCCACACAGACTGAGCCAATTACTAAGATCTACAAGTGAGTCGCTCCAGGTTATATTGCAACCTGGAGATGTTCATCTTGCAGTGACCAAAGGGAACAGGGCCAGCGCCAGAGAGTTACCAGGTCAGGCCCTGGCCAAGGGGCTCTGGGGCCCAGAGGAGCCCCTGAAGGGCCCCTCCTTAGGGTGGGTGGGTAGAACTCCAGTTCCATGATCCGCAGCACCATCGGCTCCTGACCCTGCCACAGATCACAGAGAGGGAGCTCCCAGGCACCCCTCTACAACCATGCAGGCCCATGACGCCCGCCTGCATGGCCCACCTACCTCTCCCATTGGGGTGAATGCTGGCCATTCTACAAGCATGCCTACCACCAACCGATATGGCAGCTAAGGCTTCCCTAAGGGGCTGATGCCTCTGTCACCATCTTGGTCGATGGCAGGCATGTGCATACATATACGTGCATGCATGCCATCAACCAAGATGGCGGCAGAGGCATCAGCCCCTTAGGGAAGTCTCGGCTGCCATATTGGCTGATGATAAGAATGCGTGCGCATCCCAGGCAGCATTTACTGCAACAGGAGAGGTAGATTTGGGCGGGCGCCATGGGCCCAGGGCAGGCTGGTGCCCAAGGGCCCAGTCATGCCTGGTGCCGGCCCTGAATACGAAGGCCTTTTCTGTTGTGGCACCCAACAAATGGAATCACCTCCTCTCAGAAATGAGACAAAAGCTGACAGTGATGTATTCCAGTGCCTGTTTACTCAGGCCTTCATGGTCCATTCGGCTGCCTTACTACATTTTAATCAGTTATGGATGTTGCTGTATTTAAAATAAACAACAATCAATACTGATTTTTAATTAACTTCTATTTTCATTTATTGTAAACTTGCTAATAATATTTTTAATGGTAGGTGGTATATAAACAGTTTTAACTAAACAAAATGAATAATAAATACTATGTACATATTTGCTAAATCCAGGCCATAACCACTTAATTCATTTTGGTGTTTTAGGTAATTTGGCACCTACAGTATTTAAACATTAGAAAACAAATGGACATCCAGATTCTAACTCAGCCCCATTCAGCTGCAGTTTTTTGTACTGAAGCCAATTTCCTTCCAGTCTAAACTGAATTAAATCCAACTACTGCAGTTTATTTGGATTGAGGAGCAGGTTGTTAAATTGTTAGGCCCCATTGGTTAAGTGTTTGTTGCAACTGACTTCAGTGGTGCCAGTTTCCCCTGTATTATGTAGTTTGCTGCCATCCATGTCTGTTTACATGATTTAATGTCTAAATGAGGCACACTCACATGTAGATATTCTTCTGCACCGTGCAATTTCAGTCCCAGTATACTTCTTGATGCAAAAATATATTTTTTCTGGTGCAAAATAATACACACCCACAAAATGAATAAATGGAATTTCCTTCAATTTATGTTACACAGTGGCCTATCAGATGTTTTACACGCACACGCACACACACACACACAGAGTGAGAGTCTGTTTCTTTCTAAATTTTTGACATTTTGATTTAATTAATTTCTATATTCCATTGGGAACTGATGTCTTGCTAAATAATTTGTCACACTATTTTGTTACCTTTGTTGTCATTTGTAATGTAACTTTGCAGGGATTTCTTTTTTTTACCACACCACAGCACTTTTTACTTGCTCTTACAACTCAGAAATCCAGCTAAGTCTCCATTAGCTGTGTTAGCTTCCTGTGTTGTCAATGGTACTGACATCACAGATTAGCAGATAATTGATTCTAACAGATTAGCAGACTCGGCAAACATTTGGTTAATCTAGATGAACAGCATTGTTATCAGAGACCAGCAGAAGTGTCATTCTTTGGAAGTAAATTCTAGCTAAGGGTTGATTTTCACTTTAGCTTAATATGAAAAACATGGGAACCCTATCAAGTGGGAAAGGCTTTACATACAGAAGTAGCTGTCTCTTTAAAATTTTAGAATCAGAATGGAAGAAAACTGGGCCACTGATCCTACACATTTAAAAAGAAACATGCATTGATTCTACCGACATGGGTCCTTCACAGGCCTAAAATACTGGTGATGGAAGTAGACATACACACAGGGCCGGCCCCAGGCATGTCGGGGCCCTTGGGCATCAGATTGCCATGGGCCCTGGTGTGTGAGTGCACACATGCACACATGCACACGCACCCCCTGCACCCCCCACCTACCTGTCTCCTGTCTTTTAACATTGCCATTAACCAAGATGGCGGCCAGTTTCCCTAAGGGGAATGAAGTCTCCGCCGCCATCATGGTTGATGGCACATGTGTGTGCTATGCGCGTGCATCTCTGCCATCAACCAAGATGGCGGCAGGGGCTTCAGCACCTTAGGGAAACCTTGGCTCCCATCTTCATTAAGGGCAATGCTAAAAGGCAGGAGACAGGTGGGGCAAGGGAATGGCGGGCAGGCGAAAGCTCCTGCCCTGTGATCCGCAGTAGCAATCCTGCTGTGGATCGCGGAAGGAGAGTGGAGGGCCCCTCAGGGGCCCCTGTAGCCCCAGGGGCCCTCAGTCAGAGCTCCACCTGCCCACCCTTTAGAACCGGCCCTGCATACACATTTTAAATATGGCCTATTAGTATGCAAACTGAGAAATAGAGAATGTAATAAAAAATAAATGTTAAATATTTAGTACTGTACCTTGAAGCACCCTATAAAAATATTCAACCTGAAGTCTAAATTTCAATATCTGATGCCCCTTTTGGTAGTTCCACCACCCTCAGAAGCTTGGGGGTGGCTCGGGAGAAGGCATTCGCTTTGGTGGCCCCTAAGTTGTGGAACTCCCTTCCCACCAAATTGTGTCTGGTAACTTCATTGTACAAGTTTTAGGCGACACAACTCTTTATTCTGGCCTTTGATACCTGAGATGTGTATTTTTAGAACCCACCTTATTTTGTGATTTCAGGTTGTTTACACATACACACACCACAGATACACACATACCATTCTCCATCCAGGCAAGCAACGAGAGACATTATCATCACTATTCAAGGACACTTTCCAGCCAGGAAGGCAGAGCTAGTGGATGAGGGGTCACAGCCTGGCAGAGGAGATAGGTCTGAAGAGCTGTGTTCAGCCTCTGAGCCTAAGGTTCACCACTCCTGTGCTAAAGAGTCATGTGGAGAGTGCTGTACCTCTCCCTCTTGGCTTTTCCCCCTCACCACTCCAGCATCAGAGGCAGATGAGAGAAAAGCACCTGGAGGGATAAACTCTGGAGGTAAAAGCAACATCCTGGTAACATCTGCAACTTCTGGCCCTATAGTTCATAGGGCATGTGGTGTCCACAGGGAAAGTAAAGTCTTGCTTATCCACCAGAATCAGCCAACAGCCAGGCTTCAAGCACAGTGTCTCTTGCATAGACTATCAGGCCATGTAATTTATGCTTCGCATTGAAATACAGTGGTTACATACCTCCTGCTCGCAGGCCCCTTTGGACTGTTAAATTACATACCATCCCCAACATGAACACCGCCACGTTACAGGTAAATAGGGCAGACCTGCATTGAAACATTATCCTATAGTGTGGTTTGGGCCAGAGTTGAAAGAATGCATGTGAAATTGCACTCTGGGAGTACAAATTTATAGCTGAGTACAAAAGAAAACTCTAAGGGTCTTTCTGCACAACATTCTGTTCATGCTAGAGGATCTAGATGTTCGTCTCTAATAAAACATACATGGCGGAAGCATCCAGGTGTCTGTTTTGAGACAAGTTAATGGTTTTGTTACCGGCAAATATCTATTTTTATAACTAGAAGAAAGTGTGTTTCTTTACCCAGCCTGCACAATCAGTTGCACCCAGCATGGAATGTGTTTCAGCTTTGCAGGCACCTGTTGTCTAGTGTCTGTGACATTGATGATGCTTCTTCCTAACATAATTTTTTCAAAAGTTTCTTTTTAACAGGTTCCCATTTATTTTCTCCTTTTTAAAAGCTAGGGGTTCTCCCTTTTACCATTTCAACAGGAACACTGTAGGTTTGTTTGAAATGTCAAATAATAATAATAATTTTTAAAAGGCAAACATCAGCAAACCTATTGTCCGCCCATCCTCCACAGCATTACCCCCACCGTATTTTGACCCTTAACCCTTTTAAAAAATGTTTTCAGCTATATGCTCCCCTCTTCAGCATTTAACTGCACACAACTGTGGAAGAACATATGATCCTTCTGGGGCCCCATGCAACATGCTGCCCCTCCCTCTTTACAGGGAAAGTGAGTACTAACTCCAATGGGGCTTCAACTATTTTAAAATATTTTAAGTGCTTATAGATAATGATGCTTTGTATCCTCATTTGAAAAGGGCCATGACATGAGGAAAAGTGTGGGGGAGGGGACTGGGAAAAAGATGGCAGGAATTGAATGTGGCTCTCAGGCTGCCAAATGGCCATTCCTGTTTTAAATGACCACACTACATCAATATAACCAACACTAGGGGCATCAGATGTTGAAATTTAGTATCTTACTACTATGCTGACCTCAGGTTGAATATTTTTATAGAGTGCTTCAGTGGTACAGTACTAAATATTTAACATGTATTTATTTATATTTATTAAATTTATATCCCCCCCCACTCCCAGAAGGAGCAGGGGGTGGCAAACAAAAATGTCCTCTAATATGCCTTAAGAACAAAGCACTGTAAAACATATTACAACAAAACATTCAAAAACATATTAAAACAAAACATCCTTAAAACATCTTTTAAGAAAACAGCTTAAAAACATATTAAAAAGCAATTCCAGCACAGACTGGGAGAAGGTCTTTACTTGGCTTGTTGAAAGAAGAAGGTCTTCATGTCAAAGCTCTGGCTGTCAGAAAAGATAGTCGTTCACAGGATGCAATGCAATCCTGTGAAAGTGTAGGATGTTACATCCTATGAGGCACTGGCTCTCTTAAATGCCAGGGTTGGAAATGCTGTTGTGTGTCAAATATGAACACAGAAGTTTTCCATTGATTCTTTACATCAGTGATGACAAGCAATGGTATATAGGTCCTGGGTCATGCGCATGTGTGTGTCTCCGTCCCTTCAGCCTGGCTTGGCCTTTTGCGCTACAGAGGAAGTGTCTGGCAGAGGCTGTCGCTGCACTCACTGGGCTGCAGGAGTTGCCGGCGGCTGGCAGGCCTCTAAGGAGAGAAAGGAGGATTAGGAAGGAGAGAGGCTTTTGCTTGCACAGCTAAGGAAAAGGAAGAGGCGCTGCTGTTGCTACCACTGCCTAGCATGGTACAAGCGAGCGCTCACCTCATTCCCTTTGCCTTGATGCATTTTTCACTCAGTCAAGGTGCGCCCCACCAAGCAGTAGCACTGGCAATGCCGGCAACTCTCCTTTCTCCTGGGGTGTGCAAAGTGCAAGCAAAAGCCTGTCTCCTTCGCCCCCCTCAGAGGTTTATTGCCCACCCATAACTCCTCCCTCCAGCCCAGCAAGCTTCGTAAGAGGAGCAATAGCAGCCAGGAGGGGCATCCAGGGAAGGACACGCTGACCCACATGAAGATCATCTGTCGGCACAACTATGGCATCTTTGAGGGTCTCTCCTCCCGGAGGAAGTGGAGAGGTGGGGGGAGGCACTTCTGGCAGCCCGCACAACCACGAGGGAGGCCGGAATTGGGGAGTGGGGGTATTGAATTGGGGAGGGCGAGGCGGGAGGGAAGAACCCAAAGTGGTGGCAGGGCAGTGGGAAGGCTTTTCCCATCCCTGACCCTGTAGCCACCACTGCAGACTCTTCTCAGACTCTTTGCCCCCACCCCACTTTTGGCTCTTCTCCCTCCACACCTGAAGAATGGGGGGGGCTGCAGGGAGAGGAAAGGCAGGAGGAGGGGAAGAGAAATAGCATTCAAAAGAGAAACCACCATCACTGTAATAAATAATTTTTAAAAAAATATGATTATTTGGACATGGAATCAGTCTCCACTGTCAGCATTCTCCAGCAGCGAGAGAGTTCAGCCTCCTCCCCCCTCTCAGGAGCTCCATGGGGTCAGTAATAGAACCATAAGCAAGGGCCTCTCTTTCACAGAAGAGGATGAGAGTCCCCCATGCCTACAATATTCAGGAACCCTCTAATTGCTTTATAATGCGGAGCTTTTCTTTTACCTTCTCTGTATTAGAAACCATTTCAAGACAGTCAAGTGCAGCGAAAAAATATTTTAAAACCCTCCCTTAAAAAGCATTCCATTCACTATTCTTAAAAGAAAGAAAACCAAACATTTCATAAGAGGTCCTCCCCACGTTACTACCAAATTCCTAGAGAGGTCTGTGAGAAGATGATGGCAGGCTTGCACCCGCTGCACAACGAGCATTTATGTCAAGGGAGAGGTAGGTGGGGCATGCAGGCAGGATTGCGGGCCTGCACACCAGTATGGGGGTGCCTGGGAGCTCCCTCTCGCAATCCACAGATGGCAGAAGGGAGAGCTACCCACTCACCCTAAGGAGGGGCCCTTCAGGGACCCCTTGGGACCCTTGACCAGGGCTGACCTGGCCCCCCTCTGGCGCCGGCCCTGGGTCCAAGGTCATCCAGTGAGCTTCATGTCTGAGTGAGGATTTGAACCCACATCTAGTCAGAGAGCAGGAGAAGAAGCATCTAGTCAGAGAGAAGAGCAGGAGAAGGAGGCAGAAGCACAGGCCTGATTGTGTGTTACAGTCATGCCTATGGGCCAGAAGGGTCCTGTGTGTTAGATTGAGCACCCATATTGGCCTAGACCTGGAACAAAGAACTGAAGGGTGCATCTTACCTAAAGGGAAAAAGAAGATTAATATTGTCAAAGATCTGTAGGTAGCATGGCCCTATATAAAGCAAAAGAAATGTGTTCCTCACAATCAAACATGAATTTAACTTAATATGGTTCTGCCAAGACATCTAGACATTACTCTCAGGATTGACAAAACTACTCAAACTTCATATTGAAAATGGGGGAGAAATAGATGCTTTCTAGAATAAGGTTACTTTCAAATATTTGAAATCAGAATAAATGGTACTCAAGGCATTTGCTTATGATTAATGACCAGCAGAGAGAAGTTGATACTCTGAAGTAACCCATAGAAGTCATTAATTCTCTAACAGGTCCCTAAGGAGCAGCCTGATCCTGTCATTCTCGTCTAACTGATTGTCTTCGGGGAGAGAAATCTGAAAGTGATTTTTCTAGCTCTTTGTCTTTCATTAGATGTGCATTACTTGCAATGATTTACTGGGTCATGTTAAGAGAAATTAATCTAGAATTCCCTGACCAGGTTGGAAGCCAGCTGAATGTCAAAACACTCCATTTGGTCTTTAGTTTATGTACAGTGAAGCAAGATTTAATTTGTAAAAGATGCCTAGAAGCCCTACCCTGACCTGAATGCTCAGCTCCCTTCTTCTGTTTCGGGAATTGGTTGTAACTACTCAGAGGTCACAGAAATGCACTGTATGCATACTCAATGACATTATCTTATCTTCTTTGTTGCCATTACTAATTAGTTCACATGTTCTGAAGCTGAAGACTGGCACTGGGGATGACCTTGCCAGGGCTGGAGGCATGAAGGTGGTCCAAGTCTAACAGGCAGTCCACTAAATAAATAGGGATGGGCAACTCAGTCAGTGCCTGAGCAAAGCATTGCTCAAAGTAAGGATCCAGGCCAGGGTCAGCAGAAGCATCGGATCAAAAGGTATCTGTTAACTTGGTAGCGGCAATAATTTGCAGTGGTGCTATAGAGCACAGCAGAGAACAGGCCAGCGGCCCCAGCAAGATATATTGGTAGACAGAAACAAGGAGTCTAGGACCTGATGCTAGAATCCCTGATTTAATACTCCTGGAGCCCGCAGGTTCTGGACTCAAATTGAGCTCTGCAGTAAAGATTCTGCAGATCCTTAATAGATTACAGCTGTAGTTCTTGTACAAATCTGGAGGAGCTAGATTACAAATTGTAACAAAACCCGCAAATTGCTGCAGAAATGTGGAGAACTGAAATTGAAACTGGAAAAATGAGAAACTGAGAGAACCGAAAATGAATTTTCCATCCCTCATCCAGAATTATGACTAATACCCGACCCGTAGAATCTTACTTGCTTGGGATACTTCCAGATGGGGGCTTTATACAGCAAACAGGTTGTTCAGATCCAGGTTTTATGTGTGGCCGTTTGGCATGTTAGCTTCCACATATCCCCTTGTTTTCATTTATCGATAATTGTTGCTATTAAGACATCTGCTGTCTGCACAGCAGTAGGTGGAGCTTGAAGCAGTATATCCATGCTGGCTTTTTTGGCTGTGTACACACTCCTATTTACTTGCATCCAGTGCACTCCTACCACACGCTTTGAAAAAGGTGTACACACGACATTATCCACAGTCCATATCTATCCTATAACCGGCATTTCTTATGAAATTCTGCATTTGGATGTGTTTTTCCCCAAACCATCTTCAATCTTAATTGAGAAATAGAACGACCTAGCCGTGTTTTAAGCCAACAATGTGTACACAGCTTCTGTCTCTCCTCTCAATTACTTCTCCCCAGTCCTCCATTACCTTTTTCTACTCTCAGCGCTCATGTGAGTATTTCTGTTCCTGTGTGTGCAAAATATCAGTATTCGGTAAATAACACTGACGAAGCTGGCAACAGAACAGTATAGTACACATATATGAAAAGATACCACAGTGAGAGAATGCACACCAGGTGATGCATGCATGTATCTTTATTAGATTTATATCAGCACCTAAGGCTGCTTACAGCAATATAAACATATACAGTTGAAATAACGACAGTAAAATTGAAGCAATAGAGAAATGTGGTAAAAGAGCCAATAAAATCAATCTAGTAAAATCCAACAATAAAACAGGGCAGCAGCCAATTAAGGTCAATTAAAAGCCCCAAGGGCAGCAGCAGAACAAATATGCTCAGCTCACAAAGCAAAGGCCTGCTTGTCAGTAGAAGGATATGTTGTATTGGACATTCACGGTTTTAAAGCATGCCTTTGATGTCAGTGGCACTCAGGCTTGCCCAATGCCACTTTAATCAGGCTCATTATCTGGAACTCGGTCAGGCAGATCATTCCTAACTGGAGCCAGGAGCAATGGGAGTAGTGGAGCCAGAGCTGCATGTTTCATCCATATGTGCTGTCTCAGCTCCAGAGCTGACGCTCAAGAACTCTTGGGGCTTTGAGTCCTGAGGAAGACCCACCAGTGGTCACTTCCTGCTGGTTAGGGATGGAAAGATCTGTCAATTTCAGTTGTCTCAGTTTCTTATTTTCTCAATGTTAAATTCAGTTCTCCACATTTCTGCAGCAATCTGCAACTTTAAAAAATCCTCATGAGAATTCTACAGTAGTTTAGTGCAATTTTCTCTTAATATATTTTTGTAGCCAGTTTTGACTAATGTACACATTTTTGCAAGCAATTTGTTGTCACATGAGGCCATTTTTGTATGTTATTTTCACTCATATTTTCATTTTTATGCACACTTTCCTCTAACATGCATTTTTGTAAACATTGTTTGGGTGGTGAACTGCATTGCAAAATTTGAATAAGTGTGAATTTTAAAGGACCTCTGTGTTTCAGTTCTCATATTTTTTAGGAAAGTAAAAAATTGATAGATTCTGCTTGAAATGCAAACTGAATTGAATTTCTTGCCCATGCCTACTGCTGGCTCAGGTGGAACTTGCACTTCTACCATAACACAACCCTCTCTCTCACACACAGAGTGTTGTGTGTGTGTGTTGTGTGTGTGTGTGTGTTTGAGAGAGAGAGAGAGAGAGAGAAAGAGGCAGCAGCAGCAGCAGCACTTTTCACCAGCCATCAACATCAGGGGGATAGGATTGCAGCCTAAGTTATGGTATAGATAAAAAATTCCAAAAGCTGCATTTCTTATGAAATCTACCTGTATAATGTGATATGTTACAGTAAGATATATAGGCTGACTTACAGAAGGCTCTAGATGAGATGTTTAACATTTATTTCTTATGTACATTGTCGAGTGTTTAGTGGCTATTTAAAAAAAATGGATTGCAAATCTGTTTGTTACTGGCCCTAAATAAATAACTTTACAATCTATGACTCCTCACCATAATGTTGCATAATGGTATGTGCATTGTGTTTTAATCATTCATGCCTCCTGAGGGAAAAAAAGGATGCCTAAAGACAGGTAGATCAATATACATCATGAATAGCATCATGAACAGCAAGCTCATTGAAGCTGAGCTGGATTGTCTCCTGGAAAAGAGGAGAGTAGATTTGTACTTAGTCAAAGCTCATGAAGTCAATATGAACAAGTTACAATTGGAGTCAAAATTATTTGCAGGTGCTTTTATACATTTTATAGGGGTGTGTGTTTTCCTAATGTAGACATCATTAAAAATGTATTTTATGTGTGACTTTGCATTCGAATAATGAAGGCCATATATATTAAACAACCTGGTATAATAAAAGGCGAGAAAATATATGTTATTATATATATAGTTATTTTAAACTTGGAATTACTCTAATTATCTCCATCTTGTAGCTCAAAGCTTTCTCTTCGAGATGTCAAAAATAAATGATCAAACTTTGAGGGCAAAGTGTTGGAGCTTGCTGTTAGGAGCTTGGTAACCAAGGACATGCTGAATCTGAAAGCAAAGATATTAAGCAGAACTTCACTTCACTGACAGTTCTTCCAAGATTTGAAAAGCAATTAAAGAATAATGAGAGGGGAAGGAAAGAGAAGGTGTATTGTTATTATTCTCCTATTCTTACTGGGATAACTTATTGCTTAAGTTCTTTTATAAGAAATTTTAGGGTCAATCTAGACATTAATGTAAACATGCTGCAGCAGCTGAAAACAGCCATCATGCACCTAGTTATCACTCCCTGTCCTAATATCGCAATGTTCACTCACTAGTAGCAGCCACTGATGTGGAGTGGGGAAATGCAGAATGTCATAACACCAGGTCATGAGGAACATGTTCTAGATCAGGGATCATCAACCTGGTGCCCACGGTACTAGAGTGTTGGTGGATGTATTTTTTGGAGTTCTAAAAATGGATTTTTGAAATATATGTTTAATTTTATTTTAGGGGATGCAGAGGAGATGGCAGGCATTTTCTTCATCTGTAGAGGGGCTTTTCCGAATGTGCATGTAGGTGCTCCAGTATGTTGTGTGTGTCAGAGTGAGAGATATGCATTTGGGCAGAGAGAGAAATGTGTGGTGTGTGTGTATGAGAGAGAGAGAGACGCTGCGCACACAAATCATATCTTTAAAGCACATTCAAAGCACATTTCCCCATAAAGAATCCTGGGAACTGTAGTTTACTCCTCACAGAGCTACAATTCCCAGCACCCTTAACAAACTACAGTTCCTAGAATTTGGGGGGGTATTTTGAAAGTGCTTTATTATGTATATGCAGCCAACGAGAGAGTAAGGGAGGGGAGGTATATATGCATGTGTGGTCTGTGTGAGAGGGAGAGATGTATGTTGTTTGTCATGTGTGTGAGAAAAAGGTCACATCCACACAGTACCTTTAAAGCACATTAATACCACTTTTACAGTCATGGCTTCCCCAAGAGAATCCTGGGAACTGTTGTTTACTCCTCACAGAGCTACAATTCCCAACAGCCTTAATAAACTACACTGTGGAGAACCTTTGGTCATCTGACTATTCCCTTGATTTTATGAAACTCTGTTGAAGCTATAGTTCCCCAGACAACTTGATCCATCACCCACCTATTAATGATATGGTATTGTGCTGACACCTCCCCCAAACCTGCTTTGCCACAATATGACATCACCACTTCTTTATCTTTTTTTTTTTTAAGAAAATTGCTACTATGTCCTCATGTCCTTTAATCTTCCCTTCTAAACAGTCCCTGTTCCTCCTGGTCTTGTCTCATCTGTCCCAAACCATTCAAGAATGTCACACAGCCCCCAAGAGAGATGTTTTGCTGTTGACACTCATCTCTGTTTATGTTAAATTGGTCCATGTAGCAGATAAGACACATAGTCCCAGAATTATATAACACTTGCTTCATTTGTGTGATGGAATCTGGAGTTCAGGTAAGGTTTTGTCATTCTGTGAAGATCAAAATAAATGTGAACTGTTTTGATGTCTTCTTGACTATTGTAAATTGACACCTTTTAAATAATTTTGATGCTTTCAAATAATGCCTTCCTTTCCTTAATTTCTCCCCCCAGTTCTTTCCAACATGCTGTGGCATTGGGTTCCCCCAATAAAGATGCAGAGAAAGAGAATGACACGTGCACCATTTGAACCCTCTTTATTAATCTCACCTAGAAATTGTCACTCTCTTTGGTTGGTGAGAAGAAATTCTAGCCTGTCAAAAGCTGCCAAAGACACAGGAAATATGTGAGTGTGTTTTCAGCAGGCCAAGAAGTCAAATAACACAAGCATGCAGCACCAGAAAAAGATTATATCGATGTATTATCAAACGGTGATGTTTTGTGGGCAATGGAATTTGCCACATGGTTTGTCATGTGCACAGTAATTATTTAGCCCCAGAAAGAGTGTATAGACATCTAAATATTATTTGTTCCTCTGTTAAACAAACAAATCAAAAAACACAAGAGGCAGACTGGCAGTTTCAGGAGGCCATGTGGGTGCAAACTGAGAACACAGACCTTGGGTGCATTTGCCTTTCACTCTGAACTATGTTTTTGCCTTGTTTATTGAAATGAGTCATGTGCTATATCCGTAAGAGATACTGACTCCCAAATCATAAATGATATAAACAAAGGGAGTCTGAGGCCTGGGTTTCCCCACTTTTGAAAACCCTTGCCATAAATCACATCTTTTCCTTTGTTCTCTTCCACTTGCCAGCGTAAGCATTTTTATTCATATTCTTGTGAGATATGTTTGGCCAAGTGACGGAATTAGTTGAGATAATAGTTAGCAAGAGACTATTACTTCACTTGATCATTCAAAAGCTAGTGTTCAACATGGTATCCGGTGTGTGTACAGTCTTGGATAACATTTGCATCACTGTCTGTGTAAAACAAGCCCTGGAATATCTTCTTGCAATGGAATTTTAAGTATCTGCATTAGAAGTAAAGTTAAAGATTAAAGATTGCCATTTGGTTGTTCTTCTAGCATTGCCCTTTCACTTATCTCTGACATCTGCAATCTTTCCAAGGTATGTAGGACTTTGCAGCCCAGACTGGTAAAGATCTCTGAGTTCATGAAGCCCTCTTTACATCCAAAGGGATCTTTAAAGTTGTGGAGATCCTAATTTATATGTTCATTCTCTGATATTCATAACAGCCCTAAGCCTGATGACATCAACAGTGGCCTGGTTTGCATGTAATGCTAAGCCAGGGTCTGTTTAGATTAAATATGGCTTGTTTGTATGTGTGAACCCACATTAGCCAATGATTTATTTCCAGCCAACAAATCAGAATATGAAACCATGGTTTGGAGTTGACTTACAAGTATCAGTTTGAGTTAACCTTGGTTTTTTTGTTATGTCTGAACCCACTCTCCTGGCTTAATTCTAGTTTGGGCGCCCTGCATCAGGCACTTATCCAGCTACAGAGGTGTGAGGCAAAAGCATTTAGAAAACAAAATAATCATTAAGCAAAGCAAACCACTATTTACTTTGCTTGTATGCATGACTAATCCTAGCTTGTTCAACAAACCATGGTCAAAATAAAAATTCAGCAAAAGTTAATTTTCAGTTGGCTGTCTTTTGGTTTGGTATTGTTTTGGAAAGTGCAAATTAGGTAGTTTCACCCTTAAATGGCAACTGAATCAAATCTCTCCCACATCCCTACCTCACAGGAGGTTTTTTCTGGTACTGTGCTCATCTTAAACTAGTGGACTGTTCAGCATGCTTTCAGATCACAAACCAGCAGGCTTTCAGCAAGCTTGAGAAATCAAGTTAATCATATATAGTTCCAGGCTATGTGTTGAACTACTCAGAAGGCCATGATGCCCATAAACAACCAAGCTTAAGAGGATAGGTGGGCGCACACAGTGGTGAAGGTAATAAGGAAAGATCAGAATGTGCACCATGTGAATTCTGGGAGGCATGGATGGTCACAGGATTTGATGCTCAATTCTAAACACTATTATTTCCAGAGAGCAGATCAGTTTGATACTTAAAATATTTTAACATCTACATCTTATCAGATTGGTGACTTTTTGGCACTGAGTCTGCTCATGGATGCTTGTAGTTTCTTGTGCCCCCCCCATTTTTCTTTCAGTTTTTTTCCCTACTGCCATGTACTGAAAACATTTAAAAGTAAAATGATGCATTTCTTAGTGCCACTTGCCCTAAGGGGCAGGTTGTTAACATGCTGCAGAGGAAGCAGAGTACACAGCTCCTGTTAATTAAAGCAGTGAATGATCTGACAAACTAATTTATGCAGTGCATTCGCTCACTTTCTTTGGTATATTGTCCATGAGCAGATTAAGAATGTATGGGATGCATTTATTTGTTGACGACAAGTTTTTGGTCACTAAATATTGCGTTATATGAAAACATAGCATTTAAAGCTAGAACTGTGTGGTTTTGATTTTATTAGATACAAAACTTTTCCAAATTGACAACTGAGGCTGCAGTGCTATACCCACTTACCTGAGAATAGACATGAGTAGACCTGTCAAGTATTGTGCTGTGAACAGGCAGTATCTGTTTATGTTCTGTATATTAGAATCAGTTCCAAGTATTGGTCCCAGGCTATTGTCTGAAGGCACATAAGTCAGCTCCCTGCTGAAGCTAAGCAGGATCAGGTCTAGTCAGGGCCTGGATGGGAGACCACCTGAGAACCGTATGTAAGCTGCCTTGGGTTTCTATCATGAAAAGAAAGGCCGGGTATAAATGTAATAAATAAATAAATAATAAATTACCTCTCTGCCACCCTGCTTGGTGTTAAAACAGGACAACAGTGGGAGGAGGCTATGGGAAGGTGAAGGTAGAGATGCATTTCTGACAGTTCATTCCCCTCCCCAAACTAGAAAATGTAGGTGGCCAGGTGAAAAAGAGGATGGGACTCACAGACATTTAGTACCTGTGTAAGAACAGGGAATTTCAGCAGGTGTTGCTTTGAGATAATAGAAGGAAGCAACAGAATGGGCCACCACCTGAGCTTGATTGGGAAGAAGAGGCAGTGGTCCTTTCCTGCATCTCTGACAGGCGGTGTCATTCAGTGAGTTTGTTTGTGACAGGAAGAAGCTTGCTTTCCCTCTTCTTACTAGTTGCTCTGAATACCAGTTACTAGGAATCACAGGTGAGAGAGTGCTGTTGTGCTCATGTCCTGCTTGCAGGCTTCCCATAGATATCTGGTTGGCCACTGTGAGAACAGGATGCTAGACTAGATAGGCCACTGGCCTGATCCAGCAGGACTCTTCTTAGGGTTTTTTGTTTTGTTTTGTTTTGCCTCTTGGAGCTGCCTCAATGAGGTGCAAGAGGTTGGGAAGGGAAAGAACCTTCTCCCATCTCCTTGGACTCCCATCCATGAGTGAGTCATGGGTAGGACAAGGAGTAGAGGCCAGGCCTGTTGTTTCAAAAGTTCAGCACCTGTCTAATGCTCACCAGGATGGAGAAGGTCTGGGAGGCTAGGGCTGTACCAAATTGTCAAGGTCAATTTCTCAGCTGTTTTTACTCATCTCAAAACTGGTTTTGTAGGGGGGTTTCCCAGCTATGACTGTGTACACACAACATGTTATTGCAGAAGCAATGGAAATGGAACTCTTGTTTTTTCTGCCTAGTTCACACACAATCTAGACCTCTTGCATATTTTTTGCCCCTAAAAAGCACTTCTTGACAACTTTTGAAACAACAGGCCTGGCTCCACTTCTTGTCCTACCCATGAAACTGGCTTCATTCCAAAAATAAAATCTCATTGCAGATTGATTCTGCATTACCCTGTAGCGTGTCCATTTGAAAACAGATATAGATGGTGCCCAATGATGTTGTGGGTGAGCACATACCAAGATCGCATGGGGAGGGTTTTCAAATACAATCTAATCAAGAGGAGGGTTTTCAAACACATATCAAGTAACTATGCCCACCCATCTGGACAGCAGGATCTACAATCAATCTAGACTGAAAGGAGCATGTTGAGAATGAACATGAACAATTCCATTCTGAGAAAACTACATTTTTGTGCTACAAATGAGTAAATGCGTACACCGCTTCAGTGTGTACTGGAGTGATGAGACAGGCGAAGCAGAACAGTGAGGGCACTGGAAGGTATAGGACAGGAGAGTAATAACAGGAAGAAAAAGAGGAGTAGCCGCCATCCAAAACACACTGCTAAACCTGTCCTGTTAAATTTAATGGGTCTTAAGGGGGGTTGTTTTAAACACTCCCCACTTCCAAGGCAATACTATATGTTTTTGTTTCCTTTGGATGAGAGAGAAGTGCAGATTTGCAGCATTATTTGCAAATATAAGAGTTCATATTGGAACCAAAAGTTCTCTCCAACAGGCGGCAAAGCTCCTGATCCTGCATCAGATTCCCAAAGAAAGCTACTTCTTAGACTCTGTCTGGTATCCCTCACCAGTTCCTTTGCTTCAGTGAAATTCCCTCTCAAAAACTTCCAGCTCTGTGTCTGATTCATTTTGTTTCCTCATTGGCCATGGTATCTTTCAGGATCCACTATGCAAGGTATCTTTCAGGACCCATTATGTACTGGTGGCATTGTGTTGCAGTGGCTCCATTCCTACCTGCAAGGTAGTGTCCAGAGAGTAGTGCTGGGAGAATGTTCTTTGGCCCCATGGTGTTTATGCTGTTCAACATCTATGTGAAGCCATTGGGAGCTGTCACTATAGGGGTTCTGGAGCAAGGTCTCATCAGTACGCTGATGATACCCAACTCTACTTCTCCATAACATCTGAGTCAGGAGAGGCTGTGCAAACCCTGGATCGGTGCCCAGATGCAGTGGTGGACTGGATGAGGGTCAATAAACTGAGCTTGAATCCTGGAAAGATGGAGGCCTTGTGGGTGGGTGATTCCCATGTCCAGAAGGCAGGTCAATTGCCTGTTCTGAAAGGGGTTGCACTCCCTCTGAAAGAGCAGTATGCAATCTGAAGGTACTCCTTGATCCATCTCTGTCGTTAGAGGCCCAAATGAAAAAAACCTTTTTATAAAAATGTTTTTAATGTTGTTTTGTTTTAATGTATTTTAAGGTCTGTTTTTATGATGTTTTAAAGTGATTTTAGCGCTTCTGTTTGCCTCCCTGGGCTCCTGCTGGGAGGAAGGGCGGGATATAAATCAAATAATAAATAAATAAATGACAGGAGTGCTTGTTACCAGCTCTGGCTGGTACGCCAGCTGCAACCATATGAGGAAGGGGTGTAGCTCAGTGATAGAGCATCTGCCAATCCACTTCCTGTGTAGCTTGGAAGAATTTGGTAACATGTGCATCTGAGCATATGGTGAGTAGTGGCAACACCTGCAATCAGCCCAAATAATAGAAAGAAGACATGTGCTGTGCTGATCTTGTTTTAACAGGGAGGAAGCAACATTATTAAGACAGTTGATATAGTTCAGATGGTCACTAAATATGTGTGATTTACTTTGCAATTTTAGTGAAGTTTCCTATAGGAAATCATTTTCTTTTGTTTCTATTTCTGTGAATATGTGTACAGCAACACTTTGCAAAATTTACACAAAAAAACCTCCAAAAATAATGGTGGAATAATGGCACTGACTATTCTCCAGAATAGTCTCCAGGGGACATCAGGAGTGTCTCAATTTGCACAAGATAAAACAGTGGGAGGTGAAATATATTCTAGCAAAATTCTAGATGTGCTCTATGTTTTTAATTGACCATGCCCACCTTGCCTTAAATGAAGTGGTTTAAACATAGCAGGCTGAAAACATGCATCCTCTTTTTTTCAACAGCTAGAGTCATTGCTGAA
The DNA here is from genome assembly GCF_030035675.1 of Rhineura floridana. Taxonomy (NCBI): domain Eukaryota; kingdom Metazoa; phylum Chordata; class Lepidosauria; order Squamata; family Rhineuridae; genus Rhineura; species Rhineura floridana. The sequence continues at coordinate 215,994,429 of NC_084480.1, forward strand.
GCAGCAACATATTGTAATCAGTCTGATTTTACATTAAACTGCAGTTTTAGATTCAACTGTTAATGTACCCAAAATAGAAATAGAACATAACCTCCAATTTGAAACACAAAAGGCTATCTTCACTATCATATGACACTGACCAATAAAAAGGCTTTGAAATTAATAAAAATAAATTTGACACAGATTTCTACAATGAAAAATGAGAGAAATAAAATTTTCTATATTAGATTCTCTGTAGAAACATTAGTAACACAGGAAAGAAGCAATAAGAAGAACACCAACAAACATACAAAAATATAATTCTCCATCTTTGGAGATGGCAGGTGTTGCCACCACTCACTATATGCTCAGAGGCACATGTTACCAAATTCTTCTAAGCTGCACAGGAAGTGGATCAGACTATGAAAGACCAACCCAAATTGTGTTTGCATTTTGACAAATTTGTAGGGCAGTCCAATATCTCAGAGAGGAGGTCAGGTCTCCTGCTCCCCTGGTGCATTCACTATAGCTGCCCAATTTCCTTGCTTTTTAAAGTTTGATAAAAATATCTGTAGGCTATAGCTACATTCTTAAACCTCACTTTTTTGCCTATTAGTGAATTTATATACTTGTTATGAGCATGGGGGTTGGAACAGATGATCCCTATGGATCCCCTTTCCAGCCTCTGATTTGGAATCCTGTGCCTTGGAATGAGGAACTCACTCTGCTGGTCAGATGAATCTCTTTTGTTAAGATAATAGAGTGGCCAGGTAGGATAATGGGTCTATCAGTTGCCAAGCAACTGCTGAATGGGCCAGGAAGACCCTTTTGTCATTGAAACTCTTCAGGAGAGCCTTCCCCCCCCTTCCTGGCCACTAGCAGAAGTTTGTGCTTTGAGTGTTTTTAGTTGTGTGTAGAGAAAGGCTGGGGCTGGAGACAGGCAGAGAGGCTATCCCTCTGCGCCATGGCTTTAGGATGCCTCCTGCAACCCAGATAGAAAAGCTGGATATTGGACTGCTGATGCCTTGAACCCTTCCATCCTAAGCTCAGGTTGGAATGTGTGTAAATAAATAAACCATATTTCATAAAGACACCGCAGTCTCCGCTGACCTTCTTCCCAAAGGAAACCAAACCCTGGATGAGCGCAGGGACCCCGGAAATCTCACCGCTTGGAGATTGGGGAGGCACACAACATACTGTAGTTGTGAACAAAAATATAACATGGGGCAGGAGTATATACAGGAAAGGGCTGGACTACGCAGATCAAACATGTCTGACACTCAGTAGTTCCTGATGAGTTTCAAAGGATTAACTAAATAGACTGTAGTCTGGAACACAATTTAAACAGTAGTATAGTCATCCAGTGTCTCAGGGGGTCTTAGACCCCTTACTTTTTTTGGAGCAGGGTCCCAATGTTTCCAGCATCCTATGAGCCAATCAGCATGAAAGGGGAGTGTGTGAGTCCTATAGCATGTTTCCTTGTCCTTTCCTGCTTATTGGAGCCAATAAGAGTGAAAGGAGTCAGCCACCGACAAGACTCTTTTCAGTAGCTAACACTCCTCTTTTGTGCTTACTGGCTCCTAGGGACATCTGTTGTTGTGGGAGAAGGCATTAACAAGAATCTCATTCTCAACCCAGCAGCAAAAAAAGAGGGAGGGGTGTGGCTGTGACTATCATGAAGGGATCCCACACTTCTGAATTTGCCACTACGCTACTGAATTTAAAGAGGTCAAAATGTGCCCTTTGCCCCAGATACTGAGGTCAGCAATCACAGGTAACGTGCCAGGATCATCTGTTAGAATTACAGAAACATTGTGGGATGTGTTGATATTATAACCATTCTCTTTAGCAATCCACTTATCTTATAGTTTATACAGACAAGTGAGCATCTTATCTAAGGCCCTCCAATGAGTTCACCCTGGAGACGGGATTTGCAGCAAACACACAGCAAACAATTTTCTGCCAGATCACAGTGGTTCTTGAAGGCACTGATGGATCCCATCCCCAATAGCTTTTTTAATACACAGCCAACTAACAAGCATAATCACAGTCATAAAATATGCTTCAACTCTCAAAGCAGAGTAACTCTATCAAGGTAAACTAGAGAGAGAATTTGATCCTCTTATATTGCTTTAATTCCTATGAATTTAGTCACATTACAGGTAAATGGGATGCAGCAAATAGCAACCAAATGAAGTTGGGTTCATTAATGAATTCACTCTTGTGAACTGAGCTGCAGAGAAAGTGGCTGATGTCCCAAGGCTCTTCTGCACTGCTATTTTACCACATTACTAAACTCAAGTTGATTTAATGCACAGCTGGCCTTTGCCTGAGAATGGGGGAAGGTAAAATAGGAGACTCTATTGGTGGAGTTTGAATTCTTGTTTTAAGTGAGACAAATTTCCTTGTAGTAGCCATTAGCAACGCAAAACCAGTGAGCAGAATGTGGAGGGGGGAATCTGTATTAACTCCCCAACTGAGTCTTCAGTTTTCATGTGTCTCAGCTGACAAATTCATGGAGGACAGGGCTATCAATGGCTACTAGCCGTGATGGCTGTGCTCTGCCACCCTAGTCAGAGGCAGCATGCTTCTGAAAACCAGTTGCCGGAAGCCTCAGGAGGGGAGAGTGTTCTTGCACTCGGGTCCTGCTTGCGGGCTTCCCCCAGGCACCTGGTTGGCCACTGTGAGAACAGGATGCTGGACTAGATGGGCCACTGGCCTGATCCAGCAGGCTCTTCTTATGTTCTTATGTTCTTAATTTATTCTCATGCTCATCCTGAAATTTTACCCCTTTCAATTTTCTGTTCTTGAAAGCATTCATCCCAAGAGATTTTTGTACGAAAGAAGTGGATTATCTAGAAAATTTACAGAAAGCAAACTCAACTGATGTTTCATCATCCAAATAATGTATGTGGTCATAATTCAGAGGCATATGGGGAAAGTGGGAGAAAGTACAGTGTGTCAGAATCAGGAACAGTGGAGCTATAGACAGTGAGACTGATGCTTGTATAATCCAAATGCAGCACGCCAGTTTGGACAAAATTTTAGTTGTGTAAAATCTGTGCACATTTGGGGGGAATGGAATGATGCTCATCATCTCCACCTTCAAGCACATTTATCCTTCCTATGGATCTGCTGTATGTCTATGCATTGGATATAACATTTGCATTTAAAGCCTCGCAACTAATCTATATAAACACTAGTGGAAAGTGCTTGGTGTTGCTCAGAAATTCGAAGAAACAATTTTTTTTGAAAGTTTCAGTCCACTATCTTGATTTCAAAATGGCATCCAATTGTATCCACTGACAAAAAGTGGCTTCGTGATCTCAGGAACCACTATGCAAAACTGAGATATCCAAATGCATTAAGAACAGACAAAGAGAAAAAGACAACTTTCCAAAATGTAGATTAATGAACAGACAGATTTAGGTAGATACACAGTCATTAATCCTCATCATTTGGGAAATGACTACATGTTTGGGGCTACATGTGTTGGACATCATACATGTAGGCTACATATGAAAATGTTAAATCCAACATGTGGATGTCTGGTGTGCTCAGAAGCAGGGAAGGCACCCCTTGAGAGCAAAGTGATCCTGCTCCCCTATTAGATGTAGGCTCATTCCCACATGCCTGGTGCTTAAATGTGGTTGGAATGTTTTTCTGGACCTGCATTAAGTTAGTCTGGTATGTTAAACTGGTTGCTCCTTCTAAGTCTCAGCACTGACTTTAAAAACATGTCCACGCTGGAGATTCCTTTACTCCCTATCTGGTGTCTAAACACAAAATTCAGAAGGCTGGTAAGCAGTACTAGAAATAAAAGACTCTGTGTTGTGCAAGCTTTGGTGAATTTTCCCACTGTGATTACTGTCTGCCCATGTTGCTTCCTGCCACCCCCACCCCCCATCTACCAAGCACTCAAATAAGGTATTTGTGCAGGGTCAGTATGGCTGCAATGTGAGGATCAGGTGGATGGAATGGAGGAAACTACCATCTGGACATATGTATAGTTGACCAATGGCAAAAGATCTGCAAGCAATATGAACTAGAATAACACCAGAATGGCATTGGTTATTCTGTAATACACTCATGGACCTTGCACGTTGCAGCATATTTCACCCTAGCAGTTATTTAAAAAGGAGATGGTAGTGTGCAAATCAATGACTCTCTGTTTTCAGATGAGGTAAATTATATTTCAGTAATAGGTCTGTGGAGTGTTTATTCACTTGAATAGATTTATTTTACAGATATTGGACCCAGAGGATTTACCTGCAGGATATGCAGAAATTACTGAGCAGTGCAAATGGTCATTCAGCAAATACATCCTGTAATAAACAGGAACTTATATCTGTATTACTAGTAGAACAGAGCCAGACTGGCCTAGTGAATAGGCCTTTGGTCTTAGATCTGGAAAACCTGGCATAATGAAACCAAAACTCAGCCTTGGATGTATTTGGCATTCCTGGGGCAATAAGACCACATTCACACCATACATGTATTTCACTATTATTCTACTATAAACAGTCATGGATTCCCCCCAAATAATCCTAGGAGCTGTAGTTTTTAAAGGGTGCTAAGAATTGTTAGGAGACCCTTATTCCCTCACAGAGCTTCAATTCCGAGTGGTTTAATAGTCAGTCCCTCCTGAGGAAACTCTGAAGATTGTAGCTCTGTGAGAGGACTAGGAGTCTCCCAACTACTCCCAGTCCCCTTCACTAACTACACTTCCCAGTATTCTTTGGGGGGGGGAGCCATGACTATATAAAGTGCAATAACAGTGGTATAATTTTATGGTGTGAATGTGGCCTAACTCTCCACTGGTCTGAAGAATATTGGCAACTTATTTCAGAGAACTGCTGCAGTGATCAGTAAAATCAGATTTTAGAATATTGTTGCTTGCCATCCCAAACTCTGAGCAGTGAAAGACTTCCAGGGGTTCCTGCACTTACCCAGGGTTTGGTTTCCTTGGAAAGATCAGTGGTAACTATGGTTACTTTATGATATATGGTTTATTTATTTGTAAGCCACCCTGAGTGCCCTATTATAGGGTAGAAGGGCGGGACAGAAATATTTTAAATAAATAAATAAATTTACACATGTTCACAACCTGAGTTTAAGATGGAGGGGTTCAAAGCATTAAAAGTCCAATACAGGAATACCCCGCTATACAGACCTTCACTTTACGGACACTCGTGAGTATGGACATATTTACAGTAGCACCATTCCCGTTTACATACGCTCGCTTCGCAAGAACGGACACTTAACGGCATGACGCCACCGCCCGATCAGTTTCCAACTACAAACTTGCGTACAGTACGTACTGTTTTCACTGCCATCAGTTATTTACATCAGTTATTTGCATCAGTTATGCCTGTATATGACGATTGCAGTGCAGTATATGCATCAATAAGTGAAAAAAGGTAGTGCTTCACTTTAAGTACATTTTCAGTTTACGTACTCGCTCTGGACCCATTGCGTACGTTAATGCGGGGTATTCCTGTAGACCTTGCTTTTCCTTCAGGCTTGTAGAGAGGCACCCCAAAGCCATGGTACAAAGAGCAGGCCTCTCTGTGTGCCTCCCTCGTTCCCAGCTTCTCCAGACTAGACTAAAAACACAAGCCTCTCCTTGGCTCCAGGATGAGGGGGAGGAGGGCCTCTCCCCTGAAAAGAGTTCCAATAGCTCCCTTTCGATATGCAGATTGACCATTCAATAAGTCCATTAACTTACAGGATGACTTGGCTAAACTATAGATTAGCAAAAGAAACTAGTCTGACCAGTAGAGCAGGTTTCTGGCTTGCATATCCCAACTTCACATACAAGATCACAGGCTTGAAGGGGACCCAACAAAATCATCTATCTCAACCCATAACAATATTTTGCTCACTAATAGTGTTTTAAGGCCAGACTAGATGTGATGTTAATCAGGGGATTGGCTTTTGTATTTTTCATTTTTATTTACTAAATAACAATCAAAGGACCCCCCAAACTAGATTGCTGTATGATGGGGGGAGATAGACAAGTAGGAAGCTTCCTTATTCAGACTATTGGTCCATCAAGCTCAATACTTTGCTGCCCTGGGCTCCTACTGGGAGGAAGGGCGGGTTGTAAATCAAATAAATAAATACTATCATTTATTCATTTCATTATGAATCATTTCCCAGAAAACATCCCAAAGCAATTTATCAGTGCAAACAACAATGAATACATATCTAAATATAATTTCAAGCCAACATAGATTAAAAACTGGGATAAAAAAATCAATTTAAAAGGCCTGTCTACACTGGCAGAAACTCTTAAGGATTTCAGACAGTGATCTTCCCATATCTATAGGGAGATGCCAGAGATTGAACCTGGGAACCTTCTGCATGCAAAACAGATACTCTAGCACTGGGCTACAGTAAACAATGTGACAGAATGCAGGTACATGAAAATCTCAGGAGCATTTCTGTAGCCTCCAGAACCAGCCCAGCATCAACAATATCAATGGTAGGCATGATGGGGAATTTTGGGATCAGTTGGACCGGGGGTCCTTGAGGAAATTGAAGACACAGGCTTGCAGCAAAGGTAGGCCTTTATTGGTTACAATCGCACGGTCAGTCTCCCTTGAGTGTGGTGGACCACTACAACATGGCACAGCTCACCTGCATTTTTTATACATTCCAGGACAAAGATATTAGCATATCCCAATCAGAAAGCTACACATAAGCATGACATAGATGTTACAATGTCTACATTATTTTCTAGCCAATCAGGTAATATTCAGCAAGTTTCATACCAGCATATTTCTACTATGAGCTAATACATTCCAGTGCTAATCCTTCTTAGGCCTTGGAGAGTACTGAGATGTTCAGTACCAGTGTTCTGTTCCCCTTATCTTATTGAGCCAAGCTGTACCATGCATACCAAGTTACCATGGCTACATTTGCATTATAAGCAGAGATGTCAGTACCAAGGAGAGGATTTTTAGCTGGCCTGCTATACTATTGTAACATAAACCCTATAGTTTTCTAAAAGAATATATTTTGCTCACTGTTAGTATCTAAAAATCCCCCATTAGGCACATATTCTGATAACCATCAAACTAATATGGACCTATTTAAGCACCTACCAAGGATGCTGTAGGATTGGTGGAGCATTGGACTAGATGCCCTAGATCAGTGCTCTTCAACCTTGGATCCACAGATGTTACTGGACTACAACTCCCATCATCCCTGACCATTGGCTAACTGGCTGAGGATGATGCAAGTTGTAATCCAACAACATCTGGGGACCCAGGGTTGAAGAACACATTATGCTATGCAACATTCCAGATGAGTAATGAGTGGGTGGCCCCATTTACTTCTTATTTATTAATTTTGCAGCAACATTATTATGTACATAATTAGAGGAGCCTTGGGAACTATATATATATCTACTCTTTTGCTGATTGCTCTTTCCTGGTTTATTTATTAGTATTTTCAGTATAATATGTCTTAGGGCAGTGCAGTATTAAAGAATGTCCAAGGTTCTTTGAAATATAGTGAAGTCCTTCTATGCTGGACATTCTGGTATTAATATATCTATCATTATCTGGTGTAGCAGAGAACAGGATGAGGAACCGCCTTAGGAACTCTGTTTATAGTCAGCTACTTCCTGTGGTCATGAATGAGGATGCCATGTAGGTTTGCTCACAAACATGGGTTGAATATTAGAATGCAACACTGTGGATAATGCAGATGAACTATCAATACAAATTTTATTTACTACGATGGGGCTGGGCTGGCTAATCACAAATCTGGGTGGTAGTGTGGCATGCCTTTTAGAGCCACTATCTGGCGTAAACATGTAGATGGCAATCCAGCTGTAGCCATGCATAACAAAATTATGTGCAAAATGGACAGCTAAGCCAGTAGATATGCATGTGCATTGCAAGATGGATGGGAAGGCATTTTCTCATTCTTAGCATCCCATCATGTGCTTCATGTCAGATATGCATTGTGCTGTGAATGCACATCTGACCTGCATGTGCAGTTCAGATCCAGGAGTCAAAATGTTTTTTTACATTTAAAGAAATAAATAGTCCTTTGAAACCTGAATTTATTTTTTCCAATCAGCTTTTTATTGATTCTTTGATTGATGTTTTATAAAAGTCACTATAATTTTGTATGTTGTATACTGCTTGCTATATTTTTATGAAAAGTGCAGTCTGTTAATATTTAAATAAACTGCATGCCACGCAGATCAATTTTGCTAGATTGGACCAGCACACTTTTAAGTGGAGCGCACTATAAAGAACTGGCATCTAGTAAGTTTTTTAAAAGTCAGTTTTCATATCTCTTGTAATTGTGACAGACGGCACTGATGTTGACTTTAGAAACTTTTGTCTATTTTTATCCAATTACATATTAAAGTTTTACAAAACTGTGGAATTTAATCTTTCACCTTCTTACACTACCTTTTAAAAAATTAATGTTCACAGTGTAGGTTGTAAGAAATTATACAGTTAGGGTCAGATTGTAAGATGCACCTTTAATGAATGTTGTATGTAATTATCTAATGCTTCTTGTAGCCTGGAAACCAACTGTTTTATTAAAGCTTTAGGCAGCATTCATAATTCACTAATGGTTGATCTGTGCAACTGAAAATTGGTCCTGATTGCCCAGTGAGCTCAGTGTTCAACTGACACTGGCCATGAGGCTGTCTGAACACTCACTCGCTTCTATGGCCTGATTGAATTTCAGTGGAGGAGATGAAGAGCAAAGTGGTTATCATCTCCTTGTGGGCTGAAAAAATTAATCTGGCTGCATGACAGAGCAAGTAGATGACAGTGTGGCCCTATAGCCATCTCTAATAAGTGCCAAAATCATGTCAAGTCTTGACCTTGGGGTCTGCTTCCTCCTCCTTAAGGGACACTGACATGAATTTGGGGGAAGAGAGGGTGAGATGACACCTCTCTCAGAGCTGGCCTCCACTGCCCTGAAAACTCAATACAGGATGATGCCACTGTGCCAGAACCTCTCTGGTCTGAGGAGGTTGCGTTAACACCCTCCAGTTCTGAGGCCTCAAGCCCAGAAGCTCTTCAGAGCTCCTGTTGTGGGTGCCCCCACCAAATGAAGTAAGGAGGCAACCATGGGGGGGACGGACTTTTTAATAGTAGTACCCTGGTTATAGAATAGCTTTCACTGGGAGGCTCACCTGGTACCATCTTTGTGGTCTTTTTGAAGTCTGTTTACTCAGGCCTTTAAAATTCCTTAGGTAATCTAGGCTTGTGTTTTTAAATCTGCTTTTAATTTAGGGGGTATGGTGAGCTCTGTTTTGTTGTATTTATGTAGTTCTCTCTTTTAATAGTTTTATGTTTTATTTTATATTTCAAGGGTTTTACATATTTATTGTAAACTTACAGATGTAATAAATGTTAAAAATAAATGCCTCCATTGGACTTACCTTATCGTACTAGACATGTTCTTCTTAGCGTTGCCTGATCGTGTTTTGCATCACCTGATTGCTATGGACTATTGCGGTGCCAAAATCTGTCCAAATTTCTTAAAAGTTTTCTCCCCCCATGAAGGAGGTCTTATTCATAGAGCTCTTTTGAATGGCAGTGGGTGTGGGGTGGAGCTTGGAGGCGAAGTCAAGTGCTTTATGTACATTATTTCTAAACATTTCTACAGTGCTTTGCAGCCTCTTTGGTTGCCCATATGTCCTGATCTGAAAGGGCCCTATGAAAGGAATTATCATTTTATGTCTTCCTCTGGGCTTTATTCAAAGCATGAGAAACTGAAGAGTCTGGCTAGCAAGTGTCTGAGATCAGTGCACTCGCTGGTTTTGTTTTTTAAGTGAAGTCCATCCTTTTACCTTAACAAAAATAATTCTACATGGATTTTCTAAAAGCAATTTTTCCTCACTTTTTACAAATAACAAAGAATAGTGGGCAGCTTTACATGCTTATTGAAAGCTCAGCCAAGGATACCATGTGATTTTCAGGAAGTATAGGCACCCAGGAAGGCTGCAGAAAGCAGACTACTGGAGACTCACTAAACCCACAAGGCACCTTGATAGTAAAATAAGCTCAACCAAAACCCTCCCACCCTACCCATGAGAATTTCACCAAAGTTTTCTCTCACCTTTGAATTTTTTTGAATAAAACTTATTTCTTGTGAATTGATGAAAAATGGTTAAAAATGGAAGAATTTTTGGGCATAGCACTACAGTTTGCAAACCCCCTCCCCCATGGATCAGAACCCTCATTCAATGGGGATCATCACCTGGACTAGAACAAATAGCCAGAAGGCATAAAATTTTCAGTGGCACAAAACAACCAGCCTTCAGCATTAGCACTGAGATCTTCAAGGCAGTTAAGCAGCAATCCTCTAATGTTTACCTTGAAGGAGAAGTAGTAGTACTAGCAGTAGTAGTAGTAGTAAACTGAGTATTTCTATAGACCCATAGAGTGTTCAAAAAGTGCTTGTGTACATTACCTCTGTAAACCTTACAACAGTTCTGTAAAGTAGGTCAGTGTATAATTAACCCCACATTGCTGGTATAGCACAATGGGGAAGAGAGCCTGACTAGGAGTCCAGAGTCTGTGAGTTCAAATCCCGGCTCGTGTCTCCTGGGTGTAAAGGGCCAGCTAAAGATCACCCCACAGTGAGTGGCTCAAGGGTTACGTGCCCTGCCACCTGTGCAGCCGTGGGCAAGCTGCATAGTCCCTAGGAGCCCACTTGCCCCCCAGCTGGCAGTTGCAGACAAGGAAGGGGCTGGCTTGTGCAGCTGTGGCAAGCTGAGCAGGCCCTAGCCAGCTGGGGAGGACTAGCCTCAGAGGGAGGCAATGGTAAACCCCCTCTGAATATTGCTTACCATGAAATCCCTATTCATAGGGTTGCCATAAGTTGGGATTGACTTGAAGGCAGTCCATTTCCATTTTTTGCAGATAAGCAGTTGAAACTTAGAAATACCGACTTGCATAAAGACACCAAGTGAGTTTGTGGCAGAGTTGGAATTTGAAATGAGATATTCCTCGTTTACACATAATCCCTTAGTCATTACACTATGATAACATTTACAACTGGAGTAAATGCAACTATCCTAGACATAAGGGAATATAGTATTCCCTCATTGGGAACAGCCCAATTCCCTTTAGAATCACAGTTCCAGACAGCAGCCCAGGTAGGATAATCTACTGCAAATTTCACTTCAGGGGGGTTGCACAGTTAAGCAAGTAGTAGTAGTTTATCACACTGGGGTGGGATACTAAATAGTTCTGAAACAACGCATCACATCACATTTTCCCAATGGATTATCAATATTTATTTCCCCATTGGTTTATGTAATGGTGATTGAATTGATATTTATTGACAGAATATTGAATTCTGCCAAGTGTAGTTATCAAATTGAAAGGCAATACATTGTAGTCCACTAAGAACATCTTGGGTTAAAATTGACAGCTGTTTGGACCAAATGAGATATGAAAGAATTTTAATTTTTTAAAATAGAGATGCTACTGGTAGGTGGTTCATCTGACTTTGGAGATGGTGTGCTGTGCGGTTGGTTTTGGACCAAGGCACAATCTCCTTTAAGGATCACATCTGCAGTCTTGGGAATGCTATTCGATCCTGCCCTATTTCTGGAGGCCAAACCAGCTTCAGTGGCATGCAGTAGCTGGTGCATGAACCATGGCCTCTCCTACACAGAGAGCCTGACCACAGTCAGTCATGCTCTGGTAAACATTTTGTCTGGATTTTTGTATTCCATTGTATGTGGGGCTGCCTTTGAAGACATTTTGTAAATTACAGTCAAGACAAAATAGAACAGCTAGGTTATTAACTGGGACCAGGAGTACAGAACACATATTTCCAGTCTTAAAATCATTGCAATGGTTTCCACCATTTCCAGGCCCAATTTAAGATGCTGGTTTTAGCCTTTATAGCCCTAAATGGCTTGCAACAAAGATCCCAAGGACCAACCTCTCCCACATCAACCTTCCTGGTAGATCCTGTGAGGTCTCCCCACTAAGGTGAGGTAAATGGCCTTCCCTGTTGCAGTGCTTCAACTTATGGATGCCCACCCAACGTTCTTTTCAGCTCCAGACCAAGACTCCCCCACCCCTGGGCTTTTAGCATGTTCTGTTTGTAGTGAGCATTTTATCTATCTTGCATTTTTTCCTGATGCTCTTTGTTATTTTACTGTATTTTTATAGATTGCTTTAAAAACATTTAAGTATACCCAATGAGGTCGTAAAGCAGCTCAGTTGGGCAGAGGGTTCAACAGCCTGGGCACCATTGGCGAGAAGGCCCTGCTCTACATCTTGACATTCAACGCCTCAAAAGGCACAGCAAATTAGGATCAGGTCATCTTCCTCATGATCAGAGACTATGGGAGGTTCATGTGAGAGAAAGCGTAAGAGCATGTGAACAGCCCTGCTGGATTAGGCCAAAGGTCGATCTAGTCCGGCACCCTGTTCTCACAGTGGCCAACCAGATACCTATGGGAAGCCCACAAGCAGAACCTGAGCACAACAGCACGCTACCCACTTGTGTTCCCCAGCAACTGGTATACTTAGGCATACCACAAAGCAAGAGAACAAATCCCACAATGCTATTTCTTAGGAAAGCCAAGAGGCATACCACCTCCTACCATGGAGGTAGCACATAGCCATAATGACTATTGCCCTTTTATAGTCTTATCCTCCATGAATTTATATAATTTCCTTTTAAAGTCATCCACTTTGTTGGCCACATTACATCCATTATGCCCTTCATATATCCTGGTCCCAATCTGTTCAGGCCTTTAAGAACCCTCTAGAACTGGGCCTGGAAACAAAATAGGAGTAAATGATATGACGTTGTCATGATGCAAGCAAACAATTTGGCTTACAACAGAAATATGACTACTGCATTGCAAGCCAACTGCAGTTTCCAGAGACTTCTCAAGGGCAGACCCACATACATTATATCACAGTAGTCTAAACTGGAGTTAACCAGAACATATGTAACTGTAGCAAGAGCTGTCTTTCTCAGGAAAAGACATCACTTTGTTTATTTAAAATATTGGTAGACTGCCTTTATGGATCAAAACCCTCCCGAGGTGCTTCTAATAAACAACACATCAAGGCAATAAGACATAACACCAACAGAACCAGACATAATACTAAAAAAAAGTCCAGTCCAGTAAAATACTAATAAACTAGTACAGCTAAAATTCAATTAAGCAGCAAACCAGTTGAAGCTGAGCAAAAGCAAAACCATCCCTAGATCCAGGTGCACTCTGTTCCTAGTCCTTTTCTGGGGAGGGGAGAGATCCCAACAGGTAGCTATATTCACATGGACAGTACTGTTGTGTTCAAATTGAAACCCCTGTGTTAATAAAACTATAATTCACTGGTCTTACCTAAACCAGCTTAGGCTTCATGAGAAATAGAACCAGAGTGGCATTTATCTGACTTTCGGTATAAAATGTAGATTTATTTCCTTGTGACCTGACCCTTACCAACATTCCAGTGGCTCACATAATAAAAGCCGGATTACGCTGGAGACTCCCCTACTATACATTTCATACCGTATATATGCTTATGGCTTTGCTTATTACTGTCAAAATGTTTCACTCAGAAATGTCAAAGGCTGCTTTATTGTCCCTCATAGCTCTCGAGTTGTATCCCTCCCTTTTGATATGCAAGACGAAATGATACCATGTCTGTGTTTAAGTTAGAGGGCGCCCGGTTGCAATTGAACCTCCTCTTCCCATGCGCCTTTGTCCGTTCCTGCACAGTGCTTATCTCAAGGACATGTGAAATATGTAGACAAGTTGACAGTGCAATGTTTCCACTTTTGTTCTTCTCCTGTACCCCTTTTTTGTTTCTCACATACGTCCTAAAGCTAGGGCAGTTAGCAATTGTTTCTTTATGTTTTATGACGTGAACATGATACTGTAAATTTCGGGGTAAACCTATATAAACCCCCATCTATCAATAAACGCGGTTCCCATGCTCACCTGCTTTGGCTTGTAAGTATTGGGTCCCCTTTGCAAAGGCTTTGTTTTGTGTTGTTTGATCTCTGATAGTGGGTTCATTTTTACTCAGCTCCGCACTCTCCCGGGGTGTAATAAGTGAGCTGGGGTAACAGGACAGCTTGCGTGTTGGGTTTGGATCTAACAATTGGGGGCTCGTCCGGGATCCCTTGTGCGGACCCCCTTTTTGCCATTGCACCCCTTAAATTGATAACAGGCGCCACGAGGATTTCCTCGGTTATCAACGCGAGCGGGCGGCTTTGACAGTTCGGGGATAAAGCACAGTTGAGGAAAAACCCGCTATCAGACGTCATGGGAAATACAGAGGGTGTGCCGGTCAAGGACAGCCCTTTGGGAATTATGTGCATGCTGTGGCAAGAGGAAGAGTTGCCAGTGAGGAGGAGAGGTTTAAAAAAAGAAAAAAATGATACAGCTCTGTGAGGAGGAATGGCCGCGGATGACTGCAGTATCGGTGCCGGGTGAACGGTGGCCGAGGGATGGGTCCTTTGAAACCGTTCCGTTGTTGGGATTGCGGAGACGGATTGGGGATACCCACGCAGACCAATTGGAATTTTGGCTCCTATGGAAAATAGGGTCACAAAAATGGGACAGTCTTACTTTGATGGCAATAAGAACTCTGTCCATTGAGGAACCCCCTCCTTCTTATTTTAATGAGAATACGTCAAGTAAAAGAACGGTCCTGAGCCGATCTATAATACCTTCTGCTCCGGATCCGCTCCCAGCTCCCGGGAGCAGAAATCCCACTCCGGAGAAGAGGTTTCTTTCATGTGTGTCGGATGATGACACAGATGAAAGGGAAGAGGAGAAGGGTGCCTCAGGGGGTATGGACACGCGCCAGCGAACAAAAGAAAAGAAAAGGCAGGAGGCAGAAGCGTTAGAGATGCCATTACTTGTACATGATCAGCCGTACGTAGATGCCCGAGGGGGCATCCAGCGTACCGAAGTAGTTGAGCTAAAAAGCTGGTTGGAATGGGATTTAAAGGAATGGAGTAGGATGGCTGGAACTTTTGGTGAGCAGCCAAGGAGAATTAGAGAGTTGTTGGGCAGGTTGTTCGAAAGCCACAATCCGACATACTCGGATGTGGAACATTTGCTGAGAAGGGTTCTGACAGGTGAAGAACGTAGCAGGTTGTGGACGTTGGAGACTGCATGGGCTGCGGAGGCAGCGGGAAATAGAGCTTGGTCGGACCAAGCACGGGTGGCTGCAGCGTGGGTAGCGGGAGACTGGACGCAGCCTCGCCGCGCCCAGCTGCAGACCGACAGGGATAGGCTGTTGACACACTTGGAGCGGATGTCACAGAAACCCCCCAACCAAGCTAAATTCATGGCAATAAAACAAGAAGCCAGTGAACCTCCCAGAAAATTCTGGTCGCGCTTATTAGAGGGAGCACGTAGTTATACAAATCTGAACCCAGAAAACGTGTTGGATCACCCAACCCTCATTGCCAATTTCGTTCATCAAGCGCAGCCAGCGGTGAGGGATTATTTTCTGAATTTCAGACCCGGATGGGGGGGGGAAGCTGTGACAGTGATATTGGAAGTAGCGGATTTTGTGTGGGATAAGGACAAGGAGAAAAGTAGGAAGAAGGAGAAAAAAGAGGACTTTGAAATGCTGGCTCTTGCTATAAGAGGCCAGCCACCAAATAGAGGATTTCGAGGTAGAGGCAGAGGTTTTCCGAGGGGGCCGAGAGCCGGAAATCAGAGAGGAAGAGGACAAACGAGGAGTCCATGGCAAGGAGATAGGGCTTGTTTTCAGTGCGGAGAGTACACACATTTCAAGAAGGACTGTCCGTGGAGGACAGGGAACGTGCAACACATTTCTAACAACCCTTCTTACCCAGATTTCACAGGTGCGCAAGCGGATTACCCACCTCCACCCCCTCCCGTTGTCCAACAGACGCCGGCTTCATGGGATCAGTACGGAGGGCGCTCAGCACACCAACAATGACTAACTGTGGAAAGGGAGGGGGCAGGATCCGGTCTGATGAATCTGATGTCTTTAGCAGGGATGTTTCTTTCTCTCTCTCTCCCAACTCAAGAACCCAGACTGTCCCTAAACGTGCAAGGACAAGCGGTGACCTTTCTGGTAGATACGGGAGCTACATACTCCCTGATTAATGTAGCGCCAGGAAACTGGTTGTGTAAAGAAGTAAAAATGACAATGGGGGTAGATGGAAACCCCACGCCCATGTGCACAACACTACCGTTGCAAGTTAAATACAATGATAAAATGTTTAACCACGTTTTTCTCTACTCTGTTTCTTGTCCCATTTCCTTAATGGGACGTGACATGTTGTGTAAACTGGAGGCTACCTTAACCTGCACCCCTGAAGGGGTGGGCTTGCTGATGAGTGTATTAGGGGTGCCTGCGGGTAATACACTTAGACACAAACATGCAGGAGACGGTTTACCGGGAGACCTTGCTGACCTGCCATCTGACTTGTGGGGCACGGAAGATACAGACGTGGGGCTATTGCGATCAGTAAGCCCCGTTCGAATTCAGGTAAAGCCATCCCTTCCGCCACCAAACGTTGCCCAGTACCCTCTGTCATTAGAAGCAAGAGAAGGCATACGCCCCATAATAGAAGGCTTCATTGCAAAAGGAGTTATCCGGCCGCAGCGGACCCCCTGCAACACGCCAATACTACCAATAAAGAAACCTCCAAAGAAACCCGGAGATCCAGTCCGGTGGAGGTTTTGCCAAGACTTGAGGGCGGTAAACAGGTATGTGATCCCTTTGCACACTGTTGTTCCAGATCCAGTAACGATTATCAGTCAGATTCCATGGGACGCGAAGTGGTTTACCGTGATTGATCTCAAAAATGCCTTTTTTAGCATTCCTCTCCACCCAGATTCGCAATATCTGTTCGGACTCGAATGGGACCAGCGCTCTTTCGTTTGGACCCGAATCCCACAGGGATACCGCGATAGTCCCGGGGTGTTTAGCCAATGCCTGAGGGACGATCTCGAAGGGTTCACCCGAAAAAGAGGTTCCGTGCTTGTTCTGTACGTTGATGATATTTTGATTACCAATGAGCACCAGGGGGCGCTGCGAGAAGACGGTAAGGCTTTTCTGTTATACTTGCATTCAAGGGGTCACAAAATAGACCCGAAGAAGATCCAGTGGCTATCAGAAAGAGTCAAATACTTCGGGTTTATCTTAACGCCAGAGGGGCGACAAATGGACCCAGGGCGTATTTCTACCATACAAAACTGCCCCCTTCCAAGAACAAAAAGGCAGTTAAGAGGGTTTCTGGGACTGATTGGGTTCTGTAGACCGTGGCTGCCATCATGTGGAGAATTGAGCAAGCCACTATATGCGCTTACTGCAAGCAAGGCTCCTGATCTGATACAATGGAGCCGGGACAACGAGAAGGCGTTTGAATTATTAAAGCAAAGCGTAGCCACGTCCATGTCCCTGAAACCGCCAAATTATGGGAAACCTTTTAATCTGTTTGTACATGAGAGATGTGGGGTGGCCAGTGGAGTTCTGACACAATTATACGGTCCCAGCCATTTCCCAGTGGCATTTTACTCTCAACAGATTGACAATGTAGCTCGTGGGACCCCCCACATGCACGCGCACACTGACTGCGGCAGCCTTGCTGCTAACCAAAGTGAAAGGACTGACCCTCGGACACTCCACCACTGTATGGACCTCCCATGCCCTTTCGGCTTTGCTGCGAAAGGGTACCACACAGGTGTTTTCAGCACAAAGACAGCAACAGCTGGAAGCAGAGCTGCTAGAGGATCCAAATGTCAGATTTGAACGCTGTGGACCATTAAACCCAGCCACACTCTTACCCGATTTACCCCTGCCCCTCCCGGAGCATGACTGTGTGCAAGTCTTACAATCTACCTTACAGATCAGACCAGACTTGTCTGATGAGCCATTGCCAGAATCGGATATTATACTGTTTACAGATGGCAGCTCCTATTACCAAAATGGGGTAAGATATACAGGATTTGCGATAACAACACAGTGGGAGGTGGTGGAGGCGACAGCCCTCCCAGGACGATGGGGAGCGCAAGCAGCAGAGATTTATGCGCTGGCCAGAGCATGTCAATTGTCAGCAGGTAAGAAAGTGACTATTTTTACCGACAGCAGGTATGCTTTTGGAGTTATACACTGTCACATTCATCTGTGGAAATACAGGGGGTTTACAACTGCAGGGGGCAAGCCTATCCAACACTTGGAGCTTGTGCAAAAACTGTTACAAACTATTCTTGATCCCTTACAGCTAGCAGTGGTGCATTGCAAGGCACATACTAAGGAACAGGACCCAGTGACTTTGGGAAATGCCCTGGCTGACCAGACTGCACGCCACGCAGCATTATTACCCATGAGTATGCCAACTCTGGCACTAGTGACCACTGCTTTTGTCCCGCCTGTATCTGTTTCAATACCCCCACAGGAAGTGAAGCAATGGACTGAACTAGGAGCGATCCTGAAACAACAACTATGGACCATGCCGGACGGCCGAGCGTGTCTACCCAGAGCATTGTATCACGCAGCAGCAAAATGGTTCCATGACCATGGAGGCCATTACGGCATACTTGCCTTATCAGATTCGATCACACGTTTCTGGTATGCCCCTGGAATCCAACCCGTATGCGGCGCAATAGTGAAAGCATGCCACATTTGCCAAGCCAACGGACCAGCTTTACCAAACAGGGCCCCACAAGGGGGTAGACCCGTGCCGGCTGCACCTTTTACTCAGCTCCAAATCGACTTCGTTGATCTCCCTAAGGCGGAAGGAAAGAAACATCTTCTAGTCATGGTATGCCCTTTAACAGCATGGGTAGAGGCATTCCCAACCACAAACGCTACGGCAACAACGGTGGCCAAAATATTACTGAAAGAAGTAATACCGCGATTCGGAATTCCAGAGGTAATAGACTCAGACCGAGGAACACACTTTACAGGACAGATTTTGACAAAAATTGAAGAAGGTCTGGGAATTAAACATGTGTTCCATACCGCTTACCATCCACAATCATCCGGAGCGACGGAAAGACAGAACCGGGAAATTAAGACAGCGTTGGCTAAGTATACTCAGGAAACAGGCTTAAGGTGGCCTCAGGTACTCCCTCTCGTTCTTTTCCATTTGCGTACCCGCCCTACCCGGGCGTTAGGGCTTTCACCGTTCGAATTAGTGTATGGCAGGCCTCCCACAAAAGGGGGGTGCTTGCCAAATGTGGAGGTTTCACTATTGGGGGGGGATCACATAACTGTATCCCAGTATCTTTCTTTGCAGACCAGGCTCCGGGAACTGTGGAAAGCTGCCGGATCCACTAAGACGGTACCCCTTGAGGACCAGGTGCATCCATACAACCCCGGGGACTTTGTTTGGGCAAAGAAATTCGTGAGGGGCGATTCCTTGCAGCCAAGATACACGGGACCACATCAAGTCCTGTTGACTACACAAGCTGCTGTTTTCCTAGAAGGACGAAAGTCGTGGATACACCATTCCCACGTAAAGCCAGCTGTAGTAGCGGCACCGCCACCACCCCAGGTCCCCAAGATACGGTTGCAGAGGAACGAAGAAACCGGCCAGTGGCAGGCGGCACAATTCCCTTTCCAGAACGCGGACATTGAATAAGACATCAACACAGAAATGCTCCAACAAACAGAAAGGATGTCTATTTACTTATGGGGGATGACTGTGTTAGCTCGATATGCCTTACCCCTTTGCTGCCCCCCAAACGTGAAGATATGCAATGATAATGATTATTACTACCTGAAAGACTTTGGACGAACAATCCCAAAAACACGGGATTGCCCAGACCCTTTTCTTTACGATGTAAATCAGATAAAGGAAGGGATAGTGAAGGCTGACATAGCGGGACGGTTGTGTCATAAAACAGCCGTTATCTTGCAACATAATTATACTGGCCGCTGGGTAACGCATTGCACCCAGGCTGAAATCGAATGGCCTATTAGACTTGCACTTCGATGCTGGCAATATCGACATATGCCTAATTACGGCTGCCCTCCAGAGGTAGACATAACATCTATAAGTTCAGAATATAACATGCTTACTTTCCAGGTTAAATATGGAACAACCCAGCCCAAGATGGCAGAAAGACCAAAGTTTTGTGTAGGTATTGGAGAACCATCATGTTATGCATGGCTAAGAGATAAACTGGGCGCTCAGAAACCCATACAAGACAAGGTGACACAAGCTACACAAACCAGGAAAACATGGGGCGGGTTCAAACATAGAAACACTAAAAGAGGCGATGGGTGGGACGGAAATACTTTTGTTGCCTTAATGGAAGAAACAGCTCCGGAAAAGGGCACCTGTTATGTTTGTGCACACACCCCACCGCACGGACAGGCGGGAGTCCCCTTGACGGGGGCCCCATTGCCGTTAAATGACTATCTCTCCTTCGCCTCACATTCCAGCTCACAGGAACTAGAAGGGGGGTTGGTTCTTAGTGGGCCCATCGCTAGATCAGTATGTGTAGGCAGCGGAAGCCAGCCAGCGGGAGGGATGTTATGCGATGGCTTAATTTACTCTACAAAACCAGGTAATTGGTCTTTTATAAATGAAACACGAAAAGCAGCGGGTTTAACGTGGCTTTCTATTTGGCAGCATTTGCTACACCTGACTTTTGCGGACCACCATTTAGTACCTTTCCTTACAGATCTAGTGGATCATCAAACCCCAGCTGGACTCTGGTGGCTTTGTGGGCACTCAGCGGTAAGGAAATTACCAGTAACGGGCTCCTGGACCTGTACATTGGGAAGGGTAGTTCCAGGACTCCGGGTTTCCTCCACATTGCCTACTCTGCGTCGCCGTAACAAAAGAAGCACAGGGGAGGCAGTGCTGAGAGGTTTCTTTCCACAGTATGGCGCAGCCAAAACATACCAGGAGCTCATAGAATTGTCTCAAGCTTTTGAGCGTTTTATGAATGATTCGGCCATTGCCTTTTCGGATCTCACCAACGAACAAGGGCAAATTAGAACTGTAGTTCTCCAGAACCGGCTCGCTTTGGACTTTTTATTGAGCTCCCACGGGGGGGTCTGTTCGCTGATAGGGAGCGAATGTTGTACCCACATAACAGACAGTAAGGCTGATGTCATAAAACACATTAACGACATCGGAAATATATATCACGAAGTAGAGCACATAGAAAATTTTTCCTTGTTCTCGAGCTTCTCCAATTGGTTTTCAGCCTGGCCCAGTTGGCATAAGATCTTATTTTATATTGTTGTAATAGGTGCCTTGTTAATTTCAGTTTGTTGCTGTGTACAATGTATTCCCAATTTAATGCAACTGGCCTCTGCCTGCCTGAACCGACTCACAGTGTCCCTTTTCAAAAAACCACAGCCAACTTACATGGAATTGGCTTTGAGACCGGCTTGGCAATCCAAACAAGGTGATGCAGCTACCTGAGAGACTAACTAGTCTCTCAGGGCTGAAAGGGGGGATTGTTGTGTTCAAATTGAAACCCCTGTGTTAATAAAACTATAATTCACTGGTCTTACCTAAACCAGCTTAGGCTTCATGAGAAATAGAACCAGAGTGGCATTTATCTGACTTTCGGTATAAAATGTAGATTTATTTCCTTGTGACCTGACCCTTACCAACATTCCAGTGGCTCACATAATAAAAGCCGGATTACGCTGGAGACTCCCCTACTATACATTTCATACCGTATATATGCTTATGGCTTTGCTTATTACTGTCAAAATGTTTCACTCAGAAATGTCAAAGGCTGCTTTATTGTCCCTCATAGCTCTCGAGTTGTATCCCTCCCTTTTGATATGCAAGACGAAATGATACCATGTCTGTGTTTAAGTTAGAGGGCGCCCGGTTGCAATTGAACCTCCTCTTCCCATGCGCCTTTGTCCGTTCCTGCACAGTGCTTATCTCAAGGACATGTGAAATATGTAGACAAGTTGACAGTGCAATGTTTCCACTTTTGTTCTTCTCCTGTACCCCTTTTTTGTTTCTCACATACGTCCTAAAGCTAGGGCAGTTAGCAATTGTTTCTTTATGTTTTATGACGTGAACATGATACTGTAAATTTCGGGGTAAACCTATATAAACCCCCATCTATCAATAAACGCGGTTCCCATGCTCACCTGCTTTGGCTTGTAAGTATTGGGTCCCCTTTGCAAAGGCTTTGTTTTGTGTTGTTTGATCTCTGATAGTGGGTTCATTTTTACTCAGCTCCGCACTCTCCCGGGGTGTAATAAGTGAGCTGGGGTAACAGGACAGCTTGCGTGTTGGGTTTGGATCTAACAGTACTGAGGGTTATATCATGGATTGTGGGCCCAGAGGCAAGAGCTTACCACTCAAATTCAGAAAGGAAAATATGTTTAAGTCTATAAAACTATCCTCTTATTGTGTTGTAGGTGGGTGGATGGTACATCACATCTGGATGCTGGATTCAGATTCACGTTCCAAATAAAAACCCATCCAAGACAGTGTTCAAGGATGTGTTGTTCTACACAGCTGCTTTATGTCCATCTCCAAACATTAGTAGGAGAAAAAGAATGAGTCAACGAAAGAGTCCTGCAATTGTATTTAGTGTGGAGCTAAATTAATTACAAAACACAACAGGACAAAAAAACCCTTTGCTTGTAAATCAAGAAGGACCTCCACTGCCATCTTCTGTCCACCTGGAGTAGAGCAGCTTCCCTGTGGTGTGGTTTTAAAAGGCTCGGCTAAATAAAGTATTATGTGAATGAGACGAACGTCTAAACTTCTCTAAGTTTAGGTTGGCTGGTGTTCTTAGAAAATCATAGGACGACAAGCAGGCTGCAGGCTTCTCTCTGGAAGACTGCATGAGCCACACAGTGGTCATGTGGGTTAGCAACAGGCAGCAGCCAGTGAGAAAAGAGACTGTCAATGGTTCACTCTGTGAAGGACTTGCACTGAGCATGCTTGAAGAGATTGCTTGAAGGGGGGAGGGGGCTTCGTCTCCTCCCCCAAATTGCTTTGGGGTGGAAAACATCCTTGTATGTAGAGCTCTCAGCCAAAGTGCCTAAAAGAAAAATGCGTGTAGCTTTCTGTAATGAACCATATATAAAAAAAAAGAAGCAAAGCAGCTTGTCGCAATTCTGACAGAAGAGGCAGCAGCTGCAAGAGATTCTTAAAATGAGAACAAAACTTCTTCTAATCAAAAGACAACTTGGCCTGAGATTGAAAATTCTGGGGAGGGAAAATCAGTGAGGTAACCAGCTGTTGGCGTCCCTTTAAACATTAACCCTTTGCTGAAAATGGCAGCTTTAATGCAGTGGTAGCGCCAGGGTTTGGGGGGAGCTGAGAAATAGTCATTTAGGACCCCTTACAGGTATGAAAGCAAGTCAGGTATAAAACTTCACTTAATTCCATACATAAAGCTGCAACAAAAGCATGGCTAAATGTATCATAATACATTCATTGCAGTCAGTTTTTATTACAGCTGGAATGGAGAATATTACGTAATACATTATATCAGCACTACACTGTAAATACATTAATGCAAGTGATATGCAAAAAGAAACACACCATTACCTCCATATGTGATGCTCACACATAAAAAGAAACAGCCCTTTAAAAGCTTATTATATAATATCATGGTTAGGGATGGAAGGATCTGTCAGTTTCAGTTCTCTCAGTTTCTCATTTTTTCCAATCTTAAATTCGATTCACATTTCTGAAGCAATCTGCGATTTTTTTCCTCATGAAAATTCTTCAGCATTTTAGTGTTAATTCCTCCTAATGAACACATTGTCGCATGCAGTTTTGACTCACGTGCATGTTTTTTGCAAGCAATTTCTCTGAATATAATGGATTTTTATAAAAGTAAATATAATGCATTTATAAGATTTATAAGATATTTATAAGATATTCACCTTTATGCACACTTTCCCCTAATATACACATTTTTGCTTTATGCTTGGTTGGAGAACTGCATCGCAAAATTCAGATAAGTGCAAATGTCAAAGGATGGCTGTGTCTCATATTGTTTCGGAAAGTGCAAATTTGATAAATTTGGCGTTAAATGCAAACTGATCAAATTTCTCCCCCGTCCCTAATCATGGTAGGGGAGACATATGGTGAACTGGCGATAGACAGTTCCCAGATAAATAATGGTATAGTGATTAATAATGTAAAAGTCAGTTCTCTAGTAATTTATTGAATGAGATTAACTTTGGGGGGGGGCTTCTTGAAAGCAAAGTTCTCAGTTAAATAACCATAATCCAAACCTCTACCAATTTTATGTTCAACTGAAATCACTGCTGATCCTACCAAATATTCTTGCAAAGCAGAAGAGCACAGATTTTTTTATCCGTTTCACCTTTGAAAATGATCTCTCGATGGAACAGTTACAGGCACTGTGAGAATAATGTGAAGTACTACACATAAATTTGGGTAAATATCCTGAATATTACACTTAGGCAATTTTCTTAAGGCTGATTAACCTTAAAAAAACTGTTGATCTCAGTGAGCAACTCAGTTTAATCAATACTTGTCCTTAAACTGCACCATTAACTAAAATCTTTAATGGAGGTGAGCAGTTCAACCTCTCTTAAGCAGCGGTAACGCAGCCGAAGCTCTGCTCACGGCCGGAGTTCAATTCCAACGGAAGGAGGAAGTCGAATCTCCGGTAAAAGGGGTTGAGGTCCACTCAGCCTTCCATCCATCCATGGTCGGTGAAATGAGTACCCGGCATATGCTGGGGGGTAAAGAAAGGCCGGGGAAGGAACTGGCAATCCCACCCCATATATACGGTCTGCCTAGTAAACGTCGCAAGACGTCACCCTAAGAGTCGGAAACTACTCACACTACAAGTGCAGGGACACCTTTACCTTTAGTGTTCAACTAAATAAAAGTGCTAGTGCAAGGATTAGTACTAACTAGAGGAAGGGGATTCTCCCTCTCTCCTCCCACCGCATGCACCCTGAGCCATCCGCAAATCTGCTCTGGAGAGCAGATTTAGGGGGCACATGAGAGAAGGAGAGGGGGAGAACATTCCATTGCACAAGGTGAAATCCTGCCACTGACAGAACATTCTCCTTAGTGCTGCATTGAATACAACCCACTGTGTTTGCAACAACAGTAAATAGCCAATAGAGAAGAAATCCTGCCACATGCCCCTTCCCAGAACCCACTGCTCCACATGCTAATCAGAAGGAAAAAGAGATAAAGTAGTATAATCATATACATATTCACTCAAAAGCAAGTCCAACTACATTTGGTAGATTCACTCAAGTGAGTGTGTATAGGATTGCAGCCTCAAGTTTTCTTTGGGCAAGGAAGTTTGCATGGAAGCAGGAGGGAGTAAAGAGTGCCAGCCTTTTCCCTGTCTTAAGCAGATCTTCTGTTCCACACCTGAGTTACCTTCCAGTGCCACCTCCCACTTCTTCAGCTTCTAGTTAGACTGAGCAGAAAATGCTGAGGGACAATATTTTCTCCTCTCTGCTGAGATTCCTATGTGAAATAATACATGTGAAATTGTGAATCTCTTCCTTTTCCCTCTTACTAAAACAGAATGGCCGCTGCCTACTACTGATGCCCTGAGGGAACTGGGAAATTGGACATGTGCAGGAAAAAAAGGCAAAAGGGCAGTTCCTGGAAAAGGAGCTAGCAAACTATTGGTATGAATGGGCCTAGGTTAAGTGGGGAAAGGTTCTCCCTCGGCTTTTGGAGGGAAGGAATTCCTTGCCTGCAGTGTTGTTTAAATGTTTATTCAGGCAGACTGAGACCGGCTAACTATACAGGAAGCAGGCAGGATTTTGTGCAAGTGTTTTGCCCCCCCCAAGTGTGGGGCCCTGGATGGTTGCCCAGTTTGCCCACTCTTAAAGCCTCCATCGCTTTAATGTGTACAACAGGTTTCACGGCCTGAAAGAATGAGGGCCTGTTCTTTGAGCCTTTAACTTTGACTCCTGAGGAAAGAGCTGGCTTTTCAGTCAAAAAAGAAGGCGTAGAATGATAAAATTGTTAAATTCTGATGAGCTTAACATATTTTTCAATAACTGGCCTTTGCTTAAAGGGTCTTCCTGCAGCTTTGTGCTGTCACAGAAATAAAGAAATTGATGGGGCTGGGATTGGTGGGACCTTGAATAAAATGGCAGAACTTGCTGTGAAGTTACGACAAAGTTCATTTGTATGTCTTTTGCTGATGTGCTTGCTTGTATAAATGTACAATTTTTCCATCATAACCTACTTCTTCATTAACTCTGTGCTTTTCCTATATTACATAGGAGTCAGTAAGTTTAACTGACAAAGAGGAATGCTTCACCCTGTTAGGGTGGCCACTTCATGCTGCATCACACAGAGATATGCACATGATTTATATGTATAAATACAAATTTAGACAGAGTTACTGTAATTTAAATAGACATCCAGTACATCTCATGATAGTGGTGAAGACTGTGGCCAGATAATCTGTGTGCCTGCTCAGTCTGCCGTTCAGATGCTACCTATGGATGGGCATATGAAAGGGCTCTTCCTTTAAACTAGACTTGGACCAGTTAGCCCTTCAAATCTTTATTGATGTATTACATTTATATCCCACTTTTCCAACAAG
Source organism: Rhineura floridana (assembly GCF_030035675.1). Classification (NCBI taxonomy): domain Eukaryota; kingdom Metazoa; phylum Chordata; class Lepidosauria; order Squamata; family Rhineuridae; genus Rhineura; species Rhineura floridana. The sequence continues at coordinate 216,020,941 of NC_084480.1, forward strand.
GAGCTCAAGGTGGTGTACATACCACCTTAGTGAGAGTTAAGCCTTTGTGGATCATTCATCTTGGTGCCAACTGTTTTTAGGAATTTCAAGAAGGGGTAGCCGTGTTAGTCTCTAGCAGCAAAAGCAAAAAAAGGTCTTGCGGCACCTTAAAGACTAACAAATTTGTTATGGTACTACAAGCTTCACTCGCCAACCTCGCCTACCATCACCAAAGGCTGTCTTTCCTCCCAGGTTGCCAGAGCCCCCCTTCTCCCCATGGGTGGCTGAAACTCCCTCACCCTCATGGGTTGCCAACTCTCCCCTTGCCCCCACATGCTCCCCCTCCCCCCACAGATCACCAACATTCTACACTCCATATGGGTTGCCAATGCTTCCCTGCCTCCAATGCTCCCCTCACCCCCTCCACAGGTCACCAATGCTCCCCCTGCTCCCCCCCACAGGTCGCCATACCTCCCTCCTCTTCCAGGCAGCTTCGTAAAGTGCCCCCAGCACTTGTCATAACCCCACCTCCACCACTTACCTTCTTGTTGTTGCTGGTGGTGCCCCTCTCACTGCCGTGGTTTGCCTTATCTAGCCTGCCCCACTTGTATGCGTCACGCTACCCATGAATGCTTTTGTAGCTTGACACTAACAAAAATATAATATGGGAAGATAATCTTTCATGGACTAAGATGCCACAAGACTCTTTCATGTTTTTACCAAAGGCAGCACAATTACAATTATTTTGTGTGTGTGGGAATGGTGAGTGTCAAGCAAAAAACTCACATGGGAGAATCTTCTGGAAAGCTTGAAAGGGAGTGCATTTTCTCTGCTCTAGTGCAATTAACTGAAATTATATATAAGCCACATTTTAAGCACAGTTAGACCATATTGCCTTGATCACCTGGCTAAATGGACCAGAAACAATACATAAATAAATAAATATGAACATTCCAAAGTGTAGGGTACTGCATTTGCATTATAGTGCACAGCAGAGTGACACTGTCTCACAGTCTGAACTTGATTTGTGGCATGCTTGCTAAAAACATTTGCTGTCACTGCTACTTCCCACTTCCTCTATCTCTTTATTCATGAAGTAGATATGCTTGCATCTACAGCCCATTTTTCTTAACCTCAATATGCATTGGCTGTTTATATTGTGGAAGTCTTATTATATGCCCTCATACTGTTTTTTTAAGTTATTATCATGGGCTTATCCTAAGTGTGTAAAGCTTAACCCTCATTTCACTAGGGTCTGCTTGAAAAAATATTTCCCCCCCCAAAAAAGAAAAAAATGCACTGCTTTCAAAATGGCCATAGACTTGGCAGGCTCCCATGCTCTTTTCATTCATTTGCCCTCCCAAACACAGTCATTCATACCCGTAAGGAAGGAAGTGTCAGGGTATTCACAGATATTTTAATATGTGCTTATTCAAACTCTGAATTCTCAAAGGAAGCAGGTTTGTGCCGTAATATTTGTTTTGCCTTTAAATGTATACAACTAAGGTGCCAATGTTATGCTTGGCCCTGCTTAGGAACACAACTATTTAAAAGTAAACTAAAAATGCTAAGTATAGTAGGAATCCCTCTATTTATTGCCTTGGATTACTGCAATATGTTCTATGTGGGGCTTCCCCTGAGGTTCACCCAGAAGCTGCACCTAGTGCAAAATGCAGCAGCTCAACTGCTTACTGAGGCAGAATATCGATATTATGTTACACTTCTTCTGAAAGGATTGCACTGCCTGCCAATTAGCTACCAGGCTAACTTTAAGGTGCTGGTACTAGTGTACAAAATCTTACACAGCTTTGGACCAATGTACCTAAAAGAATGATCACTGCATTCTGCAGTACAGTGTCTCCTGCAGACACCATCTGATCAGGAGGTCCAATCCATACGATGCAGGAATCAGTCTTTAGTGTGGTGGCATCTAACCTGTGGAACTCCCTCCTGTTACATATCAGACAGGTGGTGTCTCTGTTATCTTTTTGGAACCCATTTAAGACATTCTTTGTCCAACAAGCCTTTTGAAGTGGAGATTTTTATACCAGTCTGTTATCTATTGGACTTGAAACTGTTTTTATATATGTTTCATTGTTGATATTTTTATTGTTAAATTGCTTCAGAATGTTTTATGGCAAGCGATTCATAAATGAAATAAATAAATCTAGACATCTTTGGGGGTGGAGCATGAAATATGTTCACAATAGGCAGGAGCCTAGAATAGAGATGCACAATGGAGAATTAGATTTTCTCATGCAGCAGAGATAATAGTGGGCATTCCTCTTTGTTTTATTGTGGCTTACAAAGACTAAAACCGCAAAATCACAATAAAATTTATTTATTTATTTAATGAGATTTATATCCTGCCCTTTCTCCCAGTAGGAGCCCAGAGCGGCAAATAACCAGCACATAACAACATATAAAAGCTATAAGACATTAAAAGCCTGGACAAACAAAATGTTTGTATCTGGCATTCAAAAGAAAACAAGACACTGCCAGGCAAACCTCTTTGTAGAGGGAATTCCAAAGGAGTAGTACTGCAGCAATGAAGCCCTGTCCCTATCATCACAGCTTCCAAAAGCAAAGCAAGGTCTCAGAAGCTGATTTTAAGGCTTGCAGCCCAATTCATTTATACTGTTGCATGCACCCTAACCTCTGAGCAGTGAGAGACTTCCAGGGGCTCCAGCACCTACCCAGGGTTAGGTTTCCTTGGAATTAAGGCCAGCAGAGACTATGGTGTCTTTATTATGTATGGTTTTATTTGAGCATACATACAACCTAAGCATTAGATGGAAGGGCTCCCAGCATTAACACTCCAACAGATCTTGCTTCCCCATTAAGTTTTTAGGGAGGCTTCCCAAAGCCAAAGCCTGGGATTCAAATCACTGTTTCTTTCCAGCTCCATACCAGACTACTAAAAATCATGCAAGCTACTTTTTGGCCCTAGGTTGAGGGGCCACCAGCCAGATGAGAGAGAAAGCCTACTCCCATCTTGGAAGAGCATCATTGGTCCTTTGTTCCTATGCCAACATATCTGCTCTTGGTAAGTTTTTAGACATGGAGATTGGGTACTTGACAGACACATTCACTTAACACAGAAATTGGCTTGACCAGTTCAGCACGCTCCTTCTCCTACAAATCCTAACATTTACAGCTACAGAATCACAAGCAAGACATCATGAACACCAACCCCCCAATCCTATAACAATACTGTGGCTGCATGTGAAGGATATGCTAAAGGAGTCTTCCATACAGAATACCAGCCCTGGGATCAAGGACACATGCCATAAGCATCCATATAACCAAACCACATGCGACCAGAACATGATGTACCAACAGGGCCTTCCACACCATCCTCCACTGATTTGCAGAACTTAAACATCTGTGGCCAGGAGGCTAGAAAGAAGAGACTGGTCAGTCTGGTGCACTTAGGCCCCTGGTACCTGTGGGATGTAGCACTTAGATGACTAGAATGTGCCAGCCAAAGCACTTCCCACTATCTAGGGTGGTCAGTTACACATTGTCAAAAAGAGGATGTGCATCACCAAAGAAGAGGATAAAAGAGTACATAGATTTGTATAAAATTTGCATAGGCTAATTTATATGTATATATAACATTTAGGAATGATTTAGAAATGACGTCTTCCCTGCTCGGTCTGCTGTCCAGATGCTATCTGTGAACAGGAAACATCAACGCCCCTGTTCTCTCTTCTTATGGTTCTTTATCTTTAAACAGGACAGGCCTTTAAATAGAGGATGCCTTAAAATAGAGGACTGTCCTCTGCAAAGTAGGACACATGGCCATCCTACCACCATCTCTCTTTCAGGCTTCCTGCCCCCAAAATGTAAATGTCATACTCTGGGAGGGTAGGTATATCCTGTGCTGCTGGTTCTACACAAGAGCCCCATTTCCAGGGGGGAGGGGGGAGGGGGAAAGGGAGATTCTTAGCAAGGTCTATTTTTTTTAATATAGTCAAGATTAAATTGTAAAGCCAACAAATTCCTTCCCTCGCAAAAACAAAATCCTGTGTATTTTAATTGTATTTCTATATAAACATACAAAATAGGATAGAAACAGAGATAAAAATGACACTTTAAAGAATAAATGTAGAGATAACATGAATTACAAAAATTATTTACAGAGGAAGTAGTGTCAAGCCTATTATTCTGGAACATCATTTCAGAACATGAATGTCATCTATTTTGGCATAAATAGGTTATCTAGCAGGAGCGGGCAGAAGGAAGATTGGGATCTACAGGAAGACTTGCTATAGATTGGCAAGGTGACTCTCAATTGCACTGTAACAATAGCAACAATAAAAGTATTTCCCTACCTGCAGAAGAACTCCGATGTAGATTTGTACTTGTATGGATGGGCCATCCTAGCAGTGAAGGGTGGTCCATAAGGGCAAATGGAACACTGCCCACCAATCTCAGACTGATGCCAGCCAGCACCCCCCTGCCTGCCTTCCTACTAACAACCATGCCAGGTGATGGTGCTGCCTGTCAGTTTCCCCCTCCTCCTCAGTCTCAATGTTGCCCTTGTAGAATTCAGCACGGAAGAGGATGGGGACAAAGCTAGAATTAGTTGGCTCTGCCTGTCATTGGCTTTGGCTCCACCTGCTGTTTGGACTCCCTGCTTTCCACTCTATCAATCATAAATGGGCACCAGCCACCACTGCATCCCAGTGTATAGCTCATGTGCTGGAGCTGGTAATTGATTCTAAAGAACATAAGCAGCTGCCTTATACTGGGTGTTTCCAGGAAACCTGCTTATTCAGCTTTCATCCTGATTTGCTTGCAGGGAGATTAGACAATGTTGGTTGTTTAATCAGCATATCCTCTGATTTGTTTGCAGAGAGGCTAGACAGCATTATGTCAAAGCAAGTGTTATGGTACACTCTCTACTACCCTTTTCCCTTCACTTTCTTTATCATACAAAGCCCTGCCTTGTGGAGAAGTGAGTTTGTTGTGCAAGAGCTCCAAATAAGCTTTAATTATGCAACCTGAATTTGCTGGTATGTGATTGAATCCCACCTGAAAATAGCAGGAGTCTGGAAATGCCCACTAAGTTAGACCTTCATCCATCTAGCTCACTGTTGTCTACTCTGGCTGGTAGCAGCTCTCCAGGGTTTCAGTCAGGGGACATTCCCAGACCTACCCAAAACTATTGCTATGGCCAAGAGGTCCCACTTATCTGTCTTCAGGTAGACCCCCCTTTTTTAAAAACTTACCTATCTGCAGTTTTCCTCTCCCTCCTGTTGTCTTTATCTCACTCCTTTTAATGTGTCTTACCTTAATTGGGCTACTTTTTGGTTAGCCCAGGGCGCTGTTCTGAGCTGTTCCAGACTCCAGTTGTTTACTTCTAGACCAAATTCTTTGAAGCACACTCTTTGTAGGCAGGCATGGTAAGGATGTGGCTGTTAGTTGAACAGCTTTTTTTAAAATAGAATTTGGTGAGAGAGTGGAGAGCATGGTGGATACAGTAGACACAGTGTAAGTCTCCCTCTATGATACATTTTAAGTAGTTTTTACTTTTTTATACTACTGTGTTTTTGTAAAGGAAGGATAGAAGGACTGGGAGAAAAAATGGTGGGCTGTTGACAGCTTGCATGTGTGTTGCAACTTGAAACAGCTTGGGTTGCAGCCTGCCTTGTGCTGGGAGGAGGCTAATATAGTCTCCAGATTGTGAATGTTGTGGCACCCCCTTTTACCCCTGCTGTGGTGCTGCTATATGAGTTTGGGACCTGAGGACAAGCCTATTCTGCCAAAAAGGAGAGAGCCTGGTGTATGAGCCGAAGATAGGCTGGTTGACTTGAGTGGACCTCTCTTCAGCCATGTGAATCTCTGTTGGCTGAGCATAGGCCCATTCGGCATAGCTCCACTATCACCTGTGATTCTTCTAGGGCCCAACATTTTCCCCATGGCCCGAACAAGTTTCTCACTATACCTTCTTTCCACATGGTTGCAAGTAGCCAATTCAGGCTGTACTGGGCCTTGTACAAGTATTGAGGGCAGAGCATTATTGAGAGAAGAATAAAAGGGCATATGTTATAAACCTATGCCAGCGCTAACCAACATGGTGCCCTCCAGATGTTCTTGGACTACAACTCCCATCAGCCCCAGCCAACATCTGAAGGGCACCACTTTGGCTCCCCTGCTGGACCTATGTTAGTGTATTATGTCACATACATTACATAAAAAGCAGTCTATAAGTAAATAATTTATTTTACATTTTTAATACCACATATCATTTTAGTGAATATTCCTCTATAATAATTTTGTAAGTGTCACACTACGAGCTTCTGAGCAGGTGCGAGCCTTGTGCAGAAGCATTCATGCACAGGGTGACACTGCAAGAAGAGGTGGGGTGGCAGTAGCAATGGTTCTGCTGCTTGCTTGAGTTGCCTTGTGGTGGCATCAGCGTTGCATGAGTTGCCCAGTAGCAGCGGTGCATGAGGTGCCCAGTGGCGGCAGTGTGTGAGTGTATTGCCCAGGCCCTGGGCACTCAGGTTTGAGAGATACCAAGGAATCAATACAACAGACTCGGGTCTACTTACAAGGAAAGTTTATTGGGTAATAACAAGCATGCATACCTAATGGATCAGACTGCAAGGTCCCTGCATAGAATGTTGATCAGTCTGAACACTGAACTGCGCAACAAGCATGACTTATATAGCAAAATATTTGGCAAGGCACAATGGTGACAAATACATGATTAGTTGCTATCTTACATCAGATGATTGCTTCTTGACAGGATACATGATTAACTATTATATATCAGGCTAGGCATCAAAGCAATTCTATGGATAATAGGTAATGACTACAGTAAGGCCCCGCTTTACAGCGATTTGCTAATACAGCGGTCTCAATTAGACGCAATTAGACTAAAGCCCCACACATACGGCTCTTGTTCCACTTTTATGGTGGTTTTTGGGCATCGCACGCCATTCTATTCAATGGGTTCCGCTTTACAGCTGTTTTTGCTTTACAGCGGGGGTCCGGAATGTAACCTGCCATATGAGTGAGGCCCTACTGTACTAGCTCCGAACCATTACAGCATTTGATCTGAAGCATCAAGGCACTTGATTGTTTATACATTCAAAGTGAAAAGACATTGTGCTAATTAAGACTACTAGCAGGCAGATCATCCTGACCTCTAAAACTATGCTCTTGGCAGCATTTAGCTCATTAGCCTTCCTAGATAAGGCGGAGAGTTGCTCTTCTTGGCAACACATCAAACAGTCCAACCGCTCCCTGGCATGGGTAGCTCATTAGTTCCTTCAATAAGGACCAGGTGAGCTATGAGCTAACCGTTGACCGTTCCTTGACCTATGTTGCTTGCTGCCAAAATGAGCTAATTGGGTACATTGGCTGTCCTTTGACCATCTACCATGCTGCCAAGATGCTAAATCATTGCAGATGCTGACAGGTACCAAGACTCAAAGGAGAGGGAAAACCACACACAATTTTATTTATTATTTATTTATTTAATTTAATTTATATACCGCCCTAAGCCCGAAGGCTCTCTGGGCGGTGTACATAAAAGATAAAACAAGCACAGAGTATAAGTACAATAAATACAATAAATCAAGAACCAAAAACAAACAAACAATAAAAGAACCAAACAACGTCCAAAATACAAGATAATAGTGAAATACTGTTAAAATACACTTTAAAATGCCTGGGAGTATAAAAAGGTTTTCACCTGACGCCGAAAAGATAGTAGCGTCGGCGCCAGGCGCACCTCATCGGGGAGACTGTTCCACAGTTTGGGGACCACCACTGAAAAGGCCCTAGTTCTAGTCACCACCCTCCGAGCTTCTCGATGGGATGGCACTCGGAGGAGGGCCTTAGATGTTGAGCGCAGTGTATGGGTAGGTTCATATTGGGAGAGGCGTTCCACCAGGTATTGCAGTCCCATGCCGTGTAGGGCTTTATAGGTCAAAACCAGCACTTTGAATCTAGCCCGGAAACAAATAGGAAGCCAGTGCAGACGGGCCAGAACAGGTGTTATATGAGCGGACCTTCTGGTCCGCGTCAGCAATCTGGCCGCTGCATTCTGGACTAGCTGTAGTTTCGAACAGTCTTCAAGGGCAGCCCAACGTAGAGCGCATTGCAGTAGTCCAATCTAGAAGTTACCAGAGCATGAACAACTGAGGCGAGGTCGTCACTGTCCAGATAGGGACGTAGCTGGGCTACCAATTGAAGATGGTAAAAAGCATTCCATGCCACCGAGGCCACCTGGGCCTCAAGAGACAAGGAAGGATCGAAAAGAACTCCCAAGCTACGAACCTGTTCCTTCAAGGGGAGTGTAACCCCATCAAGAACAGGATGAACATCCACCATCTGGGCAGAGAAGGCACTCACCAACAGCGTCTCAATCTTGACTGGATTGAGCTTCAGTCTGTTAGCTCCCATCCAGTCCATTATCGCGGCCAGGCAACGGTTTAGCACGTTAACAGCCTCACCTGAAGAAGATGAAAAGGAGAAATAGAGCTGCGTGTCATCAGCGTACTGATGACAACGCACCCCAAAACTCCTGATGACCGCACCCAGCGGCTTCATGTAGATGTTAAAAAGCATGGGGGACAGTACCGATCCCTGCGGGACTCCACAATGGAGGGTCCAGGGTATCGAGCAATGTTCCCCAAGCACTACCTTCTGGTGGCGACCCACCAAGTAGGAGCGGAGCCACTGCCAAGCAGTACCCCCAACTCCCAACTCTGTGAGTCTTCCCAGAAGGATACCATGGTCGATGGTATCAAAAGCAGCTGAGAGATCAAGGAGAATCAACAGAGTCACACTCCCCCTGTCCCTCTCCCGACAAAGGTCATCATACAGGGCGACCAAGGCTGTTTCAGTGCCAAAACCGGGCCTAAAACTGGATTGAAATGGATCAAGATAATCAGTGTCATCCAAGAGCCCCTGGAGCTGGCCGGCAACCACCCGTTCCAGCACCTTGCCCAAGAATGGAACATGCGCCACAGGTCTATAGTTGTTCAGGTTATCTGGGTCCAAAGAGGGTTTCTTCAGGAGCGGTCTCACTACCGCCTCTTTTAGGCAGTCAGGGACCACTCCCTCTCTCAAAGATGTGTTTATTATCTCCTTGGCCCAGCCGGCAGTTCCGGTCCTGCCAGCTTTCACCAGCCAAGAGGGGCAAGGGTCCAGCACAGATGTGGTCGCCCGCACCAGTCCAAGGATCTTGTCAACATCCTCAAGCTGCACAGACTGAAACTCATCCAATAAATAAGGACAAGCTTCCATGCCTAAAGCAGCTTTATATTTGCCCTTATAATAGCTATATATTTGCCCCCCCCGGCCTGTACAGTGAGGCATCCTGTGGCGGCGGCGGCGGCAGCAGTGACCATGGCGAGCTGGTGAGCAAGTGAGTGGGGCGAAGGCAAGTGAGGCACCCAGCCCTTGCTGGGCCTCGCCTGGCCCTCGGTGGGTCAGTTGGTCGATTGGGGTGGAGGGTGGTCGGTTGTGGCAGTGGTGGTGGTGGCAGTGTGCAAGTCATCTGATGGCAGCAGCAGCATAGAAGTCACCCAGTGATGGTGGCATGCACGTTGCCTGAGGAGTCTGGTGGCAGTAGCAGCAGTGCATGGGAAACACAGTGGCAACAACAGCAAAGGTGCCCACAGTAAGCAGATGAGCAATTGTGTGGGGCAGAAGTGAGCAAGTGCCCAGCAGTGACCAGGCCTGGCTGGGCCTGATCTGGCCCTTGGAGGGTCAGTCAGTCAGTTGATGGGGGAGAGGGTGGCCAGTGGCAATGGTGGTGGTGATGGCGCATGAGTTACCAGTGACAGCGTGTGAGTTGCCCGAGGAGTCCAGTGGTGGTGGAGGCGCCTGCGGGTAAGCAAGTGGGGCAGAGGTGAGTGAGGCACCCAGCTGTGGCTGAGTCTGGCTGGCCCTGGCCCTTAGTGGGTCAGCTGGTGGGGGGGAGGAAGAGAGAGGGACCTGTGGGGGGAACTCCTGTGGGAAGAGGGAAGGAGACCCACGGGGGATGGAGGGATGGGGAAGGAATGGGGACCCATGGGGGTAGGGACAGGGGACAGCTGGTGATCCATGGGAGAAAGGAAGGGGAGTGCTGGTAGCCCATGGGGAAGGGAAAGAGAGTGTTGGTGACTCATGTGCATGGGGAGAGAGGGGGAGTGCTGGCAACCCATGGGGGGCGCTGGCAACAGCAGTCAGGGTTAGCGAGTGAAGCAAGCGGGGTGGGGCCCAGTTTTATTATATTTATTTAAAATGATTTTGTACTATGTTTAAGAAAAAACTCCAAAGTAATTTACAATAATGATTAAAATTTCATTTTAAAAAACATTTATTTTGGAAAATCCTAACATTTTAAAAAAAACTACGAAGTGACTTTTTAAAATTTAACACTGTTTTTATACCATCTTTCATTATGAATAACTCCAAGGCCATTTGCAACAACAATAAAAACCATTCAATTAAAAACATAAAACATTTGTTTTGCAAGAATATATAAACTGCTTAACATTTAAAAAAAATACAAAGTGGTGTATATTATTATCACAATCACATCGTCAATACAGTATCCAGGAATCATTAGAACTGTTAGCCTGGAAATTCCTTGCATCCTTAACAAACTACAGTTCTCAGGATTATTTGGGGGGAAACCATGACTCTTAAAGTGGTATATGAGTGCTTTAAATGTACGGTGTGGATGTAACTCTCTCTCATGTCTGCCCACCTCACAGACCTAGGAGATGGACACACTTATACCAGTATGCCATGGGGAATGAGTAATTATTTATTTATTTATTTATTATTATTTAGTTGCATTTCTAAACCGCCCTATAGCTAGCAGCTCCCAGGGCGGTGTACAACATGATAAAACCACAATATTTAAAATACAGCAAGTGTGTATTGCGCAGACAGTATAAACATTATATAAACAAAGTGAAAGAAAACTAAAATAAATAAGATTAAAAAGCATAAAATACTTTAAAATGCCTGGGTGAAGAGGTGGGTTTTTACCTGGCGCCGAAAAGATGACAGAGAAGGCGCCAGGCGTATCTCATCTGGGAGGGCATTCCATAATTCGGGGGCCACCACCAAAAAGATCTTGTTACTGTTCTCCGGGCCACTGTATGGGTTGGGACCCGGAGAAGGGCCTTAGACGTCGAGCGGAGTGAACGGGTAGGAACATAGCGGGAGAGGCGTTCCATCAGATATTGCGGTCCAGTGCCGTTAAGGGCTTTATAGGTAAGGACCAACACTTTGAATCTGGCCCGGAAACATATTGGAAGCCAGTGCAGTTGGGCCAGAATAGGTGTTATGTGGTCGAATTTCTTTGTCCCAGTAAGAACTCTGGCCGCAGCATTCTGCACTAGCTGAAGTTTCCGAATCGTTTTCAAAGGTAACCCTACGTAGAGAGCATTACAGTAATCCAATCTAGAGGTTACCAGAGCGTGAATAACTGAGGCTAGGTTCTCCCTGTCCAGATAGGGTCGTAGTTGGGCTACCAGCTGAAGCTGGTAGAACGCATTTCGTGCCACCGAGGCTACCTGGGCCTCAAGTGACAGAAGCGGATCTAATAAGATCCCCAAACTACGGACCTGTTCCTTTAGGGGGAGTGTAACCCCATCTAGGACAGGTCTGACAACCATCTGAGCAGAGGGCCCCCCAACTAGCAGCATCTCAGTCTTGTCAGGATTGAGCTTCAGTTTGTTTGCTCTCATCCAGTCCATTATCGCGGCCAGGCAGCGGTTCAGTACAGCAACAGCCTCACCTGAAGAAGATGAAAAGGAGAAATAGAGCTGCGTATCATCAGCATATTGCTGGAAACGCACTCCATAACTCCTGATGACCTCACCCAGCGGCTTCATATAGATATTAAAAAGCATGGGGGACAGAACTGAGCCCTGCGGGACCCCATACTGGAGCACCCAGGGACTCGAGTAGTGTTCCCCAAGCATCACCTTCTGGAGACGATTCTCAAGATAGGAGCACAGCCACCGCCAAGCAGTGCCTCCAACTCCTAACTCCGCGAGTCGCCCCAGAAGGATACCATGGTCGATGGTATCAAAAGCCGCCGAGAGATCAAGGAGAACCAACAGAGTTACACTCCCTCTGTCTTTCTCCCGACAGAGGTCATCATACAGGGCTACCAAGGCTGTTTCTGTACCAAACCCCGGGCGAAAGCCGGATTGAAATGGATCCAGATAATCAGTTTCATCCAAGAGGGATGAATTAATTAGACAACAGGACAAAGCTTAGGATCAAGCTGTAGTTTATTACAAAAAGACAAACACTCATCATGATGCAGATTGTTACAGAAATAAAAGGTTGCCTATACAGGCAGTATTTAAGCACGGATGGGGAGAAAACTCTTTGGCTGAAGCAGGGATGGGGAACCTGTGGCCCCTCCAGATGTTGTGGGATTACAACTCCCATCATTCCTGACCATTGATTATGCTAGCTGGTGCTGATGGGAGTTGGCGGGGCCACCGGTTAGCCACTCCTGGGTTAAATGTAGGATCAGTAGAGACAAAAGGACCCACAGTACCAAATATGGAGGGGGGTAAGCAATAAATGCCAGCATAGAGGTGGATTAGGTTAAAGGAGGAGGTTAGAATGCAAAAACATGTTACTGCAAGGCAGTGTGGGTACCTGTGTGAGGACAGGTAAGAGAGAGACGGAGACAGAGACTGGGCCCAATGGGAGTCCTTGAACTGCAGACCTCTCTTTTTCCTTTGCAGGTGCTGTGCTGCACTTCAGTTCAATTTGGCTGGGCAAAATTGGGGTTCTGCAGCTAAGGTCCTCTCCTGTTCCTTTTCAGGTGCTGTGCTCACTTCATCCCTCTCTGCTTCGGGGATTGTTGTCCTGTTGGCTCCTCTGCATGAAACAAAAGGTCAGTTTTACCCACCTACTGCAGCCAAGGTCCTTTCTTCTTCCTTTTCAGGTGCTGTGCTGCCCTTGAGCAGTTTGATTCTGCTCTGCTTTGGGGATCGATGCAAGCAGAAGGTGAGAAAACAGACTCCCACAGGCAAGAGGAAACGATATGCAGCATCATTTCAAAATGACCGGAGACACAACAAAGAATTTGAAAGGCTGGATCATAAAAGTTGATGATGTAACTGACAAGTATAGACACTGCAATATCAGCTTCATCCTCAAATACGATAGCATCAAGGCAGCCTAGATGCATCTAGGAAGTGAAGAACACACTAAAAACACACCACAAGAACGATGAGGCAGAGTGCTGCCATGTCTTCCTTCTTTTCAAAAAATCATAGTCCTAAGGCTCTGAATGTTGCTGCTATAAAGGTTGGCAGCATGTATCATGCTGTTATGAACCAACCATCACAGTTACCTGGGCACAGATTGTGGAATAAATCTGGCTTCTGCTATTTTTGAGGACTCTGCTGTTGCTAGAAAAATGCACTGTGGAAGAACCAAAGCAAAGGGCATTATTGAACATGTGCTTGGATCCAAATCAATAGAAAGTGTTGTGTGGGCAATGGGTGGGTGTTTCACTAAAATAGTTCCTTTTTCGATTGTCACAGTTGCTTCTATCAAAGGAAACCTTAAAATGTTTCCTGTGGCTGTGTGTTACTTTGATGCTGACCTTGGAGTCCAGGAGAAACTGCTGGACTTCTATGAGTTGCCATCAGAGACTGCTGTTGCCATGAGCGACAGCCTTCTGAAGACTTTGACTGATCTGGGGTTAATCATTGAAAATATTGTGGCTTACATGACAGACAATGCTGCTATCAATTATAGGTTAAGGAATTCTGTATTCCAGATACTAAAAAAGGTATCTTGTGAAGACAAACTGGTTTTGCCATGTACTGCACAAATGCATGCCTGTTTCAAGAGCAAGTATAATGTGGAGGCTCTGGTTCATAAAGTATATACTCAGTTCTCCAGGAGCACCATTAAAAATGAGAAACTCAAATAATGTTTTGAGGAGTTAGGCATACATTTGTTAATCATGGAAACACACGGTGACACTGTCTCTTCCCAGCTGTTGAGCGGCTGCTACAGTCATGGCCTGCTGTAAAATCCTATTTCCTGGAGCTTGGAGAAGAGTAGACCAGCGACATGATATGGCAGTTTATTTGTAACCCGGCAGATGAGGCAACCAGTGACACCACTTCTCAGATTTCTCTCCCAGAGTACAATTTCATGAAACATTTTCATGGGACCATTGGTGTTTTTGTGGGGGGGGGGGAACACCCAATAGGCCACAGCTCCACAGCTTCATGTGCATGATGAGGGAAAAACTGATTAATCGCAGGGACTAAGGATTTTTCAGAGGAAAATTGTTCTCGAGTCTAAAACAGTTACCTGATTCTCAACGTGTATGTTTCACAACAGATGCCCACCGGCTGTATAATTGGGCAATAACATACCTTGAGAAATGGTATGACTTTGAGAAATCACATCAAAATGACTTCACAGCCTTTAATCTGGACACAAAAGCAGAGAAGCTATGCTTGGTGCATATTTGAGAAGTGGCTACAGATCTGAGCATTGAAGTCAATGTTGATGAGCTTTTTGATGAACTTAACCTAGTTCAGAAGCTTCTGCTAGAGGTGAGGAAATCAGATCTTCCTCTTGATCACAAATGGGTGGAATTACTGAAGCACAAGGCAAAGGCATGAGGCATGAGCAGCTGGAAAACACAAAACTTTGGAGAAACAAGCTGTGGTTAGTTTGTGGAACAACTTGTGGTTTCATTGTTTGTTAAACAGATCATAGAGTAAACAAATCATGGCTTAGCATTATGTGTGAACCAGATCATTGTCTAAAGAAATCCACATGAGGCAATGCCTTTATTAGACCAACCAAAATGTCACAAACAATATGCAAGCTTTCAAGTTCTCCAAAACACTTAGATGGTAAAAAACATAAGATGATGAGGTAAGAAAGAGAAAATATCAGCTGTTCAAGCTATCCATGTCTGCATCTGGTAAGAGTCTTAAGATGGAGTGTGGGAGGAGGTAGCAGATATTCAAATGAGACTCTTTAGGTACTATGCATGATATCAGATTTGCACAAATGCTTAAGCAAATATTCTGCCTTGATGATTTGGTTATATATTCACAGCTGTATTGGAAGGCAGGGATAGATATTTGGTTTGACACAAGGCCTGGCCTTTTTACTTTCTGAACACTTTTATTTAGTCACCACACAAGTCCTGTATTCTCTAGTGAGAAAAGTTTCACTTTACTAGCAGGAAACCTTACTTGAATCTGAAATAGTTAAGTCGGTCCTCAGTTGACCCTACTGCAGGGTATACATGCCCTTTTGCAAGAGAGAGAGAAAAGACTTGAGTGCAGCTTTCCCAATAAGATGTGACGTGCCTTATCCAGTAATATTATCATTTCTTCTGATTTATATTCTATTTCCTTATTCTTTACAGTATCCTATTTGGCTTTTATACAAGAGTGATACATTGTCTTAATAGCTGCAGGGGTTTTACTAAAATAACCCCTGGAGCAAATTTCTTTTCTGGTCCACTTGCTGTGATTTACTTATCCATTTAACATCTACTCTTTCTCTTGGTTCATTGCATCCAGATTTATTATGTAACGATTGCATTACAGTTTCTCTTTACCAGCCCAGGTTCTTGTTAAGATTGACATCATTCAGAAACCACTTAGATTGCTTCTCATTATTCTCTCTCTCTTGAATTCTGGTACCTTCAGACAACTTTGATATCCAAGATCTTACATTCTCTTGTAAACTATTTACATATTGATTGCTGAAAATCAAATGCTTTTTTTTACTTTATAAGGTTACCACAAACGACAGCAGCTATCATTTGACTTTGCAATGGCAATTATTAAGATTTTTTTTCTTTATCAGTCAGAAATACCAATAAATAAATTTTAAAAAGAACTTTTCCCTTCCAGAGGCCTGACAACTTACAATGGCATGACAGCTGAACTAATATTAGTATTTCTCCTTATGGTCTAATATAGAAGACTGATAATAGTCATATAATTATAGAAGACTGATATAGAAGAATACAAATATTATATTCGTCCAATGGAGAGATTTAAGGCATCATAACTTTAATTGATTATAATTCTTCAGACGCTACTCTCTTCACTACTTTCCCCAGGAAGGGGGTATTTGTACCTGGCCAATAGTTATTCCAATTCAAGGGGTCCAGGTCCAGTTTCTTTAGGAATGGTCGCACCACCACCTCTTTCAAGGCAGCAGGAACCGCCCCCTTACAAAATGAAGCAATAACCATACTCTTTAAGCAGCCAGTCAAAACCCTCTGCTAGATTAAATATGCCAAGAGGAACAGGGGTCAAGAGGGCTGTGGTGGGCTGTGTAGCCACCAGCATCATATCCACGTCAATAGACTGAATAAGCTGAAACCAATCCCACAACACATCATCAGCTCTAGCATTGGGTGCTCCAACTGAAACTGAACTGCAGAGTCAAGGTCACTCTGACGTCGAGCGACTTTATCCTTAAAATGTGTAGCCAGTTGGTCCCAGTGGATCCTCAAGTGCTCCAGAGGCCTCTCCCCCACAGTGGGAGTCAGTAACCTCTGGACTGCCTGAAATAACTCTGCCAGCCGGGTACTGGCAAATAAGTGCAAGTTTCAAAGGATGGGTGTGTTTTGTTTCTCAAATTGCTTCCGAAAGTGCTAATTTGATATATTTGGCTTGAAATATGAACGGAATCTAAATTCTCTCCCATCCCTAAACTGAAGTGTAAACTTTTTGTAGCTCCTGTTAGAGGGTGAGAAGGTGGTCCAATTCCTGATTGCATTCCCTACCCACTGACCCTCCCTCTGTCTCCTCACATCCCAAAAAGCCAGGATCCCTTCAGACCTTTGGATACACATAGCATATTGTGTTGCTTTTCCTGGTGTTTTTTTCTTCTTCTTGTCCTGGACAGCAAGTTTACACTCTGGGGCAGACCTGACCTCGCTATGTCAAACAGTTAGTCTTAGACAGCAATCCTAAATGTGTTTACTCAAAAGCAGTTCCACTTGAGTTCAGTGGGACTCACTCTTCTCTCCTCTCCAGGGACTGCATTTGTGTCTTTGCCCAGCTGCAGGCCTCATGGGGGAGGAGGGACAGAACTAGGAGGGGCAAGAGCGTATGTGGTGGCGTTGCCTGCCTGGGTGCATGATGCTCATGTGGAGGCCTTGATGTGGGATCATCACAGAACAATTTATCAAGTGGGAGGCGGTGCAGGTGGTCCACTTCAAATCCACCACAAATGCACGTTAATTGTGGCAATGGGTTGTTACATAATGCACTACAATAAAAGCCCTGTCTGGAGGCACCCTTGGACATTAGCTAATCTATCTCTCTGTTCTTCAGCGCATAGATGGGTGCAGTCTCCAAGCTGGTACAGTTCCTCTCTTTCCCAGTCCCTAAATTGTGTCTTTTTGTCCACACTGTAGAAGGATGGATGATTTAATATGGGTATTGGGGGGGAACTTACTTGGGATTAATTTGGATTGCAATGCTTTCCCAGTTGTAAATCTGAACTATGTGAATGCATTACAGAGTTCATTGGAAGGAAAGTTGTGCCCGCAGAAGGACATCCTTTTATCCTTGACAGTTCCATCTCCAACCTAGGGAGAATTATTAGCAAGTGCAATCCTATGCATACCTACTCAGAAGTTAAGTTCTACTGAGTTCTAAGAGACTTACTTACAGGTAAGGCTGCAATCCTAGACCCACTTACCCGGTAATAAGCCCCAATGAATTCAATGGGATTAAACCTCTGAGTAGACATGGTTAGGATCTCAATTTAAGAGCAACCCCAGTGCCTTAAAACATTTTTAAATGTATGCATTCCCCTTCTACAAAAAAACTGTGGGTTGCATCCAAAGGTAACCTTCTGGAATGTAACTTACACTGAGGTAAAATCTATTTTACAGTTTACACTCAGGGAAAAGCTATTTTAAACCTCACCCTTGGTGTTGCAAAAGGGAAGCTGAATCCAAAAATACTATCCTGCTTGCACAAGCAGAATCATGAGAACTGCTACAGAACCTTCCTGTTACAGCACTGTGCAAACTCCTCCAGCACTTGTGCAGGCATTGGCAGAGCAGCACTAATAACTATTTGCTTTCTGCTCATGATCCTTTGACTCCAACCATCTTTTCTATATTTAGTGGATTTGCTGTATTTCACAATCCCTTTTGTGCAGGGCGCTCTTGTGTGGATATCATAAAGGAGCCTTCCCCAACCTGGTGCCCTCCAGCTGCTGTAGACTACAATTCCATCAGCCAGGCTGTTAAAAACCAATCCATATAATAAATGTAATAAATGGCACATTAACTAAAAGCACTAATAAAAATTACAAAAGAGAAAACAGCAAATGAACAGAAACTGGGAATGCTTTTCCCACATGATGAACTATTTGTTTTGACTGTGCCCAAAAGTCTTTGTCTCTTTTTGGTCCATTGATTTCTAGGCAATACTGTTAATTTTCATAAAATACATTCCTGCCACTGCACTACTTGCTAATAACACACATATAAAAATTCAATAGACTTCTGAATCTATATTATCTTTTATTGGTTTTTAAATCCAAACAGCAGACAAAACAGCTAATAAACAATGAAATTAGACTCTGAGATGAAGAAACATCCTGAAATAAACTACAGACATTTACTGAGTGGCAGCAAGAGAAAATACCGGATGAGTAACAATCAAGCTTTGCCTTGTGCATTTATCCTCTCAGTACAGTTGCAGGAAACAAGAACACTATTGCCTGGATACAGCAGATATCAGAAATGGTCAGCTTCAGAACTGCCACTTTCCTCAAAATGTTCATGTTTAATGGAAAATCCATTTCATTTGATAAACTAAAATATCATGCCATGAGTAGTGTTACCAAGAAGCTCAGTTCAACTGGAACTCTGTGCATGCACTGAAACTATGTATTTGTTTTGGCTTTGCTCTGAGCAACGAGTTACGGGTATAATCCATTTATGTCTGACCACCTGCACAGTGTAAATCCAGGCGCACAACAGGGCTTCCAGTCTCTTTTCTCTCCTTTAGACCTTTTGCACATACCTCAAATCTGCTATGGAGGGTTCAGGGGACTGGAGCAGATTTGGAAGGGCTGCAGAAGGAGGAGAGGAAAGATGAACCCTGTTGTTTGAGAAGACACTAGGGACATACTAAAATTCTACTCAATTTGGGTTTGGTACTGAATTTTCCATTAATTCACTTATTATCTATCATTTGCAGATTAGATTTTTATATAGTTATTTTCTGTAGCTATTTTTGAAAGTGGATTTTTTAAAAACAAAACTCTGCCTCTGAAATATCAATATTAAGAATGAATTTTTATCAGTGTTTCATTTGTTGATATTTCCTTTGAAATTATTGATATTAATATCAATATATTGTGTGAGGAGGGAAATGGATCAATAAAATCAATGGCTAGCAGACAAAGAACAAACCCAAATCAATACTGGCCTGTTAGGTCAATGAAATGCTTTCTACCTGGAATTGGTCAACGGATCCCAACCCTAGCAGACATTAGTGATGGGGTTCACGGCATAGTTCCAATCTGCCTGTATTCCGATAGTCTGTCATTTGATCCTGATCTGCCCTTTTTTCCCCCCACTTGCTTTGGCACTTGCCAACTCGATCTGCTGTGTGTGTTTTTGGGGCGATTTGATCTGTAGTTGTTGGGGGTTTTTTGGTGGCAAAAATATTTTGTAATTATTAATGTAAATACTTACGTAAATTATGACAGCATTCAATGTGTTTTTTTGACAGCGGGAAAAAAATTGCATGATTTTTAGGTAGCTTTCGTGAATGATCACAGTGTTCCACATGTTTTTTTCCTATTTACATATCAATGAGGCAGATAATCGCCTTTGAATCTGTCTCTTGCCTCGGGCTAACTGATGTACTGCTTAATGATTCCCCTCCCTTTCGCTATTCACTATTCTCAAATTAGTTTGACAGCAGTACTACAGCAGCATCACCACCACTACTAGTACTACCTTGTATTTTTGTTCACAGACACATACACACACACTCGCACACAGTTAGCTCAGGAAGGAGCAAAGAAAGGGGGGTGGGGCGAGTAGTATGTAATATTTTCCACGCAATATCGCAATAATAACACTTTTTTTCATAATATGTAATGGACAAAGGGTGATCATTATCATACCTGCAGTTAAGACTGTAGCAGCTTTGATTACGAAGATAATTACATAAAATAAGGGGGGAAATTCAAGGGGGGAAATCTTGCAGATTGCAGCTGCAGCTGCAAAATCTGTGCCAATTACAGCCGTGACCTGC
This sequence comes from Rhineura floridana, assembly GCF_030035675.1. Lineage (NCBI taxonomy): Eukaryota > Metazoa > Chordata > Lepidosauria > Squamata > Rhineuridae > Rhineura > Rhineura floridana. The sequence continues at coordinate 216,041,205 of NC_084480.1, forward strand.
CACAAGAAATTGGTGCCAGTCCAAAAGGAGAGTGAACTGTCGAATTCAGTCGGAATCCAGTACCAAGTCTGATTTAGCGGATATTCTCCTCCATTTCTAGTAGACACCCATTCACACCATGCTGGATCTCACCTAGTCATTTAGAACAGAAAATGGAATTATCTCAGTCTAGATTTCAATCTTACATAGCTGTGGTCGCCCTGATGGATGACCTTTATCAGGAGAAGGACAGAGGGAGTGCGACACTGTTCTAGAATTGATCTCTCAGTGGCTTTTGATACCATTGATCATGGTATCCTTCTGGGCTGACTTGGTGAGATGGGTATTGGAGGCACTGTTTTAGAGTGGTTCCAATCCTATCTCTAGGGTCATTTTCTGATAGTAGCATTGGGTGATTGTCTTTCAGCCCCCTGGCAGTTGTGTTGTGAGGTGCCGCAGGGTACCATCTTGTCCCCCATGCTGTTTAACATGTATATGAAGCCCTTGGGAGTGGTCATCAGGAGATTTGGAGGGAGGTGTCAGCAGTACACTGATGATACCCAGCTCTATTTCTCTGTAACATCGGAATCGGGAGAGGCTGTGCAAGCCCTGGACTGGTGCCTGGACTCGGTGGTGGGCAGGATGAGGGCCAATAAACTGAGTCTGAATCCTAGCAAGAAGGAGGCACTGTGGGTTGGTGGTTCCTGAGTTCAGATAATTGGTCAGCTGCCTGCTTTGGATGGGGTCGTACTCCCTCTGAAAGAGCAGGTCTGTAGTCTGGGGGTGCTCCTGGATCCATCTTTGTCACTAGAGGCCCAGGTGACCTCCATGGCTAGGAGTGCCTTTTACCAGCTTTGGCTGGTAAGACAGCGCCAGCCATTTCTGGACAACGATAGCCTGACCACTGTTGTCCACGCACTGGTAACCTCTAGGCTCGATTACTGTAATGTACTCTATGTTGGCCTGCCCTTGAGATTGGTCTGGAAGCTGCAGCTGGTGCAAAATGTGGCTGCGAGACTGCTCACTGGGCCAGGGTAACATGTTACCCCACTGCTGAAAGAATTGCACTGGCTGCCCATTTGCTACCAGGTCAAGTTCAAGGTTCTAGTCTTGGTGTACAAAGCCCTATACACCTTGGGACCAGGATACCTGAAAGACCATCTTATCCCTGATATACCCAGTTGATCACTGCGCTCTGCAGGTGAGGGCCTCCTGCAGATACCATCTTATTTATTTATTGCATTTGTATATCCATTCCTGAAGCTCTCTGGGCGGTTTACAACAATTAAAAACATTAAAAACAAATATACAAATTTAAAATACATTTTTAAAAAGCAATTTAAAAACACATGCTAAATAAAAGAAGAATAGAATATAAGTTAAATATAAAGTGCTTAGGATTGGACTTGGGAGAATCAGCAATAGAAGGGAATACTGTAAGTGGAAAGCAGCCGCCTTAAATGCCTTCTTTGAATGATTGCTTTCTGAAAACAAAAACCTAAGAACCTTGCTTGATCAGACAAAGGCCTATCTAGTCCTGCATTCACTTCTCACAGTGGCCAACCAGATGCCTGTGGAAAGCCCACAAGCAGGCTGTTGAGTGCAATCCCACTCATGATCCCCAGAAACTTCTTCAAAGGCATCCTGAAGCATGTATTTATTCACTAATAGGCAAAAAAAACCTGCTGCCCAAGAACATACCCATAGCCAACAGAAGCAATTAGGGAGGTTTCTCCACTGTCACACACCCCCAGGGCCGGTTCTAAAGGGCGGCCAGGTTGGGCACTGGCCCGAGGGCCCTGGAGCTACAGGAGCCCCTGAGGGGCCCTCCGCTCCCCTGCCGTGATCCGTGTCCCCCCCCACGCCCCCCACTTACCTGTCAGCTGGCTTTTTAGCATTGCCCTTAATGAAGATGGCGGCCGCAGCTTCCCTAAGGTACTGAAGCCGCTGCCGCCATCTTAGTTGATGGCAGAGATGTGCACACGTAGCACACATGTGTGCCATCAACAAAGATGGCAGCGGATGCTTCATTCCCCTTAGGGAAACTGTGGCTGCCGTCTTCATTAAGGGCAATGGTAAAGAGTAGACAGATAGGGGGGCCGAGGGGCGCGGGGAGCACACACACGTGCATATGCGTGTGCGCACACACCCACCTACCCACTGGGGGGCCAGGGCAAGCTGATGCCCAAGGGCCCCCGCATGCCTGGAGCCGGCTCTGCACACCCCCTCTCTATCCTCCATCCCAGCGAGCAAGCAGCATCGTCAGAGTTCGGGGACACATTGCAGCCAGGCAAAAATACTCCAGGAGGGTGCAAAGCAGGGTATCAGGAGGTCAATTCCCCACAACATAGGAAATGGACCTTTAGTGTAGCGGCACCTACCCTGTGGAATTCCCTCCCCTTAAATATTAGACAGGTGCCATCTCTGTTATCTTTTCAGCGCCTAGTGAATATCTTCCTCTTAAGCCTTTTAAGTTGAGACCTTATCCCAGTCTGCGTCTGTGTTGGAATTGCTGTTTAATATGTTTTTAACCTTTTTAAAGATGTCTTGAAAGCTTTTTAAGATGTTTTGTTTAAATGTGTTTAAAGTTTGTTTTTATGATGTTTTAAAGTGCTTGTAGTGCTTTTGTTTGCTGCCCTGGGTTCCTGCTGGGAGGAAGGGCAGGATATAAATCAAATAATAAATAAATAAAAATAAGATAAATAAATCTCATTGGTGTTTGTAGTTTTCAAAAAATATTGTAAAACTAGGGGCTGCTGCCCTTGCTCACTTCTCTCACTCACCCACCCCACTGCCTAACCCCGCCATCCAAACCACTAGCCCTTCCCTTGGAGCTCACCAAAAGCTTTTTATGATTATCCCCTTACTTCTTCTTCCCCCATTCCAGAGTTGCCAAGGAACACCAACGCCATCTACCCCCTGCCCCCCTTGCCAAACCTCCTACTGCTCCCAGGCCTTACCAAACTCCTCCCCTTAGACCTGACCAAGCCTCCTTTCTCTCTCCTCCTCTACAGGTTGCCAAACCTCCTTTCTCACCCCCTCTCTAGGTTTCTAAGCCTCATTTCTCTCCCCCTCAAGTTACCAAGCCTCCTTTCTCACCCCTCCCTTCCAGGTCACCAAGCCTCTTTCTCTCCTCCTCTCGTGGCATCATAGCTCCTTTCTCCCCCCCCCCGCTAGGTTGCCAAGCCTCCTTCTCCCCCACTCCAGGTTGTCAACACTCTTTTCTCCCCCTCCTCAAGTTTCCAAGCCTTTTTTCTCCCCCTCCCTCCTCCACTAACTCACACTATAGTTTGCAGCATCACCTGCGGGCAGCCATGCAAACTGCAGCTGCATGATGACAACCATACAATTTTCCATGTATAGGATAATATTACAGATCTCTGCAAGTCTGTTTGCTGCCTTCTCTTCTTGAACCACTTCGCTGGCAAGATTGGGATAGATACCTTAGAAAGGTTGAGAGGAATGGGAAGTTAATGGACTGTATTTGTGGAACCTGCAATTTTTCACCTGGCAGAGAACCCATCATTTGCTTATTCCTCAAAATTGTATGGCAGAATATCACTGCTTTGCCCTCTTTTAGGGAGATGAAATGTATGGATGAAATTTCTACCACTATACAATTGTATAATATGGATGATAAGGAAATCACACCAGTAATACATTTTTGCTGATCACTTACAGAGTTTCAGAAGATGCTCCCACTTGCACCATAAGGTCCTTACTCATATAAGCCTATTGGAAGGAGTCAACATCATTTGTGGTATAATATTGAATGCTACAATTATTACCAAATACAATCACATATGTAAAACGAAATAAATTTGCATTGTGACCACCAGAATGTCAATCCCTAAAGACAAGTGCCACATAAATGAAAATGAAAAATAAAAACTAATGACTCTTCCTTTATAGGCAGTCTTTAATTTAGAAGTATTTCTGTTCAGAAGCTGGGGGCTATTAACAGGGGAAACTGTCATATCTCTGAACATATCCTAATGCATATGTTCACGTCGCATCTCCAGGGTCAAATTTAGTGATAATTCAACTCATCTGCATGAGGGGATCTGTTTTTGCAAATGTATAATTTCCAAAGGGCACATCTGCTAACATTCTATTATAATTTTCTTAACTCCATTTCTTTCATTAAGGAGCTAATTTTGCTCCCAAGTGGATCATTAGCTTTTTACCCATTTTGATTAATTTAATTTGTACTATGAAGAGCTACCTACGGCTTCATGAACTGAATGGAACTTCAGCATGTGTGGTTACCTAGTCTTCACCATGAGAAATCTTGTCAAGTCTAATTGCATTTAAAGGCATTGAAATTCATTTCCGGTGACATTATTTCAAAAGCTGTAAGAAGCAACGTCTGCACTACACTCATCACATTGCACTCTTCATGAGATCTGGGCAGGACATGTCTCTAGAGTGTGTCTGAGTAGCTCAAACATTCCTGATATAAAGGGATGCTATGCTAACCTAATGAACACTCAAATGAAAATGAGCATCTGAAGCTCTTTTTCAGTCACTACATGTACTTTGTGGGAAAAATTGGTAAATTGCTCCCACTGATTTCCACTGATATTATTGATTCAATCATAGTGAAACCTTTGACATGTATATCATGGAATGCTATTATCACAACTTGCCACTAAGGTCAGTTATGTCTGCATTCCAGTTCTTGGATAATATCCCAAAATGCACTTGATTACCCAGGATTGGGGTACTAAAAATAAACAAGAAATGGCTATAGATTTTGCCAGGCCATTACTCCATGATTAGACATGGCACAAGAAATAAAAAGAAGGGGTAAGGGTAGGGTAGAATTTTTGCAAGCATGTGAACTACAAATCTTTGTGGATGTTTTCTAGGGAGTGCAACATAAAGAGGCGGAGATGTTCCTTACTGGGTTACCTAGTTTGCCCAGGTCTGTGGCCTGTTTATAGGGATGGTTTTCAGATAGATTTATAAAAGATGTATAAAACCTCTGTGAAGAGTGGAATAGAAAGTTGGAATGTCCCATTCTAGCTCCGTGTTCCGTGTAAGTGGTCCATAATACTCTCACCTATCAAAAGCTCTTCCCTTGACCTGAGGATGCTTCTCGTCCCAAGAAAAACTAATGTTTTGCACTTACTGAACATCACAGAGGCTTTACGGCAAATTATTATCTCCATCCCCAAGATACTGGTGATGTGAAGCAGAATTTAGGTCACTTATCCACATGATGTGAGCTGAAAGCCACCTTTGGGGCAAAGACGGTAATTATTAATTCTGGAAATCTCACTACTCTTCAAAGATATACACTTTTTTCTGAATTACATCCCTACTATTTCGAATTTACCACTCGTGTGTGCTGGGGACAGCCCAAGGCATGGCTCTTCAACACAGGAAGGAGAAGTCACAATCTTCCATCCAACAAAAGATTGACTGTTTGCACTCATTGTCCTTAACTGAGTGCAAAGAAGAGACATATGAAAACATTTTGACAGCTTTTCTTGAGACCTATGCATCATAGTCAGCAGCAGTGGCGTCACTAGTGGGAGTGCGGGGGAGTGCGGACCTCCGGTGCGCGCCCTCCCAGGGGCATGGATGAGGTGGCTGGGCTTGCGTGCGTGCGCACGTGCATGTGCACTCAAGGCCAGCCACCCTGTCCATGCCCCTGGGAGGGCACGCGCCAGAGGGGCACCCAGCCGGAGAAGGCCTGGGAACACTGGCGCA